>NW_026067916.1:12049512-12179598 GCF_014885135.2 Alexandromys fortis | reverse complement strand
GTGAGGGTGGGGGGTGAGGGGGGAGGGGGGGGAGGGGGAGGGGGGAGGGGTGTCCATGCTTGTCTCCTTTTTCCTGCTACTTAGCCTTGTGGGTATCTGGATTATGTGGTACTAACAGCATCGGGTGAGATTATACGAGGACCCAGTCTCTCGGGCCATAGTGAAGCTAGAAAATATGGGAGAAAGTCATAAGAGAAGACTTGAGAAAACAATTCCTGATTTTATGTTCTGACTGCTGCAATAAAACCAAAGTGGGCTCCACTCCAGCATAAACCTGGAAGACAGCCAAAGAATTAATTACGACTTGGAGAAATCGAGGACAATAAAACACCAAACTCTTAGAACACCCGAATTTTCTCACAGCATAACGAACGAAGGCTTTAGGAAGAAAAACATTGCCACCGTTACCCACAGAAGGCAGATACCTGTGGCCTGATATAACTAGACCGCTCACCTCTGAAAAAGACACAGACATATACATAAAATTAGCAAATCTTACAGCGACCCAGAACTTTACACAATCACATTTAAAACATCAAAAATCACCCAATATTCCAACATATCAGAAACAGAGAGTCTGGATAGTTTTCGATAGAAACAAAACAAAAGAAACAAACCAAAAACAATCAACCGATCCAACTTTATAATAGAAGATTTTATTTAGAGTCCAGAAACCTTTGAAACAGTCTAAATATCTCTCAAGATGAGAGTGCAAAACAAATGATCTTGCATCCACATAAAACTGTGATAATATATGAAACATAAATGTCAGAAACATTTTAATAAGCGAAAGCAGCCATATTCAAATGGTCACATCCTATGAGGTCATTCTCACGACCTTCTAGAAAGGGCAGCCGATGCTGAGGAACAGGTAGGCTCCCGGTGGGGTTAGTGTGGGGATGGTTGAGTGGCGTGGGAGAGTTTGGCGTTGGGAACAGAGATCCATCTGCATCCTGAGATAGAGCTCAGGATGGAACGTGGTCTGCCCCACGTAAAGGTGAGGAGTGAGCTCCAGAAATCGCCCACAGGCACTCCCGTCTTGAAGCAGACAGCCTGGCAGGTGAATTCTGTTGAACATTTTAAGAAAACAGTTCTACATAAACACTTCCAAAAGTTAGAAGGGAATGCTTCCAATCTCATTTTATGATGCCTGCGTTATCTTTTAGGGGGAGGTCTCTCTCTCTCTCTCTCTCTCTCTCTCTCTCTCTCTCTCTCTCTCTCTCTCTCTCTCTCTCTGGTCTTGGCTGACCAGGAATTCACTATGGAGACCAGGCTGCCCTAACGCCCACAGATCACAGAGATCTACCTGCCTCTGCAGGATCAAAAGCGTTTGCCCACAACTGACTCCCCTGCATTGTCTTGATAACAGAACCAGACAAAGATGGTTAGAAACAAAACAAACAAAACAAAACAAACCTCCGCAGAACAGCACCCCTCATGCACATGGGAACAAACCCAAAGCAGCAGCTGTGAGACGCCCAGGCCATCCGAGAGACGACACTAGGTGTTGATCAGACGTTTTCAGTACTGTTACAAAAATACCTGGCAAAATAGTCCAAAGAAGGAAAGATTTCTCTTGTTTTACGCTTTCAAAGGTCTCCCCCCATGGCCACTTGACTTTGCTGGTTCTGAGTCTGTGTGCAGTCACACAGCATCGTGACAGGATGTGGTGCACCAGGAAGCTGACGATACTTTCAGGTAGCGTCCGTATGTGTGAAGATGTCCTAGATACCACTCTAAACACATGATACATAAAAGAAACAATCTATACTTCACTAAAACCAGGCTCCTGATCTTTGAAAGGCAATGACAACAGAATGGAAAGTAAAACTGCTAACAGAAAAAAAATTCCAAAAGGCACATTTGATAAAGAACTATTTTCCAAAACATAGGAAAGACTTAAAACTCAATAACAGATTTATAAAGCAACCCAATATCCTTAACAGACATCTTACTAAGGAAAATAAAGAGATAAAAATATTGTGATGAAAATATGCGCAGCATAAAAAATTATTATAGAAATGTAATTTAGAACCACGGGCTACTTTTACAGTCCCTAGGATGTCTACAACTAAAAATACCGACAATTATGCCAGGTGTTGACAAGGATGCAGCATCATAGAAATCTTTCATGTTTGTACGATTGTAAATGTTCTTCTCACCCTGTAGTTGCTAATCCTTTGTCCTCTGGAGGAAGAGACTCGATTGGGTAAGAGATGCTTCTTAGAGGAGGAAGGCTGAGGTGAGGTCCACTGAGGGTGCTTAGAAACGGGGGACGCTTGCTTAACCACAGGGGGAAGCTGTGAGATGCACGCGACCTGCTTCACTTCTGTAAGGCGGCTCTTTGCTGACTGGGAGTTGACTAAAGACTTCTTCTTTTTTTTTTTTTTAAGATTTTATTTATTACATATACAATACAGTGTTCTGCCGCCATGTATGCCTGCATGCCAGAAGAGGGCACCAGATCTCATTTTAGATGGTTGTGAGCCACCATGTGGTTGCTGGGAATTGAACTCAGGACCCCTGGAAGAACAGTCAGTGTCCTTAACCTCTGAGCCATCTCTCCAGCCCCGACTAAAGACTTCTTAAAAAGCTGTCTTGCTCACTTTCTTTTTCTCCGATACCCAACACCCTTCACAATCCTATATTTCAGATTTTAAAATTTAATTTGGAGAGCAAACTGTCCATTGTCTTTGGCTCTGCTCTCACACTAACACTCGGTCAGAGCTCTGGATTAAATTCATCATCTGGAGAGGACCAGGTCACACAGATCATATATTATTGACACATTTGGTCCAGCTGTCAAAAATAATTAAAGATGCATCGAATACAAAAGACAAAAGAGCAAGGCAGTGGTGGATGGACACTGACATTTACGGAGGAGCATCTGCTGTGACTTCACAGAGATTGCTCCATTTCATTGTCACAGAGCTGTCCAATCATTTGCAGCCAATGGAACTGCTAGAGGTGGCATACTTTGCCCAGCTCACACAGGAAAGAAAGAACTGAAATTGAAGTCTAAACTGTCGAACTTCAATTAGCAGTTTCCATCTGGGAGACTAATTAAGTGGCGAACCTAGGCTTGGTAAAGCGAGGAAGAAGAGGGGGCAAAGGAGGGAGGAGTCACCTACTGCAGGTGCCCAAAAGGAAAGCACGTTGCCAATACCATGGGGGGAATCTTCAAAGGCCTATTACATTTTAATTATGTCTATGTGCGTTTGTGGGCACACACATGCATGCAGACGCCTACAAGGTGATGGATGCATTGAAACTGGAGTTATAGGCAGTGCTAGGTCCTCTGCAATAGCAGTAAGTGCTCTTAACTGCTGGGCCGTCTCTCCAGATCCATGAAGACAGTCTCGAATACAGTATAATATGAATGGATAAGGACCATGGGCCTGCAGATAATTTTAATAACTCCTGTTGTTTGTTAGTGCTGTCCTGGGCACATCCTCTACCCTACCTGAGTTGCCAATTCCTTCTCTACAGAATGGAGGTAATTTATGTGGTATGTGATTGTGGCTAGGAATAAAGGCAGCAATGCAAGGGAAGCTTTATCTAAATTGTGTGTTTACAAAGGACCTTTAAATGGTTTTAGGCACGCAAGAGTGACTTCATGCTGACAGGGGAGACAAAAATCATGTCTGTTTCTGTGACCATTCTGCCATGGACTCTAAGAAAGGGGGAGATGACCGAGAAGCTTTGAAAGGATGGCAAAGCTCTTGTCTTGTCTGTGCTTGGAACACAGTGGCTTTGGAGAGAGGAGGCAGCGAACCGAGAGGATCTAGCACAGCCGTTATCTTCATCCCATGGGGCAGAAATTATTTTGGACCACAGTCTCTGGTTCTCTAATGACCCTGGGCAAGCAGAAGATTCATCATTGATTACACATGCACATAGTGTAAGATCTAACTGTGTAACGTGTGTAAGGTGTGGGAAACCTTAACAAACACGAGTGCTTGGAGCTTCCTCTCAGAAACAACCTTCCTTCCTCCCGTCTGTCCTTCCTTCCTCCCTCCCTCCCTCTTCTCTCCCCTCCCCTTCTTTCCCCTCCCCCTTCCCTCCCCTCCCCCTTCCCTCCCCTCCCCCCCTGCACCAAAATAGGCTTCTGCCACCCACAACCTTTTTTGAGAGGTTATTTTTCTTTTGTGTTGTTCGTAGGAACAGAAGGAAGTTGTGGTTTGCTTTTAGAGGTCTTTGAATGACAAAGCTTTTTATTCTGTCTTAAAATCTTCTCTATAGCTTTAGAAAAATGCCCCAAGTCTAACTTACCCTTTATATAACAATGAATAACAATGAATCTTGGATAATTGTATACAGAGTAAAAGATCTCTGCGTAAAAAAGCAATTGTTTTACCTGTTGCATTTAGGACTGCCAAGTTGGTGGTGTCTGCCACAGTGTGCCCCATTTGAGATGGGCTGCTTAGTGTTCCGGGCTGGTCAGTTTGCAGACCAGATGGTCTTTTTTAGGATGGACTTTCAGTAAGACATTCTTACTGAAATTTGATGTGTTCTTCAAAAGAGATACACATGAGATCACAGAGCTGTTATGGCAAGATAGAGGGGCACTTTGCTTACGACTGTTTACCCCTGTTTTCTTGCCAACCATTGACACTTCTAAAAAATTAGAAACTGAAACCGAAGTAGGTGAATGGAAGTTTCTCAGAGTTCCTCCTTCCTCCAAGATGTTTGGTGCCAAGTCACCATGGAAACAAACACCAATAACCCCCAGCACTGGGCTTCGCTGAAAGGAACACGTGATCAGGTTTCCCTGCCAATCAGGATTCAGTTCCACTAATAGAGTGATCAGAGATTGTGAAAACGTGTGACTTTCCTGTTACAGCACGCTAGTTCTAAAGTGACCAAAGCTTGTGTGTCCCGGGCCTGGTAATGTTGGCAAAAACATGGCTCCTTCTGGTATCTTTCCGGGAGCTTTGCCCCTTCAACCCCCAGAGAACCTTGATCCACTCTCTGGAACATGGGCCATTTGATTTTTACACATGCTCCTTGAAAGTTGAGAAAATTTTCCTTAAGAGTTCAAAATCACGCCGGGCAATGGTGGCGCACGCCTTTAATCTCAGCACTCGGAAGGCAGAGGTAGGCGGATCTCTGTGAGTTCGAGACCAGCCTGGTCTACAGAGCTAGTGCCAGGACAGGCTCCAAAGCCACAGAGAAACCCTGTCTAGAAAAACCAAAAAAAAAAAAAAAAAAAAAAAAAAAAAAAAAAAAAAAAAAAAAACCTTAAAAAAAAAAGAGTTCAAAATCACAACAAAATGCTGTCCACCTATGTTAAGTTCAAAGAGGAGGAAGTGGTGTCTTACAAAACGGGGCAGACCCTGCTGAGTTCACTGCCTCGTTTCTTTTTTCTCTGTGAAGCTTCCCGTTTGGGGTCTGATCTTAACCGCACCCCACATGAAGTGAGAAAAACAGAGTGAGCTGTTCCTCCGAGATAGGGCTGAAGCCTTTCCGTTTTACTTGGCTTCTTCCTCAGCAGCCTCTTGCTTCTCTGTGCGTCAAAAGCTTGTGCCGTGCCCATGTAAGGTATGGCAAGGCCGTATCGTTCCTCTTCAGTCTCTACAGCGAAGAGTTGCACAGGCTTCACCACCCCAGCTTTGCAGGGGAGACAGCTTTCCTGCAGAGCTCGCTGCACCGACTGTGCTCCTGGAAGTATACCATGCAGCCCACGCTGGGGCTGCAATCCAAGGCCCCGCCAAGCCTCCGTCTGTACAGTGTTCTAAAATGAATGCTTAGGATTCTTTTGTTAGTCTTGCCACCCTGAAGCACCTGAAATCAAACTGCTGTCTACCTCGTTTTGCTCCCCATGGTGTCTGGTTTCTGCCCATGGCACTGGCACGTCCCAGTCACCAAATTCCCGTTCCTTTCAAGTCCTTCCTCAGATGACTGGCGGTAGCTATGAAAACGCGGAAGCTCTCCGGTATCCATAGATGAGAGTCTGGATTCAGGCAGTTAGTGGTTTTTACAATCTTATCTACCTGTGTAAAAGGGTGTTTGTCTTAGTTACTTTTCTGCTGTCATGACAGAACACCATGGCCAAGGCAACTTTGGGTGGGGGGGAAGCGTTTGATTTTCATCAAAGTCATAGAAATATGTTACTTCCAAAGTTCCTTTCTTCCTCTTTTACTATCCTGTTGTTGAGTCTTATGAATACTTGCCAGTCAGGCAATGGTGGCACACACCTTTAATCCCAGCATGTGGGAGGCAGAGGCAGGTGAGTTCAAGGCAAACCTGATCTACAAGAGCTAGTTCCAGGACAGGCTCCAAAGCAACACAGAGAAACCCTGTCTCAAAAAAAAAAAAAATGTACGTTACTTAGGAGAAGAGATTTTGCTTTTGTTTTCATAGGAAATGTGAGGCTGTGGATTCATTTTGGGTTAAGAAAAATAAAGTTTGATCCAGGAAGACTCCCCCCCCCCCAATCGCTCATCTCTTTCGACACTGTGTTGATATTCTATAACTCGATTCTTGTGAGTGGTACTGACTGGCGTTGATTGTGAAGGTGCTGGCAAATCTTCGAGACCACGATGTCAGTTCTTTGGGGATATATTAAGACGTTACACTGCTGACTCTGAGGCCATTTTCTTTGTAATTTATTAACTCTACAATGTTTGGCACAATCATTGTATCATCTTAGACTTCTGTCTAGAGTGCACAAACACTGAGCTCACGTCTTCTCCAACCCTCTTGGCTTTTACTCGGGTTTGCCATAGGCCCCTCACGGGTGTGGGATGCTGTCTCACTGCACTTTTGATTTTCATCTCTCTGATGACTGGAAATGTTCAACACTTTTTCACGTACCTGTGGGAAGTTTGCATGTTGATGTTGTCTGGTAATGTCTCCTAGAGCTCCGTTATAGCACAGCTATATGACGCGAAATGCTTTGTTCGTGTTCAAATATTTACAGCATTTGAGAGTCTAAAGATGGAGAATTTCAGCAAATTTGTCCAAACATAGCATAGTATTAATCTCTTAACAACATTTTAATTAAAAGTTATGAATGTGAGTATTTGCGTGCATGTCTGTGCACACCATTGTCTGTGCACACCATTGTCTGTGCACACTATGCATGCCCAGTGTAGGATGGGCTGGAACTGGAGTTGGGAGCTGTCATGGAGGTGCTGGGAATCAAACCCAGGTCCTCTGCAAGAGCAGCCAGATCTCTTGGTGGCTGAGCCACCTGTCCAGCCCCACGACTCATCCGCTGCCTACATAATCTGTACAACACGAGGAGCCCCACGCTTTGGGAAGGCGGCTGCAATCTTAGTGCCACTATAATCAGGGGCTGATAAAATGAGTGGTTGTAATACACTTTGTAATGCCCTTGTAATGGTGAAAACCTGGAAACTTCCCATGTGCACCCCAAGGTACAGCTACTCGAAGGAATGATTT
This sequence comes from Alexandromys fortis, assembly GCF_014885135.2. Classification (NCBI taxonomy): domain Eukaryota; kingdom Metazoa; phylum Chordata; class Mammalia; order Rodentia; family Cricetidae; genus Alexandromys; species Alexandromys fortis. Next base: position 12,172,191 of record NW_026067916.1, on the reverse strand, counting down.
GTGACCCTATAAACATCGGGCTTAAATGTGTGTGCTTAAGGTGGGGAGGAATAAAAGATACCAGAAGCCACTAGCATCACATAAAACAGATCATCTGATACTCCCGTTGAAAACACATGTCACCAACTATGAGGAAACTCTCAGTAGTCAGAGAAAGGAAATGAATACTTGTATAACTTACGACTGGAGGGAATTAGAGATGTCCAGGTGGAAGCTGTCAGCTATGACTCATCTATAGCTGAGATGATTACGCTACTGACACTCTCGTTTGAGAGAGGAAACAAGTCAATGGGTAATGATATGTCTGTGGTCATTTGACCAGTAAACGCAAGAACCAGAGCCTACCCAACCCTTTTGGTTCATATAATAACATGCATTCCACTTTAAAGGAAGAGCAAATCTCATAAGACAGACATGAGATGCCGATCACACCAAAAGGAAGACAGCGGCATTACCTTTTCCAAAAGGAGTATGAAGGGTGGACTTTCCTTTAACTGGGAGCAGATCAAAGAGAAGATAACGAGATGGTAATTCTCTCATTCGGGAGAGGCACCTACTCCATACTCTCTGCAGAAGGGCACGGTCATCCAAATGGGGCCAACGGCACCTTGCAGGGGTTCTCCTTGAAACTTCTCTGGGCTCTACTTAGAATAAACCATCTGGTTTCGTAGATGTGATCCAGGCAATTGTGTGTGGGGTAGAGCAGATGCCTGGCTTGATGCCCTGTATCGTCATCTTGAGATGTGTAATGGTTATCTTTTTTAGCTTGTGTTTGTCGGAACAATCAGGCACACACTTGACCTGTGTCCCGTTGGGACAGTCAGGCACACACTTGACCTGTGTTCTGTTGGGACAGTCAGGCACACATTTGATCTGTGTCTTGTTGGGACAGTCAGGCACGCACTTGACCTGTGTTCTGCTGAGACAATCAGGCACATACTTGACCTGTTCTGCTGAGACAATCAGGCACGCACTTGAGCTGTGTCTTGTTGGGACAGTCAGGCACACACTTGACCTGTTCTGCTGAGACAATCAGGCACGCACTTGACCTGTGTTCTGTTGAGACAATCAGGCACGCACTTGAGCTGGAGAGGCAGATCATGCATCAGTAGGCACAAGCACATAACTGAGCCTGTGGCTGTGGCCAGCAGTGTGGGCGTGGCCTGGTCTCAGCTGCCTGCTCGAGTGTGATTTGGGGCACTGTGGAACCCTAAAGCGGTTAGGCCAGGACTCGAGTACAAATTGGCACCATTAAGGGCAGAACTGCGAAAACTCACACAGAAAACTTTTTAGCTTGGAAACATTTTAGTAAATTATCACAAAATTGAAGCAAACACAAAGGTTGCAATAAACAGTAATTCCTTAGGGTTTCAATAGAGCCAGTTTTTGAAAACTATTACAGTATTACACAGTATTGGACATACAAATTAAATGTAAATATTGTTGAGTTTCACAGAAATGAATCCTTTTCCTGTGAAGGTTTCATTAAACGAAGAATTAACAAGGAAGGACATTTTTTCTTGAATGTTCTGGAAAGTTTTATATCAATTTGGTAAAAGCTAAAGTCATCTGAGAGGAGGAAACCTTAACTAAGAAAATATCTCCTTGAGGTCAGGCTGTAGACAAGTCTGTAGGGCATTTTCTTAATTCACAGCTGAGGGGGAAGGTCCAGCCCATGGTGGGTGGGGCCATCCCTGGGCTGCTGGGCCTGGGTTCTATAAGGTGAGCTGAGCCAATCATGGGAAGCAAACCCGTAAGCAGCTCCCCTCTATGGCCTCTGCATCAGCTCCTGCTTCTGGGATTCCACCCTGTTTGAGTTCCTGTCCCGAATTCCTTTAGTGATGAACACCAATGCTGAAGTATAGATCTAATAAACCCTTTCCTCCCCAACTTGCTCTTTGGTTGTGGTGTTTGGCCACAGCAATAGAAGATAAATTGGTTCCAGTGTAGTGAGGTGTTTCTATGACAGACCTGACCATGTTCTGGGGAGGACTGAGGAAGGACCTTGGAATTTGGGCCTAGAAGAACCATTTAGCGTTAAGAGCTCTGTGGGATGCTCTTTTGAAACTTGGAAGGTAAGGCTATTGGGAGCAGTGCAGAGGTCAGAGGCCCGGCTTGTGAAGTTTCAGAGGGAAGTTTAAAGACTCTGTCAGGGCCATCTGCTATTTTGAATAAAGATTCTGTGGTTCTGGTAGCTGGGGCTGAAGAATCGGCTGAGGTTAACAAGACACAGAACTGCTGAAGTAACGCTCTGCTTTGCTGGGACGTTCGATGCTGGTCAGCTGGAGCTAAGAAATTAGCGATGATTAAGAAGATGCCAGCATCACTGAGGGGAACTTTTCTGGCAGCCAGACTTGGTTAGATGTAAGAGTCACCCAGGTGGTATTGGGTGTGACGGCATGACGGGGTCATGGAGAGCAGCTGAGGCTTGGCACTGTGAGAGGCCAGCAGAGCCAGCCAGAGCCTGGAAGACAAGCTGTGTGTGCTGGAGAGGGTGGAGCAGAAGTGACCCCAAGCCCTTTGGAGGAGTTCAGAAGACTGCGTGGATCCCAGACACTAGACAGTTGGAATTTTGTTTTGCTTTAACTTGATTGTGACTGTTCCCTGATCTTTCCCGCTGGAAGTAAGAAAGTATTTGCCTGGGTTGAGAGACTTGAATTTTAAAAGGCTTTGTAGTTTTAAAGAGATCGACTGAAGTTTTAATGTGCTTGAATCTGTAAAGCCTGTGGAACTTTTAAAGTTACCTGAGGTCTTGGGGATGAATAAGAAGGGAAGGGTTATGTTTGTGTGTCAAGAGTCATTGAAGAAGCCTCAGCTGAGGAAATGCCTCCTTGAGATCCAACAGTAAGGCATTTTCTCATTTAGTGATTGATGGGGGAAGGTCCAGTTCATGGTGGGTGTGCCATCTCTGGGCTGCTGATCCTGGACTCTATAAGAAAACAGGCTGAGCCAACCATGAGAAACAAGCCCCCGTACACAGCTCCCCTCCATGGCCTCTGCATCAGCTCCTGCCTCTGGGAGTTCCTGTCCTTACTTCCTTCGATGGTGAACAGTGATGCTGACATGTGAGCCAAATAAACCCTTTCCTCCCCATCTTGTTCTTTGGTCCTGGTGTTTGGTCACAACAATAGACACCCTCTCTAAGACAACAAGCAAGCCTACAGCCTTGCTTAGAGTCTGGCAATCTCCACAGGCTGAACAAAGACCCAAGAAACACCAAGATGACTATTAAATGATTGCGTACTTGAAATTCAGCCAATGCATGAAGCTGACTTGTTTAGAGGTCGGTCTCTCTAGAAAAAACTATCTTATGATACTGTCGTATTAACTTTTCCGGGGGAGACCTCAGCAAAGAACCGCTTCCCCCAAATAGAGCACCAACCATAGACAAAACATAATGATGGTGGAGTCCTAGTGTGGGTGAAGGCAGCCCCACCCCTCCGGCACCCTGGGAGACCACCTCAGCCGGGGCAGAGTCCTCCCCCAGTGTGGGTGAAAGCAGCCCCACAACTACATAGACGGAGTGTTCCCACTTCTCCAGTACCTGGGGAGACCACCTCAGCCGGGGCAGAGTCCCCTCCTAGTGTGGGTGAAGGCAGCCCACAACTACATAGATGGAGGGTGCCCACCCCTCCGGCACCCAGGGAGACCGCTTCAGCCTGCTCTTCCAGAGGACCCTGATCCAATTTCCAGCACCCATATGGTGGCTGACAACTGTGTGTAACTCTGGTTCTAGGGAATCTGGTGCCCTCCTCTGCCCTCTGAGGGTACGACATACATGTGATGTACAGAGACCAACGTACATGTAAAACACCATGCATATAAAATCTTGAAAATTGTTTTAAGGAATGCAGTAGCCATAGTGCTTAAAAACCAGTGCTTTACAAGTGAGGCTCATCGGGTCCAGATGTTAGTTTTTGAAATGACATTTTAGAGATTTACCCTGATGTTGTCAACCTTCTCGGTTAAACACTGCCAAAATTATGTGCAATTTTGTATTCCCAAGAGCAGCTCTCATCATTTTCAATTATGTCAATTAAAAACTAAATTGCAAAAGTATAAATTTTGTTAGCCTAATAAATTATTTTGCAGAAAAAAATGAGTCAGAAAAAATCTTATGACTAGGCAAGATGTTACTGCACTATTACATATTTTACCATGTAAAATTATTATACAACGTTTTCTTGCAATTTATGTTGTTTGTATTTGTTTCCATTTATTTTTTTTTCATTTCATTTAATCATCACTAAATTGATTGTCTTTTGTAAGCAATAAAAGATTTAAGGGTTAAATTTTATATTTTGGGAAATTTTCATAGTAAATTTTTTTGCATTTTGAACAACAACAACAACAACAACAACAAAAACCCTCACACGACTCCTTTTTTGATCTGGGTTAGGCAGCTCCTCAGGAAGCCTATTAGAGAAAAAGCTTTTCCAAGCTGGTGACAAACCAGGGCGGAGCTGCAGCGTGGCTTCACTGGAACTGCCACTTGGTCAAACCAGTGTCCTAACACGCTCACTACGTGATCATCAGTTCAATGGCTTAGCGGTCCTGGCTGATGTCACCGTCAGTTCACTTGCTTAGGGGTCCTGGCTGACTATATCACTGTTAGCTAACTGTCTTAGGGGTCCTGGCTGACTATGTCACTGTTAGCTAACTGTCTTAGGGGTCCTGGCTGACTATGTCACTGTTAGCTAACTGTCTTAGGGGTCCTGGCTGACTACGTCACTGTTAGCTAACTGGCTTAGGGGTCCTGGCTGGAAATCCAAGCACGTGACTTGCAGTGAGAAGAGCAGCTGAAACCGTTTGCTCCACTGGAAATCCTGATGCACATTCTTGTAGTGATAGGAGCGGCGAGGCTGCATCCCCGGCACCCGGCCGCCCGCATGGCTCTAGCTTATACCCCGAAATAATTACACGGAAACTGTATTCTTTTAAACACTGCCTGGCCCGGCTAGTTCCAGCCTCTTATTGGCTAGCTCTTACATATCTATCTAAACCCATTTCTAATAATCTGTGTAGCCCACAAGGTGGCTTACCAGAGAAGATCTTAACCTGCGTCTGTCTGGAGTGGGAGAATCATGGTGACTCTCTGACTCAGCTTCTTTCTCCCAGCATCCTGTTCTGTTTACTCCACCCACCTAAGGGTGGGCCTATCAAATGGGCTAAGGCAGTTTCTTTATTAATAAGAAATCACTCCCACATCATTTCCCCTTTTTCTGTTTAAACAAAAAAGAAAGGCTTTAACTTTAACATAGTAAAATTACATATAAAAAACAGTTATCAAACAAAAATTACAGTTACAATATTTATATCTATTTTATCTTTTATCATAACTAAGGAAAACTATAACTATCTATTCATTCTTTAACTCCATCAAAGACTCCAAAAGGGTATAATACTACCTAAGTAAACAAGAAATAAGAAAACTCTAGAAATGACAGAGTCATCTCGCTGCCTGGACAGTCACCCAAAGTTCTTCGGTACCGTTGGGGCATCCATCTTCGGCCTACAGGCCCATGGTATCCAGAGACATTTCCATGAAGCAGGAAATTTCAAAGACAGTTCAGTCACTTTCTGCTGTGTCCTGCAGAATGTCTCGTAGACTCTTTCATTTATCAGGAACCCCGAAAGACCATCTCACCTTTAGGCAAGTTCAGTAGTCCTCTCTCTGCGGGTTCTCTGTGTCCAGTTTATGCAATAGTCCAGGCAAGAGCAGTTTCTTGCCCAAATGGCTATCAAACTCCATAAGGATCCTCTTCGATGCCCATCTTCCTCTTGAAGTAGCTGGTGCTGCCAGGAGCAGACGTGTCTCCTTGTCATGAAAAGCCCTAAGTTATTAAAATATTTTAAATGCCATATTCTGCAGTCTTAGATATGAAGAATGTCTATCTAACTGAAATATATCTCTATATATCTAGAAAATCTAACTAACATGACTACAAGCTTTACTATCATCAATGATTATCCATTAGCAACCTATATTTCCTAATTGTACATTACATTTTAAAATGAACTACACAATCACAATACCTTAATCAAGATCAAAAATACATATACATATAACAAAATTGACCTTAAAATCCATACCAATGCAAATTATTCATATCTATATCACATTCCGTGTTGTGTATCGCTTGCTGGGTGTTGAAGATTCCTAGGCAAATGCAGCTTCCTTCTTAAGGAGTATGATTAGGGAGACTGTAGTTGGTTCTTTTTTTTTTTTTTTTAATCTCTGGGGCCCGCCTCCCAGCTCCCAAATAATTACATGGAGACTTATTCTTACTTATGAATTTCTGGCCTTAGCTTGTTTCTCGTCAGATTTTCTAACTTAAACTATCCCATTTCTCTTTAACGTTTTGCCCCTGGGACCGTTATCTTTCTTTATTCTGTATAACTTTTCCGTCTTACTCTGTGACCGGCTCTGAGGCTGGGCGACTGGCCCCTGGTGCCCTCCCTCATCCTTTTTCTCACTCCTCACTCTCTCTAACCTAGATTTCTCCTCCTATTTAGTCCCTCTGTCCGGCAGTCCTGCCTATCCCTCTCCTGCCTTGCTATTGGCATTCAGCTCTTTATTAGACCAATCAGGTGTTTTAGGCAGGCTCAGTATCATGGCTTCATGGAATTAAACAAATGCAAGATAAAAGAACACAGCACATCTTTGCATCACTAAACAAATATTCCGCAGCATAAACAAATGTAACCCATCTTAAACTAATATTCCACCACAGGAGACAATATGAAAAATAATAAATTTTTAAGAGTGACTACGGAAGCCTGGACAGCTACATGCTATAGAAGTATCAGAAAACAAAGTGCAATTGACCTAATAGGTAACTAGAGAGGCCCTGCCCACAGTCATATGTGGTCATGTGTGCCCCGTGTTCTTGTTGCAGCCACTTTGCTCCTTGGAATTAAATGGGGGAAAGGGTCTGCTGCTTGAGATGAGACGTGTCCTGAGCCTGCTGAATCACTGTGCCTGTTCCTCTGCCTGGGATTAGACATGTCCCGACCCTGCTGAGAATGACCATGCCTCTTCCTCTGCTCGGCTTCCTAAGAGCCTGTTTCTGTCCCCCCGCACCCTGCCCCTGCCCGCATCTCAAGCTGGCCATTGGTTGATATTTTCCACCCTGCTATTAATTTTAGGACATAAGTGTATACATAGTTTGCATGTATGTGGGTTCACATGTTGGGGGCAGTGTGCATGTGGAGGCCCCAGGTTGATGTCCAGAATTACTTTCTTTGATTGGTCTTTCACCTTATCCTTTGGGTCAGGGTCTCTCTCTCTCTCTCTCTCTCTCTCTCTCTCTCTCTCTCTCTCTCTCTCTAGTGGTTTTTCGAGACAGGGTTTAGCTGTAGTTTGAGAGCGTGTCCTGGAACTAGCTCTTGTAGACCAGGCTGGTGCTTGCTCAGGCCTGGGCTTTGTTCCAGAAAGAGAGAGAGAGGAGAGAGAGAGAGAGAGAGAGAGAGAGAGAGAGAGAGAGAGAGAGGAGAGAGAGAGGGAGGAGACAGAGAGAGGAGAGAGAGAGAGAGAGAGGAGAGAGGGAGGGATGCAGACAGACAGAGGTGGACTCATTTTACTTTCTACGATTTCCTGTCACTCTGAAAGTGAAGAAGACATGCTTAGACAGCTGGATCGGAACTGACTGACTTCAGAACTGTGCAGCATGGAAGAGAGCAGCACAGACACAGAAGGAGAGAACGAAGCCGACGAGGAGGAGGAGGAAGCCTCAGAGAGGGAGAGGAGGAAGGACCAGAAGGACCGCCCCTTCGCCATCGTGCCCACAGTTAACATTCGAGAGGAGCGGCTGGTGGATTTAGCCGAAACGCCAGCTTTCCGCTGTCTGCACGAGGTACGCTCCTCTGTCTATTGTTGCTAGAGTAACACCTAATCACCACCACTTAAAATTCCAGGTCCACGTCATCGTCGAAGTGCTGTGCCGCACAGCTCCTGGAGGCCTTAGTCATATGCATGGGCTGAAAGTTTTTAAAAACAAAATGGATCCTGCCTTTCTTCCTAGGCTAATACAGTATGTAGGCTCCTTTAGAGATAATGTTTACATACACATTGTCCATTAAGTGAATTTCAGAGGTTGGTGCATGACATCTATATCTTTCTTTAATTATTGCATATTATGTACTCATTAACTTTCATGAGATGAAGACAAAAAATCTAGCCCCAACACTCATTTCCAGGGACCTAGGGTCCAACTGGTTCTTCCTGGCGTCCCCTGTCAGCCTTCCCTGCTAGCTCGTCCCCAGCCTTTGGGACTCTGCTGAGCCCCAGAACCTCGCTCTGCTAGGGATCCACAGCTGCCACACTTGGCTGGGACCAGAACACTCACCCATCAAAGGTGAAGTTAGAATCCCGTCCATCAGTTCAGCTCTACAGAAAAGGTTTACTACATACCAGGAGTTTCTGGGACACCAGAAATAAATGAGGAGAAAAACCCACAGAAACCAGAAAATACCACAAATTAATAAGTACTGTTCATTTTTAACACGATCTCGATTCCTCAATAGAAAGACATATTGGATTAGAAAACAGGGTCCACTTCTCTGCTGCATCTGAGAAACATACCTCACCAGCAAGGACAGACATTACCTTAGAGCATCTGAGAAACACACCTCACCAGCAAGGACAGACATTACCTTAGAGCATCCGTACCTTAGAGCATCCGAGAAACACACCTCACAAGGACAGACATCACCTTAGAGCATCCAAGAAACACACCTCACAAGGACAGACATCACCTTAGAGCATCCGAGAAACACACCTCACAAGGACAGACATCACCTTAGAGCATCCGAGAAACACACCTCACAAGGACAGACATCACCTTAGAGCATCCGAGAAACACACCTCACAAGGACAGACATCACCTTAGAGCATCCGAGAAACACACCTCACAAGGACAGACATCACCTTAGAGCATCCGAGAAACACACCTCACAAGGACAGACATCACCTTAGAGCATCCGAGAAACACACCTCACAAGGACAGACATCACCTTAGAGCATCCGAGAAACACACCTCACAAGGACAGACATCACCTTAGAGCATCCGAGAAACACACCTCACAAGGACAGACATCACCTTAGAGCATCCGAGAAACACACCTCACAAGGACAGACATCACCTTAGAGCATCCGAGAAACACACCTCACAAGGACAGACATCACCTTAGAGCATCCGAGAAACACACCTCACAAGGACAGACATCACCTTAGAGCATCCGAGAAACACACCTCACAAGGACAGACATCACCTTAGAGCATCCGAGAAACACACCTCACAAGGACAGACATTACCTTAGAGCATCTGAGAAACACACCTCACAAGGACAGACATCACCTTAGAGCATCCGAGAAACACACCTCACAAGGACAGACATCACCTTAGAGCATCCGAGAAACACACCTCACAAGGACAGACATCACCTTAGAGTCCAAGCACGGAGAAAGGTGTCCCAAGCAAATGCAGCCAAGAATCAGGCCTGCAGACCTATTTTAGTATTTGAAAAAGTAGACTTCAATCCCAAACCATTCACCAGAGAGACAGAAGAACAATACCTTCTCACTAAAGGAAAAACCCACCAAGAGGACCTAAGTAAACATCTGTGCACCAAGCACAAGGGCACCAAGTCCATAGAAGAAACACGGTATAGCTAAAGTCACACATGGCCTCACACGGCCATAATGGGCAGCTTCAGTGCCCTGCGCCCACCAACACACAGGTCATCCAGATAAAAACTGGATAGAGAAGCACTGGGATTGAGTGACGCCAGAAATCAGATGGATGTTATGTATTTGATTTTGTTCTTGCAACCACACACCTGTCTGACACCCCTTGACTCCAGGTCAGGTGTGTCTTGGTTCCGAGAGAGCTCAAGATCAAATTAGAAACTATAACATCACAACTTGAATTCACACACACACTCTCTCACATACACACACACACACACACACACACACACACACACACACGTGCTGGACAGTTTTGTGTCAGCTGGACACAAGCTAGCGTTACCTGAAAGGAGGGACCCCCAATTTAGAAAATGCCTGTATAAGATCCATTTTCTTCATTGGTGATAGATGGCAGAGGGCCCATCCCATGGTGGGTGGTGCCATCCCTGGGCTACTGGGTCTTTTAAGAAGGAGGGCTGAGCAATATATGGGGAGCAAACCAGTAGCAACACCGCTCCATGCCCTCCGCATCAGCTCCTGCCTCCAGGATCCTGCCCTGTCTGAGTTCCTGTCCTCACTTCCTTCAGTGAAGTGTAAGCTAAATAAACCCTTTCCTCCCCAACTTGTTTTTGGTCAGTGTTCATCACAGCAAGTAGAGAAATCCTAGCTAAGACAACAGCTATCCAGTGCTAATAGTAAAACACTCAGGTATTTATTTTTAATCCAAAGATGAAACACAAAAGAGTTGTTTTGTAAAATCAAAAGAAAATTTGGGATAGCTTCTTACATATTTATCTTCAACAAAACAATTTTTAACAACTTTGAAACTCTCTAGAGACAGACGCTTGTACAACTTGCTATCAATCACCACCAGCCTGAGCTTCTTCTCCAGGTGCTGAGGTAAACACTGAGGAAGCAATAGAACGGAAAAGGGTTTACCGTGGCCCACAGTCCAAAGGCGCGGGCTGCAGCAGCGGGGGTCACGTGACTGGTGACGTCACACCACGCTCAGCAGAGAGCAGCAAATGCTTCTTTCTGCTCACCTCACGCTCCCCTTTTCATGCAGTCTCTTGATGCGGTCCTCCACTGGAGACTTTTCCTAAATTTAGAGGTGACAAATACAGAAGCCTGTGGAAACCTCCATATTTAAAAAAAAAAATGTGATGTAAGATGTTTTCCCCAAATCCTGCCCACTCGCATTACCACATAAAACTTAAATCCCAGATGGTGCCCTTCCATGGGCCACACTCTGTAAGTCCTGTAGCTCTCCCCAACCTTCCGGAACCTCACTGAACTTCCACCGCCTTCAGAGCACTGCGGGAGCTTTTCTGGTCTCCAGCTCGTGACATTTATCGTTGGACTTCACTTGGTACATAGTCAATGTCCAATTTTTGTGGAATCTTCTCATAAGACACTGCACCAAAGACTTGATAGTTCTTTGTAGATACTCCGACTACATAAAGTGATAATATCCTCAAGAGAGGAAGCGCATTGTTCCGAAAGATGCTTGGGAGCCGAGCCATGAGTTCATCAGTGGACATGGGCTAGTGTAGAGATCTGTTTATCCATTTCCCACTGATTCCTAAGCATGAGGTCTGTTGTCCTGTTGGAAAGTTTTCTGTTTTAAAATTTTTCATGTATAACACATGTGAAGTAAAATTCACGAATGTTAGGTGGGCAGCTCCTTGAATCTTTACCCTGCCTACAACCAACACATGGAGATTGAATTCTCCAAATTCTGTTTCCCCTTCTGTGCTCTTTGTCAGTTAAACATGAATTTTAAGTGTTCTGGAATTTATCATTTTTACCACCATGTCCTCAATCAAATCCAAATATATTTCTAGCAGCCTAGGAATTTCTCTGGGAGCCTTCCCAGCTGTTGCTCCCACCAAAGGTAACTCCTGTTCTGACTTAACCACTGTATGTTAGTTTGCTTCTTCCTAATCGTGGCACAGGAAATCCATGGCATGTCTTTGTTCATGACTCCTCTGTTTGTCCTTGTATTGCTGAGATTCATGAATAACGCTGTGTCTAAAAGCAGGGTGATTGTCTTGCTGCTGCATAGGATCTCACATCTACTAATGAATTCATTTCTCTTGGGTATGTGTCTTGGAGTGAGGCTGCTCTGTCGTAATGCAGATTTAAAAGCAGGCTTAACAGAGTTCTCGTCTTCAATGGGCCTCACGTTAGATGCTGAAATGCATGCATGGTTAATTTTGTTCCTGTCTGTGTGCAGTGGCATTCACTTATAAGTTTGACTGTTGTTGTCGGGTGTCTGTGTGCCAGGTGTTTTACTCTGCCCAAATCCAGAAGCTATGTAATCACTTCATCTTAATGCCATGAATACAAATTAATGCTTTATTTTCTTTGGCTGGCTTCTTGACTCTTTAATCAGAAACCAGTGTGAGCCTTCCTTCTCCTTTCCGGCAAATAATGCTCAAGGAAACAGTTAAGTTTTTGACATAGCTGGGTCAGGTGCTAGAGAACAAGACGCACCGACGCCATCGGGAGGCACAGGGAGCATGCACTCAGGGATCCTGACACGACGGCATGTGCGTCAGGGAGCACGCTTACCCTGTAGCCTGATACTATGGGCATGCGCATCAGGAAACACGCTTACCCTGTAGCCTGATGCTTTGGGCATGCGCATCAGGAAATATGCTTACCCTGTAGCCTGATACTATGGGCATGCGCATCAGGAAACACGCTTACCCTGTAGCCTGATACTACGGGCATGCGCGTCAGGGAGCATGCGCTCAGGGATCCTGATACTACAGTTAGCAAGATATGAAAATCAAAAAGAGAAAGAAATGAAAATCACATAACAAGAGCATTACACATTTATCCTTCCCATTTATATATAGTATTTATTTTAAAGGTCAATTTATAAAAGCCAGGACAGGCAAAACAGCATTTTCCCACTTCTGTCTACGGTCTCATCCTCCCCTTCCTACCTGAAGAGCCTCTTACTTTCTCATCCTCACAATCTTCCCTGAGCCTCTACAGTTCACCAGGCCGAAGGGTAAGGTGCAAGAAAATGTGGTGGCCACCATGTGGCCTTCATCTACTTGTATTCTTTTTCTCTCTTTTGGTTTATATGGGTCTCCACGTTTTCTGACTATTGTGGGCCTCCCATGGGACGTGAGTGTGGACACTGGTGTGTGTGTGTGTGTGTTTTCACATTCATAGTTACTATTTTCTATTGACATTTTATCTGTTATAAGAACTTGCTTGAACATTAAGAATAAACTCCTTTCTGTGTGTGGTCGTATAATACTATAATCCATCTACTAGGAGGTAGAGACAAGAAGATCATGTTTGAGGCCACCCTAGCCAGGCTATGGAGACTGTGTCTCAGTGTTTACAAAATGGCTGGTGGTGTACCTTAGTGTTAGACCATATGATGGTGTGAGGCCCCGAGCCTTCCTGAGGGTTCAGGAAAGGACTTTAAAATTAGATGCTGGTTTGTTGTTGTTGTTGTTGTTTGGTTTTAGTAGTTATTATGAACAGATGTTGCTTTTGAAAGTAAGAACTAGGAGAAATAATTCATGCTATTATTCTCTCCTTAAATAAAAGAAAGACCATGCCTTGGAGGGGAAATAAGTTGGTTTTGGAAAGCCGTGGGTCTCTGAGACTGGACATCTTGTGTACCCATGGCATTCTAAGAACTGAGAATTGAAACCGAAAGTTTAAGTATTGAAATCAAGAATACCCTTTCCAATCGGAATATGTGGATTGCTGTCGCTGAGAAACCATTGCCATCCATACACGGAGCCCTGGGCAATGAACAGAACGGACAGGACCGGGAACTCGGGCATCTGGTACCCAGATTTACAGGTGACACTGGCTAACGAACCAGCACCAGTAAGGAAGTGGAGGCAGCACCATCGCTCGCTCTCTGAACAGCAAGACCAGGTTGTCAGTGGCTGAGCAGTGAGATGTCCCAGACTGGGACGTTCTACCACAGGCTAGCAGAAGCCTCATAACAAAGTTGTTTCAGCCATGAGTTTAGCTTTTAAACTAAAACTAATATTTAATTTGTAAAAACTGCACATAGCACAAAATTCAAAGGGCAGAGAACCATACACAATGCAAGTTAGTGAGCCCTCTACCCCATTCCACTCTCCGAAGTCCACCCCTCAGAGCCACAGTGATGAGCCACCTTTTATGTCTGTGCACAAACAAGGAAGTGGTATCAGAATACACATTTACACATACAAATTTATGTTCATATTATGGTATGATTCACATAGTCTTTCAGCATAACACTTTTTTAGCAATTCTCTGTCCTGAGAGTTTGGTCGTTCTCAATCTTGGCTTCCATTAGAAACAATGATAGATTGGATAATCTTAGGCTTCCACTAGAAACAACGATAGATTGGATAATCTTAGGCTTCCATTAGAAACAATGATAGATTGGATAATCTTAGGCTTCCATTAGAAACAATGATAGACTGGATACCCTTGTATGCATCATTTCACACTGGGATTATCAGATTAAAAAGACAAACTCCGAATAGTGGGGCTGCTGGGCCAGTGGGTATATTTAGTTCTGAATCTTTATGATAAAGTATATTAATTTTTACGTTTATGGTGATGTTGAGCATTCTCTTGCTCCAGCCCAGCATCTTCCGGAACACTTCCACCAGCAAAACTGAAACTTGGCGTTCATTAAACAGTTTCCCACTTCCCCTTTCTGGAGCCCCTGAACCACCCTCCCCCCTGCTCTTCATCTTCATCTCTGAATGTGGCCACCCCACGCCGCCCCTGTAAGTGGAATCACACGTCAGTCTCCTGTGTGCAGCTGACTGATTCTGCGTAGCACAGTGTCATGAAGGTTCAGCCTCGTGGAGCCTCTGTCAGAATTTCACCCTGCGTGATTATCCACGCTCGTGTCAGTGAACACCTCAGCTCTGTTCGTTTCTCAGCTTCTCCCAACATGATAGACAAATATCTCTTCCAGATCCCGTTTGTAAAACATTGTTAAATATCAAGAAATGCAATCGCCGGGTCGTAGTCTGTGTATTTAAACTGTGTCTTCATTGTTATGATGCCTTCCCTGGAAGATTGTAACAATTTGCAACCATATACGCGTCTCCCTTTATTCCAACCAGCACTGCCTGCTATGTAATGTTTTTAAATTGTTTTTATTTTTGAGATTGTAATATATTTAAATCATTCCTCCCTTCCCTTCCTCCAAACCCTCCTATACATCCTTCCTTGCTCTCTCTCCAACTCATGGCTTCTCTCATTATGGTTGTTGTATTCCTGGGATGTTTTATTACTTGGGGGGTGGTGACATTTTATCATACCCTTGTATTTACCTTGCAGTAAGGGGGGCTGGGCTTCTGTTTCTACATCAGACTATCCTGAAAGACAGCATACTGGGCTAGGGAGGTAGCTCAGTTGGCAGAGTGAGTGGTTGCCTAATACACACAAGACCCTGGGTTCAGGATTCTCAGCCTGACACAGTGGCACATAGTGTTCAATCCCAGCATTTGGGAGGTGGAGGCAGGCGGTCAGGAATTCAAGATGTCATCTGCTACATAGAAAACCTAAAGCCAGCCTCAGCCACATGAGAATCTGTGGCACACCACACACACACACACACACACAACATGAATAGAAATTTTGACGTTTGGGAAGGCCAACCAGTCAGGAGATGATCACACAGTAATAGCTATTTTCATACTCGCGGTTCCTAAGCAGATGGATGTCGTGTGCTGGAAGGGGCCAGGGCAAAGTATTAGAGTAGATCGCGAGGTGGACAGAAAGGCAGAACTGGGGAAGAAGCTTGACCGTGGTGTCTGAGCTAAAGAGCATCTAAATAATCTCCACGGTTCTCCGGGGTGTTATGTGCTCTGAGGTGCTTAGAGCAGCTGAGGTGTGCGCTCTGCATTGGTTAGCTGGTATTTGAGAAGTGTGGCTGGGGAGGTCAAGGAAGGATAAGATGAGAAGCTGGAAGCCGAAGGCTGGGTGACTCACACAGACCACATTATCGGGTTGACAGAGCAAGGTGTGGCCAGCTCATGCATGCAGGGCACATGGAATGCACCATTGTAGGAGCTAAACATGCTGTTAAGCGGAGGCCCGTCTGTGCTTCCTTTGCGTGTGTCTTTTCTTAACATTCTACTTTCCCCTGGGGCGCTTGAAGTTTTTCTTATAAATTCGTAGGAATTCTCTACACATTATTCTCTCTAAAGACCTTTGTGTATAGTGTGCGTTCTTTTAGTTTTTGTTTGCTCGTGGCGCTTTATTCCCAATACGGAAATGCATCTTAGACACTCGAATCGATTGTTGCTTTGCAGCTCCAGGATTTTGTCATACCCTGAAAGACCTTTGTTACCCTGGGGCTATAAATTTGTTTCCTGTGCTTTCTCATAGCACCTTGACGATTCGAGTCATATCTGAACCTTTGCTCCATCTGCGGTAGTGTGAAGGAAAAGGAAGGAGACACCAGCAACACGTTAGAGCCCAAAGTCAAATCCGTTGTCGTGGGACACAAAAGTACTTTTCACAGTCTCGCCCATGTGAACCAAACTGAAGCAAACAGGCATCCCTGGGTAGAGTCATTAATATAAATGGGGGGGGGGTACAAGAATTAGCTGGTATTAATCCTCAGATTTTTTTTTTTTTTGCTCCCTGTAATACGTGTGTATGGACTATCTTTGAATAGCCTAAATTTTAATACTTTGATGGGAAAAGATCAGTAGGTGGTGTGGGAATGTTTGGATAAAGATAATTCCTGGTTCTGCTCTGTGTGCTAGCTGCCAGCGAGGCTTTCGGGTTCCCTGAGTCTTGTTAGATTATTGAAGCATTTTTTTTTTTATTCCAGCTCATGTCCCTTCTTCACAGCTGCCATACTGTCTGTAGTGATGACGCATCGTTTCAGGGTTATGTCAGTCTTCTCTCTCCTCCCAGAATCCACACACAGACAGGTCCTCTGAGTCACATAAACATCAGTCCCCGCTCTCGCTCCAGAGGGACCACAGGGGGAGCCTCTGAACCGGCTGCACACGCGTGGACAGAACTTTCTGGCCTTGACCCTCGCCCAGCACAGAATGAAGGAAATGCAGATTCTTTGCAGAAAGCCTTGAGAAGCCACAGGGCCCTGCTAAGGTGTCTCCTCAGGAAAAGGAAGCGTGAGTTTCACGGCTCACCCAGTGCAAAACTGGCTAAAATTCCTCACGAGCACAGGAGATTCCTAAAGAGGTCCAGAGGCTCCTGTCTCACCCTCAGGCTATGCTTTTCTTTGTAGCTCCACCCACTTTCTCCTTGCTGTCTGTTGCTGTTTTACGAAGCAGTGTTCAATTTTCTTTCCAGAACCTTCCCACCCAACATCCCATGGTCCTCTCCAGGCCCAGGCGGGAGGAGATTACAAATAGTTATCTTTGAAATTTCCTTTGCTTATCATTGCCGCTTCCTTGTCTTCAGCAGTCAAATCCCTCAGCAGCCATCTGAGCCACCATCTTCTGTTCCCGCTCCCTGCTGCAGCCAAATTAGTTCCTGCTTCCTAGAGCTCCGGACTTTCCACTCGGCTGGTGCCTCTGCTCCTGTACCCGGAGGGAGGGAGGGCGTGCCGCGCTTCCGAGTTGGAGCCATTTCTTGTTCTCATTTTGGACCAGCTGGGGTCCCAAGTTCTTCCCCAAGTTTCTCCCTTGCACACGGAGCTTCTCACGCCTCCTGTAACCTCGGCCTGCTGCGGTACTGATCTCTCGCTTCTTTCCTTTCCTGTTTAAAGCGAATCTGAAGTGACTTCAGGATGCGCTGAGGGCAGGAAGCTCCTTGCAGACTTTTCTGTGTGTAGCTGCCCTAGGAGAGAGAGAGGGAGAGAGAGAGAGAGAGAGAGAGAGAGAGAGAGAGAGAGAGAGAGAGAGAGAATACACATAATCAGCACTTCTAAAGCAAATGTCCAAAGGAGGCGTCTTCCTTTCTGAGTGCAGTTTTCATATAAAGTCAATCTGAGTTCTTGGTAATTTACATATTTTCATATTCCATATGTATGTATTAGAACGACTATATCATATTTTATTTCACAACCGAACCCCTCAGGAATATGTGACAGAGAAGGAGTGATTATCAAATGTTTTATTTCAGTAAAATAAAAGACCCCAAGATCTAGAAAAGCGGAGCTGTTACAGTTGGGACAATGTTTCAGGCTACAGATGGTCGGAACTTCTCAATCCTGCTTTCTTTGACAGCGCTGACATGTCTGCAGGGGTGTGTGGCCACTGCAGCAGGCAGAGAATCTCTGCCCATAGTTCAGCATGTTAAACACCATCCCTATGTTCACAGTGGAGGTGTCTGTCCTGTTCCACTTCCACAGTTCCCCACGGTCTGGGTCCCTGGGAGAGGGGAGCTTCTAATAGTTGACTTAATTGGGTTTTAAAACTTGGCCAAATGGCTGAAACAATGACTCAGCAGCCAAGAACACGGCTGCTCCTCCAGAGGACCTGGTCCAGTTCCTAGCACCCATGTAATTCCAGTCCCAGGAGATCTAATGCACTCTTCTGGCCATTTAGAGAACTGCATGCATGTTGTGCACACACACACACACACACACACACACACACACACACATAAAACACAAATAATTAAAATCTCAAAAAATTTTAAATGTTTCCTCAAATGGAAATTTTTTTTATAAAATAACCCATACTAATATCATTGATTTATAAAATTGTTCTCTTTAGTAAATGAAAATAAGAACTTTGGCATTTGCATGAGAAGTCACCAGCATTCAGATAACTTGCAAAGCGCTTTGTGTTTGAGTAGAACGCCTCTATCAGTGAATCCTGCCTCATAACCATGGAGCACGCAGTGTTTAGACAGCATGGGGATTTGTCTGCCCTTTCTGTCAGCGCTATTTATTATAAACGTGACTTAGCTTCAGGAAGACAGTTTTTAAACACTAGTTAACTAGGGACAGTAACACCCTTGAAAATGCATTAATTTAAAACTATCTCCTGTCCAAAAATCTTGTATAATTGTTTTGATTGGATACAAACGATCTCAGCTCTAACATGAAGTACTGTGGAAATTTCAGAGGAGGAAGGAGACTGAGGGTCACCGTGTGAGCTTTTCTGTAGAAAATTAGTCACTTTTAAAGAAATACACCAGGAACGTCAGGAAAACTGAAGATGGACGATGGCTCCCACATGATTGACAGTTGGTGGTTAACGCCCCTCCCGGGGAAGGGTCTCGGTGTGAGAGTGAGAAGCGTTGCCTCCTGGAGCAGCTTTCACTAGGCAAACAGAAGATGCAGATGCAGGCAGTGCCCTTGGGCGAGGGCCCAGTGCGGTGTCGGTGAACGTGACTGGCCAGACTCGTTGCTGCCATCCTCATCCAGGGTCAGTGCCAGGAGGGTGGCTAGGAATTTGAGTTTAGCTGCCTCTCGCTTGGGTAACGTTTATAAATACTTGTGAAAGAAATAGCTCAGTATCACTGGTGTCTCTGATGACTCTCGGCTGCTCTCCAGACTCCGAACGTGGATGCTTCTTGCTCCCTTGGCTTGGAACTCGCTCTTCTTAGATCTTTCTCCTCTTTCTTACTCCTTTCTTCGCATCTCTGTTAACATGGAGTCTGTCAGGCCCAGGACCTAAATTATTTTTAGCTCCAGAGTGGAGGCGTGGGAATGCAAACACAACTCACCTAATGTAGCAACAGATCACCAAGATCTTAGCATGTTTGCAGAGGGTAATGTGGGCAGCCTTCCTTGATCCTGGAATTTACTTTCAGGACTGTCGTTCTTTAAAATTCTTAAAGAAAAATAACTTCATCACCTGGAGGTCCCAGGCAATGAGAGACAAAGACACGCGACCATTTTCTGATCTAGTATAAGAAAGTGAAAGTTGTTTTCTTAGAATTAAGTGGGAATCAAAATGAAAAGTCCCGAACTCAGTAAAAAAAAAAAAGAAAGAAAAGAAAACACAACTCTCATAACTATATTGGGAGGGAGTTTTTAGGGATCCTTTATGAAATTTTGAATTTACATCCTGAAAATCTCCAAACAGCTTTTATATCAAAACGTAAAACTAAAGGGGAAGTTCATTAGCGTTCTGTTTCCTAGGTAGCAGAGAGAATGACTTAGGTCAAGTCCACACTTATGCCTACTCTGTCAGTAGACTGAAAAACACCTGTTCCCCAGGCACCGCCTAAATTACAATAGAGGGAACAGAACGACATTAGCATATCCTTAGGATGGCGGCCGGTTGTGCCTTGCCAGGTGGCTCAGAATTTTGACTGCCACACCATGTAGGAATATGGCCTGTATAATTCAGCCTCTACAGTGTCAGCACAGAGACGTCTCCCCTCTATACCCACGGCTCGGTTAGAACCGCCTCCTCTAATCCTCGCTCATGTGGTGCTTGTTGTCATGAAAATTTCTCCTGGGTTAAACTGGGAGGCAGGGTTACCTGTGTTGCCCAGTGGTATATCTCTATCCTCCAAGGAGACTTTCCGGGACACGTGCAGGTATCTGTTAAATGAATTGAGGCAAACTCCACACAAACTTCTCACCTCCAAAAGCCTTTGAGTTTGAAGACATTTCTGGCTTCGGCTTCATTAACACAAGCTGCTATTGATATCAGTATGTTAATTAGGTAGGCGAACTAGTAGAGCAAACCGCTTCTCCTTGACTCATCTTGGTGTGGATAAGTTTTGGTGCAAGTACCTATGCCAACAAACTCATCACTTCTAAAGTTTACTCTCTGTCACACTGCCTCCAAATCTGTCTACATATGTCTTCCTTGGCGCTCTCGCTGAACTGGCAAGGATGTGCAGAGACTTCCCTGCTTCATAATCAGAGCAGGCCCTTGTGGGTTCTGATGAGCAGGATGGAGAAGCCTGGAGAAATCAAACCATTCCTTCAGCAAAGAAAGCAATGGTGTCTCCCAGGCAGACACACAGAGCCTTGACGGACATTGAGGGAGTGGAGTATTCTGGGTTCTCCAAGTGTACCTCTCCTCTCTGGCTCTTCACAGCCGCAGTGAAGACCTTGGCAAGGGTCTGCACCCATCAGGAGAGGAGCGCTAACCCCACCAGTAAGATTACTGATGGCAAAGGGGAGGGAGAGCTAAACACCACAATGGAAAGCGGGAAGTTCCATACCGAGGGTGTGTCCAAATATCCTAAAAGGAAATAGATACTGGTGTTCTTCTATCTATCCATACTGCTTCCTTTTAAAGAAATAATACTCAGTGTTGTTAAAGATTCGGGGATATTATCTAGATCTTGTAAATGTGGTTCAACTTTTCAGATAATAATAGGTACATAAATGTCATTTTACAGACAATGTTTCCGCATTGAAGGATAGATGTGAAGTTTAAATATTTTATTTTACCAGGCCTTAAAGAGACATGAAACATAACCTTAAATATACATCAATGAAAAGAACTTCAAAACAAGAGTTTATTGTTATTATATGCATCCATTTTATCTTTAAAACTTTTTGAGGGGTAAGGGGAAACTACTGAAAGTCAAGGACCAGCCAATACTGGGGTTCAAATGTTTATGTTTCTCATATGCACACTGTATTCATCAGATACAGGAATATATTTGGTGCGTTACTGCTTATCAGCAAAATGACCTTCTCATTTAGTGACAGGAGAATCAGCCAGATTCCTAGGAAATTACTTTCACTCAGCATTTTAAAGGATAGTAATGTTCAGTAATAAAGTAATAATTAAAATCAATGTTAGTCACCCAAAGGAAACCAAGACTCTAAAAATATATATTTGCAAATATGAGCATTGGCATATATTAGTAAACAGTTAAGACAAAGGACTTTTTCAATGAACATGTTAAAGATTATCAAAGTCCACAATATATTTTTAAATGACTGACAGAAAACAATTTAAAAAATAAATTTCTGTGTTAAAGAGTTTATTAGAAAACTGTCATAAGAATATAATAGAAAAAACATTTTGATCCATCCACTGTGCAAAGATAATTTACATGGATTCATTGTTATTCACCAAACTTCCCTGAAAAAGACACAGTAAAAATAAGTGTATACTTTGCTTTGCTATGATCAGCCCATTTTTATGACTGAAATTCTTTTTTTTATGACTGAAATTCTTTAGACTTATATATCATATATAGTTATATATGGTAGACAGGATATAAAACATGTATATTATATAATATCAAAATCTTCTTCGCCTTTTTTTTTGTTCAATTTTTTTGAGACAGGGTTTTTCTATTGCTTTGAAACCTGTCCTAGAACTAGCTCTTGTAGACCAGGCTATTTTGGAACTCACTCTGTAGACCAGGCTGGACTTGAACTCACAGAGACCTGCCTGCCTCTGCCTCCTCGGTGCTGGGATTAAAGGGTGAGGCACCACCCCATCAATTATGTCATTTACATCCAATATTCTACAAAGTAGGTAAGCAGCCTTTGGAATCCATAGTTTACACTTTGGTCATTTAATTCAGCATGTATTCACTTTACTCTGGTAATTTAATTGTATTAATAGTAGATTAATTTTCATTGTATTTACCTGAAAGCTTCATGTTTCATAGTTTTAAAATAATATCTCGCACCTCTTAATTATTTTTCAACAATGGCTGCTGCGTATCTGAAAGTTTAAGTAAAGTCAGTAACTGTCCTCCATAATTGTATTCAAAGACGTTGAATCTGTATGAATGTGTTTTAAAGCTTGGTTAATATATTGAAAACCACACTGAAACGTTAAGACCAAAGTCATCGCTTGCACATTGTGTACTGTGCGCTTTCTTCAGATGCCTGACACACACACAGCGCTCACTGGGGCCTTTCAAATGTGCATGTGAGGCCGCTTGTCTCCCTCTGCAGAGGTCCTTTTGCACAATGATAAAACGAAACTGCTCCTAAAGCCTTTTGGTGTGATCCTCGGCATTCCACCATTAAGAAATTCTAAAAGCTCCAGGAATTATGATTGACATATATATATTGAATGAAACAAGCAATTGACTATTTAGGGTTAAAATTTATAACATTTGAACTATTTCAAAATTCATCTTAATAAATAAATTTATTCTAGAAAGTCAGCTTCCTAGGAAGTTGATCCCTCAACAATAGTATTGCTTTGGGTATGGGATTGGCTTTCAAAGTATTAGGTAAACTTTTTTTTCCCTCTACCATGCCTTTCCCCAAGGAAGCCTTACAGTAGCCTAGCACCTTCATTAAAAACTATTGTGCATATGAAGCAGGGGTTGGCAACAATGTAGCTTTTGCATCGGGTTCTAACTGGCTCTAAACAGTGAATGAAGAACCACTAAGCCAAAGTCTCCAGGGCAATGTCGTTTCCCAGTGGGGATGGAGAAGGGACACACTATGCTACCGCATTCTGAGGCGTTTTGCTGCCATGTTATATATTTCATGAGTATCACATCAATAAGGTTAGCTACAAATATTATGCCCCTGCTTCGTTTTTGAGAACTAAATGCTTTAAGGTCTTCTTGGCTCAAAGAAAGCACTACAGTTCTTGGCTACAAATACATGAGTAGCTTGGGCCCGAAAAGACTGATGGATTTGCAAATGTGCATGTTTAGCCCTAGTGAAAATGAAAGTTGCTTATGTAGACATTTAGCTTGCTGAATAATTTAGTTTTTTTAATTGTAAAAAATAATAAATCTAGTAGGGAACTTTTAACTAATAAAAATTCAAGGGTTTGCAACTATAATGTATGATTGTCAATACCTCCAGGGCTTTCAAGCATTCTGTGTACAATAGCAACAAAGTAGTCTTCTTAGATACTTCTAGCTTTGTTTTAAAAGCTGTGAAGTTTAAAAGGAAATGTGTTGGCCATTCCATTAGCAAAGGAATATAAACTCAGGCCTATGGTAAAGGGCAGAAGGAACTCATTGCCTTTAGACAGGCGCCTGCAGAGATGAACGCTAGCAATTTACGGTTTGAAATTCTTGGGTCTCATCATCATCTTGGCCTGCTTAAAGGAGGACTTGTAGCCACCAGGCTGTGCCTGATTTACCCCCGGCCAGGTGCCCCAGAAAATCCCATTGCGGACACCCTTGTATTTCTGGTGATAATATTTGCCATTTAAGTTGGCAGAGAGACAGGCATCAAACCACCAGCCTGAGCTGTAGTAGAGCCCACAGTTCCCAGAGGGATAGCGGTCATTGTCTCTGTCTGGGGTGGTGAAAAACTTGAGGTCGTGGTTGTAATGTTTATTGAAACGTAAGGCGTCTCCCGCTGTGCCGTTGTAGTTACCGATGTGTAATCGGTACTTCAGAAACTCATTAGCCACGTAAAACTGATCGTACAAGGCATACAGTGTGACACCGTTGAAGTCTTCGAGGTCTATTCTCAAAATCATTTCCTTGCTCTTGGTCAGCAGATGAATCTTGTCATTACCCAGCCAAAACTCTCGGGCAAGGTTCCCAAAGCCGGCTTTGTAGTCTTCCCAGTCCCTGGTGAAGTTGGTGCTTCCGTCAAGGCGAGCCTGTAGCACCGTCCAGCCTCCCCCCATGGTCTCCATGTCACAGAAGACCTCGAAGCTGCTGTGACGGGGATCCGGTGTGACTCTGTAGGTCTCGCTGCTTCTTTTTCCTATCACGTAGTAGTCAGAACAATCTTTGTATATTAGATGCTGAACTGAAAGAAGGAAGAGAGAAAAGCGTGGACATTTGTTAATTACAGCTATGCGTCTGAAGAATTCTTAGACTCCAATTTGATAAGTTAGTCATTGGTGATCATGGAACCTGGCTCTGGTACACTCACCTGGACCTGGTTGCTTAGTAACAGTAGTGAGAACACTAACAGCAAGCAAAGAAAGAGTAGGTGTAAGCAACGTTTAGGGAGGGCCAACTCCCTCCAGAAACTCAGCCAAGCTCTGTAACATTTCCAAGTTGAATCTACACCTCATCCTGGTGAGGCAGAGTTACTGCCAGCTTGCTTGTATAGTCATTTAGTCTCAAAGAAGAGCAATGATCTCTCCCGCTTGGAACAAGTGGTAGGAGCTAGGACATGGGGTCAAATCCCCTGGCAGAGAGCTTGTTCCCATAACCACGCTTTCCTCTGTCCTGGAGCTGAGATGCGCCCAAGTCTCCTAGGACCACATCCTAGACACAATCAACAAAGCTGACAGGCTATGTCCCGAGTAAAGCGTCAACCTCCATCGCCATAACTCACTCATGTTTTACCCGACAGCTGTAGAGAGGTTCAGGTTAGGTAAAGGCTTCCCCAATAATATACCAATATTACTCCGGATATATTACCCAGGATGGGATAGTCAACCAGCATTTTACAGCTTGATCTCTAGAAGAAGCATCAGGGTGATCAGGCTCAGTGTAATCAGTCAACAGGGTTTGTCGAGGTCAGAGACCAACTATTTGTCCCCAGTTAATTTTCATGAAGATCTGAGTCAAGTAAAGTAAGTTTAATATAAGGTACTTGTGGGCCACAAAAATCTATTTGCGTCTATGTAGAACTCATAATATTTCATTTCCTAAAAGTTTTAGGAGAAAAGGTAAATAATAGAATATTTTTGTATCATTACAAGTTACCGTGCCGTGCCACATCTAATATATACCTTGTGATGTCACCTAAAACATCAATGTCTACCTGGTGATATGGGTCACTGGTGACAGTGGTCCCTGACGCCATGACCTATCACCTCCAGGAGACTCTCCACTGTCTCACCAACCTCACAGTCAGGATGGGCACCTGACGGAGAGGTGGCCTTCTGGAGTGTGGCAACACCATCAGTAGCAGCCGGGGGAACTCGGGAACGGCAGGAAGCAGTGCTATGCTCACAGCAGGCAGTTAGTCTGTGGTCTTTATAAACAGCACTGGGACGGTGAGGATGGATATGCCACTCAGTCTTAAACCAAAAGTCTGGCACCCACACGAAGCTGCTTTTGTTCTATGTATAAAATCCCCCGTTCTCACTAGCTAGTTGAGAATCAAGCATAGCAGATTGTTTGCAAAAGCGGTTCAAAGACCACTTGCTGCTCTGAGAAGCGGCCGCCCACCCCAGACCTGATTTCGGTGCCCTTAGTAAGCACAGCCAAGAACTCTATCCCGAGACAGTGAGCAGGCTAAACGCACCGGCCTGGGAGGAGCCTGCTTCTGCTTGTCTGGAGGTCGGCGAGCATAGATCTAGAGACTGACGGCAGCGGCTAATAGGATTTTTGTAATTAGATCCTTTAACCGCATCTCGTTTGAGCAAATACTTGTTTCTCCTGCCGTAACGTGCAGCTGAAAGGCTTATTACTCTCTCGGGTTAATGTTTATGACCACTATCTCGCTACACAGCTTTCACGAACAAATGGTGAGAACCTCGTTACACCTACCCGGCTGCGACTGGATGTATTCTTGGCTGGGACACTTGGAGCATTTGCCGTCCAAACTGTTGACCACAAACGTTAGATTGGCCACTTTGTCGTCCACGTAGGTTTCGATGTTGTTCATATTGACAAGATGGAGCGTCTCCAGGCGCCCTTGCAGCCCCTGGATCTCGTCCTTGGCATTCTTCAGCTCTGAAGTCAGTTTGTTCACCTGACTCTCCAGTTCCTGGACTCGGTTGTCCGGGGCCGCCCCTGCTCCAATCCCGCCCGGGGCCCCGTGGTCGTCAGCCTGCAGCTTGCAGTCCTGGCAGGATTTCTTGAGGTTGTTGACAGCTTCCTTGAGGGTCCGCACTTCTTTGAGCACCTCCTCCATGCTACCAAGCTGCCATGGAAGCTGGAGGGTCAGCGTGGGCAGGGTTAGCTGGAAGGGGCACTGGCTCCCCTCGCACTTCCCGCTGCCCTCCAGCCTGGCAGGGCAGGCGGCCTGGGCGCTCGCATCCCCCAGCCCCTCGGTCAGGTTGTGTGCCTGCCCCGCTGCTCTGCAGGCAGCGAGGACAGCGGAGCTCAGCCAGAACCAGCAGGGAAGCCTCATCCTCGAAGTGCCTGCAGCTGCCCTACCCAGCGCTTTAATAGCCGCTGCCGCCTGACTCAGGCTTTCTGTCTTCCCAGAAAAGGGCGGGCACGTTTGCATCACCACTCACAGCCGCCTCACCGGAGTAAAGGGTGCTCGGCAAGTGCTGCTGGCCAAACGCAGTCCAAACCACACACAATAGAATGCATGCCTGCCGTGGGTGGCTCGCATGCTATTCAAGATTCACTAGCTTGGTTTTTAATAAAGCACAAGGAAAGACTTTTGTTTAAAAAGCAATTGTGATACTAAAGCTCCAAGTATAGTACTCAATTATACTCACCTCCGCCAGCGCTAGCGGGGAAAGAGTTTAAAAGTCTAAATTTAGTCCGTGAGTGAGCGTCTCCCCACTGAATGGTCTAAAATGGAGAAGATTCTCTTTCCTCGGCAGTTTGAGGCATCAAAGACCTCCTATCCTTGAAGGCTAGACTTTCCCTGAATCTTAAGTCCCTTACTGGCTTTTAATCAGAACAAAGAACATCTCTTATGCAAACTTTTTCTTTCCCCTTTTCATCTGTTTGTGAAAGAGAAGAAGACTGGAAGAGGAAAATAAAATGAGGCTGTTTTTTTTTTCCTTTGACAGCACAGGACATAAACTTGTCAGTGCTTAAAACAGGAAAACGCACCGCAGCCAGCTGCTGTCTTCTTCCTTGTTCTGCCCAAGAGCTGGGGCAGAAGACCGCCCGCCTCCTTTAAGTTAACTGTGCATACTGGCCTCTCAAAAGATTTCTTCCTAAAAAGAATTTTATTGCTTAAAAGTTATTTCAACATCACTGACACAGATGAGCCCAAATTCTTTATCTCTACTAGTTACGGTACCCTGTAATCGATATCTTTTTGTTTAGATGGGGTGCTCAGAGCTGGGTGGCCGTAAACTCCTTGATCTTCCGGCCTCTTTCTGCTAAAAGCTGGAGTCACAGGTGTGCACCACCACGTCCAGCTCTCATTTATTTCTCTAGCCAGATTTCCTAAGGCTTTTCTTTACTCTTAATTCAACTAAACTACCCTGTTCAACTTCTCAGGACATGGCAGCCTCACGCTCTGTGTCTGAGACTGTGTTTACTTCTGGATATTGAGAGTCCTGGGCGCCAGGCCTGGCATCACCCCCCAGCTGGACATAATGACCACGAGCTTTGCTGAGCCCCCGTTCCTGTTACAGAGCGAGAGGAATTTAGATGTTCAGTTTCTTTCCTTTTCATTCTATTTGATATATTCAAGCCAATTTTCAACAAAGTTTAACTCCCCCTAAAAAATAGCTCATTTCATTTCACCCTCCTCACCCCCTCAAGTTACGACACTCCCCATGGCAAGGGAGAAACAAATAAATGGGTGATTTTAAAGAGGAAGAATAACATATTAAAAATTACCTTGTAAAGCGGGCCTATATAGGATGAGATTCTGACTTATTAATAAGCTAGAACATGAATCTGTGTCTACCAGCCAAGAACTTATTCTAACCATTGTGTAGCCAACACCGTGCTAGAACATACAGACAACATGCGTGCCAACACCTCGTTCAGCTACCCATTTTTCGTCAGGAGTATTCTCATGATACTCTCCAAATACACAGCACCCTTCTGAGTACTTGGGCTACACTAATAAATCAAAACAACAACAAAACAAACCCAAATCACCTCCCCTTTTTAGAGATCCTGAAGCCTCCTATTTTCTTCATGTCTTCTCCCAGCGTGCACTCAGACTTTCTAATGGCATCCTAAACATTTCACTTCCTAAACGTGACGAAAGCACAGCTTTCTGACCCTTGGCATGGTTCATCGTCCATCTGTTCGGATGAGGAATTCTTCTCTGGGGTTGCAGAGGATTGGTTCTCAACACACCATCATCCAAGGCCTCATGTCATAGCTCTACCTAAGAAGCTTGTGTGCCTTTGAAAACAGGCTGCTGTCTGCCCAGAGACCCCTTAAAATTCTCAAAGTCAAAGTAGGAAGTCACTTTGTTTATCAGTTTTCTTGGCATTGATGTGTGATTTTCAGGATTCTCAACTTAAAAAAAATCATTGTTCCCAAATGGATGTGGTGACATTCCCCTCTAATCTCCACACTTAGGGGGCTGAGGCAGGAAGATCGTGAATTCAAGGAGAGTCTGAGCTACACAGCAAGACTCTGTCTCAAAACGGAGCAAATTGCCAGTCCCTGATGACAAGGCAGACACTAAGCAACTATCTCAAGAGTGAGGCTCAGTCCACCCTGGCGTCGGTGGCTGTGCCCGGGGCAGAGGCTGTGCCCCAGCTGTGTCCCACCTGTGCCCCACCTGTGCCCCGGCTGTGCCAGACCCTCTCACAGACACCGTCTCCCTGTGACCACCTGCCCACGAAGATAAGCACAGAGAGGACTCCAGCAGGTCTGACTCCAAAGTCTGTGTCCTTTCTCCTGTGCGGCACAGAGAGAAGAGGGGAACCCTAATGAGAACAGCCTGTGGCTGGGATCAGCTGGGAGCCAGGCGAGGTTTCTGATCAAAGAAATAGATCCCTCCTCTGCTGGGGTCATTTTAAGGTTTCTTTGTCTGTCCGTCCTTCTGTCCTCCCTCCCTCCCTCCCTCCCTCCCTCCCTCCCTCCCTCCCTCCCTCCTTCCCTCTTGAGAGGAGGAGAGCTGATATTTATTGACAACTTCAAATGCTAATGTACTAGCCTCCTTGATTGCTGTAAAGAAAATTTTCCACAAATTTAACAGCTTGTGGCAACGTGAGTTTTCTCTCAGTTTTGAAAGTCAAAGGTGTAAAGTTAGCATGTTTTTGTTCTGAGAAACTGCCACACTGATTTCCAAAGCTGCTGTACAAGTTTGTGCTCCCACCAGCAGTGGAGGAGTGCTCCCCTGAGCCCTTACCCCACATGATCGCCAGCATAGGCTGTCAGCAGTGGGAGTGCTCCCCCACCCCACATGATCGCCAGCATAGGCTGTCAGCAGTGGGAGTGCTCCCCTGAGTGCTCCCCCTACCCCACATGATCGCCAGCATAGGCTGTCAGCAGCGGAGGAGTGCTCCCCTTACCCCATATGATCGCCAGCATAGGCTGTCAGCAGCGGAGGAGTGCTCCCCTGAGTGCTCCCCTTACCCCACATGATCGCCAGCATAAGCAGTCATCAAACAAAGCATTTTCAGGTTTCTGAGCAACAACAACAACAAAAAGTATAGGCTAGAAACAGCCAAAGATTTGCCGTTCAATAGCCTACTATTCAATAGCCTACTATTGAATAGCCTACAGAACACACACACACACACACACACACACACACACACACTCATTCATATAACCTGAATCTCAGGTTAGATGTTAACAAAACTGGAATCCTCCACAGGACCTCGAGATGTCCGTTAGCCAGCATGTATCCCCACAGTGCCTTCTAAACTCTACACCAAGCCACGACACTTGGAGGCTCTAGAAGACCCATGGGCCATGGCATCTCATTTCATTGTCGTCCAGGTAAATTTCCAGAGACTTGGAAAAGCTGATGTCACCAATACTGAAGAAACAAGACAGATGTATGTCTTATGTTGGAGATTAATAATAGTTTCTTTTTATATTCTTGAAAGAAGACAAACAACAAAGTATAATAAAGAAATTACCACCTGTGAAGTGTGGTCTCCCCCACCCCGCCCCATCTCCATTTCCTGTTAGTTGTGGTATCTGCATCCTAAAGCCCTGACAAGAGCTGAATTAGCAAACGTTGTGTTGAACCAGTGCCTTGAGGTTTAGGTTTCCAAAGTGTAACTTTGTTTTTGTTGTGTTTATCTTTAAAGACACCTTATTGAGCTCATATTGTTGATGGACTCATGGCTAAAAGAGAGAACTATCTGATAAACTCCAGACAGAAGCTTCCAGCATTCCTTATACTCTCTGTCAGCAGGCCACACACAGCCCTTCAGCACCCTGCCATCAGCAAAACCCACACAAGGGTTAAGAGCAGGGTTAGCCCAGAAGAAGGCAGAGTTGTCCTTCGCTTGAGCTAGGAATAGCGAATCAGGCAGCAGCAGCATCAACAAGAAATGTGCTTCTCTGTGTGCCCTAGGAGACCCCATAGCCTCTAGAGCAGCTTTAGTGGAGATCTGAAACGCCATGTGTTATCTGCTTGATCCTCAGACTGGTGCTTTTGGGATGATGTGGGCGGCCCTGGGCAAAGGTCTGTCTTCAAGTGATGGAAGGTTTGCTGTTGAAGGGGATCGTGGGACCCCAAGCCTTTCACTCCCTCTTTCATTTCCAGCTGTGAGGTGGATCGAGTTCTCCACCCAATACTCTATCAACGAAGGGACTGAAGCCCCAAAATGTCAAGTTGATTATCTCAGGGATTCATCAGAGTTATGGAACACCAACTAACAAGTTGCAAATAAAGTTTATTTATTATGCGTTATGAGTGTTCTGCCTGCATGTGTGTCTGTGCACGAGCGTACCTGATACCCTTGGAGGTCAGAAGTGGGCATCAGATCCCCTGGAACTGGTGTGAGCCTCCCTGTGGGTGCTGGGAATAGAACCCAGGTCCCCTGGAAGAGCAGCCACTGCTCTTAACCACTGAGTCACCTGTTGAATTAAGAGCAGCAGGGCTGCTTCCTGGGCACCCGGCCGCCCGCATGGCTAGCTTATGCCCGAAATAATTACACGGAAACTGTAATCTTTCAAACACTGCCTGGCCCATTACTGTAGCCTCTTATTGGCTAGCTCTTACATATTGTTCTAACCCATTTCTAATATTCTGTGTAGCCCATGAGCTGGCTTACCAGGGAGGATCTTAACCTGCTTCTGTCTGGAGTGGGAGAATCATGGCGACTCCTTGACTCAGCTTCTTTTTCCCAGTATTCTGTTCTGTTTACTCCACCCACCTAAGGGTTGGCCTATCAAGGGGCCTAGGCAGTTTCTTTATTAGTAAGAAATCACTCCCACATCAGTCACCCTCTAGTCTCACAAGTAAATTTTGGCGAGTGGAGAAACCTGCAAAGGCGGGAATCCATGAATAACTAAGGACTATACATTTTTATAAAATACATGACTTTAAATTTTTGGGAAGTTCTTTACATTTTAAACTGAGGTGATTATATTGGTTTTACCTGTTTCATCACTTGCATTCCTTAGAGGCTTATTTTGTCTACATTTGGCATTTTGAATAATATATTAATACTAATTTACATAGTATATAATATAGGCACGTTGTATGTTACAGACAATATGCAATGTGTTTGTTATATAATCTGTGTGACATCAATTGTAGACTTTAGTTTAAAATATTATTTCAGTTTTTTAGTTCATTGCTTAGTTTGGAAAAATGAAAATCCCGAACTAATTCTGTACCAGTGTATAATTTATGCAACATAAACCTTTAATAAGTTGGAAAGGCCACGCCCACCGTTGCTGTTAGCTAAGGAAATACCTAAACTCGAATCGATAATGTCCGTCTAGTAATTAGTGTTGAAACACATTGATGGAGCCCTCCACAGTCCTTCACTGGGAGTCGTTTTTAAATGTTCCGTTCTGACTTGAAGCATTGAGGGCTCCGCTTCTGCCTCGATGTTATCTGTGATGGGGCGATTTCCTGTTACCTAGGGTGGTGGAGAAGAGGAACCACTGGTGATGTCCTCCAAAGCTGTGAAGCAGCCCAGCTCTCAGCTCCTCTCAGGCCCCTCTGCTCCCTATTTACCACGGAATTGTTCTGACGTTTGATTGTGGGAGGGCGTTCATCTGCACAGCTGATGCAAAGCACTCACAGTGGTAGGTGATGGAGCAGACACAAGTTTTATCGGCCATCGGCCACGTAGAATTTTAAAGTAAATGTTCAATTTGTTACTGTGATCGTCTCAAAAGATAACAAGAAGGGGAAGAGCCTCGGTGAGGAGCCTTCTGCTGACTCTCAGTGACGCTGTCTTCTGACATGTGGAGGACAGAGGAGAGATCTGTGATGGCCTTTAGAGGCGCAGTGTTTGTGATTCTGAATGTTAGCCCAATCACCGATTCAACAGAAATGAGGGTGGCCTGTGGATTTGTCCTGGTCACCCCCTCCACTTGCACCAATCTGGGAGATAATAAGGACTTTGAGAAATAGGACAAAACAAACAAAAATGGACTCGGTGCTGATTTCACAGGATGGGGGCTTGAAGCTGGGAGCAATTATTTCCAAGCTTAGGCGACCTTGGGCAAAAGTTACTCGACTCTATGTCCTTTCACTGAGCCCACCTTCCCTGAGTGCCTCTGGTTCCACCCACTCTGTCACTGGCTTGGCCTGAGTGGGTGTGTGTGTGTGTGTGTGTGTGTGTGTGTGTGAGAGAGAGAGAGAGAGAGAGAGAGAGAGAGAGAGAGAGAGAGGAGAGAAACAATGTTTTTCTATGTTTCTATGTAGAGCAGGCCATCCTTGAATTCACAGAGATCCACCTACCTTGGGCTCCTGAGCCTGGGGATCAAAGGATTTGGCTTTTTTTTTCTGTTTTCCCATGAAATGGAAAATTTTAGAATCGTTTTCCTGTGAGACAGACCACAAGGTTGATAGCAGCAGGTGTTTATAGCTGTCACCCGGTCAGATTCCGATTGCCTGAGCAGAAACTCCTGCACTAGCCTCCCCGGCAGCCAAACCTCTCCATCGCAAAGCAGAAGGAAAGTGTTTAGAGGAGACTTTAGAATGAGGGTTCTTAGAAGAGCCGCCTCCCATCCGAAGAGCACGTCAAAGCTCCAAGTGTGTAACCGGGAGATTCTGCAGAACACACAGGCACAGCTGCATGTAAGACCCCCATCTCAAAAACAAAAAGTGGTTGAGTTTTAAGGACACTGATTTTCTTGGCTTGGAGTTATGTTTTATCTTTTTATCTCTGCTGTTTTTCTTTTTGTTCTTACATTTTTTGGGAGTCTTCGCTTCTGCATCAGGT
Source organism: Alexandromys fortis (assembly GCF_014885135.2). Lineage (NCBI taxonomy): Eukaryota > Metazoa > Chordata > Mammalia > Rodentia > Cricetidae > Alexandromys > Alexandromys fortis. Next base: position 12,138,726 of record NW_026067916.1, on the reverse strand, counting down.
GAAAGTAAAGAGGAACAGTTGCTTTTAGCAAGTAAAAGGCGTGTGTGTGTGTGTGTGTGTGTGTGTGTGTGTGTGTGTGTTGGAACTCTCCTCTGGCCTGGCCGGGTAGGCCACGTAGGTTGCTCCTCACTGTGCCACAAATAGCCAGCAAGTGATGTTCATTATGTGGTCTGTCTTTTCTAATTTCTCCTCCCACTCCCACCCAAACACAGCAGACAGAGACGCCGGGGAATGGAATGAAGCTGATCCCAAAGGGACGAAGAAATGGGATAAAGATGGCAGAGAAACAGAAGCAGGAAGCACGGGGAATGAGAGGGAAATGGGATGGGAGGAACGTCATTACGCCCTTTTGTTTGATGAAGACATTAAATCCATACAGAAAGTGAGTTTTTCAGAACACGTAAGGAGTGAAGAGGACTAGGAAATGTGACTAGAATCAGAACCTTGGGGCATCAAATACAAATGTCCCCTCCATTGAGACGGCGGCCAGTCTCGGTGATAGCTGTTTTGGCTCATGTGATGCCATCGACCAAGTTAAATAAACTTCCAGGGTGTCCAGGTTCCAAAGGGCTCGGCTTCACAACAGACACAATCCCCGGATGCTGAAAGGCATGCCGCCGTGAAACTGTTGGATGTCACAGGGAAAATAACCTTCTACAGAAATAGGATTTCTTCACATTTAAATTAAGTGCAGTGCTTCTGAGATCCGAGAAGGTGGTGCAATTTCTATACATCTTTCAAAAATAATCGAGAGCTCTTAAACGTGCTAGTCACATATTTCTCTGATCGGAAGCCCAGTTTCACCGGTCTGTACTGACTGTGTCTAAAGTATTTCCCACTGGTCTTTTCTTACACTAAAAAATTTCCATGCCCAATATTTTGATCCTTTTCTTTCCCCTCCCTCAACTCCCCCAAGATCCTCCCTATCTCTCTACCTATACAACTTTCTCTCTTAAAAACAAAAAGCAAAACCAACAAACAACAAAACGAAGGTTTGAAAAGAAAGTAACAAAACGGTACACAAAGTACATAAAAATCATGGAGTTCATTTTGTGTTGGCCAGTACCGCCCGGGGAAGGGTCTGACCTCAGGGCTGATGTACACTCAGCACACTCCACTGGAGAAAACTGATTGCCCTCTCCCAAAAGGTATCCATTGCAAAGCGTCTCGGTTAGAGGTCTCCCCTCAGCGCTGGGAGTCTGCTAAGCCAGTGGCGCTGCCCCAGTCTCTGAGTTTGCACGAGCTCAGTGCCTGTTGTGTCTGGAAGACAGTGTTTCCTGTTATGGTCTGCGCACCTCCTACTGTGTGTAGATCCCGGAGCCTGCGTAGGCCTGGGCGCACTGCCCCAGTCTAAGTTTGCACGGGTTCTATCCCTGTTGTGTCTAGAAGATAGTGTTTGCTGTTATTGTGTGTAGATCCCGGAGTCTGCCTGGGCTCCGGGACTGATAGAAAATCCCACCCGGAGCCGAGTGCTCCGGAGCCGAGTGCTCCAGCGCCTCTCACCCCACCCTCTTCACGTAGCCATTGTGGGTCTCCACGCTAACTATAGCTGCCCTTAAAGGCTTCTCTGGAGGGCCGAGCATTCGCATTCACGGTCCACAGGCAGAGCAATTCATCATTAGGAGTCATTTTTTTTTTTGTTATCTACATTTAGCATAATAATAGCGGATTTCCCCTAGGGCCCCTGACCTAAGTAATCCGAGGTTCTTGACCACTTTAGCAGAGCCAGGTGCGGGTTCTACCTCATGGGGTGAGTCTTGGATACAATCAGAAATTGGCTCCTTCCAGCACAGGGGTTCTCGGGTCAAGCGTGGTGACAAGTGCCTTTACCAGCTGGGTCACACAGCTGGCCTCCTGTGCGCTTTCACAAACACGCAGAAAACACAAAAGTGCTAGCAAGTGTGAGACCCGGATTCAGTTCTCAGTACCACAAAGGAGAGGTAGGAGGGAAGGGGGAGGTGGGAGGTGGGTGGGGGAGAGGGGTGGGGGGGGGGGGGGGGGGGGGGGGGGGGGGGGGGGGGGGGGGGGGGGGGGGGGGGGGGGGGGGAGGGGGGGGTGGGAGGGGTGGGGGGGGTGGGGAGATGGGTGTGCCCATCAGAGCTCTCCTCCTCTCCTTGGTCTGGGGAAGCTCACTGTTTTAATTACCGTCGGTATAGAACGCCTAAGGCCAGTCAAGTGCACTCACACTGCTTCCACCATCACACAGTTCATCTCCAGGTCTCCTCTGCGTCTCCACTGAAATTCCACATCTAGATAGCTTCGTGTTCTTCATTCTCCCAAGCATCAAATAGCCATGACCCTTACATAATTGCAACTGTATAACATTTACAATTGAGTCTAGCTTACTTCATTTAACATGTCATCATTGTTATTCTTAAAAAACGATCCCCGGGCGGGCTGGTGGAGCCCGCCATGAGAAAAGCGGCTACAGCTTCCCACCAGCGGGAGGACACGCGCCGCGAGGGCGGTGGCGGCAGGTAACAGACACGTAAACACAGGAAATAGCCATAAGTATTTATTAAGGAAGAGGGAGAAAGAAAGAAAGACAGAAGAGATAAAAGAAGAGAGAGACAGAGGAAACGCGTGCGCAAGCCAAGGAAGCAGAAAGAGGAAGGGTCCCAATATGGGGACGGGCAGGTCAGAGGTAATGAGAGTGGGCGTGGCTAGGGCAGGGACCGAAAGAATAACAATCATATTCTATCATATGTATGATATATACATATATGCCTTCATATATGTAGTTGGTTGGTACTGATACCAACTGATTTTGTTTTTTATGGAAGCTGAATGATACTATATTGTGCATCTCCAATCTTTTGTGTCTAGATTTTTTTCCCTTTGGATTTTCGAGACAGGTTTTCTTTCTCTGTGAAGCTTTGGAGCCTGTCCTGGAACTAGCTCTTGTAGACCAGGCTGGCCTCAAACTCAGAGATCCACCTGTCTCTGCCTCCTGAGTGCTGGGATTAAAGTGTATACCACCACTGCCCAGTTGTGCTTAGACTCTGTTAAAATTAATTTCTGTTAATATTTGCACACACTTTTCTGTGTGCACTGGATATTAATCACCTTGGGGTAATTAACATATTCATCACCTTAAAGTTTTCATTGTTTTGTGATGAATACTTTCAGAATCTTTCTTTGCAGCCAGGTCTGGTGGTGGTTGCTGTGAAAACAGCACACAGGAGGAAGAAGAATGGGGGTCATGAGCTTGAGACCACCCTGAGCGACAGAGCAAAATTCTGTCTTGGAGAGAGGGAGGAAGAGAGGGGGGACAGACGGACAGACAGACACGGACGGAGGGAGGGAGCCTTCGGTCTGGGTTGTACAATGCATTGCCATTCATTGTAATCACCCAGCTTATAGGTTCTTCTAAAAATCTATGTTAAGACTTACTAACTGTACATCTTAATGGGGTTCATCGTGGCTCTTCTGCCCGTGTGTACAGTGCACATTAATCCAACCATGGTTTCCCATTCTCTGCCCATCTTCGAGCCCCCACTCTCTAACAATTACTGTTCTACTCGCTGTCAACATTGTTTTTAGCTCCAGCATGTGAGATGGTCAGTGAGGTGCTGGCTTGTCTCCCTCAAGCTTGTCTGTCTTAAGAATATTTATCACAGTATCTGATTATCTGCTGATGGGCACCTAGGCGGAAGTCTCTGTTGGCTGTCCTGAATAGCGCTGCAATAAACTTTGCCACACAAGTATCTCCTTGGTACGCTGATGTCATTTCCTGTAGCTGGAAACCCGGGTAACCTTTGGATACTTAGTTTCTCTTCCTGGTGCCATAATAAAATACTCCGACAATGGGAGCTTAAAGGAGACACGGCTTATTCATTCTGACTCAGTGTTGAGGGCCATACAGTCCCTCACATAGGGACTCAGCTCAGTGGGAGCCGGGAGCAGCTGGCCACACAGCACTCACAGGCAGGAAGCAGAGGGGAATGGTTGCACACTGTTGTCAGCTTCCCCCCCCCCTCCAGGATGGCTGCCAAAGAGGAGTAGCCCTCCCAGTGGACTTGCTGGGGGCCCATTTCCCAGATGATCCCGTTTGTCACGCTGAGTTCTCAGACATATTCCAGTTTGATCATGTGGAAGCCGGACAGATTTTTAGTTTTTGAGGGCCCCCTGTGCTTTTCCTTTTCACCGTGGTGAACACATAATAGTTCATCTCCTTTGAATCCCCTAACATTTGCCGTTGGATTTTGCTTTGCGTTCCCTGATGTTTAATGATATCAAGGACCTTTTCATATATTCATTTTTTGAGAAGTATATATTCAAACCGCCTGCTCGGTTTTATTGGATCATGTGTTTTTGTTGCTCCTTTAGTTTCTTCTATACTCTAGATATTAACCATTTATCAGATGAGTATTGTAAATATTTCCTACTCTTCCGTAGCTCATCATCACTCTATAGATTGGTTCCTTCATAATACATTTTTAACTTGAAGTAACCCAACTTCAAGTCTTGCTTTGGTTCCCTGTTTTTGTGCGAGTGGAGGAAAGGACTGCTTACCCAGAAAAATCACTGGAGCAGCATCTTTAAATGTCTCTCCTGGTTTCTTCCAGTAGTTTCAGGGCTTGCATTGAGTTTCTCTCTGTTCCGAATGGGCTTCTTATAGGGGTACCAAGATTCTGTACAGAAGTGCTTGCTAGAGACCAGTCTCTGCCTTCTGAATGGAGCTTGTATTTACCCATTTAGTGAGTGACAGTCACTTGGCGTTCTTTTCTCTTTAAAAAGAGACTAAGACTGCTCAGACCCTTAGTGTACAACCGTGTGTTCAAGTCTCTACTTTTAATGCTTTTGTATATAGTATATAGTCAGAAGTAAAATTTTTAGTTAATATAGTGATCCCAAGTTTTATTTAAGAAAACCTACCATACTACCACATTGCTGCCACAATTGATTGGCTCATTAGTATTTGTGTGGGGCTCTGTGTAAATGGGTGGACGTGCACATGGGATGTGGATGTTGATATCACGTGTTCTCCTCTGTTGTTCTCCGCATTGGTTTTGAGTTTCTCTCACCAGCTGGCTAGACTGAATTTTACAGAGGTGCTGGGGATCTTAACTCAGGTCCTGATGCTTTTTCGGAAGGCACTTGAGCAACCGGGCCATCTCTTGGTCAAAAGTGTGTTTCAGTACAGTGTTGATGACGGCATTGTTTTCCGCTTTAGCTTCAAATAACACATTTTATTATTATTGAATTATTCATAAGCGAGATGTGGTGATAGGCCTGCTAGTTTCTACACTGACGTTCCTCTCGTCATCATACAGTGTAAATAAGCATCAAATACGTCTAACACACCTTAAATCTAAAGGGGGAGTTCACAGGTTTTTACAGTTTCAGTAATTCATAAATTTTGTACTGACAAATCTCATTGAATAATTTGAGAGTTTTCTTCTTTTTGATATATTTTAAGTGGTTATCAAACTACAGGAATAACGTTTATTTGTATTATTTAGTAGAAGGCATTTGTCTAGGTACAGCTCAGTCCTTTGTTCTTCCTAGGTCATTTTCTTGTCTAAATACCTTGTAAACATTTCCTGAATTCCTTCTGTACAGTGATCATGAGGCCCCTTTCATACTCTGTTATTAATAGGAATCTTTTCAGATTTCCTTAATTTCAGAGGTGCTGGCTGATTGAAATTGGCCTGTGAAATAGTAAATTCTCAGTGCTTGGCCCCCAAACCTCCACAGTAGCACAGTGATACAGCAAAGTGACGTAGCCTCTTCCTTCTCATAGCCATGGCTTTTTACACAGCAAACACCTATTTTCCAACGACCCCGCTGCTTCTTTCAGTAGGAGGTTCTATTTGTAGACAGGACTCTGCGGACCAGAGACATTTGTTGCTGCTAGATTGACTTGCTTCTTTGCTTTTCAGCAGAAAGAACTGGGAAAGATAAATATTTTAGGATAAAATACACCATATTACTATAAATTCTAAGTCAGTCTTATAGATGGTTCTTTTTATCCACCTAAACCCATTTTATGATTACCCTGCTTTAATTACTCGTTCGGCCGCCCACAGTGGGGCATCATTGTTTCAGAATAACTCTCTACCAGCAAGGTGGCTATAGAAAACAGGTGTGGGTCTTCTCCTTAGGGAACGACCCAGCCGTGGTTCCTACTAGAATTGCAAAGGTCTCTGCACCGACTCGAAACACTTATGCTCACATTTTTAAAATCTCAGTGACAGTGATCACTTTTAAATTTTATAGTTAACCTATTGTGTTATACATTATACCCACAAAACGGAGAGTATTGTGCGAATTAAGCTTCTGCATGAAGCTCATCCTTCCTGGTCCCTGCATCTCCTTTTGTAACTATGCTCAGGGCTTCCTTCCTTCTTTCACATTTGTAGACGCCTTTCTGTTATTCACAAGATAGCTTCGGAATTTTACAGTTTCCTTGTAATTGTTATTTTTATTCATAAGGCTACTCAATGCCTTTGTCTACTGTTTCCTCTCCCACCTTTTATTATATCTAAAATTAATTAGATGGTCTCTCCTTCAGGAGACCCTGTGCATCCTTAGAGGTCTTCACACCGCTCTCCCCCACCATGGGCGCCACTGTTTCTCTGCCTTGGGAGACGACACCGCAAGGTTATTTATTCCTGTGCTTTTCTGTCCTACAGAGTAAAATTGTGGTTAAATCTTCAAAAAACTTCTCACCAATTCTGTGACTCCACTCAGGGTTTCCAACCACCCTTTGAGTTCTCTTTGTATAAATTTTGGGTTAAAATGTCAATTTTGTAATGATGATATAAGTATTGAATATGTGGACAGCTCACAGCATAATACACAATATGCAGCAATGTATCAGTAAATAAAATGTTGATCACTTTAAACAATATGTAAGAGGTGATAACCCATCATTTTTATGTTTGTGTTCATTTCCTAAATATTTACTAAATCCGCGTTCACTATTCATTTAATTGGTGAATATTCAGGAATACTATTTTGGAAGCACTTGTGTACACTCTTGCTCGAGTCCACATGGATTAGGCCTTAGGGAGCAGTGGAGGGGAAACAGGCTTGGTCCCAACCTCAACAGGATTTCCCATCTTCTGTCCTACAAAAGTCATTTCGAAGCCAGCAGTTCTGCTCTGAAAAGTCCCCTCTGCTGTCCCCAGGTCACGGGTGTTTGACTCCTGAAAAGGATGACGTCATGAGACTGCCTTACTGGACCTCATTTCCTGTTTTATTCAACCTCTGCTCAATTGAAGACCGCTAGGGTAATTGTCCAGACTTCTCTGCACTTCCCTGACGAGCTGTAGTTTGCTTCTAAAATCCATAAACGATAGCACCCAAAGGCCCGTCCGCTCCAAGGATAACATTTGCAATGGAGAAAAGTTTTATGTCAGATGAATGTTTCCTGTTTTTCAGCCCAACAAAACTTAGCTAACACATCTGCCCCCCCCCCCCCCCCCCCCCCCCCCCCCCCCCCCCGTGTCTTTATAACCCTCTTGAGGTTTTCCCATCGTTCTATGCTGTACGTTTTATTCCACTGGAACTAAACAACAAGGTCCACATCAAAAACTATGTTAAATATAAGTATTTATAACTCTTTAAATGTTATATAACTAATTTAAATTATAAAATGCTACTTATAACATTTTATTCATCAACAAAGTTTCAGGTTTAGGTTTGTGGGTTTTTTTTCATAAAGTTATAGGAAAGCAACAAGAAAATCTCTGCAAGTGTCAAGTGTTAGATCTGAAGCCTGGGGAGATGCAGTCATACAGCCTTATCCTCAGGTGGGTCCAGCAATGAGCAAGGGAGACAAGGACAATCCTAAGGTATGGCCCCTCAAAACTCCCACGCCAGTTTTAGAAACTGGACCCCTTTTGAATAACATTTTAAAGGTAAGTGCGTAGGTGGATGGGTGGGTAGATGGATGGTTCCAATATCAACTATCTACATGGTCCAAAAGAATAACCAAATGATAGGAATGACCCAAGACTTAGTACATGGTACATATGCTGAACAAAAGGGGCAGACTGTATTCCTTATAAATGGGCAGCCTCATCTAGCTCCCACAAAGTCATTTTCTTTTAAGTAGCAATTGTTATGATATTGAAATGTAAACCTAGCGTCATCAAACAATACAATTTTCACTTACAGCTGAAAACTCAGGGTTTGATGGCAAAAATCTAGATTTTTTTTAATGTTGACAATTTTCTTATTTTTCAAAAGCACCATGCAAATAAAAAATACACGCAACGGCTGACATAGCTTAGTCATCCACAAAGGACGTGCTACACAGCACGGGGACGCGCTGTTCATATCCCCAGTACCTGCTTAAAAAGTGGGGCATAGAGCGTAGCTCTAACCACAGCACTGGAGACGGGGAGAGAGGAAGACCCTGGGGCACGCTGGCCAGTCCCGAAAAATAAGGTGGAAAGGATAGAGGAAGACACAGCTGTCAACCTTTGGTCTCACACACACATACACACACAAACACACACACATACACGCACACACATACATACACACACAAACACACATACATACACACACAAACACACACATACATACACACAAACACACACACAGACACCTCCAGAGTATGTACACTGTTGGCTGCCACTTTGCAGTCTCTGGTACAAATCATGCCATTGTGACGTGGATTAAGGTTTACCTTAAATATTTTGAAAGCCATAGATGCTGTTCCACTTTCTGTTTCTGATATGGACATTTATATAATTAGGTAACCTATCCTTAAACTTAAAACCAGTTTGTAATAACTGGAAATATGTTACTTCCTCAAGTGAGGCTATTTATTTTTGCCAGAAAACACATCAAAATTTTTGTAATAGTCAACTTAGTGAACTAGAAACAGATGTCTTTGGATAAGTGTTCACTAGAACCTATTTATTTTTATTGCGTTGTTTCTGAACGTTGGCATTAAATGAGGACAATTATGGCTATTTTGGTGATATGATATGACTTTCTCTGCTTTTTGAAAAGCTAAGACAAGCTAAAGAACTAAGTCTTGATCATAAAAACTGAATTTCTTGGAAAACTGTGTTAATTTTTTAATATCCACCCTTTTCCAGGGACATTCCAGGGTAATCTGTTATGAAATTGCCAGGAATAATAGTCACTTTCGGTCACAAGTTAACTGTGGCTTTTAAAGAAATTTATAAGGCAGCTAAGTGGTTCATGTTAGTATAGTATAAAAGTTTTTGACTTCTTAAATGTAATACTTTATAACATTTATTGAGTTGGTAAAGACTTATTTTCATTTTGCCTGGTACCCCATCCCAAGAGTTTTCGTTTTGTTTTGTTTTGTTTTGTTTTAAATACAAACATTAAGTTATTGTACTGCGTGATTTATTTGTTTGGTTCACTGGTTTATAAAAGTTGTTTGTTTTAATAACTCTTAGCCATATGTCCTGGGTCATGTTGAGTTAAGGACTTGCCTGGGTGGCAAGCTGTCAGGATAAAATGTTTGCTAAGTTTGTATTCAAAGGCTCTTCCATTCTGAGCTATGTGTATTCTACATACAATCAGGTAATTCATAATTGATAACAAGTTAATAGCCTTTTTCCTTTGCATACAAACATACACGCACCCACACATGCATGCACACACGTATGCACATGCGCACACATCCTCTATGCTCATCTTGGCTCGTACATGTGGAAAGAGAAAGCCACACATCGTGACTTCCGTCAGGTCTGCTTGACCCCCAAGCCATCCCACAACCCCCAAGCATTCCAACAGACTCTGCGGACATGTGCTGAGCATGCGCTGTGGGTCCGAGACGTCCAAGATCCGGTCTTCACATTGCTTCCCCTCCGGTTAGCACGGATTCAGCGCATGGGCTAAGAGCTCTCGCTGGGAATGTATGTGAACATTTCCGGAACGTTTAGTGTCAGGCAGTGTTCTAAAACTCAGCATATACCAAATACACGAAAGCGCCAAATCCGTTCTGACCTGAACATCTGTAGAACCCATGAAAAAAACTCATCCTGGGGCCGTGAGTTTAAGCCCCTGCTTAGGTAGCAAATATAGTGACCAAAACTGAACAGCTTCTACGCAGCACAAGCTAACAAAAGCTGAAATTGAGGAAAAATGGCATTCACAGGAGATCCAAAATGAACAAGATATTTGAGAATAAATTTAATTAAAATTAACTGTTTGTCCAAATGGCGCCAGGATGTAAAACCCCTTACCTGCTCCAGCAAGAACTGGACTCGCGTGTCCCCACAGTCCCTTCCCAGGTCCCATTTTACGGTGTCAGTGCCAAAGACGAAGCTGCAACTTTGAGGGTTTTGTTCTTTATAAAGAGCATGCCTATGCCTAGCGGAGGGTTTTCTTCTTTTTAAAGAGCGTGCCTGTAGTTAGCCGTTAAAGGCACCATTGTCCATCCCAATCCGCCTTCCGGGAGGGGAAGTGCGGGTGCTCCAAGTTGCCTTCCAGGCCAAACTCATTGCTGTGGGTGAATCTGGGCAAAACCATCCCCCCCTCCCCCGCCCCGACATGAAGGTGGGCAGCAGAAGACCTGGATCTCCTCTGTGGTGTAAAGTCCCTCCACCCTCCCCTGAGCCCTCCCAATCTAGAGCTGATTGACAGGCAGCTGAGAGAGGAGGCGCCCAGGTTAACCTCCTGCAGAGATAGTCTGTTTTCCGTCTGGGCTCCTTCGTGTTTACAGGATAATCCCCGAGTACAGAGTCTGGGCAGGGGCTTTCATCTGAGAACAGTGAAGCGAGCGAACAGCCAGCTGTGCACATCGTCACGTGTGTGTCCGTCCTTTGGTGAGCTACGCTCTTCAACCAAGAGAGCAGCTCCCTTGCAAGGTTTTGCTGCCCACATCCCTCAAGGCCTTTGCAGGTGCACAGGACTCAGAGCGGAGGGGTCAGAGTCATGTAAATAGAATTCCTCCGGGGACGTCTTTGCTGTCGCCTGCCCCCTCCCTGCTCTTCCGTGGTCTTGTTTTTAATCTAACTCTGTCTCCCGACTTGACTTCTTGTATTCTGACCCGGCTGGCGTGGTTGTTTTTGGAGATGTGCGACCTTTTGAGTTCTTTGCTGGTAGTCATTGTTTCAGGCCATGAAGGTTTTCCAGAAGCATCTGGGTTGTCTCATTTTCTGCTTCTCTAGGCCGCTGTTCCTGCTGCCGCCAACACTGCCCCCCTCCCCAGGATCCTGGGAGGCGTGTGGGTCTTTTAAACAGCTTCTATACACTAGCAATAACGTATCCACAAGTGAAACTCAGAAGAAATTTCCATTCACAATAGATTAGAATACCTGGAAATAAATTTAATAAAAATACATGACTTGTCCAGTCCGATCCAGTTTATTATTAGAATCCCAAATAATTATTAGAATCCCAAATAATTATGGATTCACCAGGACAGTCACCAGCACTTAAAGGACGCGGCACTCATTGGCACGTGTATGCTTAGATATGCATTTAATTTTTTGCTGTGTGTTTATCTTTACATGTTTTCCATTTAACTGTGAGACCATGCATATAGCTAGACACCTAAACTATCCGATGTCCACTGTGTTTGACACCTTAATGCCTGGGAGGTCCTGTTTGTGTCTTGTGCTTCCCCCTCACATTCCTGTGGCAGGCCACCAAAGGAGCGACTAGACAGCTGGGTGAATACAGTCCAGCTCTCCTTCTGAGAGCCTTGCCAGCCGCAGAAAGGGGAAGAGAGAAGCCTGGGCAAGCCAGCCAGTTTCGTCCAGTACATCTCTGCGCTTCCTCATCCCGTTTCAGGGCAAATTACGTACTTCTGTGTCTCCCTACATTTGCCTTCTGCGACAGGGAAGATGGAGTAGAAGCAAATGGAAGAGCCAAGGTCTCCCAAGTACATTGCTGTTTTAAGAAAAACTTAAGTCAGCAATAGTTTAATCAAAATTCATGAGACGTGCGCAGTCTGAGACGCGACTGCCGTGGTGTCGGTCACGGTGGCTGATGTGTACGATCACAGGTGTGCCTGAACGTATGGGAACAGTGGAAAGGAAGAAGTAATTTTGCCTGGAAGTTTTACCTCAAAGTCACCCCAGACTGTGACTGCTGAGATTGATTTATTTACTTTGTTAGCGACTGGTTTCCTGAGACAGGGTCTCATGCAGACTCATTGGCCTTAAACTCCTGGTCTTTCTGTCTCCACCTTCCAAGTGGGCGTGTGCCTTGCCTTGGCTCCTGGGATATTTTAAGTGCTCTGAGAGTAGAAAAGAGAAGTCACAGATGAGAGAATCCAGCCCTTTGGGAACTGTACTGATTTTCTTACCGTCCTAACAGATCACATACATTCACCATCATGGAACCCTGAAGGTCATAAATCCACGTTGCGTCACAGTTGTCAAAATTGGATAGTTTCTCAGGCTGTGTTCTTTAAGGGATACTTAGGGGAGCGTCTGGCCATTCCTACTATTTGGCTCCTGACCACCTTCCTCCGTGTTCAAAATCACCAGCAATGCGGTAAAGGCCAGCCTACATTCCAAACGTTCCTTCCCTCTTCTTTCTATCTTTCTAACCTGGTCAGGAAAGATTATCTGCTTCTGAAGACTCTGGTGAGGAAATTGGGTGCCCTTGGATAATTCTCAGTACCCCTCTCCCTCAGAGTCCATGGTCTTACTCCATCTGCAGAATGGCTTGGCTCTGAAAAGTAACAAACATGCCTGTTGCAGGATTTAAGGCATAGACATCTTGGTGGGAACATTAATCTACATTAGAGATGCAGGAGGGAGGTTTAAAGGAATGGCTGTGTAGACAGAAGTTTCTGTACCACCTGGTCCCACAGCCATTCAGTCCCATAGAAACACACAGAGGCTTATACTAATTATAAACTGGTTGGCCTGTTGCTCAGGCTTATTACTAACTAGCTCTTACAACTTAAATTAACCCATAGGTCTTACCTATGTTTAGCCTTGTGGCTTGGTACCTTTTCTCATTAAGGCATCCTCATCTTGCTTCTTCTGCTTCTGGATGATGACTGCATCTGTGCCTTTTCTCTTCCCAGAATTCTCCTAGTCTGGATGCCCACCTAGACTTCCTGCCTACCTACTGGCCAATCAGCGTGTTATTAAACTAATAGGATTGACGAATCTTTACAGTGTACAAGAGCATTGTCCCACAGCATGGCAGCTGTTGGGAAATGAAGGTCCAGGACCGTAGTGCATCACGCCCATCTGTGCTCTATGCGCTGCTATACAGTTCGTGAACTGGGCAAGGGGCTGGAGATGGAAACACACAAAGACACACAGATAGAGGCACGGGTCATCCTTGAAACAGGACTGCCCCCTTATTGTGTTCAGGGAAGCTTATATAGGGATCCTTAACTGATAGCCACGCCCCAGCCAAATGCACCAGAAACCACTCCACTGCCATCAGGAACTCCTGAGGGTCTCGTGCTCAGAGCAGCTGCAAGCTGTCTCAGAGCAGAGGAAAACAAGTTGTTTACAGGAAATTCATGATGGGGGGGTTCACAGCTCCCAACACAGGACACCAAGTGGTAGAACTGGGCTGAGTCCTGAAGTCAATTAAAATAGGATTAGAACTATGTTGACTGGCAGTTTATAGAACAGACCCAAGGTAGATAAAGCCAGGAAAGTTGGTTACTGCTAATATTTCAATGAGAAGTGATGAGATTTGTGCATGGCACACTGTAGATTGTCCCTTCTGTAAAGCTATCTAGAAGAACCTAATTCAACCTAATCTGCAGAATAAGTATCCATAATACCAGATGCCATGGTTTCCTATAGAATGAGGGGCAAAGCCTGAAGAACACCAATTTTTTATTGTTTTTATTGGGCTATATATTATTCTCTGCTCCCCTTCCTTCCTCCCCCTTCTACCCTCTCCCATGATCCCCATGATCCCAATTTACTCAGGAGATCTTGTCTTTTTCTACTTCCCATGTAGATGAGATCCATGTATGTCTCTCTTAGGGTCCTCATTGTTTTCTGGGTTCTATGGAGGTGTGGGTGGCCTGTAGGCTGGTTTTTCTTTGCTTTATGTCTAAAAACCACTTATGAATGAGTGAGTACATATAATCTTTGTCTTTCTGGATCTGGGTTACCTCACTCAAAATGATGTTTTCTAGATCCATCCATCCATTTGCCCCCAAACTTCAAGATGTCATTTTTTTTCTGCTGTGTAGTACTCCACTATGTAAATCTACCACATTTTCTTTATCCATTCTTTGGCCGAGGGGCATTTAGGTTGTTTCCAGTTTCTGGCTATGACAAACAAAGCTGCTATGAACATAGTTGAGCCCATGTTCTTGTGGCACGATTGAGCATCCTTTGGATATATACGCAGAAGTGGTACTGCTGGGTCTTGAGGAAGGTTGTTTCCTAATTTTCTGAGAAATCACCATACTGATATCCAAAGGGGTTGTACTAGTTTGCTCTCCCACCAGCAATGCTGGAGTGTTCCCTTTACCCCATAACCTCTCCAGCATAAGTTGTCATTAGTGTTTTTGATCTTGGCCATTCTAATAGGTATAAGATGGAATCTCAGAGTTGCTTTGATTTGCATTTCTCTGATGGCTAACAGTGTTGAACATTTCCTTAAGTGTCTTTCAGCCATTTTAGATTCATCTGTTGAGAGTTACCTGTTTAGGTCTGTACTCAATTTTTTATTGAGTTATTTGTTCTTTTGATGACCAATTTCTTGAGTTGTCCTCTGATGTGGGGTGGGTGAAAATCAAAACAGGCAACTGTTTTGTCTTGTTAACCAAGAGCAACAACTTTTAAAGTGCTTTGTCAAGGACAAGCCCCCGACCATTGGCCATGGCCATGCCCTATTGGCCATCCCTACATCCATGTACACATTGGCAGCGCTAATTGGACTCAGTAAGTAATTATGTATGAAGAGTGTATGAATTTGAGAAAGGTATGTGGGGAGATGTAGGGGGGTTGGTGAGGCAGGGGGGGGCAGATATGGCCAAAATTCATTGTGTTTATATATGAAATTCTCAAAATAAAAATGAAAGTCTGTCTACCCCCCCCAAAAAAAAATTTCTAGACATTCCAAACACGAGGAAATTTTAAGGATCACAAGATAAAGCAACCAATGGAAGAGACACAGAAGGAGGAGTAGTGGCTAAGGATTTTAGAACTGCTATTATAAAATATTTTATTGATTGGGGCAAGGTAGAAGAAAGTCTAGGTATAACAAGGGAAGTAACAGTTTTTAAAATTCCCAGTCAAACTTGTAAAGACAAAGCTCCAGTCTCTGAATGAAGAAGTCACCGAACAGGATTAGCAAATAAGACAGAGAGGAGGAGGTGAGTGAACAGGAGATTATAGTAAGTGCTGCCCCAACCCAACCACCGAAAAGTAGAGAAGGAAAGATCTTTAACAGGCAGAAGAGTGAGCAGTCCCGGTCAGGGGACTGATATGCTGAGCAGGTGGTATGTCCAGTGTGTAGAAGGTGAGAGACTAGAGAGAGAGCAGCAGAAGAGATAAAAACAGAAGGTTTATTACGTGGGAGCGGGACACCTGCGGTGCTCGCTCTTGTTTGCTTCTGTGTGAGGACGGGAATAGATTTGTGGGTTGAGGACAATGACCATCAAATGGCTGCCATTGATCAAGCATTGACCTGTGAACAGAAATACTAAACAGTATGCGGTATCTCGGTCCATTCAGTCTTGGCCCTGCCATCTGATAAGGTCAGAACGATGCCAGTTTGCTTTCTGATGCTGTGATAAGCATCGTGACCATGAGCCCCTTGGGGACAGGACGTGTTCAGATCACCTTATAGGCTACCCTTCATCATGAAGGGAAGTCAGGGCAAGAATTTAAAGTGGGAACCCGGAGGGAGGAAAAGAAGCAGAACCCATGGAGAACTGCTTACGGGCTCATTCAGCCATCTTTCTTATACTGCAGGCCCACCTGCATAGGGGTTTGCACCACCCACTGTGGGCGATGCCTTCTATATCAGTTACTACAAGTCAGTCTGATTCTGGAAGATTCTTCAGTCGAGGTTTTCGCTTCCCAGGTACCTCTAGGTGTGTGTCAAGTTGGCAAGGACACAAGGACTACATTTCCCTGTCTTTTACACTGAACAAAGTGAGGTGTGGACTGACTGAATATCATTCCACATTGCATAGTTTAAAAGCAACTGACCTAGAGTTCAGGCCAAGGCCCGTGTGTGTGTGTGTGTGTGTGTGTGTGTGTGTGTGTGTGTGTGTGTGTATGCAGTAGTGCTGAGCCGACACGAAGGGAAAGCGGAGGTTGCTAAGGAGAGGCAGATGCCCTGGCTGATGGCTTCATGCCCAGGAAGACCTGGGAAGCACGCAACAGCACAGGGAGATAGATTGGACTTGGCCGAGGGAAAAAAAATGTGTAACTTTGAAGATGTAGGGGAAGTCAGTGAGGCGTGGTACTGGTGATAAGCCTGTCGATGCAGGAGATGAGCTCAGGCAGGTGGGGAACGGGTGGCTGACCTAACGAATGTCTAGCTGGAAATGTGGGCCAAAGGTGGGTGAAGCAGTGTGACTGAGGACGTGGGTGCATTTGGAAATCACTTCAGTGAGCCAGAGACCAGCAAGAAATGCAGAGGAGACGCAGGGACACTTTCGAGCTAGGGTGACATCAGAAGCATGCCAGACACTTCTGCAGGAAGCCACACGCTGTCGGCAAGGCCAGAACACCTTGGACACACCCACACAAACCCTGATTGTTTCCTCGTGCTGACCCCTTCCAGATGGGGCCACTTGGTACCAGATCTGACCTAGCCGTTTCTTTGCTCGGAATGCTCTAACGTCTTGAATTTTTTCCATATTAGTCCATGTCAGCCACGAGTCATGAACTCTCGTTAAACTTTCAGCGGCAGAGTAAATGTTTCCTTCGAGTCCCAGTCCCCGGCAAGGCGACTCCCACGGTCCCTCTGTGCAGTCACATTTGTGAACTGTGACCTTCTCTCTAACCTTTCGTGTGCACGCTCTCCAGCAGCTTCGCCTTGTCCTTCCCGCTGTGTCGCTTGATTCTGCATTTCTAAGACGTGACACACTCGGGTCTTGGGCCCACTTGTGCTGTGCAGTGTGAAAATACAGCTATTTTTTTTCCTCATCTGATGCTGTGGATGAATAAACCATTTTTTATCCGCGAGAACTGAGCCCAAAGTTCCCAGCTATGGAGGGAGCCCCTCAAAAGAAACAGTCTGCAGCTCTACAGAGAAGGAGTGTAAGCTTCCAGATTGTGAATTATTTACTCTGTGTGTGCACGTGTGTATGCGTGCATGTGTGTGTGCATGTGTATGTGTGCGTGTGTGTATGTGTGTGCATGCGTGTACGTCTATGTGTGTCTATGTGCACATGTGCATGTGGAGATCACGCATTGGTATCATTTGTCTTACTCAATCACCCTCCTCTTTATTTTTTGAGGTGGGGTCTTGCCTGATCCGGGACTTGCTGGTCTGGCTATGCCAGTTAGCCAGAGAGCGCCAAGGTTCTGTGTGTCTCAGCCTCCTCAGCTCTGGGACTGCAGGTGCTGCTATGTGACTTTCACGTGGAAACTGGGTCCAAACTCAAGTCTTCATACATGTGTGCCTAGAACCTTACTAGGTGAGCTATCTTCTCAGCCTGTGTGCCTAGAACCTTAGTGAGTGAGCCATCTTCTTAGCACTGACTTCCTAATTTGAAGGAAGCAAGTACATTTTTCACGCTGAGTTGTTCTCTTCTGTAAGAGGTTTGTTTTCAGTAGTGGAGATGAGGAACGTTTACGCCTCCCGGGACTCCTGCGACTTGACTTTGGATTTATGTAGAAACTACAAAGACAGTTGGATGTTTTGTCCACTGAGCTTTCTTGAATTCTCAAGTTACCAAGGGCCGTAGGAGAGACAGAGATGGCTAAGACACAAACCTCGCTAGCCTTCCTGCTTTGTCTGTGGCCATAAGCCTGCCAATGCGCAGCCGTGGCCCACCCACTGCTGGGCTTCCAAGAGTTTGCTGCCGAGGGTGGCACCATGCTCAGAGCAGACACCGAGCTATAACCCAGCTGTCTCCTCTCAGATCTGACCCACCACGCTCCTGTTTGAAATTCTGAGTCCCACTGCTTACAGCAATCACAGCTAACATATTTTAATAGCCTTTAATTATTAAAAATGTACTTGTGCATTCCAAGAAAGAAAAGAAAGAAGGGAGGAAGGAGAGAGAAGGTACAGACAGACAGACAGAGAATGAATATGGGAAAACAGAGACAAAAATAGAAAGTGGTATATACTTACAGCCCAGAGAATATTTCAGCATCTCGGTTTGGATCTTCTGGGTCTCTATCCCACCCTCAAATGTAAAATCAGATCCTGTACAACATGAAGAACTTACTTTTGGCTAAGATGTCCTGACTTCACTTTGTGTGTCCACCCCACTCCCCAACACACACACACACACACACACACACACACACACACCAGGTCTGAAATTGGACATTGGACATTTTCTTGACATTTACTGGCTTCTTTTAGTGGGAAATAATATTAGGGAGTGCGTTATGGATGTTAGGAAATACTTGTTATTAATGTGGCATTGAAAGTAGACCCTGTTAATGGACAAAATTGGTATTTAAAAAATAATAGTAATGAATTTATACTTGAGCTTTAATTAAACTGTACTAGTTTTTTGGTTTTTTCCAGTTGCAAATCTTCCTTTCTTATTGGAAATCTTGAATTTATACTTGTATTTCTGTTTTGTCGAGTCAGAACACACAGAGCATAAAATGCAGCCCAGTCAACTTTAGTGTGTGCGCCGGTTGGGTTATCAACATGTTCTAATCTTAGAATATTTCCGCGATACCTCTTTCTTCTTACACTGCTCCTCCTGGCTGTGGTATCTACACAGCCACTAACCCTGCTTTGTTTGAAAAGTTTTGCCTGTGCAGGACAAACGCAAAATGTGGCCTTTGCGTCTGGTCTTCTCACAGTTTTCATGGGTGCAGACTCTTCCTCGCTGGAACAGGTTTCGGGACCCTTTCCTCTTTAAACTGTAGACTGATAATGCCACCCAGTATAAACGTTCATTTTGTTTTTCCATTCATTTGTCAATTGATGGATTAAGTGTTTTTTCAAATCTTTTTAAATTTCGTATGTATGAGTATTTGCCTGCGTGTTTATGTGTGTACCACAAGTGTGCAATGCCCACGGAGGCCAGAAAAGAATGTTTGGTTTCCAGGAACTGGGGTCACAGCTTATTGTGTGTGGTGCTGGAGGTGCTGGGATCTGAAGCTGAGTCCTCTTGCAAGAGCAGTGTTTTCAACCACTAAGACATCTCCCCAGCCACTAAACTGCTTCTTCTAAAACTGCCATGGATGCAGCTGTAAACACTGTTCATGTTATCACAGAAGCCCGTATTTTCAGTGTGCCAGGGCACACTTCGACTCTTTCCTGTGCTCCTGGGACCCTCTTCCTCCTCTGGGTTGCTGTGTCCAGTCCTGATGTAGGAGTGTGCGCCCAGATTTACTGCATCTTATTATGCCGTGTTCAATGGACAACTGGGAGGCCTGCGCTTGTCTGAAAGGAGATGGAGGAGCAGTGGATCTGAGGGAGATGGGAGGATGGAGAAAGGAGGTGTGGTCAGACTGGATTGTATGAGAGAATCACCAAAAGAAAGAGAAAGGACGAAGGAAAGGAAAGGAAGGAAGAAAGGAAGAAGGAAGGAAGGAAGAAGGAAGAGGGGGAAGGAGGAGGGAAGACCTATCTGCAGACATAGGAGAGAAGGTAAAAGTCAAGAGATGTTGAAATAAGAAGCAGCGGGGCTGCGTCCCCAACACCCCGCCCGCTTGGCTAGCTTATGCCCGAAATAACAACACACAAACTGTGTTCATTTAAGAACTGCTTGGCCCATGAACTCTAGCCCTTACAGGCTAACTCTCGCACCTGGACTAGCCCATTTCTAATGATGTGTGTAAGCACCCCACGGTGCGCTTACTGGGAAGATTCTAGCCTCCTTCCATCCTGGGTTGGAGCTGCCTGGGAGAGCAGAGCCTGGTGTCTCTGCTCCAGAGAGCAGAGCTGTCAAGTCTCTCTTGGAGCGGTGAGCATGGCGTCTCTGCTCCAGAGAGCAGAGCTGTTGGGTCTGTCCGGGAGCAGAGCAGAGTCTGACCTCACTTCCTCTTCCTCCTGTTTTCTCCTCCCACCTATCTTTTAACCTATCAGGGCCAGCCAAGCAGTTTCTTTATTGCTCAACCAATGAAATCAACAGATTGATATGACACTCCCACATCAAAGAGACTTATGTGTGTTCACAGAAATTGTAAGAGAAGTTATGCTGTTGGCTTTAACAAGATAGTTCAATGGGATCTCAACATGAAAACACAAGTGAACACATTTCCATTTTTTATACTTTTTTATTGCACGTGTATGTATTTGTATACATGCATATTTAGACATTTAAGAACAGCTTGCAGGAAAAAAGAAACAATACCTCATTATATAAATAGTAAACTTTGCCTTCAGAGACATTAGGCAAGGGGTGTGACCTTGGATTATTTTTTAAACTGGAGTGCAGAAGTTTAACTGCCTGACGGTTTTAACTAAAACCTTGGAGGGGCTCTTTGGCCAAGCTTTGGTTTCGGATGGAGCAGCCCCGGCCCTCAGGGCATCTCTGAGAAGGAGTGACCGATCCGTGGCCCTTGCTCCAAAGACGCACCTGCGATCTCTCAACTTACAAGCTACTGTTCTGGAAGTCCACACAACTCAGAATGTTTAACCTAGAAAAATCTTTTTAAAACGAGAAGACATTTAATTCTTTGAGTTTCTGGATGAAGAAATTATAGCCTAGAGAGGTTTAGAGACTCGTCCAAGAGGAAAGAGCTTAGCGAGAGGCAGGCTAGGGCATTCTGAAGTGCTACCATGCCGCACATGTAACCGTTCCAATGCTCAGCTGGAGACCACGTGAGACCCTTTTATCTCCTCCACAGGCGTACGGGCAATGATGGCTAACACTAACCTATGTTCTCTTCACTAGCTGCATTCTATGGGAAAACTTCCCGGGACCAGAATGGCAGAGTTGAAAGCCAAGTACACGGTGCTCCATGACATGGTGGTGAGGTAAGCTGTTTGCCGGCGCGGAGGTGCCTTCTGTCACCTCTGTTCTTACTCACGACGAATGGGACTTGTCCTCATTCTTGTTTCCTCTAAATGTGGAGCCTTTAGGCACGGGCAGAGTTGAAGTGGGTTTAGAAATTGCGGAGAAGACACCGTGAGTGAGCAGGGAGGTGAGGCTGAAAAAGGAAGAACGCCGATGGGTGGCGTCCGTGGGCTGCGCTGCCGGCAACCGAAGCCCCAGTCCCGTGGATTTTCTGACCGAGTAGTTAGAACAGTCTTAGCTCTGCCACCAAGAAGCGACAAAACAAGGCTATTTGCCCGCTCGGAAAATAGCTCTTGAGCACCGGATGACAGGCATGTAGGCAGAACGAGGAGGGCTCTGGCAGAGAGACCTTTCTGCATGGTGACTAGCTATTGAAAACTCTCGTTCAGACCTGCAGATTCTCCGACAGCTCAGATTTAGACCTGCTAAGACGCCCACCCCGACTCCTCACCGCTTCCTCCTACCCCAGCCCACTCTGCAGCTAAGTCCTGGGCAGCAGACTAGGTGTCCACAGGAGTCAGCAGCTCTGCCCAGAGCCCGTCTGCCCCTGGGAGTTGAAGCTCTCCGAGGACCCCTTATCTATTCATAGGAGTGTGGGGCTAAAACTATGCGGTGTTGCTTGTGATGGAGCTGCTTCCGTCCTGCTGACCCCACACTTCCTTCTCTACCCACCGCAAAGTCCACCACTCTGTCGCAGACCCACGGGGAGAGCCCAGTGGAGCGCGTCCATCCTCCCGCTGCTGAGGCTGCAGGCAGGCAGACGTGGGTTTTCCACAGAGAGTAGATCAGAAGCTGAACTTTCTCCTACTGGCACTGTCCATCAAGGGCATTTGTGTGAATCGCCACTCAGGTTCTGACTTGGCTAACTGCCGAGCTGCCTCCTTTCTGTGTGAGCCTGGCGGCCTGATCCACGGCGGCCTGATCCAGCTTGGGCAGTTGGCGCCGGATAGCGGGGAGTCTGTTCACGTACAAGAACACTGAGCGTAAGGGAGAAACTCCCGTTTCCGCTCCTGGCAATTGGAGGTGTGCTCATAGGCCCTGCTCGGCTTGTTCCCTGGCGCCTACCATAGTTCCTGGAACGGATCATGTTCCAGTAATTGTGTGGCCGGGTGCCACTCAACACAGGACACAGGAAAGCCTGGGAAAGTAGGGGAGCCAGCCGCCTCCGCTGAGATAGGCTCGATCAGTTCTGGGACATCCCTGCAAATGAGCTGAAACCAGAGGTTTCTCTTGGTCAGGAAATCCGGTGGAGCACACAGGGAGTTTTGCCTTTAAAACAGAAAATAGCAAAGGCCTGCCTCTGATTTCAGGGCGGGGGTCACTGGTGCGAGCGTATCTGGGACAGATCAGTCACTTCTAAGAGACATTTGGAGCTGATACAAGCTCGCAGCATGCATGAGTTCTAGAATATTCTTGGGAATATATCAAGTACAACTTCTCTGTCTATCCAGTTCTGCCTGTAGCGGATGCTCGGCCCCTTCACTGAACAGGGGCAAGGCCACAGGATACAACCCGAGTTGTAGGAATCCTCTTTTCTGTGGTGGTCAAACCTATTTCTAGCCAGGCATCAAGGCAGCGTTAAAACTAATTAATATGTCCACAATTCTATAGGAGGATTTTCATGATCTCCCAGTGGCGGCCATTAGAGGAAAGGTTAATGTCTTAGTTCAGTAAAGGGGGAAAGATCTTGGCACAGTCACGGTTAGAAAACTAAAGGCACCAAGAAAAATGGGTTACTCAGGCAGCGGAGGGGCCTGCTTGCTTCTTAATTTCCTCTTCCTTGGGAGTCCTGGTCTTTCTTCAAGATCAGGGGAATGCTCTGCTCTGTTGGAATTACATGCTGTCTCCCTTGTCCCCACTCTCTGGATCTAGACAATGCCCATAGAAGTCCTTATGACCAAGCACTGCGGTTGAGGTTGACTGTGTACACCCGTCTTCCTGCTGGAGGGTGGGCAGCTCGGGCTAGAAGGTGAACCTCGTTCTCGGTGAGCGCAGGAATCAGGAAGGGTCCTGAGGATGGGTGGGCACTTCCTCACTGTTGGTGTCCTTCCCTTTAACCCAGCACCCAGCAGTCGGAGGTGCAGCTGCTGGAGAACGCCAAACTCTTCACGGAACAGATCCAGCAGCAGCTCGTCCGCCTGCAGCAAGCCGAAGACTTCCCCAACGCCTTCTCCACTGAGGTTTGCAAGCTGCGGGAGCAGCTGCTCAAGTACCAGAACGAATACAGTGCGGCGCAAGAGAGGGAGTTCCACACCCAGTACAGACTCAACAGGTGAGACCAGGCCCGAGACGGCCGGGGATGCTGCGGGCCGACTGTGTGAGTCCTACAGCGGTGCAGGCTGACTGTGTGAGCCCCATGGTGGCTGTGTGAGTCCCACGGTGGTGCAGGCTGACTGTGTGAGCACCATGGTGCTGCAAGCTGATTGTGTGAGTCCCAGGGAGGTGCAGGCTGACTGTGTGAGTCTGACAATGGTGCAGGCTGACTGTGTGAGTCCCACAGTGCTACAGGCTGACTGTGTGAGTCTCACAGTGGTGCAGGCCGACTGTGAGTTCCATGGAGGTGCAGGTGCAGGCTGACTGTGTGAGTCCCACGGTGGTGCAGGCTGACTGTGTGAGTCCCACGGTGGTGCAGGCTTACTGTGTAGGTCCCACAGTGGTGCGGGCTGACTGTGTGAGTCTCACGGAGATGCAGGCTGACTATGTGAGTCCCACAGTGGTGCGGGCTGACTGTGTGAGCCCCACAGTGGTGCGGGCTGACTGTGTGAGTCCCACAGTGGTGCAGGCCGACTGTGTGAGTCCCACGGTGGTGCGGGCCGACTGTGTAGGTCCCACAGTGGTGCGGGCTGACTGTGTGAGTCTCACGGGGATGCAGGCTGACTGTGTGAGTCCCACAGTGCTGCAGGTTAGCTAGGTGAGTTCCCGCATGTTGGCGGCTGGCTGTTTCCACATAAGCAGTTAAGTTGGGAAGGTGTTCGGGAACACGGAGCTTGAACTAGCAACTACAAGCCCGGCTATCTTTCCCCTTGACTCCCTGCTCTGAAAGATCACACAAGTGCTTGGAAAGTAACCCCGGTAACAGAAATTCCTGCCATGTTTTCTGGGTGTCAAGAACTCCCGAGCTTTGGAAGCTGCTTTCAAAAGACACACTACACAGAGCAAGGACTTGGCTGCCTCCTGCTCACCTGTCCTTCCTTCCCCCTTTCTCTCTGGCTGTGGTTGCGGACAGCACCCCATCGTGTTGCCTGCCACCCGGGTCACATCTTTCTTTCTTTCCTTGAGCACACCAGGAGCAGAACCATGTATTCAGCCTTTGTCCCCTCTTACGAAGGAAAACGTTGCAAAGATTCTTTCTCTTATTGAGGAGTCACTTAGTGAACCAAAGCACGAGGTCCCGGCAGAAGGGAGCACCGGTTCCCTGTCTCTCCTGTCCCTGCCGGGGTTCAGCATGCCCTGCCGTGTCTGGGACTGCCTGTGACTGCGGTTTTGAGTTGTGTGCTGCGCCTGGGTACTGCGAAAAGCCAAACCTGCTCTCCTAGTCTCTGCTACCATTTAAGGCGGCAGAGCTTCGGCGTCTTTTAGCAGTGTGTAGAATTCAGACAGCGCAAACGTGATTCAGTCCTGCCCAGAGACGGCAAATGCCGGACCGGCCTCCGGAAAATTGTGCCTTCCCTGGGTCTTGAGGTCTCCCCTTGTTGCTTGTATTTTTCGGCTGAGGGATGGATAATGAGGCAGTTTGATGAAGAGAATTCTATTCAGAGAGAAGAAAAATTAGGCGGCTTTTTCCGTGTGTCTTTCAGCCTAAACTTGTCTCAGACTCTCCGGAGAGAGCTATAAAAAGGAAGAAAGCCCACTTATTTCTGTAAGCACTTGCTCTTTCAGCTGAAAACAATAGCGGAATTAAGACAATTGGTGGCTGTTCATTAGTGTTGCAAATAGGAATTCGTGACATTTTGTGAAAGGGTACGAAGCATATAAGTCAGCTGATTTTTAGATTGTTTAAAGTTTCCAAGTATTCCTGCCAAGAAAAGATGGGGGGGGGGGGCTCTTGCCTTTTAGGTGTAACAGGCGCATTGTTCACTGGGCTCCCCAGGACAGGGAAGGGACGGTATGTGGTGACTTCCAGTGAATGAGAACAGTCAAAGCCCGTGACACTTCACACTGGCAGGCCCTCTGTATCCTCAAATATCAACAGTTCGGGAAATAATACATTCGTTTCTATTAAAATTAATTTTTCTATCCAAGGGATTCCAGGAAGGAGTGGTGGGTTTCACACTTCATTGCCTTTGCGCATCTGATACTACATGGTCCAGAGATAAGTGCTCAATACTCCCAGGGGGATAAGCGGGCATTTCCATCCACAGATAAAAATAAACGAAGTCAATGAGAGAAAACTATTCATCCAAATATACAGACGATATTTGTCAGTACTGCCCAGTAATCTCTCATTGTATCCAGTGCCTAAATAGAAGCCCAACTGCCAACACCCTGCACCCCAGCGCCTTCAGGAACTTCTGAATCACCGCTGCCTGGGAAGAGCAGCACCAAGTCACTTTATCGTGGCTGGTCTCCTGTTTGCCACTGCTACTGCCCTAGCTGACTCTTCCCCCTCCTCACAGAGACCTGGCCCTGCCTCTGCCTCTCAGGAGACTGAACTAAACTAAAGCATGTGCCGCCGTGCCCAGTAACTGCTGTTTCACACCAGATAAGATTTTAATAGATGCTTATGGTTGATAAATTATTTGATTAGTTAAAACTAAATCTGCGTTATAGTTTCAGTTTAGGGCTTGTAATCACTGATGATCTCTTGATAAATACACACTTTAGGAAGAAAATGCGGGATGTGTTTAAGCAACTAAGGTAAATATAGATTAAATAATGAAGTAGTTCCATACATACGCAGGGAACTTATTTTGTAACCAAGGGAGTTATTATTTTTCAGAAAGCTTTCTCTGATAAAGGCTTTTCAGTATTTTCTTCACTGCTTGCCTTTCGTGGTTTCCCTGTTTTCCACCAAGTAATAAAAATTTGGGCAGCAAGTACACTGTGTCTCTTGGGCCAACTGATGTGTTCTGACAGGCCTTGGTCAGCCGAGGAAGCAAGGCCATGGTTAGTCATGGTATGGACACGGGGAGCGGCAACACGAGCTGGGCACATGCAGCAATGTCTTTGTCGGCTCTCCAGGACTGGTTCTTCTAATCCTTGTTGCTGCCCACGTAGGCTTTTTACACATTTTCTGTTCTTGGTCCAGTAAAGACATCAAAGTAGAAGCTCAGGAACAAACCCATCAATAGGAATGTGATACAGGAATGGGGGAGTATCTTCCAGAGTGCTTGAGCCTCTCGGGTCTTAGCTGGGCTCAGCTCAGAAGTCAGGGGACCAGGGTTCACAGCCCCCATGGACTTCAGTGAGTCGGCAGCCCGTAGGGTCTTGTCTCACAATCCGAGGATTAAATTCATAGGTCACAGGTGGGAATTTAGAGGGGCAGAGCAGAACTCGTGTGTAGCAGAGGTCCCAGGAAAGAAGAGTCCATTGAACTGCCAATGGGAGGCTTTGTAAAGGATTTATAGAGACCTGGGGTGAGCTATGTCTGTGATCTGCCTGAAGCCATGTGACTGTGATCCCCACTGCCACCTATGGCTATGGGCAGGGAAGCTTTGTTTGTATCCATGATTGCAGACTCATAACTGAAAATGGAAGAATTGAGGTATCTGTGCCAACCTCTCCCTCTTCCCACCCAAAAGGAAAAAAAAAAGCGTCTAGGCATTAAGCTATTTGAAGAGAGTCCCTAAAAGTTGTGATGAAGACACAGCACTTCACAGTTGGTGGCTTCTGTTGGAGGTGGGGGGGGACACCTCGGTTTCTTTAAGGGACTGGCTACCGGGAGCGTGAGTGTGCTCCAGTGAATTCATGGGGCAACACAGCTAACACTTGGTCTTTCTTTTCCTTTTTTTCTTTTTTTTTTCTTTTCTTTTCTTTTTTTCTGCCTTGGGAGAGCACAAAGGTGGGAGGTGAACCTGAGAGGACTGGGAAGTGAGTGTCATCAAAGTACGCTGGATGAAATTCCCAAATAATAAAAATATTATGTTGGGAAAAAAAATAAAAATAAAAGCACCTTATACCATCCAAAACAGCAAAAGCATTTGGTCTCAAAGTTAGTCTTAGCCCTAGCTGCGTGCTAGACTGATCCAAGGACTCCCTCAAGATCACACCATCTATGTGTGAACACCCCAAGGCCTGGCCTTCCTCATCACCCACTGCGGCTTTGGAAAGTCTACACAGTGAGAAGGCTATGGAACCAGGTCAGAAACCTGCCTTCTCATAGCTCCTGTCAGCTCGTGCCTACCCTTCCTTGGCGGGTGATGCCCCTTGTATGCGGAGGCTGCTCACTCGTTCCCCGACTGCTCAGACCCAAATACTCACACAGAAACTAAACACTGTTTGGTCAACAGCTTAGGCTGTTGCAGCTGCATGGCATCTCCTTGACTCCACCCACTCTCTCTATATCCCTCTTCCAGCCTGGCTATATTCCGCCCTGCCAGAGATTGACGCGGCCTCTTTATGAACCAATGGCGATAGAACACATTCCCAGCACACAGAGGGGAACCCTCATCAGCCCCTCACTCACTGCCTGTGGTTTCTGCTAGGACATTGGTCCTACAGAGCTTTGCTGCTGAAGCCTCCTTCAGTGGGAGCCTAGAGAAAGAGCAGGCTGAGATTTGGATGTGAGTGTAAAAGGCTGAGTTACTACATACCATAAAAGCATTCATTACCCTACCAAAGATGTCTTGTCCCACTAACACCATGCAAAAACGAACATTTAAAAGGAGAAAAACAGACGAAATATATTTTTTTCAACACTGTGACATTATTTATAAATGTGGAAAAAAGGAAGTCACCTGAGTTTTTGAAAAATGGTAGTCTTTTGGCAGATTGTGTTGCAGAGGTGCCCGGCATCAAAAGGCTCTGGTGTCCCAGCGAATGTTATAACTGTGACCGGACTTGGGAAAGAGTTTTTACCTCCAATCCTCCATTTGTTCAACACGTAGAACACCATCATAGCAAGACCGTGGGTGTAGAAATGTGTGTAAAGATTCCTGCACATGGTAGGCCCAGTGTGTGAAAATAATATTCAGAGTTACTTTACTGTGTTATCCACCCCCAGTAGATAATCTGGAAAATAATTACTCATTAGTTGTGGGATCTGCTTAACAACTAGGAAAACATAGTAATCTAGATAAAAATAAACCAAGTCATGCCTTATAGTTAATATAATTTTACTAAGGTTGTTTGGAACAGTGAAGCAACCATCCATGGTATGAGGCATTAAGGTATCTCTGAGAATAGAAGCCTATATCTTTTAAACAAAATAAAAGTCCATGGTTCTTAATGGGGGAATTCCATATTGTAAGTACAATTAGCTTTCACAGTCCTAGAAAAAAATTAACTCTGTGTTTGTTCAAAGAAAATGCCATTTTAAATTTATCTAAAAAGACCACAAGCCTTTATCTTAAATTACGTCACCATTGTTGCCTTTATTAGCAACAGCCCGCAGCGCGTGACCGCCCCCTGGTGGCCACACGCCCAAGGTGTAGTTGCAAGGTAGGGAGAGGAAACTCTAGGAGCCAAGCCATCCCTACAGAAAACCGAAAAATTCAGCTTGAATCTGTGCTCAGAACAACTGATTTATATTAGGTTCAGTGTGACATGCCTTGCGAAACTATCACTAATCTATATCATTGCAAATGAAATCTCCTAAAAAGAAACCCTGAGGCACAGATGTGTGCCTCCTTCATCTACCGGTAGGATCTGCTGGATGCAGTGGTCATCATTCTCCATCACCCCCAAACCTCAGCAGATAGTTAAGCCTTCTGTGTTTTAAAGTTCGTGCTGTGCAAAGTTGGAAAATCTTGAGGCAAAGAAACTTGATCATTAATTGCAGAAAAATAAAAGAATCTGCAAAATAGAGCTCAAAATGTGGTTGTTGAGAGAAGGAAGTGAGCGGGTGGCGGTATCAGACCTGCATTAGCTTGGGCTAACCCTAATTGGAGCAATTTCCAAAACCAAACTTTCGTGCCTTGTCATCTCACCCCGACACTTTCACTGAAACACAGACACTGTCGTCTTCTGTGTCATTCTTATCGACAGGACAAGCACCTCCTTGTTCCCGTGTGCCACCTGTACTCGCTAATGTCTTTATTGCCTTGCTTTGTTAATCTCTAGATGGGTCAGTTATGGTCCTTGCTGACTCTCGGCTTTTGTCTGTCAGTTTTGAGGAGAGGAGTGTCTGGTCCTCAACTGTAATTGGGGATTGTCTCTTTGAATCCAAAATCTCAAGTTGGAAACTGTTGGGTGTCTTGCCAGCTCCTCAGGGAGTTTCTGACCTTGGATAACTGCGGAGGCTGGAGTTTCAAAATAAAGATGCTCACACTTGTACAGTGGCCACTGCTTTTTACTAGCTTTGGTGTGGTCTATCTACCATTTCATTTTATTTTATAGGTCTGTAGAATGGGTTTCTGTGGCCGAAGAGCACTTTCTGGTTAAGTGCACAGGCTGCTCTTGCAGAGGACACAAGCTGAGTTCCCAGTACCCACGTTGGGTGGCTCACAACTGCTTGTGACTTCAGCTCTAGGGCTCTGACACTCTCTCCTTGCTTCCATGGGCACCCATGCACACATACGTGTGCTCACACCCAGACACATGTACATATACATCATTAAAATGAATATTTAAAGTAAGTTTCTTATAGACAACCTATAGCAGGATCTATTTTTTATCATCTCTTACAGTCTGTGTTTGTCATTAAGGTGACTGTTGGTATGGCTGAGCTGACCTTTGTGACAATTAAACTGTTGTCAGATTGATGGTGTTCAGAACCGCCCAGGAGGCACAGCGTGGCCCTGGCCGTGCCCGCGTGCGTGGTTTGTAAAGGGATTGGATGCTGTTCTGGCCCTTGCTTCACCACAGATCCCACACGCTCTTCTCCAATGTTATACAATCTTATTTCCTGCTTACCTTTAATTTTTCTGTAATTTATGTCTGGTAGTTTTGGAGGGCATTTATGTTACCTGGTGGATTCTCCACGCTTCCTGGGTCTAGAATTTGGCTTCCGACATTAATATAAAATAGTTCTCAGTCATCATTGCTTGGACCACTTGCTTTTTCCTGTCTTTTCTTTTTGCTATCTCTTCTTTAGTTGCCCCAAGATCTTTTGATATTCTGCATTTAGGCTTTTTCCATCCTTTTTCTCTGCGCTTTTGACTCTTGGGGGTTTCTATTGAGATACCTTCAAACTCAGGGGTTTCTATTCAGCTGTCTCCACTCTGCCAGTCTCTCATGACAGGCATTTCTTTTGTTTCTGTCACAGCGTTCTTGGTCCTAGAATTTTCTTTTACTTTTTTCCTAGACTTCCCACTTCTCCGCTTGTATTACCCATCTCATCGTATATTCCTTATTATTTATCAATTAGAATTCCTAATTTATTAATTAAAGTTGTTTTAAACAGCAAGCTTGGCCATTCAAGCATTCTTTGGCCATAGCCAGTTCTAGGTGCTTTAAATACGGCTGTGTTTTCTAGCTGACCGGATGCGACATACGTGGGGACAGAAGCTACAATCATAGGACTGTAGCAAGGTGATGGACAAGTCTGGAGGAAGGGACGCATTGTGCAGTCCTGTTTTGGTTTTTTAAGTGAGTCTAACAGCCCCAGACTGTGAGCTTCACGGGTGCTTTTCCCACCCACGCCAACTGTACAAGATCACTCTGAAGATTAACAGGGAGAAGGTACTGGCGAGGGTTCAGAGGAAGCCTGTAAGTGAAAACCCATCAAGTGTCTTATGAACCTCCCGACTCAGGCTGCACATTTGTGGCCTGATCCCACGCAGCTTGCCAAACACTCTGAGAACGAGCTACGGTCCCAACAGGAAAGCTCCAAGCAGCAAAGCAAAGGTGCTGGAGATGAAACGAATCTTCAAACTCTACCTGCCAACAGGTTTGCTGGCTCTTCTGATCTGAACTGAAGTGTGTCTATTAAAGTCAAAATACCAACAGTTTTCCTGGGCCTGAGTAACACCAGGAACCCCACCACATAACAATCCAAGGGGTTCACATAGAAAGAACCTGACAAACACCAGCTTGCCTGAGAAGAGACAACAGGCATCAGCACCGCAGGGTAGAGGTTCCAGAATTATGTGACAGGCCTGCCAGGAGCTTTTACACGCACACACCAGCAAACAGCTCCAAACACCGAGACCAGTGGAGAAACAGGAGCCTCAGAAGCCACAACATGCGAAGAGCATCATTAGACCACTGTTTCTAGCTAAGTCAGTTCTTCACTTAAAAAAGCAATCCCCGAAATACACATCCTGAGATAGAGCCAAGTAGAATGTCTCTAAGGTGTTCCTTGTGTGGATTCTAGAACAAAGATTCAGTAACCACAGACCGAAAGTTAGACGAGTCACCGACTAAAGGACAAATAGAAAATACTCTGTCTGGAAAACAGAAAAGATAAAAATGAACAAGGTCTTAGAATCCCATGGGACAACAGCAAAAACTCTAACGTGGCAAGGAAAACGTCTCTGAAGCAATGGTATCTGAAATCTTCCAGAATTTGGTAAAAGACGTAAGACATATTTAATAAACTCAGTGAACCCCAACAGAATAAGCCTGAAAATTTCATTTCAAATCCACCACAGTGAAACTTCTGAAAGTTAGAAGCCAAGCGCTGTGGAAGAGACACAGAGCAGAGAGGAATTGAGTTACTCCCACTTGGAACTGAGAAGGGGCAGGAACTGTGAGGCTTCAGAGGGGGAATAAATGAACTTTAATTGGAAAAGTCTGGCTTTGGCTAACAAGGAATTGAAAAGTGAAAAATTGGCATTTCAAGTAAGTTCCAGGCTGGAGAGACTGAGCTGGAGGTCATTGTTTATCACTGCGAATGTGGACCAGAAAGGGGAATAAAAAAGTTAGGCTCCCGTGAGGCCATGCAGAAACAGCAAATAAGTCTTGCTGTCTGTGGTGACAAGTGGGACTTCCTTCCGCCCACTTCCCATTGTCCCAGTCCATTGCAAGGGAAGCTATAAAATGCAGTCTTCCTGTGCATCCAGGAAGAGGAGAGGAGACGACAGATTCCAGTGTGTTTGTCACAGTGCCTATAGTGGCTGTGACTATGAGACCGCAGTGTAGACAGGCAGGCCTACTGAACGCTGGATTCTCAAGGGAGAAAGTCTGTGTAGCTGTCTACAATGGCTGTCTGTAAGGTCCCTCAGCTTTCTGAGTGACAGTCCTGAAAGGATGCAATTTATAAGTTTTAAATAAACTTTAAGCTTTCCAGCCTCCTTCCCGGACCCTGCAGCCGCCGCGATGTTGATGCCCAAGAAGAACCGGATTGCCATCTATGAGCTCCTTTTTAAGGAAGGAGTGGTGGTTGCCAAGAAGGATGTCCATATGCCCAAACACCCCGAGCTGGCAGACAAGAACGTGCCCAACCTTCATGTCATGAAGGCCATGCAGTCTCTGAAGTCTCGAGGCTATGTGAAGGAGCAGTTTGCCTGGAGACACTTCTATTGGTGCCTTAGGAATGAGGGCATCCAGTATCTCCGCGATTATCTCCACCTACCTCCGGAGATCGTGTCTGCCACCCTGCATCGCAGCCGTCCCGAAACTGGCAGGCCTCGGCCCAAAGATTCACGAGAGGGGAGGCGGACAGAGACACCTACAGAAGGAGGGCTGTGCCCCTGGTGCTGACAAGAAAGCCCAGGCCGGGCCGGCTCAGCCACCGAGTTCCAGTTTAGAGGAGGCTTTGGTCGTGGATGTGGTCAGCCACCACAGTGAGCTTGAAGACTGTTGTTTGGAATAAACTTTAAAGAAAAGTGTAAAAAATAAATAAATAAATAAATAAATAAATAAATAAACAAACTTTAGGTTCAGTAGGGTGGTGGTGGTAGATGCCTTTAATCACAGCCTTTCTCCTCCTTTCCTCCCCTCCCTCCCTCCCTCCCTCCCTCCTTCCTTCCCTCCTTCCTTCCTTCCTTCTTTCCTTCCTTGAGTGTCCATGTTCCTATGATCTCTGCTAAGTTCCTTCTGTTCCAGTGTTGTATGACTCTTTCTGTGGCATTCTTCATTAATACCATCTCTGAGGAATGAAAATGTCATGTAAAATTTGGGAGTTCTTGGAATGACCTCCTTTCCCACCTGTGAACATCTGCAGACTCTTCCATTCATGATTCCTGTGGAAAATTTCCAATTCAGGTGTAAATAAAGTGAGGCACGGGTTATTCTAACGGTAGCTATATATCTTTATCGCTTTATCCTCAGTTAGTATATAAACTATGTATTTCAAGTCATGGAAATAGAATTAAACCAACTTGAGTCATCCAATGTATTCCCGCTACTAGTAGAGCGCCAACTATGTGCGCGCAATGGTAGTGCAGTGTGAACAGAGCAGTCTCTGTTAACATGGACGAATGCACGCCAGGCAGAGAACAGCGCTATATGAAAAAGTAAAATAGACTGGCGGGAAATGTTGGCGCCATTTTAGTAGGATGACCCAGAGACCCTGAGTCTGGAACAGTGAGGAGGCCAAGTGGGCCAGAGTGGAGAGTGGCTCAGTGAGACTGGAGAGGCTATGACACAGAGTTTCCGGTTGGTCCAGGCTGATGGGGTGCCGGTGAGCAGCCAAGCACTGGGAGAGTCTTTATGTTGCTAAAAATCTTCGCACTGAAAGTAGAGGGTCGACTACCGGGGCCAGGATGGAGGCAGACAAGGAAGATCCTTCGGGAAGACCCGGCTGTAATTCAGTATAGAGAGAAAAAGACCTGAGCTTCCCTGGAAGGAGTCTCAGTCCTCAGGGAGGTCCGTGCCCTAGCATAGTTATAATTAACGTGCCCAGAGAGCTGCTGTATTAGGTGTGGGCACACAAGGCTGCCGCAATGCTGAACAGGAGGAAGCACCCACGCGGGCCAGTGGGAACCAGAGCCACCGTCAAGAGGGGACACCAGGACACTGGGACATGAGTAGCTGAGCCTGGGGACGGGGCTGAGAGAGAGACTAGGAAGGTGCTGGTGCAGAAGGCCCTTACACTTTTGTGCTTTTTGTCAAATATGATATTTTCTTTTGGCAGCCTAACCGAAGAAAAGAGTCTCATACTAAAGGAATTTGAGAAGATACCTAAGCCAGGTGTAAGTATCAGCATTTATTAAATGCAGCTGGATCCAAACATCCCTTTTAAAATAACAACACACCCTGAAACATTTGAAGCTCCAAAAACCCACAATCCCCGCAGAAGCAGAAAGGAAGATCTACACGCTCACGAGGCAGGTGGCAAGCCTTCTGTGTTGACGGCTGCTTCAGGCCGTGCAGTCAGACAGCATCTGCTTTGTCTACAGCAGGGAGGGAGTTTCTGTGGTTGTCACTTAAAGCAGCTCTCCCGTATGTGTGAGGCTTGAGCTCTCTGAGCATCTCCGAGTTTGGTCATAAGGAAAATACAGCACGGTCACACAGTGACCAGGCAGTGGGTGGAAGAAGGCATTTAATTCAGAGCTCACAGTTACACAGGGTGAAGCAGTCTGGCCATCATGGTGGGGAGCATGGTGGCAGGCGGGCGGGCGGGCGTGTGCTGGAGCAGTAGCTGAGAGCTCACATGGATTGAAAAACACAAGGCTGAGTGTGTGTGAGGGGGAGGGAGGGGGAGAGAGAGGGAGAGAGGGTTAACAGAATGGTGAGAGCTTTTGAAAGCCCAAAGCCCACCCCAGCGACACACCTCCTACAATAAGGCCACACCTCCTAATCCTTCCCAAACAGTTCCACCAAGTAGGGACCAGGCATTCAAACACACGAGCCTATGGGGCCATTCTCATTCAAACCCCACGATTGCTTACCTATCCCTGCATAGCAAACCATCTCAAAAGCTAGTGACTTAAGAGGACAAGCATTTCCACTATAGTTCTGCGTCCTCTTGATCTGAGCTGGCTTAGTTGGGGGAGCGGGAGCTGCGGGGCAGTTAGGTGATCTAAGGTCCCATGTCACTTGCTGGTCACGTGACAGTGGGAGGGTTTCCACTCTGAAGACGTGCATGTCACAGTATACAAGAGCTTTTAAAACCGCTATTTAAGTAATTTTTGGTACGGTTCTGTTAGTCAAGACAGTGGAGGGGGCCATGCCCAGAGAGGATTCACTTGGCCTCTAGTGGAAAGAGTGACAAAGGCACATTGCAGAGGGCCAGGGACGCCCTGGGGAATAGGAAGAAATTGTGGTGAAGCTTTAAGACCTACAACAGACAACATGGCTTCCACTTCCAGGATGGTGTTTGTTGTCACTGGTTTAACAGCCAGCACACAAGCCTGTGGAGCATTTAGTAAGATTCTGTTAATTCTGTATAAGTATGCCTGCGGTGGTTAACATTGTGTAAACTTGACCAGAGCTAGAATCCCTAGCAGACAGGTCTCAGCATTCTTCTGGGGACATTATCTAGGTTAGGTTAGTCTCCGGGCATGACTGTGAGGAACTGTCTCACAGAGGTGGAAAGAGCCACCTTAACGTGGGGGTCCTGCGCTGAATAAAGAGGAGAATGGCAGCTGAACACCGCATTCCCTGTCCCATGTTCCCTGACAGGGTGATCAGCCACTGCATGCTCGCTCACACTGCCAGGGCTTTCCTACCAACCAACCAGACCAAAGCAACCCCTTCCCTAAGTTCCTCTTGTCGGGGTTTAATCACAGCAACAAGGCAACATCTAACCTTTATAACACACACACACACACACACACACACGCTCTCTCACGCACACACACACACTCATTCACACACAGTCATACACACACATTTATACACACATACACTCATTCACACACAGACATACACACTCATTCACACACACAGTCATACACACACTCATTCACACACACAGTCATACACATACACTCATTCACACACAGTCATACACACACATTTATACACACATACACTCATTCACACAGTCATACACACACATTTACACACACTCATTCACACACAGTCATATACACACATTTACACAATGCACTTATTCACACACACTCACACACATTTACACACACATACACTCATTCACACACACAGTCTCTCACACACACATGAAAGAGAGAAAGAGGGAAAGAGAGGAGAAAGTGTGAATTTTAGATCACTTGTTTTGCTTTCTTCCAGCAGTAGAAGGGACTCTCAAAGAAAACTCAGCACAGGCTAATACGTCCGTGCGGTTGGCCATCCTCAGCCGATAGTCTTTCTGCGTACAGTAATAAGGCACAGGAAGCAAGCCTCTCCTGAGCCTGATGGGGGACACCAAGGAAGGAATTGTACAGACGTAATAGTAATAAATGTGCGTGCGGCCGTGTGGAAACGTGAGCCTCCTCGTGTCTGGTCGCCGAGTATGACTCATGTTAACTACAAGATAATTTGCATTGGATTTCGTCAAACCCCAACACTACAGGAAAACAGAATGTACATTTTCATAGTGCTTTTTAGTATGAAATAAAAATCAACACAGGAAAGAACACGTGTAAAACATGAACCACTCGGTTAAAAAATGGCCCCATGCTTGGTCGGGGATTCACTTACACACCTCCAAGCCTGTACAAACAATATGGTGAGTGGAATAATTTTCACCTTCGAAGTAGACAAGCATCCCCTGGACTATCTCACCGGCCATTCTCTGTTCAAGGAAATGGAGAAGAAGATGAGAATACTAAAGGAAAGCACTGAAGAACTGCGCAAGGAAGTAATGCAGAAGAGACTAGAAATCAAAATCCTCCGGGAAGACCTGGTGTCCAAGCAGAAGCAGCTAACGAAGGAGCAGAAGGAGCTGGAGGAGGTGCTGGAGTGTCAGGTTGGCCTGAAGGTACGCTGTGGGCAATCCGTGGGTATGCAAACATCATGTGGGCACGTGTCAGAGACCAGCATCAACAAAAATACCACTTACCAGGGTAGGGGCATGGGATTAGAAAAGTTAGCAAAGGGTACGAAGACATGAGTGGAAATAATGAAAGAGAAAGCAAAGGATAGTACCAGGAAGGAGTTCCAGTGAATACTGAAATATCCCTCAGGTTGAGTTTCCATTTGCTTAAAATACCCTGACCGAAAGGTAGAAGTAAGATAAAAAACAAAAACAAACAAACAAAAACGGCAGTGGGACACGAGGAAATGAACATGCCAATTGAAGGTCGCAGGCTACATTCTTAGTTA
The DNA here is from genome assembly GCF_014885135.2 of Alexandromys fortis. Taxonomy (NCBI): domain Eukaryota; kingdom Metazoa; phylum Chordata; class Mammalia; order Rodentia; family Cricetidae; genus Alexandromys; species Alexandromys fortis. Next base: position 12,101,459 of record NW_026067916.1, on the reverse strand, counting down.
AACTTTGTTGCTAGGACAAAACAAGTCAGGCTCACAACCCTAGACCAAAGCATTCTGTAAGCAAACTACTCCCTAGGTGGAATCCAGTGTTATCTCCTTAAGGGAGTAGGAACTTAGTTGGATCATTAGAATTTTGTTTGGGGTTAAAACATATCTACTTCTCTGTTTCTGAAAAACAAGGTCTGGATAGTAACCACACCTGTTGGCAATAACCAGAGAGAGCAGAACTCTCTAATCTCAATCTAGGTGGGACCTTTGAGGTAGAAACACCATAACCTTGAAGGAACAGAAGTAAGTTCCAACCCTCTGACCTTTGGTCAGGGTGGAAATAGGCTCACATTTTTGGGCCTCCACAGACCGAAAAACACAGGGGCTGAGGTTAGTTACTTGCATGTGACCAAAAGAGCTATCCCGCTAACTGCAAGGCTCTGTATCATGAAGGACTCTGTCAAAGGCAACCTCAATTCTGGGAATTTACAAAGCAAATGACGGTGTTTGGAGGAAAAGACATGCAAAAACTTGATAATACTGTCCCAATGTGAAGGCCGACCCCTGCAGAGCTGGCCTCCAATGTTTGAAGTGGGTGTCACAAACACACGTGATTCCTTGCAGGAAATTGTTTGCATTGCCTCTCCCTTGTGTGCCTGACTCCGTTCTTCCTGTAAAGTGACGAGGAGCCCATATTAATGTTTTAGGGAAAAATGGATTGAAATTAATTTCATTTTGAAATATATATATATTAATTCTCAAGAATCTAGAGTTAGTTAAGGGACAGCCCCCCCATCATTGGCTTAGAAATACTTGCAGTTTTCTCCGGCCTTCCCTAAGACCTCACAGCAGGAACTCACTGCTCACCCATCTTATCCAGGAAGCAGCATCTGAGGAGAGTCCTTTGCCCAGAGCCCCGTGGAGCTCTGGTCAGTACCCTGGATACAAAGGGTCTTGTTCATCACGTTTCCTGTCAATCTCAGGCTGGGCTCCCCAGACGCAGCGTCCAGGGCAGTTAGTGCAGGAGAAGCCCACAGGGCTGTGAAGGAAGCAGGAGAGACTGGGGGGAAGGCAGGCGGGGTCCAGGTTCTGCTGTACAGCTCTGGCCTCAGCCTGGCCTCAGAGAGAACCCTGGGTCTTGAACTGAACCACAGAGGCTGTTCTCTCAAGAAGCATAGGACACTATCTCATTGCTTGAGCAATGGTGACAGCCTCCTCCATCCTTCTCCCCACCTCTCTCACCGCAGGGGAAGGGGACTCTTAGCAGGGCACAACAGGAAAGGGGACTCTTACCTCACTCCGTCGTCCTCTTTTTGAGATAGTGACAAGTGCGATGACCTCATAAGGTCATTATAAGGTGAATATTGGGAGAAACAAAATACACAGGGTAAATGGTAAGAGTTCTGCCATTTTAAAGAGTTTTAATTTCCTTCTCATTTAATTTGCTCACTTAGTTGACTACATGACTTAACACGATTGTGTTTCTCTCCTAGGATGACGTGGTCCACCATCAAACCATTCCTGTACAAATTTCAAAAGAGATAGAAAAAATGACCCGCAAAAAAATGTACGGCTTAATACTTTTGTTCTGAATCCCTTCTAAGCAACCCTCTTCCAAATGACGTGTTTGCATGTTATAATTTTGGGGAATTACAATCTTGGAACTGTCTGACCCCGGTGCCACCTAGGCTCTGTGTATCGGGAATTTTAAAAGGAAGTAATACAGCCAACGATGATCACTATTTCTGCTCCAGCTTATGAATCGTATTTCTATGGGGGCCTTCAGCGGCTTCTTCAGGGCTGGAGGTTAACTTTGAACTCAGGCTGTCATTGTCCCGAAGGGTGCTCAGGCAGTCAGCACCCAAAAGACAGCAGCTCCTCACCAGGCACCTGCTCACCCTCAGGCACTCAGATGTGAAGACCATTGAGAAGTTCTAGGATTTCGGTGATCAAAAAGAAAAGGAAAGGTTGGTGTGGCAAGCTCTGTTGTCAGCTGCCTGCTCCATATAATGACACAGACTTATTATTAATTATGGAAGCTCGGCCTTAGCTTAGGTTTGTCTCACTGGTTCTTGTGACTCAAATTAACCCATTGATATTACTGTAAGGTTTGCCTTGGGGCTCTTCACCTTTCTTTCACTCTGCCTGTGCCCCTCCCTTCATGGAACACTGTGCCTGCCGAGTGCCTGGGGCCTCCTTCCTCTCTCAGCCGGAAGTCCCGCCTATGTCTCCTGCCTAGCCATTGGCAGTTCAGCTCTTTATCGAGTCAATAAAATATCTTCACACAGTGTACAAACATGCCACGACATTCAACATAGATGAATATAAACGGGTTAATTTTAGTTACACGCGCTAGTTGAGACAAGCCTAAGATAAAAGCCAAGCTTTGGTAATTAGGGTAAGTCTCGTGCCATTATTTGGGAGCTGGCTGGTGGGACAGGTTAGTGCATATAAAAGTATTCTAGAGAAATAACAGGATTACTCTAGTAATCAATCCTAAAAGAGTACTGGAAAATGAAGCAGTATGATTCTAAAACCCAGGGTCACCAGAAGCGGAGTTAGGAACGTCAGACCTGGTCCAGGATGCTGGTCAGGATGAGAGGAGACACACTGCAGGTGACAGAGATTGGGGCATGAGGAGAAAATAGAATGAGCAAATGCCCGCCCCTCGGGGCATTCTGGGAAGTTATCCCCGTCCTGGTTTCATTTTGTTTATGCGATGAAAGACTGACAGAGAACAATTCAGGGAAGAAAGCAGTTCATTTCAGCCTGCAACTCCAGGTTGTGGTCAGCATGTGGCAGGAATTTCCAGCAGCGGATCACAGCACATCCAGAGTCAAGAGCAGAGAAAACATGAAAGCACGTATACTGACTTGTCTGAGCTCCGCTCCATTTCTTCCCTCTTACACAGTATGGGACCTCCTGCCTAAGGAACGGGTGCCGCCCACAGTGGACTGAGTCTTCCCGTGCCAATTTACTTAACAAAGACAACCTCCCACAGACATGCCTGTGGGTCAGAAATCCTATATATTAGGTATTTACATGATGATTAATAACAGCAAAATCACAGTTATGAAGTGTCAATGAAATAATTTTATGGTTGGGGTTCACCACACCATGAGGAACTGTAGTAAAGGGTTGCAGAATTAAGAAGGTTGAGAACCATTGCCACAGGTTGGTTCAGTGTAGACAGTTCCTCATCGGGACTCTCTTCCCAAGTGATTCAAGCTGATGAAGAAAGTTAGCACCACACCTCCCAAGTCCCTCTCCCTTTGACCTTCACATGTTCCTGAGATCAGTGAGTGATGACAAGCGTAGTTTTGCCTGACAATAATGGGTAGAGATAGCATGACCTCAAAACTAAACCCTCTTACTTTTGTCTGTGTTCCTACAGAGAAATGGAAAAGAAAAATATTGTCTTGGAATACGAAGTCAAAGAGCTAAATGGGTCTTTAAAGAAGCTTGAGAACAAAGTCAGTGCTCTGGTGGAAGAGAAGGATGACGTCATGAAGGAAGTGGAGGGCAAGCGAGCCCTACTGGAAGTGAAGGAACGAGAGTATAACCAACTACTTAAGATGCTGGAGTTAACCAAAGAGAACGAAGCTTCCTCGCTAGCTGAAAGGTTACTTCTGTTTCTGTCATCTTCGTTTTAACCATGTCCTGTCATCTGCATTTTAATCAATGCAATCTTGAAGGTTCAAAACATTGTCAACTGATTGCATGCGATTCAATAGCAAGTTGTAGAATTTTAAATCAATTTTTCCCATTAAGGCACCATCAAAATATTTTGAAGCACATTTTTCTATGCTTTAATCACAATTTTCCTTCATTCTATGTGTAGTATAATTAAGGAAGTCCACGAGATCCTGTAATAAAAGATAACAAGTGCTTATGGGTGAACACTTACAACAAGAGAACCCTGCGGTCCTCTGCTCTGTGGGTGCTGGGAGCTGCACACCGAACTCTGACCTCCAACCAAGCAATGGGAGGAAAAAAGGGACTGAGCATTCTTTCTTTCTGTGCTTCTAGTCCCTCAGACCATGCCCTGTGGACTGGGATCCAAGAGGCTATTGGCTGAATGAATTCCCACAACACCTCCCCCTTGTCTAAACAAGAAAGCTCTAAACCTAAAACAAAACTATATGCAATAAGAACAAATATCAAGTATTATCCAGGAAAAAAAAGTCAAAAACTTACAGAAGAATAGGACTACAACCAACTGAACAACATCAAGCAAGAAACACACACTAAATGTCCACTCTAAGGTTATTTAGCAAATAGCAGATTATTTCAACAGCTGCCCTAGCCTTGAGGAGACTAAGTCGTATCTTAGCTAAGTCACGAGAGGAAAGTAGCTATGACTATCCATCAAAGACCTATCTCGAGCAGTTTGTAACCCCAAGCTGATCTTGGGTTGGGTGCTATCAGCTGAATGGTATCATAAGAATCAGGTGGATTTGTTGTTGTGGGGCCCCGTCTTCTTCCTGGAGACGTCAGAGATTGCTGCAGGAACATTTATTGTTCATTGTGAAGAACTTAAACATCGTTCATAGCAAAACGGAAAGTTTGATCAAAACATTTTCAATCACAATTTCCCTCAATTCCACGGTTCCAGATTTAAGAATAAAATGTTTGCTGTACACGTGGGGAACTACATCGCTGGTCTGGGCTATGGAATCCAGAGATTTTCCTGCCAGTGAGTGCTGTTCCTGACTTAATCCCAGCCTTTCCTGGCTGAGGGAGATTTCCCGGTGGGATTCCCTACTGGAGCACTTTACTTTTAAGTGTGCACACACGTGTGTTCACTAGAGTGTAGGGACCAGAGGGCACAACCTCTGTCGTCCCTCTTGTATTTGAGACAGTCTCTCATCGGGTTGGGACCTTAGACTGCCTGACTGGGCTACACTGGCTGGCTAGTGAGCTCCGGGGAACTGACTGTCTTCACCTCTCCACACTGGGATCACAAATGGGCTCTCCCACTCACAGCTGGTTACATGGATATGGGGCCTCAACCCCTAGGTTTGTGAGGCAGGCACTTTACCAACTGCAGAATCTCCCTAGCCCCTGACTTTCCTAAGTTCAGGGTTTGAACCCGGGGCTTCAGTCCTGGGATGCAATTGCTCTATCACTGAACTTTTCTCTCAGCCTTACTTCGTACATTTAGGGAAAATCTAAGGAAACTTGAGACCTGTGTCTCCTTAGCCTGTCATTACATTTGGGGAGTTTATAGGATCATATTTCTAAATGATAGCGATACCCCAAACTGGCTACTGTAGGCATTGTTTAGGATTTGTGGTTGTTACATATGAAAAGGTCTCTGTATCCCCTTGAGTGTGCTGTCTTTGATAAGATAGCGGGGGACATCACTTTCCCCTTTGCCCTTGACCTGGACAGAGGCATCTTGGACCTTAATCTTCGAAACTGCCTCATTGACAAGCAGAGCTATCATGATGAACTTTCTCGCAAGCAAAGGGAGAAAGAGCGAGACTTCCGAAACCTGAAGAAGATGGAGCTGCTCCTGAAAGTGTCCTTGGACGCGTTGGCTCAGACTCAAGCCCTGAATCAAAGGCTTCTACTCGAGGTAGGTGTGAGAAACCTTAAAATCTAAAATTTTAAGCCTAGCTCTCTCTTTCAAAGAGCACTAGGATTTTGCTCTCTGTAGAAAGAGAAGGAAAAGGTAGCAGTGGATGGCAATTTGAGGATGCACTATCCTGTTAGACTGCTGGCGGTCCCGTAATGTTTCCCACCTCTTTTTCTAACCCAAGACTGGCCAATGTTTTGTTTTGATTGGGTAGAAAAGTTACAGAACAGCCAGTTTGGGAAGGGCCTAGACTCTAGGCCTTTCAGTATATAGTATACAGCATACAGTATACAGAGGGTGCAGTATACAGTATACAGAGGGTGCAGTAGACAGAATACAGTATACAGACAGTGCAGTATACAGCATACAGAGGGTGCAGTATACAGCATACAGTATACAGAGGGTACAGTATACAGCATACATAGGCCACAGTATACAGCATACAGTGTACAAAGGGTGCAGCATACAGTATACAGAGGGTGCAGTATACAGTATACAGAGGGTGCAGTATACAGTATACAGAGGGTGCAGTATACAGTATACAGAAGGTGCAGTATACAGCATATAGTATACAGAGGATGCAGTAGACAGTAAGGCCAAGCTAGTTTTTCTTTCAGGTTCTTTGAAGGAGTTATATGTGCAGGTTTTTTCCTTCCTTTCCTTTTTTTATTGAGAATTTTACACATAAATACCATGCAATATGATTATATCCATTCTGTATCTATTTTTTTCTCTTGAATTCCCCATTTTCCTGGTTCTTTTTTTTTTAATTTGCCTTTACTGAGCTCTACATTTTTTTCTGATCCCCTCTTTCTTCTCCCCTCCCCTTCTTCCCTCTCCCATGGTCCCCATGCTCCCAATTCACTCAGGAGATCTTGTCTTTTCCTACTTCCCATGGAGATTAGATCCATGTATGTCTCTCTCAGGATTCTCTTTGTTGTCTAGGTTCTCTGGGATTGTGAATTGTAGGCTGGCTTTCTTTGCTTTATGTCTAAAAACCACTTACGAGTGAGTACATATATTTGTCTTTCTGGGTTGGATTTACTCACTCAATATGATGTTTTCCATATCCATCCATTTGCCTTCAAATTTCAAGATGTCATTGTTTTTTTTTCCATTGTGTAGTACTCCATTGTGTACATGTACCACATTTTCCTTATACATTCTTTGGTCAAGGAGCATTTAGGTTGTTTCCAGGTTCAGGCTATGACAAACAAAGCTGCTATGAACATAATTGAGCACATATCCTTGTGGCACGATTGAGCATCCTTTGGATATATACCCAAAAGTGGTATTGCTGGGTTTTGAGGAAGGTTGTTTCCTAATTTTCTGAATTGCCACACTGATATCCAAAGGGGCTGTACCAGCTTGCATTCCCACCAGCAATGCAGGAGTGTTCCCTTTACCCCACAACCTCTCCAGCATAAGTTGTCATCAGTGTTTTTGATCTTGGCCATTCTTACAGGTGCAAGATGGGATGTCAGAGTTGTTTTGATTTGCGTTTCTTTGATGGCTAAGGATGTTGAGCATTTCCTTAAGTGTCTTTAGGCCATTTTAGATTCATCTGTTGAGAGTTACCTGTTTAGGTCTGTACTCCATTTTTTTTATTAAATTATGTGATCTTTTGGTGTCCAATTTCTTGGGTTCTTTGTATATTTTGGAGATCAATCCTCTTTCTGATGTGGGGTTAGTGAAGATCTTTCCCATTCTGTAGGCTGTCGTTTTGTCTTGGTGACCGTGTCCTTTGCTTTACAGAGCTTTTCAGTTTCAGGAGGTCCCACTTATTAATTGATTCTCTCAGTGTCTGTGCCACTGGGGTTATATTTAGGAAGTGGTCTCCTGTGTCGATGTATTCATGTGTACTTCCCACTTTCTCTGCTATAAGGTTCAGTGTGTTTGCTTTTATGTTGAGGTGTTTGATCCATCTGGACTTGAGTTTTGTGTGTGGCAATAGATATGGGTCTATTTTCATTCTTCTACATATTGATATCCAATTATGCCAGCACCATTTGTTAAATATGCTTTCTTTTTTCCATTTTACATCTTTTGCTTCTTTGTCAAAACTCAGGAAGAAATAAAGGGAAAAATTTAAGACTTCCTAAAATTCAATGAAGCTGACCACACAACACACCCAAATTTATGAGACAAAATGAAAGCAATATTAAGAGAAAAGTTCATAGCACTAAACACCTACATAAAGAAGCTGGAAAAATCCCACAATAGTGAGTTAACAGAACACAAACAAAGAAAACAATACAAAAAATCAATAAGACAAGGAGTTGGTTCTTCGAAAAAAAATCAACAAAATAGACAAACCTTTATCCAAATAACCAAAGTATAAATTTACACAGTAGAAATCTAATGACAGAAGTGTAAGCGGTCAGAGTGTGCGGGGTGCAGTGGTCAGAGTATATGGGGGTCAGAGTATATGGGGGTCAGAGTGTGTGGGGGTCAGAGTGTGCGGCGCTCAGACAGAGCAGTGCCTACCTGGGTTTGCACCTGTACCCCTGAGGCAAGTCTGTCTGTCACTTTCTCCCAAACAGCTGGATGCCTCATGGCATTTGTGAGGAGTCAGTAAATTCGTGGGTCTAGGCCCCACACCACCACAAGTTTAGATGCTGCTCACTAAATGTCAGCTATTAAAATTTACTTATAAAGGATAAAACATGTGTAGCTAACAGACTGTGTAAATTTGGTAGATCTTCATATTTTACCTCACATTGGTTTTACAAAATGTAACCAGAGTAGGAAGTGCCTGTGTGATCAGGAATCACGCTTCGCCTGCCAGTTTCAAAAGTGTGTACTGGGGTTGAGCGTATGGTATCGGACAGTATTTTCCTTACAGCGCCTATTTTAAATTCTGAATTCCAGATTGAAGCTATCCCTAAGGATGACCTTCTGTTGCCTGAGAGAAGGAGAGACCTCCAAAAGGAAGTTGAATTGGCTAAGAGGAACCTGGCTCAGCAGGTTAGCAGCCCACTCATTCACAGGGCTGTCTCAGATCTGAGTATAGAGCTCTGTTTCTACATGCTCCACAAAGAGCACGTCAAAGAGTGATGGGAGGGATGGGAGGGGATGGGAGGGGGTGATAGTGTGCATAGATGCCACCGTGAAACCCATCCGTGTGTATAAGAGCATGCACAAATAACACGCATTCATTTGTAAAGTAGTGTATGCTGCTGGAGCGCCATCTTGCTTTCAAAGGGCCTACTTCTTCCTAATGGGGAGGGTTACTGAGGCTTTAGTGTAGTGCCTCACACATGTCAGCCAAGTCAATCACTGCTGAGTACACACACAACATCTGTGTCTAGCCAAGTGGTCTGTCTCTACTGAGCACACACACAGAATTCTCATTTAGCCGAGTGGTCTTCTCTACAGAGCATGTGCACGCATGCGTGCACATAACACGCACACACACACACACACACCATCCTTATCTTAAAGTTCATTCCCCACTGTTTTCCCCCCGAAGAGGGGGGAGAAGACGTGTTTGACATGGCAAACCTTTACAGGCTATTAAGATTGCTTGAATAAAAGGGCTATTGATTGCATTAAAAGTCGGTTTCATCAATGTCTATTTTCAAATCTCAAACTTTGTCATTCAAACCACCGTTGAATATTTAAGTATTTTAAGACGTAAATGTAAAGCCCTTCTAGTCCCTTGAAACCACACTAAGGTCAAGCTTGGTTTCGCTGACCCACAAGTTCGCATCCTCCGTGCAGCAGAGGAGAAACCCAGAGCAGAGAGTTGGGGTGGCTTTGCCCTCTCTGTTGACAAGCGCGGAAGGAAGACGGTGCTTTATGCCGGCTTTACGGTGCCCCTTCAGATGACTTACACTCCCGTGCTTTCCCAAAGAGAAGCCTATCCGAAGCGGAAGCGAGGCTGGTGGAGCAGCAGATCGCAGAGGAAAACAAGCTCTTGAAGGAACAAGAGAACATGCGAGACCTGGTGTTCAACCTGGGGCGAATGACTCAGCTCAAAGTTGATGAGCGGGAACAAAAGTCCAAGGATTTCCTGAAGGCCCAGGTAACTGCTTTCTTATAGCCACTATTAATTACCACAAAGGGTCAAAGGAGCCTCGTTTTAACGGATCACTAATTAGAAAGTGATGATTTTATTTTCCTTCAAATTCAGTAACAATAATTTTTTCTAAAGGACACTGAATCATACACTGAAAAACAAGCAAACAAGCAAAACAAAACATAAAACACCTCAATAGTTAGCAGTCTAGACATTAATAATAAAAAAAAAAAAAACCATGACCATGAACTGAGGGTCTGAAGAGATGGCGATTTCAACAAGAATGAAGTGGGCGTCTCTAGGAGCCAGGGCTACCAGGTGCACAGGCCACAGAGAGAATCTGCAGGTCGGAGTCACAGACTAAAGAACAGGGCATGGGACATCATCAGGCGAGCATCCTCCAGAGAAGGATGCTCTTAGTTGCCTTGCCCCTTGATTTCCTGACTCCCACAAAGTACCACAAGCAATTTCAGAGAACGAAGCCCTCCTGCAGCAGGAACTAACGTTTAACATTGGAGTCAGTTAGTCCACAGAAGGGCTGTGTCTAGGGGTCCTTGGTTAAAAGTAAGCAAACACTGGGGAGACAGCTCAAGGCTACAGTGCCTGCCTGTGCACTTTGACCTCTTGCCAAACAAACAATAGAAGCGTGCACATGTTACATGCAATCAAGAGATAGAAGACACAGGTGCACAGTAAGTTCGAGTTTAGCCTCAATGGCCTGTGACACTGTGTTTCAAAAATTAATAGTAATAATTTTGATAATTTTAAAGAGTATGTTATAAACTATTACTACAGTAGAGTGTCTGCCTTTGTCATGTGACCTGGGCATTGGCTGTTCCCAAGTGTCGTCTTTGTTCTCATTCTATGTGCGGAAGTGGGGGGGGGATATTTTTCATTCCCCAGAAAGAACCTACACTTATAGAACATTGGTGGGCACTAATATGGAATAGATTCTGTAGCAGAGACTGGAGGGGAAAGTTGTAGCCTCATAGGACCGCCCCCCCCCCCCGCAATTATCCAGCTCCTCAGACACCTCTTTCCCTGTTGAATTAGAGAAATTCCACCTGACTGGCAGCGGGAAAGGAGAAGGGATGTCAAAGGCAGCGGAGAGCAGGCGAGGGCAGATGGCGAGGGTCACTCGACCCACCTTGAGCTGGTTGATTCTATTGTCAAAGCCCAGCAGAGCCCATGGCATCTCTGGGCTGGTAGGGGACAGAAGAGAGAGCGTAGCCTCTCGGGAATCAGACAGACATGACGCTGTCCCGTGAAGAACGACTAAGAGGGGCAGCCAAGGCTTGAGAAGGTCATTGCCACCAAAGTCGGGGGCCGGGTGGGGTTAGCCAGAACAGTGTTTTCAGAAGCACCTGCTGTGGGTGGAAGAGTCCACTTCTGTGAGCTTTCCTACTTAGAAATCTCTCTTTTCAGCAATTTCAGATGTACTATAGAGGTCTACTTCATGATTCCCAGAAAAGAACTGATCTTTTCGACAAAGTAGACAAATTCTAATCAGTCCTAATATCTGATCCTTATTTTATCTATCCTTATGTTATAAACACAATAATCTACATAAGGTAAATTTCATTACTAATTGAACTTATTCATAATAGAACTCAAGACGGTTCTCTTTGAGATATGAAAATCCTAAGGGAAAACATTGCTTTTCCCTTTAATGTTTCAATATTGGGAATTACTCTTTTGTAGTAATAAGAGCGGCGGGGCTGCGTCCCCAGCACCCCAGCCACCTGCTAGCTTATGCCCGAAATAACAACACACAAACTATATTCATTTAAAGACTGCTTGGCCTGTTTCTATTTAGCCTCTTCTAGGCTAATTCTCGCACCTGGACTAGCCCATTTCTAATAATTGTTTGTAGCACCCCAAGGTGCGCTTACCGGGAAGATTCTAGCCTACGTCCATCCTGGGTCGGAGCTGCCTGGAAGAGCGGAGCCTGGCGTCTCTGCTCCAGAGAGCAGAGCTGTCGAGTCTGAGCTCACTTCCTCTTCCTCCCAGCATTCCATTCTGTTTACTCCTCCCATCTTCCTCCTGTTTACTCCTCCCACCTATGTTTTAACCTATCAGGGCAAGCAGTTTCTTTATTTAATTAACCAATGATATCAACAGATTGATATATGACACTCCCACATCACTCTTTGAAACATTAGTTGTAGTTAATAAGACTGAAGGTATTCAATCTTATTAATTTATATAATAGCCACATGTCTTTTATATCCACATAAGGTGACCGGGATGGGATTCATGTTGACATTGGTGCCATCCACAAGACAGCGTAGATGTTGCTCCATTAGAGACAGCGTAGATTATACCTGCTTTATCCGTTTCGTGTATCTGAAAGCTAGCTTGTCGACACCCGTTTCCACAGAAAAGTATACAAAATAAAATCGCAGTGTATCCATACAGTCTTCTCTGCTGCCCCTGAAGGTGACTGACCCCCTACCGCTCCCAATGCTACCAGCAGACACTCTGTTTCCGGATGCTTCCTACCCCCGAGAAAGGACACCAGGCATGTCCTCTCCAAAGACCATCACTAGCACATTCAGTACTTGGTATAGTTTTCTTAGGATGTTAAAGGTGTAACTGCTTTGTTTTTAATATATGTATATACAGCTTACAGCTGGTGTCAGCACGGCCCCGTTATAACAGAAGAGACTCCCAGCAAACACAGCAGGATGGAGCTGCTCTTTACACCGTACAGGGCTCAGGTCACGACCTGAGTGAAACTTCTTGTAAATCCTCCTCCTTGTCGGCCTCTGGAAACGCAGGCCACGCTGTCCTGGCTGGGCGGTCTACGGTCATCTTCTCCCAATCGTCCCCCAGCGTCCCCACCCTGTCTGTGCAGGCAGGCTCTCTAGTTCTTCCTGAAGCTTGAGTACCTTCTGCCCTAATTAGTAGGAATCCCCTCAACTGGCCGGGCAGCTCTGTCCAGCCCAGCAGGTTAGGAGTGGGGTTCAGCCAGAGCACTCTTACGTTGTGGGTTTTGTTGTTGGTTTTCTTACTATATATCACCGGCTGATCCTGAATTCATGGCAGTCCTGCTGCCTCGGTGTCCCCGGTGCCGGAACTGCAGACGTGAGCCGCCACACTTAGCTTTCTAGTCGTTTTTCTTTATCTCACACATAATTCTATACCTTTCAGCAAAAACTTTTCAATGTTATTAAGGAAATCAAAGCAAAGGACCTTGAGATCAGACTACACAAGAAGAGAAAACATGAAATTCATCGGAGGTAAAAGAGTTTGGTCATGAGTTAGCTATTTGGTTGGGAGAAAGGCGATATTTATCTTTCGATTCTCAGAAACCTCTTCATGTTTTTCCAGACTTAAAGAGTTTGCCGCGCTTTATGACACAATCAGAAATGAAAGGAATAAGTTTGTCAACCTCCTACACAAAGCTCATCAGAAAGTAAACGAGATCAGAGAAAGGCACAAAATGTCATTAAATGAGCTGGAAATTCTAAGGAACAGTGCTGTCTCTCAAGAAAGGTAAGAGTCAAGACAGCCAGAGTCCTCCCAAAGCCTTGTCCTCTGTGGATTTGGCCGTCTGTAAGATCCTGGTGGTCACGGCAGGGAGCAAGACTATTCCCACACCGTGTTTCTCAGGTGGACACACTTCCTGGTTTCTAGAGTCACACACACACACACACACACACACATATTAACGAATGGAAAACTCACATAAAACTATGCTTACTGTGATGATCTGTTGGTGTTCACATTTGCCCAATTAAGAAAAAAAAAGTATAAATCTGACCATCTGCAGGTGAATCCAGAAGACAATGGCCTTCTAGGTAGCGTCCCTGGTTGTGGGTTTGAAGCACGTGACGAGCATTCGGGAGCCCACAGCAGATTTGCTGAGAGCAGGATGTGGAGGCTAAACCCACAGCTCCGTCAGACACTCTCAGGAAGTCACCCCACTTCTCTGGACTCTTTCCTTATACATGATCCTTGTCATTACTGTGTAGGATCGTTCGTTACTAAATGAGTTCATCTATGTAATAATCCCAGAAAGAATATTTGCCCTATGCTTAGACCTACTGGGCTCTTTTGCCTAGTTAGCTCCTGATGGCCAGAGATGGAGATGGCATAACTGGATTTTTATCTTGGCCACTATTGCCCAGTTGACTTTGATAAAGGTAATACTGAATACCCTGACCTGAAAGACATGAGAAAGAGAAATTTCCTAGTCAGATTCTTCCCTGGATGGAAATGAAAGTACCACATCCAGGCTGTGACGGCACGCAGCCTGACCCATGCTCCTAGGCTGAGTCCTCAGGTCCAATGAGGCGTGGGCATAGAAGCCCCTCTCTCCTCAGAAGACGGATGTAGATTTGACAGAGATGGCAGAGGGCCCTTCACAACAGTGCAGCACAGGGGTTGACACATGGCAGCAGGAAGTCCCGAAAGCACCGTGCAGGGATGTCATCTCGGAAGACACACTTTGTAGACTTGCTTTGCAGACACCGTCAGTACTTCCGAGGAAAATGATTCTCCCCTGCCCCCCACTGTGCCGCTGTTTTAAAAGGAAGTTGCAGAACGCCGTGCTGAAGCACTCCAACAACGTGACCATCAGGGAGAGCATGCAGAACGACGTGTGCAAAATCACCACCAAGCTTCAGGAGATGAAGGAGAAGAAGGAGGCGCAGCTGACCAGTATGGACCGCCTGGCCAGCATGATCACCGTCATTGAGGAGGAGATGGTGCAGCTGCGCAAAAAGTATGAGAAGGCCGTCCAGCGTCGAAACGAATGGTAGGGGCCACTAATGGGCTTGGGCCGGGTGTCCGGGGCACTTCTGTAGGGGCCACGAACGGGCTTGGGCCGGGTGTCCGGGGCACCTCTGTAGGGGCCACCAGCGGGCTTGGGCCGGGTGCCCAGGGCACCTCTGTAAGGGCCACGAATGGGCTTGGGCCGGGCACCTACCGAGATGTAGCCATGTTCTTTACCCATGGGAGTGAGCTGTGTGCATAAAAACAAAAAAGACTGTCTGCAGAAGGGAAGTAAAAAGGAGGCCTTGGACATTGGAAGATCAAAGTCTCTGAGACAATTGGACAGCGGGTTCTCAACCTTCCTGATGCTGAGACCCTTTAACACAGTTCCTCAGGCCCCACTGACACCCCAACCATAGAATTACTTTGTTACTACTTCATAACTGTAATTTTGCTACTGTCATGAATCACAATGCAAATATATGATATTCAGAATATCTGCTATACAACCCCCTAAGAGGTCATGACGCACAGGTTGAGAACCACTGCTCTAGGGTAACAGTGAGTCCTTCTGGATCAGCCGATGCGAGTCCACTCTGTAATGTCTATCCATTTGGGCAGCGTTTGTCTTCATCGGCCCATCCTCCCATAAGTAACAGAGGCTTAGGAGAGGGCGCATTTCCTCCAGCCTGCAAGCATGCCCTTGGCAGGGTGACTCTTTAATAGCCCCACCCACCACGGCTGCTGGTGCTATGAGAAACTGACAGGTGAGATGTTCAGAAACAATTCAGATTTCATGAAATTCATGTGGGGTTTCTTATAAAGCATTGGAGTGCTAGCGCCCGAAGGTACCGGACGGTAAAGCCTTACCATTGGCTTTTGTCATGGAGGGGATTTGATAAGAAGCCATTCTGAGGGACAAACCGATGGGGCGGGTGGAGAACTAAGGTCAGCCAGGCACAGCCACACACACAGCTGCACGGCAGTAGGGTCGGAGCGAAGGGCAAGCTTAGAAAGATTAAGGTGGCAGTTGTGGTAATGGATACGGACGCCGTGGGAATATCTTTAGGGTCCTCGACAAACAGAACGTTTTCAAAAGGCTAACGAATGTTCTTCTGGGTTAAGAAAAAAATCCTATTTGGCTCCTGGCACAAGTCAAAGTCAGGCCCTGGTTAAACCAAATCTGCCGGGGGGGGGGGTCTCCCAGTGTGTCTATGCCGTGGCTTCCTCCCAGGGAGAGGTAAGGTTACAAAGGGCGGGGTACTGAGGATCTGGCAAAAGAACACTCACTTTTCACAGAACCTTATGGGCCTGGCCACTCCCCTCAGAATTCCATTCCCAGGGCCATTGCCTAGGGCTTCTAGCTAAACCCTGCTTGGCAAGTTTGGCCCAAAAAAATATGCGCAGAAAAATCAGCCTTGGGTTTTGCTTTGTGCTCATATTGGGAGCGAACTCCCCTATCCCAGGGAAACCAGGGCTCGTCAATCTGTGGCCACCCTGCTGTAAACTGGCCTTAGGATGGAGATGCCAGTCCTACCCCCAGGAAGATCCAGTGTGCAGAGCTTAACTAGCTACCCACTGGGGCACGGCACTGTCCTCTGAGATGCTGTTGTGTTGCTGTACGTTGTGAGCCCAAAGCCAGAGGGAACCACAGGAGGTGGGACAGAGGCCTCGGCACCACTCAGACCCTCGCTCTGAACTTGACGGCAGTGGCGTTCAGCTGATCGAGCGTGAGGAAGAAGTGTGCATCTTTTATGAGAAGATAAACATCCAAGAGAAGATGAAACTCCACGGCGATGTCGAAATCCACATCCTGGATGAGAAAATCCGATTCCTGAAGCTGAAGATCGCCGAAAAGCAAAGACAGATCTGCGTGACACAGAAGCTGCTGCCCACCAAGAGGGCCCTTGACGCCGACCTGGCCGCGTTGCAGATCCAGGTGGGTGAGTGGTCGGGGCGCCTCCCTCAGCCGCTGGCTCGTCTCTCTCCCCTTGTTAGTTTTAGACGATACGGGTTCTTGTGTGGAAGCCACGCCACAGCTTCACGTTGTACGATGTTTGAAGCCGACTCTGAACGCTGCTCCAGGATGGGGTTTCGGGAATCTGAGCTACATAGGTTTTGTTTGTTTTTTTTTTTTGTTTGTTTGTTTGTTTTTTTTGTTTTGTTTTGTTTTATGTTTTTCCCACGAAGCATCGTCTGTTTCTTGGGGTCTGGACCATCCCAAGATTTAGCCCTAGTTCACCATTCCTGTAGCTCCATCCAGAGAGATCTAGGCTCTCACTACCTGCAGCCTAATTTTGGCACTGATGTGGCTGGAGATTACCTAGATGTGACGTTTAGTCCCCCTGGCTTATCGAGGCAGGGTCTTATAGCCTTTGCTGGTCTGAGATGCCTGTATAGACCAGGCTAGTCTTACACCCATGGCAACCTCTCTGCCTCAGCCTGCTGAGCGCGGAGATGACGGGAAATGCTGCCACAGCGAGCATTTCTGACGGTCAGGGGAGGGAGGAATGGCCTGCTCAGCACTGCCCTGCCGCTCCTCAGCCTGCACGCTTCATTCACCTCCGTGGTCCCCAGCAGCAAAGACTGAAATGAGGGTAGACTTTCTCTACCACGAGACTTTAATGAACTAGAAAAAACTGGGCCAACATATTTGTGACCCATGCTTTTCCCCACTGACTCAAGCAGGGTCGCAGGAACAAATCCCACCCCGCATTCTAAAGTGTCACTCTTGTTTGGGGATTCTATTTCTGCTTATTAATTAAGGTGCATTCAGTTAATCAAAACAGAAAAAGAACAAAATGACAAAGAGAAAGAAATTCTGTCCCCGAGAATAGCAGTCAGAAATCTAAGAGCGAGTCTCCTTTCTCTGCGCACATTTTAGCTGCAGTTTTAGCTCACGGGAAGGATCTGTGGGCGTGGTCACAGGGTCGGCTTCCGTACCTCAGTGGGCTGGGATAGATCAACTCTATATAGATGACAGATAGCATCTTCCAGCTGTGCAGCTACGTCAGGGTCATTTATAGCCACGCTCGCCTGATTTTTAGCCACAGCTGCTCCCATTCAGGACAACTGACTGGATTGCTCCCCCCTCCACCAAGGCTCTGGGAGAATCTCCCCCTTATTCCCTGGCTCTGACGCCAACTTCCACCAATGGGCAGCCTGCACACAGCACCTGCTCCATTTCTGGGCTCCTCCAGGGTAGACTATGGATGGGTGTCCTCTTCAGTCCACACAACACCGGGTGTGCAAGGCCCTTGACAGGTTTCACTGAATGTCTCTGAGAGCAGTGTGGGAGGCTACATTCCAGAGACGCAAAGAACTTCATGCTAGACCTCAGAAACCCATACCCCTCAAAGCTTTCTGGATTCGCGCCATCACTGTGCAGGCTTTCCAGATGGTCTGTGTCTCATGGCTGTCTTTGCAGCCTTTCTGTTCCACTCGCCTCCAGGCTCACCATCCTGCAGGGCACCTGAGACTCTCGACTTAGCACGCTCCGTTTTACAGAAGAGTTGGGCTTTCTCCAGCTCTTTCCCAATACACAGCTTCAGGTCTGTCTCTGCCCTTGAGCAACACCAGGATGCCCAACAAAAGGGGCTTTACCAAGTTGTCAAACGGACCAGATTCTCTATTACAGAGGCACAGTTTTTGAGGTTAGCGGCAAATCAGCACTGCCGTCCACCGGACCATGCTAACCTTCCTTCTTCCCATTTATTGAGTTCTCCTAAACCACTTTTCACCTGACAATAGCCCCGCCTTCTGCCTTTTCAATTTCAACTACTCGCGCCGAGGCGCCTGGATGATGTGTGGTCCTATGGGTGCTGGAGGTCATGGAGGCGTGGATGGAGGAGGGAGCTGGAGCAGCCGTGTTGGGAATGCTGAAGCTGAGAGAACTGTGTGCAAGTTCACGTTATTTTCTCTTTTGTGTGTTTTTGACATTTGCATAATTCAGAAGATTTGATAATAAAAACTACTCATTCTTAGAAGTAGCAGCTACCTACAGTGAAATAAGAATTCACTTTTAACAAGACAGACCTGTTATGTATTTCATGTTGCTATACACCATGTCTGACGGCACGCCGCTATCATCTTGGCGGCCTATACATTGATACCTGTGGGCCATACGTGATTGGGAGCAGCTGTGTAGAAAGGCACCCATTCGTTCTCAAACTGCACTTGACACGTGATTGTATCCATGCCAACTGCGGGCCTGGAGAGACAGGGTGTGAAATGCCGCGCGTGCGTAGGGCAGGCCGCGCTTGCCCGCTGTGCTCCAGCTCTTGGCTCTTATGGCAGCCTGGTGCCCATCTTGAGTTCTTGCATTCTGTCGTTTTTCCGTTTTGCATCATTTTCAGATTGCTTTTTGCTTTTTGGTTATTTTGAAACAGATTTTAATTGTCCCATATCCCAAGAGTTATCATGAATCATGTTCTCCTGGACCTTGTAGTAAACTGATCCATTTCAGCAGTCCTGGAAATCCCGTGAGCTAGTGTTAAGACACAAGAACATTGTTTTCATATGGAAAGTGGAGCCCGTGCCCTTAAGTTCCCAGTGGGAGAGTTAAGGGGAGGCATTAGTCTGGTTTTGTTTAGTGGCTGTGAGGATTTCGTCTGCACGTGTGTACATGCACACCACACGCACACCTTGCACCCACAGTGATCATAAGGAGGTACCAGACCCCTTGGAACTAGAGCTATGGATGACTGTGAGCTGCCGTGTGGGTGCTGAAGCTAGGTCCTCTGCAGGAGCAGCCAATTCCCCGCGAGGCATCCGTCCAGCCCTCTGTAGGCACAGGTTGTGATCAGAGAGCCCCATATTTATTTCTTAGTTTCCTCATTATGAAAATAAGGAAACATCAAGAGGTGTTACTACTAATCATTTCTGTCACTGTTTTTAAATGTCACCACTTAAAACTCTTGTTACAGAGAAGAGTGCCACCAACTGAAACTCTAAAGTTTTGACTGTGTCACTCCTGAGTGTGATCTCTAGCACCAAAGCGCGGTTCTCGACCCTCCCGCGCTGCGACCCTTTAGTACAGTCCCCCGTGTTGTGCTGACCCCAACCATAAAGGTAGTCTTGTTGGAATCTTGCCCCCGAGCAGTGTCTTGGTTCCTGAGCGTACTGGAAGTAGGTATTCCCCAATGGCCATGGCCCACAGGCTGAGAACCACCTTACAATAGTCTATTGTTTTACCCCATGGGATCAAGCCTCATCTTCGCCGACTGCCACATGAAAAACCAAAAGTCCCTGAAAAGCAATTACACAAATGGTAGGAAGGGTTGTCACGGTGCTCCCTCCCCCTTTGGAAGCTAAGGGTGAGGGTGACTGTCGTCCTTGTGAACGCCGTCCCCCTCTGTGTCTCAGTGATGCCAGGGCTGCTATCTATTGAGAGTCTCTTCAGCAAAGAGGACACATGTCACAGAGCACGTGCTGTGTTGTCCTGATAACTAACTTCCTTCTGTGGGACATCATTAAGGCCACCGCCAATGCAGGAATCCAGATCCCTGCCTGCCCGCTGCCCCTGTCTCTGAAACACCCGTAGTGGGGTAGCAAGGACCACTCTGAGCCCTTAGCCACACAGCAGCCCATGAATGGCACACGCAATTGGGAGCAACGGAAGGGCTGGGGATTCAGCCTTCTCTCTAGACAGACAGACGTGCAGGGTCCGTTCCACACAGCATCTGTGTAGCGCCACCGATGATCCTGCCCACACCATCTGAAGAGTCAGTCACATTAAAGCTGACGTGTGTTTCTTGTCCAACAGTTCTCCCAGTGTGCAGACAGAATCAAAAGCCTGGAGAAACGCTTTATCAACCCCGACAGCAAGGGCAGAATCCGCTTCATTCCCGGGAAAGACCTGACCGAAGAAGAAATGGTCAAGAAGTTAGACATGGTAAATGCCCTGTTTGAACACGCCTCTCTGCTCACACAGGCAGCGGTACTGTTTCCCCTTTGGCAGACCCGTCCTTCTTCATTCTTCTAGCCACTAGCTGCTCCCTAGTTGTGATGCGTCCTAAATCCTACCTTCGATTCAGATATTTACCCAAGGAAGTAAATATCAGTAGTCTGAACGTTCAAAGGCACGCTTCTTTCCTAGTCCGATAACTCATTTTGTTTTCTTGAATGAATATGTTAATTGATCATCCTGGTGGGGATATCTGGAAAGACTGGCATTGTGGGTACCATAAAGAGCCAGAGGTCCATTGTCCACCCAGGGCAGAAGAGCTCCCAGGGGTGCCTCCGGACAGGGCCCAGCTCCGGGGACTGTCAGAGGTATTTCCACAGCTCAGAGAGCAGTGTGTCTCTGTCATGTGGTGGAGGATTGGCTGCGAATGAGACCGTGCCTTACACAAGTGGTTCTTAACTCCTGCTGAAATCGTTTCCAACTGCAGCTGGAGCTTCAGCTGGCCAAGAAGGAGGAGAAGTTACTGGAGAAGGAGTCCATCTATGAGCATGTGTCCCAGCTCACCAACAGGCTCAGAGGCAAAACCCAGACCTGCAAGGAGGACACGCTGCTGTTGGCCAAGAAGGTCTGCCTGAGCAAATCCATCTCCCCACCCACCCCTCGCCCTGTCCCGGCCCCAACTTCCGCTATCACCTCTTGCTTCCCACTCTTAGCTTGTTGAGAAACACTAGCGAGATGAAGCTTTATGAGTTTAGAAATACAGCAAAATGTAAATATTAGTCCTGAACTCAGCTCCCTGAGCGAATCCACTTCACAGGAAGGAAGCCCAAGCTTCTCAAGGGCGAGAAGCACTTAAGTTAGCAAGAGAACTTCTCAAATATAACCAACGTTACCTTTGTAGTTGGTGTACAAAGTAAAACCCTTTCCATTTCTTTCCGTCCCTGGCAACAGACAGCAGCAGCCACACAATCCCTAGGCTGGCTGGAGACTTGAAGCCGCTAAGGGCGGCACTACTAACAGCAACAGCTGGCAGGAGGGAGGCAATGGCTACAGGCGGCAGAATCATCCATGACCGTAGAGGATGGTGCTCTTGCCTGGCTTCTGTGGGCTCTTTGAGCATCCTCCAGAAGAGGGCGTTAACACTTAGCAGAAGCTACTGAACACTTGCTACGTCCTGTCACAAAGACCACACCTGAGGCGGACGCATAGAGCCAAAGGGCACACACTCTCTAGGCAACATGAGAAAGGAGGAAATAAACGAGGGTGACTGGGTCAACATCCATACCCCTGAGTGCAGCTGCCCTGTCTATGAGGGTGAAGGTTCTGATACCCCAGACTGGGCTCCCGAGGGTAGGACCTCTTCCTCTTTTAGCTTCTCAGTTCCTTGCTTGTAATAAATGCTAGAGAAATGAGAAGGAGTGAGTAAACATTGAGCCCGGTGCTAGAGACAGCTTTGCCAAGTTATATTGGAAATGCCTGAAAAAATTCGCCTTAAAATGGTGAAAACACCTTTACGTGTGGCCTTTGCACGTCTGCACTGGTGAGCCCAGTGGCCATAGTGTATACAATTGGGCCTCGTACACAAAGACACGGTAAGACTCATTTAAGCCAATGGGCTTTGTCTGAATTAGCGCCCTCCCCCAGGTGTCTGTAAACATCTCCTTCCTTTCCTTTGCAAAATGAATTTCCCTCTCTTGAGAGAAAGTCACTTTTTTATTGAAAGGCGATTTCTCAAAGCTGATGGCAGAATCTCTGGAAATTACTTGTAATACTAGAGAAACACAGAGCAGAGGGGCCAGAAAGGCCCTCAGACAGCTGGAAGGCCTCAAACCGATACACCCATATTATCATTACAGCCAAGGCTTATGAGTCGGCGAGAACTTAGGCATGGAGAACATTCCCCTCTCCTCCTTTCCTCTTAAAAACAAACACTAAGCTAGCCAGCCCTCAGTGCTCTCCAACCTGGAAGATAAGCCTTTTTATTTCTTTGTTTTTCCTTATTGACATAACCAAACATTGGGTTCTATCCTGGTTAGTTTTGCCAATGAGACTCAACCTATAGTCACTTGGGAAGAAGGAACATCTGCTGCCTAGATCAATAAGAGGATGCCATGGCTGTTGTTTGTTGGGGGCCTAGCCCTCTGTGGCAGTCAGATGAAGGCTTCCTATGACAGCTAGCTGAGCACGACCCAATAAATGAATCAGAGAATAAACCAATAGGCAGGATTAGTACTCTGTGGTCTTTGCTTGGATTCTTGCCCTGACTTCCCTCAATAACAGAAGCGTATGCCAACGGCCCTTTCTCCACAAGTCTCTTCTGTCAATGCTTTTTCATGGCAACAGAGGAGAGAGCGGAGCAGGCTCAGTCCTGTGAATCCGGGTCAGTTGTTCGCTCCTCCAGGGAGGACTGCCCACACCAGGCAGCCAGAAGTCTCTTGTTTCTCTGCATCCTCACGGAACACCTCTACGAACTAACCTCGGCCTTGCCACTTCTAGATGAACGGCTACCAAAAACGGATCAAAGATGCTACTGAGAAAATGATGGCCCTGGTTGCCGAGTTGTCCATGAAGCAAGCCCTGACCATTGAACTCCAGAAGGAGGTGAGGGAGAAAGAAGAATTCATCTTCTCCTGCGGTTCCAGGATAGAAAAGGGCCTGCCACTCAACAGAGAAATCGAGAAGGACTGGCTGAAGGTTCTCCGAGACGAAGAAATGTATGCCTTCGCCACCGCTGAGAAGTCCCGGGTAAGTGTTGACGCCCACGCTGCGCCGTGTGCCGGGAGAAGTTGCCTTAGGAGTCTGTCCTCGCATGATGCAGTGGATGGCCCCTTACCTGAAAGGCTTGGTAGAGGAGATGCTTTGAATGTTCTGTGATTTTCATGAGATATTTGGGGAGTGGGGCCCAACTTTAAATCCCAGATTCATTTGTTTCATATATACTTCATACACATGGGTGATGTTAATATGACATTTTAGTATATTTGTATTTGGACTGCAATCATAATAGGATGTCAGGTGTGGAATTATCTACTTTTGACGTCATATCAACCCTCAAAAGGTTTGGAACCTTTTGGACCTCAGAGTTTGCTTGTAGGCATGCTCAACCTGTGTGTGAAAGTCTCCCGCTCCAGCACATGAATGAATGGCGAGTATAAAGGGGTTTGGTGTGTAGAGAAGACTTTGTACTAGTAGTCCAAAGCGCCGCCTTCCTCCCCGAAGAACACCTGACAAGCACCACGGCCCAGCCCACAGTCGTACTGTGGACTGTGACGTCTGAACACGATGGCCTCCCCCAGCAGGTCTATGACTACCCTAACATTGGCTTTACCTCTAACATGGCTTTATCTGTCCTCCAACACTTGCTCACACCACACCTGACTCTTCCATGCCCATCTGTCACGGTCTCCACAGCCATATTATGGCTACCACAGCCTTCGACAGAACCACACCTGGTATGTGTCATAGACCCCCATGCCACCCCTTTCTCCTCCCCAGCGACCAAGGTCTTGGTTGGTCACAGAAGGCACCGGCAAGTTCGGTTCCTCATTCATCCATATAACTCCATGATGGCTCGATAGTTTTAAGATTAGAACGAGGCGTCTCTTGTCCAGATGACCACACCATGAGGACAGTTTGCTCAGACTGCCACATGAATGGTTCGCAAGGGTCTTGTTTCACTTTCAAAGACATGGTAGGAACACCTGAGCATGCGGTCTGGCTTATAATTCTGGACCACCCTTCCTAGGGCACTTGGGGTTCCCCCGTGGTGTCCCCCCATGGCGTCCCTCTGTCTTTCTCTACCATATAGTTCACATTAGTGCTGCAGGGGAGTTGTTTCCCGTGAGCACGGGCAGACCATTGACCCTGAGATTAAACCACACAGCTTGCCATTCCCTATGCTTCCGTTCCAATCGTTTCTGCTTTAACATTTGCCCCCAGTGACAAAGGAAAAGCTTGGCTGCCTTTGTCAACGCTGTGGAACCAACAGAGCTCAACCACAGACTGTGAGCTGAAGGACGGTGCATGTGGAACCCACCGCACAAGGGTTCCCACACCGAGTCCCAGCATCAGCATGGTGCTTGAGCTATGCCCACACCCATGCAGGCGACAGGCCACAGAGGTGGGGCGGGTCCCGCTCCTGTCCTCATCCCCTCTGCCGAAGGTTGTGGAATATTATTTTAAGATACGTTACATTCTTTTACACTGTGGAATGTGTTTAATGATGCAAAGATGTATTGCATTTGTTTAACTCTGTGAAGCTGTGATTGCTTGCCTAAAACACCTGATTGGTCTAATAAAGAGCTAAATGGCCAACAGTGAGGCAGGAGAGAGACTGGTGGGCAGAGAGAATAAACAAGGAGGAGGAGGAGCAAGAAAAGGAGAGGAGGATGCCAGGGGCCAACCACACAGCCACACAGCCAGCCACAAAGTAAGGGAAGTAAGATATATAGAATAAAGAGAGGTAAAAAGCCCAGAAGCAAAGGTAGATGGGATAATTTAAGAAAAGCTGGCTAGAAATATGTCAAGCTAAGGCCAGGCATTCATAAATAAGTCTCTGTGTATTTATTTGGGAGCTGGGTAGTGGCCCCCAAAGAGTAAAAATAAAAACCAACTACAGGTGAGTATCAGCCAGCAGAGCTAAAGGCTGCACTTTAGGACCCAAGGAGAAGTAAGTTCAGTGCCTAAAGAAAATTGAAATAAACTGAAATTCCTCCATTTGCAGGAATACATGGAAACAGATTACCGGCAGCTGCCCAATGGTGTTTACACAACGGCAGAGCAGCGCCCCAATGCCTACATGCCTGAAGTAGAAACCACGCTTCCTCTGCCCAAACCCTACGGGGCGCTGGCTCCATTCAAGCCCTCCGAAACTGGAGCCAACAGAAGGCACATAAGGAAGCCTGTGGTGAAGCCCATTGAGATCTAAGCACGTGGACCGGTCCAGGCTTCACCAGACCTGCAGTGGGGAATGACCACCAGGGTCCTAATTCTGCCATCAGTTGGGCACAGTCAACAAGGGAGTGAGACACGCTTCTCACGTTCGCCAACCAGTCCACGCTGTGTGACATCAAATGGAGCACAGACTACAATTAGAGTGTATTTTCATTGCTCATGTCTTTCCTTTTTACTGTTTATGTCGACTACATTTCAGGAATGTATAGTAGAGAAAACACTGTAAAAATACAAAATAAATAACTTCTCAGAGACACACAGAAATTAGAGTGGTCTTTTCTATTAAAGGAAAAACAGGTACTGACTGCCTGAAGGGGGAAGTAGCCCAAGAGACACACAAGAGACACCCGACAGGAGACACACAAGAGACACCCGACAGGAGACACCCGGCAGGAGACACACAAGAGACACCCGACAGGAGACACCCGACAGGAGACACCCGACAGGAGACACACTACAGGAGACACACGACAGGAGACACCCGACAGGAGACACGACAGGAGACACACAAGAGACACCCGACAGGAGACACCCGACAGGAGACACCTGACTGTCCCCTCTGCAGCAGCACCTGAAGCCCTGTATGGAGCAATGGGAAAGCTTGCTGCTCAAGCAACACTACTGCAGTTCAATTGTGCAGGGATTTTTTTTCTTTTTGCTGCAAAAATACTTAAGTCCTGATTCATTTCTTAAAAGTGCATTTTCACAAACAAGTTCATGAACATTTTAAATTCTGATACCTGATTTTCAAGATCTCTGCAAAAATTCTGCCCTCATATAAAACTGTAGGAATAGTTTTACTAATTTGCTCCAATTTTCACTTCATGTATTTTTCTGATTCCAGTGCTTTTGTTAGACTTGACGATTCACTAGTATGTGAAACCTGTATTTGAACATTTACTAATATGTTTAAGCTATTTATTTTGTGCTGGTTGCCATTGTGAATTTTATTCATGTCCAGTTCTGGGAGACAGAGAAATACCATACTTTTATTTTGTTAAATAAAATAACAAGCCCCCTAGGTCCTGCCACACCGGAAGAGTAAATATAAATTACTCCCATCTTGTGAGTCCTGAAGTTGGTCTCCTTGTTGTGCAGATCGTGGTGAAGCAAAAAGCTTGTGAGAGCCTTCAGCTGTTTGAGCCATTTAGCTAATAAAAGAAATACTGTACCCCTAAGCGGTTCCTGTGTCATGGGAGCTAGTAAGCTCTTTAAGGATTCAAAACATGCAGAGAGGGAGTTTAAATGCCATAAGAATGGAAAGGGGTGGATTCTCAAACACTGCAGCGTGTGCTGCTGAGAAAAGGCAGATGCTACCAGGTGCTGACATGTCTTGGCCTATAGTCAGGTGTGTGTGCGCGCGTGTGTGTGCGCGCGTGTGCGAGTGTGTTTGTCTAGCCCTAGAGCACGAAGTGATGTTTTTGTGAGGTAGAGAGAGGAAGTCCAAGTGGAGGAAGAAACTTGATCCAACCTTAGAAATAAGAAGGCCAAACTCATGTTCTAAGACCCAGTGACTCGGCTTGGCTGCAAAAGGATGTTCATATTTTACAGGGTCAAAACTTCAGAGTTAAATGCCAAGGAGTTTGCATGTTATCCTTTGGCGAATAGCAAGTTATTGAATAATTACGAGCCAAGTGTTCAAGTCAAACCAATGTTTACCTGAACAATGTGTCAAATAAGCTCAGCTTAGGGAAATCAAAGGAACAACGCAGGTGTGAACAGAAACAAGCGAAGGCAAAGAATGAGAGGAAGGAAGTGAACTGAGCAAAACGGGATGAAGGGCTAAAAACACAGGTGTTCTGTAAGGATCTTACTTGCAAACAGGATTTTTCATTTAATTTGAACTAAATAAAATCTGCCTTCTCCAGGACAGTTATTTGTAAGAGAAGTAATACAGATAGACAGCGTTTCCACAATGCTGAACAATTGCCAACATATCCCACGCCTGGCTGATCTGAAGCAAGAAGAGACATCCTACAGGCCGGCGCAGCTTCCAGAGACAACAGAGGCAGCAGAAGATGAGGCGGCTTGGCATGCGAGCTGGCGACATTTAGAGTCATTAAACTTTCACCACGGGGAAGGTAAACGGCAGAAAGGAGAAAAGCAGAAGTGAATGGGGAAGTCGAGCCTTGTGAGTGAGGGTGACCCTGACGTAGGACACAGGTGAGAAAGGATCTCAAGTGTCCTGGCATGTGTCATGTGCCCTGCAGGAACGTACCGATGGGCTCACCACGCCCCGTGCTAATAAAAGGCTATGCTCAGAACTTAGCGAAGAGTCAGACCACAGCTTTACGCACTGGAGGTCATGTTTAATGAGAAGGCATTGTTAAATCAGACTTCCGTTAATACAAACATTAAATACACATCCCTCTGAACCACCACACAGGCAGAGGCTGCTCACGCCCTGTACGCACAAATGCGGTTTGTCACAGTTACTCGGTGCTGGAAATGGCAGGTCTTGTTTAGTCCAAACCCAGGTTCTTCTTAAATCCTCTTTGCAACATTTAATTTTTCTGCTCGCTTTATGTTATTTCCAGCGGTCTATCTAGCTCTTCCCGTTCAAAGCATTGTGCCCTCTGTTCTTTACTTGATCCCGGAACGCAGCAGAACTAGCTCCTGGCCCACTGAGCCGCCAGGAAGAGCACTGTTCCTGCCACACATCTTGACTCTTGACTGTTCTCTGGCTGCTCCCACTGGACAGGGTGCGGACACGCTCAGTTTTCACGAGACCTAAACCGAAGCCCGAGGAGCTCCGCGGTATATTCTGACCTGTTACTGCTCTGAAGGAGCACTAAAGAATTCCCAGGAAAGGCGGGGGGGAAACAGCGTTGAGACGCTGAACGCAGACCATCTGCACGCTGACTTTCATAAACCCAAGAGCACCGAGGTGTGTTTCAGAGCAGCTTCCTCGACAAAGTCTGCATCCACGCTGTCATGGCCTTCAAAATCCCTCGAAGCTGCGGAAGGGAGAGAGAGAGTCGCTGTGGAGCCATGGCCACCCGCAGCCTGATTTACACAGCTCGCGGGGACATCATTTCACATACCAACCACAGTTCCCCCTCCCTCCCTTCCTCTCACACCCTCATCCCTCATCCCCCTCCCCTCCTCAGAAAGGGTCAGGCCTCCCACGGAGAGGCTGCCAAGTCTGGCACATCAAGTTGAGGCAGGACCAAAGCCCTCCCCCCATATGGAGGCTGAGCAAGGTTTCCCTTCATAGGGAATGGGCTCCAAGAAGCCAGTTCATGCGCTGGGGATAAATCCTAGTCCCACTACCAATGTCCCCACAGACTGCCCAAGTCACAGAACCGTCACCCACATTCAGAGGGCCTAGTCTGGTCCTATGCAGGTTCCCCTGCTATCAGTCAAAAAAAAAAAAAAAAAGTGTTGATTTCATTAAAGCTTGGCACTGAAGAACATTCACATCAACCAGAACAGACCCTAAACACCTCGAGCCCCTTTAGATCGTCAAAGGTAAGGATTCCTCGGGTAATGTAGGAAGTATGGTATTCTCGCTAATGAAAAACAGTTTTAGTAAGGAAGGAGACAGATCGAGCTGTGACTTGGGAATGACCAACATGACAAGGGAACTCCTAGGTTAGACGGAGGAGTGGACTACCTTGGTGTGAGGACTCCAGGCCTGCCAGAATGTCAATGAAGTAGTTCAGAGGCAGAAATTCTGTTGAGAACGATGACTTGCCAATCATAGAGTTTCGAGGCTGAAAGAGAAAAAACTCCCTATATACGAACCGCTTCTTGAAGACACAGCCAGCTTTAAACAGAACCATAGAAAACAGAATCACGTCTATCGGGGCATGCAGGTGGGGTCCACGCAACGCTCACTGTCTGGACGTTACCAAGGCTCACCTCTTTCTTGTAGCTCCTGAGCATCTGCGCCACGTGATTCCGGGAGATGATGTTGGAGCTCATGGGATGGTCCCAAAGCCGGAAGACCTTCTGCCCGGTACACTAGAGCGTGGATGAAGATTACAGAGGAGAGCGTAGGTCATAGTGCACGGAACAGACCACATACCAGCTTCTGACTTCTACATGATATTCCTAAAGGGATGTAGAACCTCCCTGACTCACGGCCGTTGGAGAAAGGCCAAGCTCAAGAGATACCTTCTGAAGTGTTCGTAAACCCTCCCTCAGCTTTCTTCAACCTGAGGAGAGCAACTTTGGCATCAATGCTATACCGCCAATTTCCTTTTTCTCCTGGAACGACGTTGGGTCTGAGATCCTTCCGAGCCGGAGACAAGCATGGCAGCCCTGAGTGACACTCTGACAGGAAGCTAGCGGTGGCTGGTGAGCTTTCGTTGGTCTCTCTTCCATTATCTGTCCCAGAAACTTTAAATACTCGAAATCATAGGGGCAAAAAGGTCAAATTTGGAGACCAAACTATATCAACACTGTTCCTCTGGGAGTCAGAGCCAGGGGAAAGGTGGGTACTTTGTTCTCAGGAAGCCTGTGACAGGAAGGACAGCCACAAGGCAAAGCCACCAGATCCAGAAAGCCACGGGGCGGAGGATGGCCAGTGCCAGAGACCCCGTGCTCTTGGTATGTAAACAGCACACTGGCCAGGTTCTAGGGTCAGGAAGTTTGCAAAGTGAGGGGCCCGAAAGACCTTGCTGTGGAATTTCATGTTTTCATGTTGCTGACCCTGAGAGCTAATACCCCACCAAAGAGCAAGGAGTGAGCGCTTTCCTGACATTTTCCTCCTGTGCTTTTGTTCTTCCTCTGGCTGGGTAATGCCTGCCTGTGCTCAGAAATGTAAGAGGAGGAGGAAACACCTTCCAGAACCTCCCGGCCTCACCTGTGCTCAGAGCCTTATCAGTTTCAATGTCAAAGGCACGTGTTTCCCCTCTGCCTCCCACTCAGACTCCATGTAAATATCGGCGTGGTTGCCTAAGAGAAGACCTTAGCCAACCAACGCACCAAGCCAACCACCTTGCCAACGCAGCCAACCCGAGAAGCACCCGCTGTGCACAGGGTGGGGGTGGATGGAATCTCACGGAAAAGGCTGAAAAGAGGGCCCACTCAATTGACCTCTACCTACAAGGGAACTGTCTTTTTACAAGACACATGGCAGGAGGGTGGACGAGGCTTGAGAGGAAATTAATTTTAGGATTACCAGAGGGAGCCGCACGATGATGCTGAACTTTAGCTGTTCATTCTTCTCTGAATTGTCCAGATCTACAAGAGAGTTGGGGATTAACAAATAAGATGGAGATATCCATTTTAATACTGCAGCGAATTTTAAACCATGAACCCTTCCTCCTGAGATGTTCCAGCCCTGAGTTCACGACTAATGATGTTCTGAAAGCTTTGCTTGTGATTCAGAGTTATGGGGACTTTTATTTGCAACAGGCCATCGAGCAATTCCACCCACTAACTGAAAGCGAGAGGCCGGCTGGAGAACACGGCAGGTGCTTTGACAACATTAGCAAAACACACGCACACACACACACACGTGACTGAATGGCTTCCATGGGAAAGATTACGAGGTGGACCTTAAGGCTCAGGTTCATGCAAGCGCTGTGTCTCTCATTGGTTTTTCATGCATTCCAAGTCTAATTCAAGGTGACAAAATTGGTTAGCTGAAAGTAAGCCATTCGCAATACTTTCTTGAAAAACAAATTCAGAGTCTCCCATAGTAAAAACGTCATATACAGAAACTTCATGTATATAGTCTCTTCACAGTAAAAACTCTATATACAGAAAAAAAAAAAAACTAAAGGATTCAGTTCTCCGGGGCCTCCCGAAGGGCTAAAGAACTGTCAACCGGCCTGAAGGGAGGTTCTAGGAAGTGGGCTGTGCTAAGAATTTGTAGTAAATGGGGAAAATAGACAGATGCTCAAATAATAAGACCTTCAAGGCAGTGGTAGCACACGGCTTTAATCCCAGCACTTGGGAGGCAGAGACAAGGGGATCTCTGTGAGCTCGAGGCCAGCCTGGTCTACAGAGTGAGTTCCAGAACAGCTAAGGCTGCACAGAGAAACCCTGTCTCACAAACAACTTAACTATCTTACTGCAGAACATTAAGTTGTGCGTGGGGCCCTCTGAGTGGCGGACTGAGTGTCACACGCCCAGAAGTCAGCCCTGAAACCCCCTGTGGTCAACTCAGACTTGCTTACCCTTCATAAGCCTGGTGACCGCAGTCTCTGTGAGTAGCAGCACCCCGTTGTCGATGTAGTGCAGCAGGTTGTACAAAGGGAGACAGTGTACCCCAAGGAGCGTGTGCAGAGAGTGGAAACCTGGGATGAGCGGAACAGAAGCAGGCGTGAGCAGCCAGCACCTCCAGCTCCAGAGGGAACAAGTTAATCATGTAAATGAAGCTCCGAGCTCTGTGCTTAGGGCCTGGGTCCCCTCCCGTGGGACTGCCGCCGTGCAGGGGACTCGCTGTAGGGTTCCCGCTCAGTATTATTCCACTGTCCTTCACAGCAGAGCTTCAGACTCCACAGACCCACGCTGAAATGTTGCTGGCATGGGGACCGTTCTGCTGAAGGGTTAAAGAAACAAAAACCCTAGAACCAGATGGCAACGGTTGTATGCCCACTCTCTGAAAGTGAAGAGAAAGAAGGCATGTAGACGACATCACCCTGTAATAATTCAGTTTGTTCTCCTTCTCTCTCAAGCCCAAGTCCCAAGTGGGGCCACAACCCCAGGACTCTAGTCACCCGACCAATGACAATGAACAAATACAAGGCACGTGGAAGGAGATTCCAGACACGGTGGGAATAAGAGAACCCCACTCTGGAATGTCGGCATCTTGGGGATCCTTGGAAAGCTCTTCCCTTGGTGTGTGGAAAAGGCCAGAGGCAGCAGAGCACCTGTGACCGGATCCTGCTGGTATTTGAGCAACCAGCTCTAAGTAACTGGTCTTTCCGAGTTCCCTTCCTTCGTCTCTAAAATGGAGCCGCCGACCTTTCCTTCTGGGCTGCTAAGAGGAGGAGAACAAGTATACAGAGCCCAGCACATGGTACAGCGTGATTAGCACTGGACACGCGCTGAGTGAGCATGGGCTCACCTCTTCCACACCCAACACTATCAGACGCAATTAATAGAGTCGCATTTCGTAGATGAGAAAACTGAGATTCACAGGCGCCGAGAAACTTCCCCGTATCCTATAAACAGCCAGCGAGAGGTTGAAACAGCCTGAAATGGGCTGTGGGGGTTGTTGCTTCCGTTCTTAACCAGAGGACCACGCTGCCTCAGTAACCCAGAGCCATACGGACAGACCTAAGGGGAGAGAGCGTGGGTGCACTGGGAAACATGACGTGATCGTCTGAGTTGAATCTGATGTCAAAAGCAATGATTGACAGGTAAGTGTGGACGAAGCAAATTTAGTCAGCACCCTTTCATCCCCCAAGCAGGCACAGTAGCAGGGTAACGGACAAAACAGTGACGTCACCACTCTAGTTTACCTTGCAGTCTGGTAGAGCTGGCGATTAGTTCATCCTAAATTAATCACATGTTTGCGTGTGACCAGTTCTACGCACATAATACGGACCCATGCTCAATGCTACCAAAAAAATTTGTCAATCCAGGAACCTTTGAGGAGTCACTGAAGGTCTCTGAACACGATGAAAGATGAACTGAATTTTACTTTGGGAATATTAATATACCAGCAGACAAGGAATGGATAGGAGCACCATCCCAAGACTATCCTAGGACCCATAGGAACACCGTGGCCTGGACATGTACAAGAGGGACCGGGGGTACTGGGGGGGGAATGAAGGTAAGGGGAAGTGTCCTAGCTAGGGTTTCTGGCTGTGGTGAAACACCAGAACCTAAGCACCTTGGGGAGGAAAGAGTTTACTTCACTAACACCTTCTAAATCAGAGCTCATCATCCTGACGCAGAGCAGGAACCTGGAGGCAGGAGCTGACGCAGAGACCACAGAGGAGGAGTACCTACTGGCTCACTCCTCAGTGATTGCTCAGCCTGCTTTCTTATAGAACCCAGGACCACCAGCGCAGGGACGGCACCACCCACAACGGGTGGACCCTTTGCCATCGATCACTAGTGAAGAAAACGCCCTATAGGCTCGCCTACGCCCCAATCTTATGGAGGCAATTCTTCAACTGAGAAGCTGAGGTTTCCTCCTCTCAGACGACTGTAGTTTATGTCAAGCTGACTCAAGTTGTACCCAGCACAGGCAGAGAGTCCCACAGCCACGTGTACATGCTGAACAACCGACGAGATGTGAGGCTGGCAAAGGACCGTAGTGGCTCTCGGGGGTGCATATGGGGGTGCGCACGGCAGAACAAACGATGCGTAGGGACGGGGTTTGGGTTCTGAGAAAGAACGGCATCTCCCCTCTACACGTGTGAGTCACCAGCAGCGGGACGTCCTAATCCCTGGCAACATCAGGGGTCAGATGATGAGCAGATGTTGTCCTCGGGCAGATGTGAATGAACCAAAATAGACTGAGTTCACTAAGTCCCCAATCCAAAACACATTATAGCATTACTAACCAAGGCTGATGTTGCCATGTAGGCTTGGGGATGCTTTCCCGGAATAATGAAGTCAAAAAGTATTCCTAAGAAAGCATTTATGCTAGATCAAGAAATGCTATTCCAGGATTCGAAATTCCTTCTCGAATCCTGTGTAAATTCTGAGCATCCCAATGGCCCTTCATCTGCTTCGCTGGCGCAGTCCCAAGGGCAGGGGCTTATTCCTGGCCTCATCTCCGTAGGCCAGATCTGAGCAGAGCACATGGGCTAGAATTTAGCCACCAGTTCATCCCAGGAATACTCATCACTCCAGGGCTGCTGGTCTTGCTGTAGCCCGGGGGAGAAATAGCAGAACAAACAAACAAACAAAAACCCAAAACAAGAGGTGGGCTTTGGGGGCGCACGCCTTTAATCCCAGCACTTGGGAGCCAGAGGCAGGTGGATCTCTGTGAGTCCAAGGCCAGCCTGGTCTACTAGAGCTAGTTCCAGGACAGGTACCTTGTCCCGGCGGGGTGGGGGTGGGGGGGACCAAAACACAAAAAAGTCAAAACCAAAAATCCTAAAACAAAACTCTACTTGCTACTTCGTCACTCTTTCCTTTTACTTAAGTGTCTGACTCTTGAAACGCAAACAATCTCCCTAGTCCTGCAGACCTGAAAAGCAAGCACCCTTATACACATGCACGTATTGACCCTTTGTACACACACACACACACACCTGCACACACACACACACACAGTGTCACTTTACCCTCTCTTCCCTTATCATCTAAAGAAAATGGCATTTAACAGACAAGGATAAGCCAGGAATGGCGTGCTGAATCATACCTGCAATCCCAGCATTCAGAGTAGCAGTAAGAGAACCTGGGGTTCAAGGCCTTGGCTGCGAAAGTTTGCAGCCACCCTGAGCTGCCTGAGCCTGCAATGGGTTGCAGCCACCCTGAGCTGCCTGAGCCTGCAATGGGGTGGGGTGGGGGATGGGGTTGAGGGGCTCAGGGGTGAAGGAAAGCAAAGAAGTTAACAGAGTGTAAAGGCAGGCGCAAGATGAGAAAGAAAATACTTGTAACCAGAAATCTAATAAGGGGCTGATATCCAGAACATACAAATAATAAAACAAGTCAGTAGCCAGATGACAACTGATTTTATTAAACACGTAGGAGATCTAGACAGAGTTGTTTCCCCTCCCCCAAAGAAGCCCTACAACTAGTCAAGAATTACATAGAGAGATAGTATCTTTAACCAGTGAAATACAAATGAAAACCACACTTGGTATCACCTCCTGCCTCTCAGCATCCAAAACAGGGGTAAGTGTGGGAAGAGTGTGGAGAAACTCGAACCCTTGAGTACTGCTGGTGGACTCTAACTCGGTGCAGCCACTGAGAGAGACTGCATGAACCCCCTCAAAGAAGCTGAAAATGAATCAGCATTGATCCCATAACCTCTGAGCACCCAAAAGAATTAAAGGTGGGGTATTTAAAAAGATTTGTACACTAATGTTCATTGAACTAGTCACACTAGCCAAGATACACAAATGTGCATTGATAAACAGGCAAATAACATGGAAATTACATAAACATGTAATGCTACTCCGTTTTAAAAAGGAAGAAATTCTGCCATCCATGACAAATGAGTGGATCTAGAAGGCACCACAGAGGTTAAAGGAAGCCAGCCACGGAAGAGACAAATATTATATGAGTCTATTTATAAGAACTGTCTATAGTAGAGTCAGAGAAACAACAGAAAGGTGGTGGCCCAGGCTGGGACATGGGAAGGGAAGTTGCCGTCCATGGAATGAGAAAAGAGGTTGTTTGTGAGCTGAGAAATCCCTGGAGAGCTACTACACAACACTGCCTGCAGATGCTACTGCACATTTAAAGAGTTAGAGTTGATTGCGTGCTAGAACTCTTCCTACAGTAGAGGAGACAAAGTCAACACAAGGCAGATGTTTATGGCAAACAGGAGCCTGTGCGTTTCTTACTGCGGTCTACGGTGCTCCGACCCTGTTCCTCTCCCATTAGTGTTTGCAACTGCTTTCA
Source organism: Alexandromys fortis (assembly GCF_014885135.2). NCBI lineage: Eukaryota > Metazoa > Chordata > Mammalia > Rodentia > Cricetidae > Alexandromys > Alexandromys fortis. Next base: position 12,065,804 of record NW_026067916.1, on the reverse strand, counting down.
TTTCTTGTCCGTGACCTGGCAGGAAATAGTTACTCCACACATTCAGGGACTGATCTAAGGACCACTTATATGAATAACTGTACACATACATGCTGAGGGTATCTTTGAGGCCTGCTTAGGGCTTCTCTGAGAATCTCAAGCGCTTAAGGGCCAGCCTGATCCTTGACACCAAGCCAGCCCTCTCCGTCCTTTGTGTTTACCCTCAGGTCTTGCCACTGAGGAAGCAGGAGAAGCCACAGGAGCAAGTTCCCCGCAGGGGCACCACCATTCGTGCAAGTTTAGCTAAACATGCACACGAGAACTGAATGCAACTGCTCCCTAGAGGCAGCCATGGTAGAGTTAGCAGTTGCGGGAGGTCTGGCCAACGGAGACCAACCTTAAGGCTATCCTCCACCAGAGCCGGCTGCGGACACTCGGGAGCCATCTTGAAATCCAGGGCGCTACTCTCTGGAGACCACGTGAGAAACAACTTTATTATGACCCGACAACCAAAGAGCCAAACTCACCAGGAGGGAGGGGGACGCACAGGCTGCTTGTGGCATCCAAAATCCTGGTCATGAGGTGAAAGACTTCAAAGTGTGCAGCGCTGCCATGGTTATTGCTGGGTAAAAACAACGCAGTAGTAAGTCAACCACGTGCCCTCCAGTCTCGAGTAGTGGCTCTGAGTACCACACACAGAGATTCCTATGAAATGTTGTACCCCATGGAAACCTCAGGAATGAGAGACTGACCAACAGCCTAGAGCACAGAATCGCACACCTTCCTCAGTGTGCTCATAAATTATAAATTACACTAGTTGAAATTTCCCTTCTTAGAAGTAGTAGGTTCACGTGTCTCTCCCTCCTCATCAACCTCATGTCATTAAGAACAGCTGAAGTAACCTTGAATTCTGAGTATAAAACTAAGAGGTGGTGGTGGGGCTCGTGAGCACTGCTTCAGACTTGCACGCCAAGATGGAGGAGATTGAGAAATACTTGCGTACAGGTGGAGAACCCAAGGACGTGCACTGTGTTTCCTCCAGCTGGTCTCCAGCATGCACCAAATGAGATTCAGCTAGAAGGAAAGAGGACTCGTGACCCACAGCCTGCATCCCTTCCTTCAACGCCCTCCCGGCTGTGCCTCTGCAGCTCTGGCTGCACATCCAAGGCAGCTGGCCCTCGGGCTGCGGCTGGGCACACCATACAACAAGCCTTTCTGAAATCAGTTCCGAGACACTGGGATCCAGAAGGGAACGCCTGGAAACGTGCCCCGACTGTAACAGAGTACCCTCTGTCCGCGCTGGCAATGCTCCCCTGACAAGCTAGCCGGCTCCACCCTCCGCACGGACCCTCACCCATTGGTGAAGGTCAAATGCCAATGGCATAGCTGTCAGCCGGCTACACTGCCAGGGCTGAGAGCTGAGCGAAGAAAGCTGGGAGAGGGGCATGGAGTCGTCGTGTACATGAGCTGTGGAGAGATATGACCTCAGGGCCAGGTTCTGTGGAGCTGTCTCCCTGGCAAGTTACCCATCCTCTCAAATCTCTCAAATCTCAGGGTCTTCTTCAGTGAGATGGGAGGAAGTGCTTTCACAGGGTTGTCGTAAGTGTTAGTTACGTCACTTCCTGGAGCCAGTGCTCAACAAACAACACTGCGTATCACCCAAGCCAGATGCCTGGTTGGTCTTAGGGCTTTATCTAGAAACCTAGTCTAATTGTACACGTTTGTCCGCGGTAGGGCAGTCTCCACACAGCTGTCCATTACAGACCAGTGTACCTGCACGCAGGGTAAGAGCAGGAGGCGGGGCAGAAAGGAGTTCCGTGCACAGCCTCCAGGATACAGGGTTCTCTGCTGAATGCAAGTTACGTGCGGACAACATCATCAAGCTCTGTGCCAACTTCCTTGAGCGTATTTCCAGAAAGACTGCCTGGCCATCCTCTTTAACCAGACACTGGAGGCATGGCTGGTTGCAGCTGGGCAAGTTAGGTAAGTCAGGGGCATGGTGTTTCTGGGTCAACTCAGGCATCATTTCTAGGCCTCTTGGCTCTAGGAATCGGCACAACCCAGCGTGAAAATTCGCATGTGATGAAGTCAGTGAAGCCGAGTGAGAAAGGATGCTAGCTAGAGTGGACGTTCTTAGTACTGTAGAAGGGGGACTTCAAGTCAACAGAAAGAGGTGTGACCAACCTCTCAGACACAGCTCTGGGAGCATCTATGTGCTCCGAAAGCTGTTCCCAATGGCTCTGCAGCGGTCATCACACCACGAAATGAATGTCAGATGTCTGCAGAGCATGCCACAGACATCATTGAGATTCCACAAGGAGAAAAAAAGAATAAAGCAGAGAGGATCAGATGAGGGCTGGAGAGCTAAAGTTAAGCTCCTCCGTACACAGTCCCTTGCTAAGGAAATACAAATGACACAGTCGCCAGACACACCAAGAGGAAGCAAAGTCCCCAGAGAGAAGAGAGAAAGCAGGCGTGGAGAGATGGGCACCAACACCAGCTTTGGTGGTGGTGGCTTCAAAAGAAAGCCCTCAGTATGACAGGCTCTTTAAGCCAATGCCCCTAAGCTTCACATCCTGAGCTGGAAGCCACCTGCTGCCTGTCACCTGGTGTGGAGAAACAAACCCCTCACTGCCACTATGTACAACTCCATACGATCACCAACGGCATGGCTATCGCTGGCCTTGTGTCATAAGCAGGCAAGGCTATTTGTGGGGAGGAGCTACGTCTGGGTAACCAGCAATGCTGAAAATGACCCATGTGTGCAACAAAGTCTTGCTGGCTTGACGTGGTTTCATGCAAGTAATTCCTGCTCATTCCTAAAGACTACAGACCCAGGAAGTCACCTCTACCTCGCGTATCTGGTCTCATCAACACGATTGCTTACTAGACTGCTTCAGAACTGGCCTTGTTCTAAAAACTAAAGTTGACGAAAAGAATAGAGAGGACTTTCACCTTTGAAGAGACAGATGACTGAGAACATCCTCTCACTGTGGAGCGGGTGGGTCAACACCTTATCATTAAAGGCCATTTCACCGCCATTCTACTGAGAAGCAGTCAGAGAAGCCTGGACACTCCAACCATAAATATCATTACGCAACAACATCCAGCCTTTTCTAGTATATTAAGACTATAAAGCTCACTCCCACTTGCAGGCCGCTCTTACCCAAACTTGGCAAAATCATGGAAACTTCTTTCTCTTTGTCGTTGAATACTTCGATTTGTCAAGCGTATTATTTCTAGGTTCTACAGGACCAGACTTCAGTCTCGGTGCTTTGTGAAAAGGCAAATATGGCTGAAATCCAGTCTCAGAACATCATTTGCATCCACATATGAACAGGTGTCGTTAATTTGAATAATGCTCTCTCAATGCATGGCGAACAGGCAGTGAGCTACCATCTCAGTGCATGGCGAACAGGCAGTGAGCTACCATCTCAGTGCATGGCGAACAGGCAGTGAGCTACCATCTCAATGGCAGATGAGATGGGGAATGGAGAGCCGAGCTGGAAGCTAGCCAAGTTTGGCTTTGGGAGCCAATTAGGATTTAAAGTGCAAGCTCTCTCATATTTGTATAAAACTTCATTATGGAAAGCAAGACTTATTGTTTAATAAAGAAGTGGAAGTGGCCACTTGGTGGCTACCCTGGTCTCATTGTCGTATGCTCCCATGAACATAGGACCGCTGAAGCAGGACAGAAAGCTGCCTTCCACAACAAGTTTTCTTTGTTTGCTGTTCCTTTTGCCCTCCTTTCAATCTATAGCACCAAATATACCAGGCTGGAGATGGAAATCTCCAAAACCTAAGCTGAAAAGCAAAGTGGGGGACAAGGGTGCTGGGGAGACACAGTCTCAGTCACTAACCTGCCAACTACGCAAAACAAGGGCCTGAGGTGCAGCCTCAACATCACATAAAAAGTCAAGCAGGGAACCTGGCTTTCACAATGGAAGGGGCAGAGACAAGTAGAGTCCTGGAATCCACTGGCTGGCCAGCCAGCTGCACAAATGCCATCCAGGGCCAGGGAGAGAGCCTGTCTCCAAATCTGAGGTGGAGAGTGATGGAGGATGGCTAAGTCAACCTCTGGCCTCCACATGCCCATGGGCACTCCCACCCCCCACTGCACACGTCTACACACATACACAAACACATAAACACGCATGCATTAAACAACCAATGGCCTCACCGGCTGACATCTTGAGAATTAGACATGGGGCTAAGGGTAGGGCTGAAATTAGGAAAAAAGGTAAAACCAACCTGTTTTGAAACGTAGTCCAGAACTCTCTGTTCGATCTTCTTCCTTTCTACACCCTGCAGGTGTCTCAATAGATGATCTCTTAGCTCAGACACCATCTGAGAACAGGAGAGGTGCTACATGAGTCAGGACAGGCCCAGCCACACCTGCGGCAGGCTGTAATTAGCGTTGTTATTAATATTTCACATCAACATGAAAATTTCTTCATCTGAGGAAAACCCTTCACCCCTGACACCCCAAAGGAAGAAACCTACAACATTAACCACTCTGGAAAAAGAGCAGGTCCAACACAGAGGGACAGTGCTCCACAGAGGGACCCTGTTTCGTGGAGGGACCATGTTTCATGGAGTGATTACTCTCCGTGGAGACAGAGACTGTAGGGGGCAGGAAGGTGCCAGTAGGGACTCTTGGAAGGACAGACATTAGACCTAGAAGGAAATGCAGCAGACACCACATCTACACTGAGCCACCCACCTCACAGGTGAAGGTAATAAAAAGTCATTCTTCTGTACCAGGCTTCTGTATCTGCTCTAAGCCCTAGTCTCCCTTCTAAGGTTTGCATCCACAGGCCTCCATCTTCATGTCTTTCTTTCCCTTCCTTTTGCTGCCTCTCCTGCTCTCCCTTTTGGCCTATAAATCCGCTCACCAAGAGGGCTTTTCTTGTTGCTGTTGTTGTTTAAGCTAAAAAGATCTTCCTGCGATGAGCAGCTGGGGAGAACTGTCCAGGGTATCAACTGCATAAACCTTAAACCGCCGTCCACCTTAGAGAACTCAGTGTGACCTCAGGATTCAACAGGACACAATGTCTCCAAAGTTCAACTCAAAGCACTGGGCTTTTTAAACATGTTTCTTCTAAGAATTACTATGTACTTTTGTGCTATTTAACTTTTCTGTAATTACTGTAGAGATGAAAACCAATGCCTAGCCTGATGCTTATATAATCCTACAAATGGGAAGCTAAGCCAGGAGTATCAAATATTCAAGGTCAGACTCTCATAGGTACACAGTGGGCTCAAGGTCGGTGGGCTAAATGAAAAACACCTATTCAGTTATGCACACCTATTCAAGTCTCCCCTATGCAGTTATGCACACCTATTCTAGTCTTTTATAATATCATTAAACATTCACACAGGCTTCAATGAGCAGAAGTATTTAAGTCTGTGTCACGTACTATAATTTTCATTTCCTTTTGTCCGTGTTTCTTCACTGTTGTTAACATGACATGCAAGTTTACATTAGAGTCGGCGCAGAAACAGCGTCCTCCCGCTTGGAGCCTCATTGGAAAGGGAGGGAGGGGAAGAAAGGGGTTTTTGCCATAGCCCACAACTTTCAGTCAGATTCAGCCCCTGGAAGTAAAATTGGTTGGCTCTCACGCTTTTGCAAGATGCCACCAAAACAGTTGGTCTTCACTTTCAGCGTGTGCCATAACAAGAGCCAATTCCCTGCATCCTGAATCTTGTTATTATAGTTTGTAAATTTTTGTCAATTGGATAGTCAAAAACCAAACACAGGCCTTGGAGATGGCTCAGTGGATCAAAGAGATTGTCACGTAAGCCTGAGGACCTGAGCTCAGATCCCAAGAACCCATGGAGCAGCGAAAGCAGGGGCATGTGTCTGGAATCACAGAATGTAGGCACACACGTGTTCCTTATCACAGTTTACAATTCCATGCTTATTCATGTGACGGATTCATCTCCTCTGCTGGACTACACATGCCAAGAGGGCAGAAATCACACGTACTGCTCGCTACTGGACACTGGGCTACAGTGCTGGCACCCGCTGAATACTTAGTGGACAATGCCATCTGTCTTTTCCCACAGTTTCCTGGGACCACTTGCTCGCCCACATTACAGAAGCCCACGGATTACCTACCAGACCCACGAGCAGCCTCTGGTGCCGATCTTCCTCTTGTAGGAGAGGTATCAACCTTGGCTCTGCAGGTGAACAAAGGAGCAATCATCAGAGGTAGTGTTCAGGAAGTGGGCTAGAAGAACCACACAAGCCAGGCCTTGACCTGAGCCTCTTACCCTCCAGAGACATAATTCTAGGGATGGCAGGCCTCAGTGGAAGGACTGTGTGGCTCCCTTTTATCTGCTGTCCCCATAGTTCAGTGGCCTTGAAGGTTACTGAGCTGATGAGGCAGCCAGTAACTAGGGCGAACAATGCTGATGGGCACAAACTTTCAGATTGAGATGTAACAGCGAGAGAGTTAGACCAAAAGTCGCTTTCCCCACTTTGACTGACCCTGCACTGACCAGACAGGAGGCCAGGGGAAGGCAAATAGGCAAGCAGATCTTTCCTGGCACGCCCACTGGGTTCTTCTCCCAGAAGCCCAGAGCAGAACCCACAGGCTGATGCTCCCTTCTAAAAGGCATGGGTGTTCTTGGCACCTTAGGACGAATGCTTTCTCCACCTGCTTAACCCTCCGGGTTATGATGAAAGTACTCGGAATATGAACTTAACAACCCTCAGTTTGCGGGGTTCAGTTTCAGCACAGACACCATCCTTCACGCAGAGAAAAGTCTGGCACAGGAAGGAAGTCACTGCCCTCAAGATGATGTCACAGGCCTGGCACAAAGCAGAGCCCCGAAATCGCCCACATTTCCCACACTGCACAGTCTCTAAGCATAGCAGGAGTGGATGTAACTCATTTATGCCTTGTCTAGTAGGGCACAGTCCCCGGCTACAGGAGGATGGTCTGGTCACCCAGGAGACAAGTCACCTTCATGGTTCACGGAGCTGTGTATACAGCTGTTGAGTGTGCATAACACACTTTCTAAGTTAATTCTCATAGGCTCTCCACGCATACGAAAACATCCAAGCCCATAAAACAGGAGTAGATAAAAATAGCTTCCTTAATGACGGCTGTCCTTCCCGAAGCATGGTCAACATCGAAAAGGCTCGGGCCCGGTTAGAAGACAATGTGTAGGCACTGGGGGCTGGCATGTGACAGCCTCGGAATCAAAGCTGGTGTCCACCCTACAGAACCACACTGCTCAAGTCCAGGGCATGACCCGGTGGGAACCAGAATGAAAGACACACAGACGGCACAGACAGCTGGCGAGAGCAGCTCAGGCAGGAGAACCAAGCGCACCCTGCAGGGCAGCCAGAGGCCACGCTAATTAGATCAGCCCTGAGAGGAGGCATGAGGAAAACCAGAAGGCCAACACCCAGGGACTGTTTCAGCAAAAACATACTCAGCAGCTGCCCCTGGAAGGACCCGGTGCCAAGACAGACGTGGGACTGGCTCTGTGGTCACTGTTAAAAGCTGTTGCTATCAATGATACCCCATTATCCTGCTGCAAGGGATTTTCTTGCCAGTCCACTGATTCAGAAGAACAGTGTTGCAAACAAGACATGGACTTTAGTATAGGTCTCTTCTTACCCAGTGCCCTTGACTCCATGTTAGAAATCACCCTGCAAAGAAATGGCGTGTTCTTTACAAAGGAACCATCATTTTAAAAACGAAGAGCCCCGACACTGCACAGATATACCTCCTCGAAAGCCCCACAAAACCACTGAGAAGCTGCTCTCTGCCTACCAGGGAACTCAAAAACTTCGCTCAGTACCAAAGGGCAGATTAATCTCAAAGCCCTTGAGTGCCAGCAACAGCAGTTACTGAGAGAAACTTCAGCTCCCAGTTACTGGAAATAATGGAGGCAGAAAATAGAATGGCGGCTGGAACGGGTCTCCACGCTCAGCTCTCCGGGATGAAGCCACTTTCAAAATAAGAGCCAGCTCCACTAGCAACTTAAAACAGCTCACTACCTATTTCCACGCCAACGGCATTCCCTTCTTCACCCTCTCTATCTCAAGCCCTCCATCCCAGGCTTAACCTAGAGGCATTCCCGTGGTCTAGAGGAAGCCAAGGACAGCCCTTCGCCGAGCGCGTGCCACCCAGGCAGCCGACCAGCCGGAGGCCACCGAGGCAGGCAAACGGGCCAGGGGCACTTACCTGGCTGCGTTGTCGAGAATGTTCTTCACATACACTGTGGACCTTCTTTGCCCCGTTTTCTAGGAGAGAAAGCATGTCAGGAACATGGAAGGTGGAAATTTCATGGACAGATTTTTTTTTTTTTAATAGCAAGAACAAAAATCAAGGCCCGGCAGTGGTGGCGCACGCCTTTAATCCCAGCACTCGGGAGGCAGAGGCAGGCGGATCTCTGTGAGTTCAAGGCCGGCCTGGTCTAGAAGAGCTAGTTCCAGGACAGGAACCAAAAGCTATGGAGAAACCCTGTCTCGAAAAAAAAAATCAGTGTAGTTAAAGGTTTCAAAAATACTATTTATTATTTCCCATGTATTGAGAACACCTATTTTTTAATTAAAGTTTTTTCTCAAGCAGTATAATCGCAGGACCCTGGGCCTCTCTCCAGCAGTAGCGCAGGGTTCCCAGGCACCCTTCACCCTGTTCTCATTAATGTTTCTATCTAATATAGCTAGACCACAGTGTCAAGATCAGGAAATGGATGTGATGGCATGTGTGTAGATGTACGTACTACCATGTACCACCGTGAACCTATTTCATTTCCCTGGAGAGCTCCCTGTCCAACCCCTTCACAGTCTGTCTCACGGACTCTTCCTCTTCCTAACCTCTAGCAAACGCTGACTGGGGACACCTACGTTTCCCTAGATGAACTTTCAGCTACTCAGGCAATCTAACTGTATCCGAGACATGTTCCGTGCTTCTGCCATAAATGTGCTACACACCCCTTCACTTCTCCGACTCCCGTTCCTTCCCCAAAGAACAGACAGCAGAAGTGACCCTGGCTGCCACTGGGCTGTCACTGAGGTGAGGCAGCCTGTGACAGGGAAGAAGAGCACAGGCAGTTTGAGGCGGCCTTGTGGCTGGCCTCGCTCCGTCTCTACTGCTAGGTGTGTGTGTGTGTGTGTGTGTGCCTGTGTGTGTGCACGCTCACCTCTTCAGTGATCAGGTTGTACCACTCTCTCCTCACAACACTGTTGTGGTAGTGCAAGTGGGGCTTCGTGTACTTAACATACTCGAGGTTGGCGTTCAGCTTGGCCCAGTACCCCGTCAAACTGTAGACCTGCAACCAAACAGCCAGGGCGTGAGAAGCAGGCAGTGAGGTCCACGCCATAGCAGGGACTACATGCGTTTTGCTGCATGTCCTTTGGGTGTTGGCATTTCTGAACGACTACATCTTTCATGGTACAGTCACACCCATGAGAATTCAACAGTCAAGAGGCTTTGGGAGCCCTCGCCTCTCTTCTCTCCCCATTTACAACAGAGAGGCCTCCAGCTCATTTCCCAAAACTAAGGACTTCCCAGTGGGGGCGGGCTCAGCAAGAAGCCTGTATAAAGGCATTTCCTCCCCAGGGAGCAATTCTCCTGGCTGGGGAGGTGCCACCACACTGTGTCCTGTGTCTGTAACTCAGAGCAACTGGAATGGACTTGCTTCCTTCCTAGGCTTACTCACTTCCAAAACCTAGTAATCAGAAGAATATGAACGAATTTCACAATAGCTGTTAAATTCTTCCAAAGAGTATTCGTTGGCTTTTAGGTCTTTGAATTATTAGTTATTTGTTCTGTCTTGAAGAATGTAACCATTATTATTTGCCTTTTAATAACAAAACACTACCCTAATGTGTATTTAATGTTGAAAAACATTATCTATAAACATGGGAGCCTGGTGATCCTGCACCGGGATTTCCAGGTCCCTGTGTTGCTGAACGAGAAGTTGGACAGGACACCTGGGCAAGAGCAGAGGCAGAAATGGTTTATAGGCACATCCAAGGAAGAAGCCAGCCAGAGCCAGCAGGCAGAAGCTCAATGGCAAAAAGCCATACAAAGCACTGGGGTCTACGAGGTCATTCATACAGCATGGGCGCTCTTATATATGCTCCGTTGGGATACGTCCACGTTGGAGGGCAGCAAGCCATTTTGGGCTTCACTCTGCTGTATTTTCCTGTCTCGCTGACATCAATTGGTTTTTATGATACAGTCACATATGTTTGACCAAGACTAGATACAACATGTGTGGTCTAATAGCTGTTGCTTACTGTGGTAACAGACTTAACAGAATTCAAGGAAATAAGAGAACTTATAGACCCCTCAAAACATAAACTTTTTGTCGCTGTTACCCTCCAGAACTTGAAGGTAAGACCCCCCCCCCACTGCTGAAAACACCGCATATTCACGTTATAGGACGTGGAGAAATCATGGCATCGACCTGGAAACTCCATCCCCGCCGGCTGGTCAAACTAGAAGCCTGTACTTGCTAGCTTTCATAGTGATGGAAGGTGTTCTGCATAGTACTAGAGAAAGAAGAGTACTCATCAAAGCTACTTTATAAAGACTGTAACCGCACACTGAAACCAGCCTTTTCCTCCCGGTCTGCTCCAGGGATATGGTTCCTCAGAGGCTGCCCGCACCGCTGCTCATGGCCCAGAGGATGAGCATACGGGAGAACTAAGGGGTTCAGTGTGTTCCAAAGGACCACTTGAAGAGGGGGGAGAGCAGAGAGGAGGAGGAGGAGGTGGAGGTGGACACGGGGCGGGTCGAATCTAACTATATGCTTGGACTGGTTAGTTTCGTTTGTCAAATTGACACAAGCTAGAGTCATCTGAGAGGTGGGAGCCTCGACTAAGAAACCGCCTCCATCATCAGACTGGCCTATCAGCAAGGGAGAAACGCCTCCACCATCAGACTGGCCGATAAGTAAGGTAGAAACGCCTCCACCATCAGACTGGCCTATCAGCAAGGGAGAAAACGCCTCCATCATCAGACTGGCCTGTCAGCAAGGGAGAAAACGCCTCCATCATCAGACTGGCCTGTCAGCAAGGGAGAAAACGCCTCCATCATCAGACTGGCCTGTCAGCAAGGACGTGCGGTTCCTAATTGATGATTGACGTGGAAGGGTCCACCCACTGCGAGTGGTGTGGTCTATGGGCAGGTAATCTTGGGGTCTGTGAGAAATCAGAGAACCAGGGGGGCAAGCCAGGAAGTAGAACTCCTCTGTGGCCTCTGTTTCAGTTCCTGACTCTAGGTTCCTGCTTTGGGTGTTTGCCATGACTTTCCTCCATGAGGAGTGTCTCTGCATGCTGAGGTAACCCTCTCCCTCCCGGGTTGTTTTCAGCCATAGTATTTGCTTAGTGCAGTGAAGACTTAACCAGGACAGTGCATGTACGAAATCTTTGAAGAGTACGTTTAAAAGAGAAAAAAATAAAATAGTGATGGATGAAATAAATAGGTCGCACACAAATGCCCTAATACCACACTGCAGTGTGACTCATAAGCTACTGGAAAGACTTCACACAGATTTGGGGATCTCAGTAAGGTCAGTTATGTGATGCTTTATACTTTTATTTAGAAACCTGAACGGCCGACACAGCCAAAGCCCCTTCTCCCAGAGATAGAAAATCTCACAACCTTGAAAACCAAGACGTGTTTCCAGGGTACACGGGAGTGCTGGGGTCAGGGCGCTTTCCCTGACTTTCCTTCAGGGAAGAATGAAAAGTGAGCCCTGCCCTTATTTATGTCAAACTTATTTTACCTATCCCTTCTCACTACAAAATATTTTCTCTCTAGAAAATAATAATAATGATAATTTTTTCTCTAGAAAATAATAACAATAACAACAACAACAACAATAATATACTCTTAAAAATCAGACAAGTCCTGCGTACTTAGCTACCGCCTTTTTGTTCCCTACATCTGGCCATGGAACACTAGCGCCAATACTAGAAAAGTAGCTGGTGTTGTGGCGCCATCTAGTGGTCAGTTTGGCTATAGGCATGCCTGTTTTAGCACAGCAGTTTAGAGTGGGATTTACCTCAATCTTGTCCAGGGAAAGAACTGGGGTCCCCCTGTTGTGTGGCCTGGTTCCTTTAAGTCAAATGCTCCTGCTGACAGAAGACTACACTCACACTGTGGCTGAAAAAAAAATCCTTCTCTGCACTTAAAAAAAATCTCTGGGGGCCAGTAAGATGGCTCCGTGGGTTCTATTCCTGAGCCCACGGGTGGAAGGAGAGGATCACCTCCCACAGCCCTCCTCTGCCTGCACACGCACACATACACAGAGAGATAAATGTATTTTTAAAGCTCGTTTTTCTCATAGTCTTGAGTCAACCAAGAACAACAGAAAAAAAACTGTGGGCAGAGAACAGCCTTCAAGCGTGCTAGACTGCCCCGTGGTAAGTAAGTGTGCTCACACAGGGTCTTTACAGTGTCCATGGTTAGACAGTGTGCTCACACAGGGTCTCTACAGTGTCCATGGGTAGACAGTGTGCTCACACAGGGTCTCTACAGTGTCCATGGTTAGACAGTGTGCTCACACAGGGTCTCTACAGTGTCCATGGTTAGACAGTGTGCTCACAGGGTCTCTACAGTGTCCATGGGTAGACAGTGTGCTCACAGGGTCTCTACAGTGTCCATGGGTAGACAGTGTGTACTCACACAGGGTCTCTACAGTGTCCATGGTTAGACAGTGTGCTCACAGGGTCTCTACAGTGTCCATGGGTAGACAGTGTGTGCTCACACAGGGTCTCTACAGTGTCCATGGGTAGACAGTGTGTGCTCACACAGGGTCTCTACAGTGTCCATGGTTAGACAGTGTGTGCTCACACAGGGACTTTCCCCAGAGTTGCTTACACCTTTTAAAGAGTTCAGGCCTTCAAATAGTTCAAAACCACTAAATAAACAGGTCTCGCATCCCTCTTCTTCTGTATGGAAACACTCCCAGTAATGAGCTCTCTGGTTCACCAAGCTGTACTTAGGAAGCGTTATCTCTTTAGTCTGTTCTTGATGCGCTATCTGGAGAGTGGACGTGGTTCACGTCTGTCCGGGAAAAGTCACAAAACAGAACACAAAGATCTGTATTGTAGACAAAACAAAAATTCAAACTTATACTTAGTAAGAAATACTGCGAGTCAAAGGTCCCAATAGTCTCTCAGAGAGTCTGCTGGCCTATTATAATGCCATGTTTTCTGACTGTTGGGAAGTACCATCAGCATTTGGTCAGTGGCGTAATGTGTACCCTGCTAACATGCAAAGACGGCTGTAAATTGAAAGGCCTGTTTGGGAGACTGGGAAACACGGGGTTCCAGGGAAACATTTAAGAAAACAAAAGATAAATACGGTATGTTCACCGGGGCTATTAGTGAGTGAACAAAGCCAGTGAGGACAAAACCAAGACTCAGGGTTTGGATTGGCGGCCAGGATGGATCAGAGGCAAGGCCTTGAGAGACAAGAAAAGGCCAAACGCTGCTCACAGTCGTTAGTGGACTGCAGCCTCCGGCACGCGACTCCATTAGAAACACCGGCTTCTGCCTGACATAATTGTTAAGGGGTGTGGCCTGAAGCCGCGTGAGGTTTTCAGGTTCCTGGGGTGAGCCTTGTGGATCATAGCTTTCTGCTGAAGACGTGGTTTGAGCACATCCTGGTGAGCGCAGTCAGCCTCCTGCCCGTTCCAAGGCTTTTGGCGCACAAGCGGGCAGCGGCGACTGAGAACGAGGAGCCGGGTAGAGCGCATGCGCTGCTCTGTCTTTGAAGACTCCCAGCTTCTAGCGAATGCCAACATGCTCCTTGATCCAGAAAATAAGCGTGGCTTTTATTTTATTTTATTTTTTTAAAAAAATGTTAGATATCACACCTTGAAGGAAAAGGAAATAGAATCTGCACATGCCCACCCTACCAGCCCAGCTCAGCACCTCACATGGCATTTGGGTGCGGCCTGGGCACTCAATTGACACTTGACTAAAGTGGACTAAATAAAGTTGGGAGGGCTCCAAATACTGTCCCCGTGGAGAATAACCATGCAAAGTTAAAACCACAGGTCTCGTGATACACACACCAGCTATCCGAAAAGAAGTCAGTAGGGTCTTGTGTTTAAGACAGTCTCACTATGGCTGATCTGAAACTCGCCTGGTTGACTTGACCAGGTTGGCCTCAAACTCACGGAGTTCTGCCTCCTGCATGTTAGGATCTAAGGCATGCACCACCATGTCTAGCTGACAGTGGCCTTTTAAAAATACAAAAGGAGAACGAGAGAGATGTCTCAGCAGTTAAGATGTCTCAGCCGCTCTTGCAGAACACCTGGTTCTGGTTTCCAGCACCCACATGGGATAACTCAATGCCTGCCTGTAACTCCAGTTTCAGGAGACCCAAGGGGTCTCCATGGCACCCACACACCTGAAGTACACAAACAAACATGCAGGCACACACACACTTACACATAAACAAAAATAAACAAATCTTTAAAAATATACAAAAGTGATTTGCAAAAAAAAAAAAAAAAACCTAAATGTGTATATGAGCTTAGCTAGTAGTCCTTGGTGTCCGGGTTAAGAAGCAATCGGGTTGTCAAGGAATGGCCAGAAGGCATGTTTCTCTGTACAAAAGGGAGTTTTAACTTTTTACTTTGGAAGAAAGAAAATTATTCCCATCTCTTCTTCAAAAATCATCTTGCTCTGTTTCTTGAGATGTCAAAAACCAATCCCTGCAGGAAGTCCCTCGCTGCTGCTTGTTAAACAAAAGGGCCGGTTACATGAGGGGACCGTTTCTCACTTATGGTTTGGATTGCCAATTGATCCAGAAACAGAACACAGAGCCAGTGGTAACGGGTTCATCTGCAAGTCGCTGGGGGAGTGAACATCCACCTCTCATTTCTGAAAGACCCTCTGGCTGTGGTTCATCAGCATCTTCTTGGGGGAGGAGGTGCCCCGAGAGAGAACCCTTTACTCTGTGTACCAAGAGCTGGCCCGGGTCTTCCTGGATCTGCAGGGCATCTCAGTACAGCTGTGCAGAGAAATGCAGCAAGGCACTGTCTCTAGCACGGAGACAACAGACCTGAATTCCTGAGGGCGACCACTGAGACAGCCACAAACAGTCTCATGAATACAAATAAGCATCCTCCTGCTCCAGCATCAGGCAAAAATTCCACTTCCTTGACCCATCCGGGGGTTTTATCAGCCGCGTTCTGTTGTTTTTAGTAGGCTGGACTATTTTAAATGTAACCGGCATATCTCCCATTTGGAGTATATGCCCGCGGAAAGCCAGGGTAGAGTAAGATATTTCCCTCCACGCAGTCTTAGAAATTGAATATTATATCTCTAAGCAGAAGTACAGAGAAGAGAAGCCCAACCCAGAGTGGCTGGTAAGAAAGGAACAGAAGAGGAGAGGAACAGAGGAGAGTGGAGAAAAAATATATAGCTCCATAAAAACATTTTTAAAAAAAAATAACAGGAACAGAAATAATAATCTTCAGGCTTGGGTCTGGCTCTCTGGTATAGCTGGGAGGCAGGTGATCCCATCTCCACAAAAGCACAAGAAGAACCAACTCACTGGCTGAAGCTCTGCGACCAGTCACTGATGCTGCCTTGTGGTATCATACAGGCATGCTCACAATAGTAATTGAACTCACCGTAGCTCACTCTCCCCAGAAACACATGCGCTCCGAACTTTGGAAAATCAGAATTTCCCTGAGAACCAGCAGACCGTGCTTTATTTCTGCCAAAACAGCGGGTCTAGAGAGCTGGTACGTTGTGGTTATGCTAATACTTCAGATCACTAGCAAATCTTTTCCCCAAACGATGTCACCTGTCTGCACTGGGGGCTCTAAGGAAAATTAGTGTATTTTGCGCTTTAATAAGCAGTAAATTCTTCCCATCTAGTTCAAGTAGCTTTAAGCCACTTTGAATGGGGAAGCTGTAAGCAGTCTGGGTGGAGAAGAGCCCAGGAAGCAAACTCAGGTTCCCAGACGCTCAGGAGACCTGCGTCCTGGGAAACCCGCTGCACTCAAATCAGAGGCCGGGAGCAGGTGGGTTTCAGGTCTTTCTGGCCTTCCTAGTCTCTGGATCAGGCACTCAGTAATGGCCCAACAGATTTATTCTGTTAGATTCTGTTAGAGTCTGGTTCTGAGCCAAGCATATGGCACCCACTTGGAATCTCGGCCCTTGGGAGACTGAGGAAGAACAATGACAAGGTGAGTATAGGTTACAGAACAAGAGTCTGTCTCAAAAAGGAAGACAGACAACATTAGTAAGAAGGAAGGGAGAAAGGGAGGGAGGGAGGGAGGGAGGGAGGGAGGGAGGGAGGGAGGGAGGGAGG
>NW_026067916.1:11967591-12049459 GCF_014885135.2 Alexandromys fortis | reverse complement strand
AGGGAGGGAGGGAGGGAGGGAGGGAGGGAAGAAGCAAGGGAGGGGAGGAAGGGAGGAAGGAAGGAAGGGAGGGAGGGAGAAAGAAAGGAAGGAAGGAAGGAAGGAAGGAAGGAAGGAAGGAAGGAAGGAAGGAAGGAAGGTAGGTCTGATTTTAAGCCTTCTTTTGGAGAAGACACCCGTCTCCTCTACTTGAAGTGTGCTCACCTCTTCCCCCTCACATCTGTACAGCTGTAGTTCCCTCTCTGGCTTCCTGTGGTTAAATAGCCCGATGGTTTCTCTTCTCACTATAAAATCAGGCGCAATTTTACACCTTTTACACAAGTTGCTGCTTCCCCAGACCAACACATCGTTTACCAAGGATCAAAGCCATTCTTAGGAAGGTTCCTTTGGCAACGTTTCTTTAATGCATGGACCTTGTTCTCAAATGCTGACTTTAAAAAAAAATATACAAAAAACAAACATAGAGCTTTTAAGATTTTAAAAATGTATATGAATATAGCGCCCGCACTATGGGACGGTACACGAGCCAGGAACTGGGCCGGAGACTTAAAAACACACGCACACACAGACAGACAGAAATATGGGATATGGTCATCCTTGATACAAGAGTGCCAAGAATGCCCACTTTATTGTGCTCAGGGGCAGCTTACATAGAGCTCTGGCCACGCTCCTGCTCAGAGCAGCTGCAGGCTCCTCAGAGCAGAGAAAAACAGGTTGTTGACAAGAAATTCAGGGTCTGGGGGTCCACAGCCCCCAACATATGAATGCACATAGGTATACATGCACTGTGCATGCCTGGCGCCCCTAGAGACCGGAAGATGCCAGACCCTTAGAACTGCAGTGACAGATGGTTGTGAGCTGCCGTGTGGGTGCTGGGACTGAACCCAGGTCCTCTGCAGGATCAGCAATGGCAAAGCAACATGCAAATCTGAGGTGACACGGCTGGATTACAGCACCAGACTAAACGCTCACACCAAGCAGGAGGGGGTGGTCTCACCTCCTTCTGCCCCTTGAGTCTCCTGGGAAAGAGGAAGTGTGATCAGAGCACACTTCATATAATACAATAAGAACACTGTGAGACAGGATTAATTGCCCACAATAAGCCAATGAGGGAAAAGACAAAAGGCCTTCTCATCGCTCCCTTATACTTGCTTTTAAAAGCACACAAAGTTGATAGGGTTGTAATAAAACTAATAAACTCCTAAGTCCTTTTGGTCTTAGATTTATGGATGTGTATACACGTTCTCTTATGTATGCCTTGTGTGTGTAGGCGCCAACAGAGGCCAGAGGGCGTTAGATCCCCTAGGGCTGGAGCCAGAGGCAAGGTCATTGTGAGCCACTTGCCAAGGAGAATCCACTGGGTTCTTTGGAAGAGCAGCAAGTGCTCTCAACCTAGGATTCATTTCTTTAGTCCCCTAAAGCTTTCTGACCGTGTAAATTAATACAATGTCTATGGAATATTAGTTTAGTAAGAAAAAAAAAATAAAAGCTACGGAAAAAAGCCAGTGTCTTACCATAAAACATTCTTAACTTCTGACCTTAGGGGAGTAAACCAAAAGAAAAACTGCATGTATAAGAATACATAACATATAAAATGGAAATATTATCTTTAACTGGATAAAAGAAACAAATGTAGTACAAGAGATCAATGCCAAGGCCTCACACGTGCCAGGCCTTACGTCCCACTGAGTTGTTTCCCTAGAAAATGTGGGTGTCGCGTCAAGATGATTAAACAGGCCGAAGAAGACTGATTAAATAAATTCAGACATGCCAACCCAGGGGAGTCATTTCCAATCATTGCCTTCTATAATATGAATTCATATTTGATCAAATGTCCCTAGATCACCATGACTATTGAGTCACAGACACACACCTATGGCAGAGACAAAGAGGAAGTGGAAGGTACCAGCTGCTACCCTAGAAGCTACTGAACTGTGGATTATATTTCTTCTGAACATTTTCTTCTGGCTAGTCATGGTATTATCATATACCTGGGGTCCCAGCTACACCAGAGAGTACAGCACAAGTGTAGGGTAGCTGTCCAGCCCCTGAAGGACCCAAGTTCAAGCCCAGCACAAAAACAGAACAAAGAAAACAACCCCTTCGCAGGTATGGAACGGGTTTGGTAGAACCACCGGTAAAGACACAAACCATGAAATGCTAAGACGCAGGGCATGCCCTGTGGCTGCCTATGAAACATGACTTTTCCTCTCATCTTCCTACATCAGGAGGGTTTCACAATGGCTCCACTCTTGCTTCTGGAGACGGCTGCCCAGTCTGTCTTCAAGGGCCTCTGAGAACCTAAAGCTATAGAACCAGCAAGCCAGACTCCATTTTAACGCTGTGCCTCCCCAGCTGTTGAGCCGCAAGGGCCCGAAGGATCAAATGTAAATAAAAGTACAAGAAGTAGACGCTGCTGCCAGAAGCTGAGATTCCCCAGCCTAGGCCAGCTGTCATCACAAGAGGCAATGCCAAAAGCAACAACGGAGCTGTAGGGAGACGGTGCTAAAGACACCCCTGCCCTGCAACAGTTTTAACTATGTGTGTATTATTTTCTCCTCACCTTACCCCACCCCGTCCTTCCTATTGTACTCAGAAACCAGCCGTTTGCAGAGAGACACTAAGCCCCAGAGCTTGGTGCACAGGAAAGAGCTTGAGGGGGGCCAAACGGTAAGCCACTGCCGGTCACCTTTGAGGGATGGAGGGGCTGTTCTTTGAGGTACCAAGAAATGAGATAGTCTCAACCCTGTGTGTGTGTGTGTGTCTGTGTGTGTCTGTGTGTGTTGTGAGTGCATGCACGTGAGCACATTGGAAGGAGGAACTACAAATCAAACACAGCTTCCAGCCTCTAAAGGGAAGTTACAAGAGCTCCTTCAATAAGAAATACGGTCTTGTGGCAAGTACTGGCGATCCAGGTTTCAAGCTGAGCTCCGTAACTCTCTCCCAGCTTCAGAAAGCCCCGCTCGCTCTTCAAACAGCAGCCCTAAGGCCTGATACACTCTATGAGCAAGAGTCTCCAGAGAGCCCGCCCTGCTCTGGGCAGCACTGGTTTCCAGCAGGCCGCAATACCTTTTGGAACCACAGTGGTACGGGGGCAGCAGAGGTCTCCTCAGGCAGGAACCTTCACCCTCTTTGCAAGCCACTTACCTTCATAAGAGGCAACGGGAGCTCTTCTGTCACAAGCATTAATCCAGGAATTTCCTGGGGGGAGGAGATAAGGCAACAAACATATCAAACACCACACGCTTTCCTATGGGGGGGGCATACACAACATATCAACCATCCCACGCTCTTCCTATGAGAGGCCACACACACAACATATCAACCACCCCACCCTCCGGCCTCCTCAGGAAGTGCCTTCTGCACAGACAGGCGCTAAGAACAGCCAGCTTCCTGTGTGATAACCTTTACTTTAAATAACTTCCCAGTGTAAAAATAACAGGACACACTGTCATCGCTTGCCTTGGAGAAGGAAAAGTGCTTTAAATAATAGTGGAGGGAGGAAAGATTGTTGGGAGGAAATGCAGAACAAATACTACGTTTTAACACATTTCTACCTAACAAATGAGGCAAAATACGTTTGAACTGTTAAATTCATAGTTAGACGAAACCATCACATCCTCCCTGTCCTCCCCCTTTCACTTATCTGTAGCGCTAGCTGGTCTTTTCCTCTCTAGAGGGTACCAAAATCGGTGGGGTTCTCACACACTGAGGTCCACCATGATCACAGGACAGGAGCGCCCCATAAAGACTTTTCGCACAGGCCAGCAGCTGAGCTAAGACATGCTCAGTTCATGCCAGGAAAGCCCAGCACGGCATTCTGCTAACTGTGAACACTGGGTCAACCTTAATGAGCTAGGGGTTGTTGAATGTCTAATCCCAGGCGAGGGACAGAGAGGCTAGAGGATCAGGAGTTCAAGGCCATCCTCAGCTCCTTGGTAAGTTTGAGGCCAGCCTTGGCTAAATGAAATCCTGTACATTAAACAGTGGGGGGCGGATTTAAAAGGATAAAACTTCCCAAATTGTCCTGACCTCATGGATACTATGGAAAATGTATCTGTATGTTAACTATGTAGCCTGCCTTTCTGCCAGTTCAGATTTCCTTCCAGATGTAGCTGACACTGGAAAACAGCCTAGGATTGCTTTGTAAAAATGTCCTATTGGAGTCTGAGTGACTGGATCTTACGGACACACCACTCCTACGGAAGGACGGTCATCTGTGAGGCGGGGGTGAACTTTCAGAACATCTGAGCCCTTGAGTTCCCCACCAGAGCTCAGAACGTCTGCGTTAAAAATCACATGAACTTCATCCATCACCGCTCAGCCACACAGGCACCAAAACGGTGCTGCGTCTGTAGTGACTGTGGTGGTTGATGCTGGCTCTCAGCTGGGCAGCATCTAAGATGACCAAAGGCAGGCCTCTGGATACAGCTGTGAGGAATTATCTAAATTAGGGGGGTTGGGGTGGGTCACCCTTCCTTGTAAGTCCTGAGGGTAAATCCAATGGGGCAGGAGTATTCGATCTTCTCTAACTCTCGGCTGTGGGGTGGTATGACCAGCTGCTGCCAGCATGCTTTCTCCACCATGAAGGACTGTATCCCCCAAACTGAAGGACTGTATCCCCCAAACTGAAGGACTGTATCCCCCAAACTGAAGGACTGTATCCCCCAAACTGAAGGACTTTATCCCCCAAACTGAAGGACTGTGTCCCTAAAACTGAAGGATTGTATTCCCTAAAACTGAAAGATTGTATCCGCTAAAACTGAAGGACTGTATCCCCTAAAACTGGAGGACTGTAACCCCTAAAATTGAAGGATCATACCCCCCAAACTGGAGGGAAAATCCTGCTCCCTTAAGTCAGTTGCTTCTTGTGGCATTATTTTGTTATAGTGACAATAAAAGCAACCTATGTAAGTCTAAATAACATTTTAAAAGGCATAATTATAACATTTTAAAATAACTATAATTACAACATGCTTTAGAATTAGCAATATGCAAGAACATTCTAATTTCTAGTATTTTACTTAACTATATAGAAGTCCATTAAAATGTATAGACTTTGGATCTGGTTAAATTGAGTGAGTGGGTTTTTTTTGTTTGTTTCTTTTTTCCAAATTCTTTTTTATAATAGTGCTCTTATAATAGTGTTTATAATATTTTTTTAAAATCCAGTTGTTAGTAGGTATGGTATTGTACATTTTTAGTCTCAGTGAGAGGCTCCTAGACTAGCCTGAGCTACATGATGAATTCTTTCTTTCAAGTTAAAAAAAAAAATCCAAGTCAATCTTTCAGCCCAGATATGTGAACTTGCTATTTCCTACTGCGGCAAGTTTTAAAGTTGTACCATCAGGGATGATTACAGACTAGGGAAGGGAAGAGTAAAGCTTACATCATTGCTAAAGATGAATATAAATGCATAGAGCTTTGGGATTAAAGGAGGCCTTTTAAGGTAACTTATTCTAACCACAAGACGTTTTAAAGCAACTTGGTAAACCCCAAGATAAGTCTGGTGTGTAGAGGTTATAACCGTGGGTTTTTCTGCATTTTCTTGTGGGGCACTCAGATGTTACTGCGTGTGTGTTCACCAAGTACCCTGTGCTGCAGAGAGCCCAGAGAAATGAACAAATTTCTGCTGCCCTTTGGGATGGTGGCTTTGCGGAACCCCCAGCTCGAACACAGCCCAGGGACCACTGGTTCGGACCCTGCCTCTCTACTCTTCAGACAAAAAGTCGTGGTTGAGAAGCACAGAGCACTGAGCTGTGCATTTCCTGACCCAGTGGTGTAACCTGCAGACTTCCTGCCGCATGACCACAGAGTCAGCCTAGGCACTCACAAGTCATCTAAAGGAAAAACAACCGCGTGGGTGCCCATTAAAGGAGAAGCCCAGGTCTTTCCTCTTACGATTTTACACCGAAGCAAAGGAATCTACTAACTATAGCCCAAAAGACAAGCAGAGAAGGGCCTTCAGGTGGAAGAACAAAGCAAAACAGAACAAAACAAACAGCCTACTATTGTGAGCATCAAACATTTAGAGATGACTCGAGCATCACTGTACGATATGGTGGCGCATGCACTTGCGGGGACAGGCAGGAGGATCAGAAATTTAAAGGTGTCCTCCGCTCCACAGGCCTTGAGGCAGGCCAGGCTGGGCCACACGAGTCCATGTCTCAAGACAAAGAGAGAGAGAGAGAGAGAGAGAGAGAGAGAGAGAGAGAGAGAGAGAGAGAGAGGAAAAAATCAAATGCATTTATATATTTCTTTTTTTTTCCTTTAGATAGGGTATCACTTCTACATAGCCAAGGCCTACCTCTAACTCAGGATCTTCCCGCCTAGCTCTCACGAGTGTAGAATTACATGCATGCACTACACAGTAGGCTATTAATGCCTCTGCTGACTATACCGCTACATAGACAAAACACAAAATGAAAAATGTCACAATTTATCCTAGTACATAGTTCCCTAAATTAAATTTATTGTTCTAAATTCCCTTTCCATACAACTCCTGCTTCAGGACCAAGCACGGAGCTGAGAGGGGCCTGGGAGAAGCGCTGGCCGCACCACACCGGGGCACCAGCCAGGCCCCTGCCTGGTGCATTGCCTCCTGCTGTAAAGAAGCCCAGTCTGACAGGAAGAAGGGCAGGGGAGGAAGCAAGCTGAAGACTCCTGACTGACTCAGCTGGAAGCTTTTAGCACCTCAGTTTCTTTATAAATCCTTACAAAAACAGGGAACGGAGTCATAAAAGTCACAGTCTGCCGAGTATGACCACAGCGGTCTAACCACTCCTCGTTCATAAAAACCGACTGAATACTTTAGTCAACACAGGAGTAAAAATGTCATTTTATAAAATACGACCACTGAGGCAGTTGAAAGAGGGACACAGACACCTTGTGTCTGCTCCATCAAGTCTATCAAACACTCCTGGCAATGGCAGAGGTTTGCTGCTTTTCAGAATATGCGCGGACATATGCATGCATGTATGTATGCATGTATAGCGGACAGGATTTTACTATATGGAATATATCATGTACCTATGGACAAAACCATACATACATATACATATAGGCTATGTATATGTATACATATGTGGTAAAATTTTTCACATTTGGCATCGTATTGACCCTCAAAATGTTCTAGATTTTGCAACGTTTAGATTTTAGATTTTCTGATTAGGGACGTTTATACATTCTGTCAGGAAACTCCAACTCAGTTTTTTTATCAGTCAAGACAGAAGTGAACTCATAGCACTGGTTTCCATAACGGGAATTGTCTGCCTCTGGCCCACAGTGCTGAGGCCGCTGGGACTCCGTTAACTTACTGTGTTCCACGTCAGCACAGAGGAGTAAGGTAGAAGCCTGTCCACGCCGGCCAGATCCGGATACATGCTCCAGTAGGAAGAAGCTGAGTCGGTTTTTAAAAGACACATAACGTGATAAGAACAGAGAAATCAACGTTGTAATTAAACCAAATCAAGTAAGCCAATAAGTTTTCATGGCCTCGCTATGCCTCTGGGAGTAACCACCACGATTTTATCTACAACTTAAAATGTTCAGGTTCTCTGTTTTACAATGAGGATATTTTTAGAAATCCCTTTGATACTGCTTCAACCCGGATAACGCTATACCACTTACAATATAGCCGACGAACATAAAACTAGACTCGGAAAGATGCATTTGACTGAAAATTTTGGTAATGAGGTTAAAGAATCAAAATCTGATCTTCTATCTCTCTTATCAGTCTCTGAGAACCACAGTTTCTTGCAAAAACCACAAGAGGATGAAATTTAATTAGCCACTGATGGCAATCAAGTTAAAAAAACAAAACTGATGCTCCCAAGAAGCCTAGACAGAGGCATTCGGTATCAGTTTCCTGATCTCCCTCAAACAAAAGGGCCAAACACAGCTCACCGCGCAACATCAGCAACACTTACTGATTAGAAATTCCTGGATGAGGTCAAATGAATGGCAGGCAGAGACGCGTTCACAAATCCACTGAATAATCTTTAAAAAGAAAGACCACAGAGCCCTGTTGGCTTTTAAATCTGCACTCCGTCCCACCAAAGCAATATAAAAACACATAATAAAAAAATACATATATGAATGAACCTTTAAATTCCACATCTATTTTGAAATGACTTGATAAATATACCAGCTTCCAGCTTAAAAGCCAAGATAGCCCTGGCTGAGCATGTCAGTATTGTAAATATTGCTTTTAACATATCCTTTTAACAGAGGCCTCTGGGTAGGCTCCAGATAAACTTTCTCCAATCCATTGTGTGTTTTGTTTTAAGAATTGATGGTGTTATAAAAAGTGCCCATCAAGAAAGCTCCTGGGCACAGGTGGCAATGCACAGCAAAACCACTGGGTGTAAGTTCCCTGCAGCTACTACTGTGAGCATTGTCACAATTTCCCACGAGGAGCCTGTTCTTCCCTTTCAGCCGACACCTCTAACCCCTACATCAGCAGCTCTCCCAGTTTCTGTCCCTACATCCAGCTGCTGGAGGAAGGGAACTCTCCTCTCCTGCCCGACAGGTACGGCGCGCCCAGCCGCGGCTCCTTCGCAACAGGACGCTTTATTCTAAATCTACTGTGCCCGCTGTTCTTATTTTTACATAGGTAATTTAATAAAAATTTCTATAAATGAGTGAAATGCAGATACAAAAAGAGTATTGTTGCATCAATAAAAGTTGTATATCATGGGAAGGCTCAAAAGCATGTTTCTCAAACATAAGAAGACAAGTTGTAGATTCTAAAACACCAAATGAGTAGATGCAGAGGAAGCAATGTAGAGGAAGCAACGGTTAAAATTGGGTAGACGCACGCCTGCACTTGGGAAAGGCCTCTAAGTCATTTCATTGATCGTCTTTGAAATAAATTTTTAGAATTTTTTTTTTGAGGAGATGGCTCGGTGGCTAAACTGGCTGCCACATAAGCATGGGATCTGGTTTCTAGAACCCACATAAAAACGGGGGTGCAGCGCATGTCTACCCCAGGGCTGGGGCAGGTCCACGAGAATCCAGCCTGCAGAAAAGAGAAGCTCCAGGTTTAGAGAGACTCTGTCTCAGGAATGGATGTGGAGAATGGCTGAAAACACATACAGTGTGGCTTCTGGCCTTCCACACACATGCACATAGGTGTGCACGTACACACGTGTGTGTATACACACAAAACACGTGAAGATGCTTCCACATACACGAGTCTTTAGGAAGGACCAGAAAATCAGACACGGCATGTTAGGACTGGAGAAAATAGCTGATGTTTAGTTAGCCAATTCACAAAGAACAGGCATTGGTCTGCACCAAAGGTAAGCAGATGCATGTGTATTTTTATGGGTTTTGTTTGTTTGTTTGTTTTAAATATCCTTTTTTCAGCTAAGCAGTCAGCCTCTGACAGCATCCACCACTGATTGACAGCAGGGTTTTGCTGACCTTACAGAACAGCTTCAAAGAGTAGATAACCAAATACGTGAGGGCGCTTCAAATGCAGCAGTGTACAAGACAGACCAAGCTGCTTTATTAAAAATTAATAAATATTTGCCACAGAGATTAGACCTTTGGTGTTCTTTTGTTTGTTCCAAGAAGGCCGTGACAGGAATGTATCCTACAGTCCACGATGACATCAAACTTATTATGTAGCCCAGGCTGACCTTGAACTCACAGCAATGCTCCTGTCTCAGCACTAGGGATTGCAGGTGTGAGGCACTACATCCGGCTTGCTTGGCCCTCTTGGTAACGTATTGTTCCAAACACAGACACGGACGGAAAAGCAGGTAGCCTGAGAGACTCACTGTTTGCTGTGTGTCTTTGGAGGGAGCCGGGTTTACAGTAGAGAAAAGCCAGCTGAGGGCTGGGTTAGGGGCTCACACCTGACATCCCAGCACTTGGGAGACCGATAAGAACTTCTGCAAATGTGGAGCCAGCTTGGGCCACAGAGTGGGTACCAGACTGCCCCGGGCTACAGAGCAAAACCTCACCTCAGAAAAGCAGGCAAAGGAAGAAAGAAAAGAGAGTAAGTTTTGTCCTTTATCTTCAAGACAAATTCACACCTGTGAATTCTGAAACCAGAGATGGTACCAAGCCTTAGCAACACTGACAGGCATTATTTATTTACTCATTAAGTCAAGAACTTTCAAGTTCTCATTGAAGGGAAACACTATATGGCGGTCCTTTGGCATATCTACACGCCATGGCCATTATTAGGGAAAATATGAGTAAGGGAACACAGGCACCATAATTCTAGGAGAGTGCGCCAGTAACCAAGACAACCCTTACACGATGAACAGGCAGGTAGCAAATGCAACCCGAATACACTGGGCACAGCGACAATTCACAATTCCAGAGCCGGTGGAGCAGGACGGCACAGGGTCTCATCCCCTTACCTTGAAGAGCACACCACGGAAAACATGAAAATTGCTTCTTTAGGGGATTTCCCATTGATTAAGTCCGAGTTGATGTAAGTTAACGGAAGTCATGGACCGTGAAATGACGGATGAAGGGAACAATTGCACTCAGCAACCTGATAGGCGCACCTTCCCAGCCCGATAGATGCACCTTCCCAGCCCTTGGTCTGGCAGAGAACCACCAGAAACACAGCACCAAGGAGGAGCACGTCCAAGGAAAGACACTGCTACTGAGCAAACACAACTGCTGACCATCTTGAAGCAGCAAGTAAGCACATTTAGTGTGGTCCGCCGCCCGTGCTAGCGTCTCACCTGGTCGTCCTGGAAACCTGGGTCTTGTGCACAGGAGAGCACGCAGTGCAAAGCGGCCATCTTCTCGCAGTCTAGGTGGGCGGAGTTCCATAGGAACCACATCAAGAACGACTGGTCCAGGGCTGCTCTGTAGAGCTTGCCAGAGGAGCAGTCCAGAACCAGGGACCCCGGCAGAACCCGCAAGGGACCAGGAGGTAGCACGGCAGCCATTTCGCTGTTTCCTAGCAACATGAACAACCAAAGTAGGTCATGGAATAAGAGACCCTCTCTGACCCAGACTTCTGTTGAAGTCAGAACAGCCCTGAGGAGACCGCGGGAGATAGCATACCTGTCAGAAACAGACTGTGGCAGGTGAAGTCTGGGTGCTGAACGTTAAGTAAGTGGAGGAAATGACCAGGGAAATAAACAGCCACGAGGCAGCCTACAGGAAAGAGAGACCGGAGTCATCCACCTGTGAAAGTCTATCTAGGTGCAGATAAACCCGGGACCCCGCTTTACTCTGAACGCAGCAGCAAAACGGGACTTATCATCTATTTATTATTATTTATTTGTTTATTACCAGTAGCAAATGATCGGATTGACACAAGTATCATCGCCTGAGTAGGCAGATCTGACTGACTTGGTGTGTCTCTTTGTATGCTAACTCTTGGTTGTATTGTTCAGGCCTATAGTTTTGTTTCAGAGTCAACCATAGCTTTCTGTGAATTTAAGTGAACTGGGAAGGAATTAGAGTAAAAATATCAAGCAATATGCTTGACTCTTTAACGTGGTGTGCTGGGAACAGCTTGTGATGGGATTGTCTTCATCGTCTGACAGCTTGAAGAAGCTGTGAAATGTACTGTCTCGCTCACCATCATCATTTCGTTTAGGAAATTTTGGGATTGGTATTTATCGAGAGCGCCTCTCTGGGACCCTTGGCACTCTGTGCAGCAGCCTTTGGCTTTCCTGTATACCTAGCTCCTACCTAGAGTTGGCCCCTTCCCAATCCCTATACCACAGATCTTTGCACAATCAGAACATGTGTACCTAAACTGACACTCAGTATAAAAACAGGCTCCTAGGGTCTCAGAAACACAGAGTAGTGAATTTCATAAAAGAAACTACCGTGTTCTGTCAGCTAGTTGGTCTCCCTCCTCTATGGGGTACGAGCTAATCTCTTCTGTGGAAGTACCCATAGGAAGGGAAGGGTGGAGGGATATAAAACTCCAACCAATTAAAGTATCCTTTCAGAAGACAGGAACAAAGTAACAGTAAAGAATTGCAAAACACTTAACATTGTGGCAATCCTACTGTAGCAAATGAGAGAAACTGTTTAGAAGGACCTGCTAGAAAGGGGATCCAGCCATCTGTGTTAGCTCTACACATGACTGCTTAGCCGGTGTGTCATGGCGGTGCTATGTCCCAGGCAAGAGGACATTTGAAAATACAGTAAGGTGCAGTAGAATCACACAATCATTGGGATAAGGTGTGAGATTCCTACTAACATTGCTTAGTGGGCTCTAGGTGTTTTCCATTCCTCCGTGTGCAGGACAATCTGCCATAAAACGTTAGTGCTTCACCCAAAATGTCTGTAGCTACCTGACGGGGCTAATGATGGCTCTTGCTTGTGCATTGATCAGTAGAGCCAGTAACTGTGTCCATTATAACACTTTTACCACAGTTTTTTATTTGTCTGGGGGTTTTCATATTGAGAACAACTTGCAGGAGTCTTCCATCCTGGGATTGAACTTGGGTCAAGATCAAGAGCCCTTGCGCATCAGGCTATCCTACCTGCCCGAGATCAACTTTCTGATGAACCGCAGCTGGTGCACACGTGATTGGGACCCTGGGATGAGGAAATAATCCTGGATTACCCCAGCAACTCGGTGTGATCAAAATGTTGTTCAGAGGAGGGAGAGAGGAGTTTGCTTGCCGAAAGGGACCGCACAGCTCCAAAAAAAAGGGAGAGAAACTAGATGCCGGACGAGGAGGATGTGATTTTCTCCTCAGACTCTGTGGAAGGAGCCAGTCCTGCCCATTACCTGACTTTCGTTTCTCAGCGCACCTTTCCGATTTCTGAACTCCAGCCTGGGAACAGGTTTGTGCTGCTTAACCTCGGTGATGATAGACTATTACCTGGGAGTTTAAGCTAAAATAGTCTTTCCCCACAAGTTGCTTTCGGTCATGTTTATCACAGCAAGAGAAAAGCAAACCAGGATACCCACCGAGGTTGAGGAAAGTCATGCCCTCTGTCGCGTGTGAGCCAGCACTCCCAGGAGCGGCAGTGAAGGTCTTTCTGTATCCTGCAAATGAAGAGCGAGAAGCCAGAGAGTTAAACAAGGCTCGTATTGGCCTCACACTGTGTAACAGTCTCAACCTTTAGTAACCAGACAGGCAAGCGCCTGCTGGCTTCTAGAAGTCATGCATGGTACCTCACTCTCCAAATGCACTAATGTGGACCATGTGAGGGCAGTCACAGTAGAGCAGATGTCCCAGCCCAGGCAGAAACCCAGGCTTGTGTAGGGAGGGGAGGGTCCATGGGGTCTACTCGGTGATCTAAGATGGAGGTCGTTTCGGCTCATTCCTACATGCTACAGTTTTTACCAACCTTTTAAGGGTTCTGCAGGTCACAGACCTAGCTATAAGGGGATTAAGCTGCCTATAAAACTGTTGGTCTTCACTCTACTCTTCTGACTCAGTGTTTGTGCTGGCTGGAATCATATCAATTATTAGAAACACACAAAAAATGTCTTGCACAAGCTTCCGCTGCTTAAGAATATGTCTACACTGAGTACTGAAGTTACCTTAGCTGTTCCATTAAAAAAAAAAAAACATAAATGTCTCTGCCTTGATTTCTAACACCCTATAACATCAGGCACTACTGTGGGATTCTAAACTTCTTTGTGGCTTGGCATAAAAGACATTGAGGTCTGGAATGGAAATTCCATCTTTAAAAAAAATTCAGCCACACTCACAACAAATACTCTACAAATATATAAAAATAATTGGGGGGGGGGGGGAGCAGGGTCTCTCTCTGTAGTCCTGACTGGCTTGGAACTTGCTGTATAGACTAAGCTAACCTCAAACTCAGATCCTCTGCTTCTGTCTCCTGAGCGCTGAAGTTAAAGGTGTGCGCCACTGTCTAGCACAACTGTAGATTTGTAAGGAATTAAACAAAGGAGCAAAAGTCCTCCTAGGCATGGTTCACACTGAAACTATCGCCGAGCGTGCTGTGAGCTCAGAGGCAGCAGAGGCGGACACCTCATCCTGCTCCCCAGAATGGTGCATGCCAGCATCACGGGCCACACACATGTGAAATGAGTTTGGTGGCATAGCATATTCTGGAGCGTCAGCCTGTTTACAATTGAGATCAAAGAAGATTTTAACTAAATTCCTATGTAACTATGGCAAACCAATACACTTTGGCAAGTGCACCCATTAGAAATGGTTTGTAGTTTAGAACAAGCCACACGCTGGTATAAAAATACGTAGTGCAAAAGTCACCCATCTTACTAGTTACTGCTAATAAAATTTTTCATAAAACATAACCATACAGTTAATCATAAAGTAAACTGATAAAACTGTTTGCTAAGTGTTAACGTGTTTGCCATTTATCTAATTTGTTACTGTTTGGGAAAAGCGAAAGGTAAAAGTCGAAGAGACCAAACTAGAAAGTACCTTTATGAAGATAAAACACCGAGTATGTGACTTCTTCCCCAGAGTCAAACTTTGGGCTGTAACACACACACAAACCCCCTAGGAAAAAAGAAAGTATTTAATATCATTTAAACCATCTGCACAATAAATTTCACGGGCCGTTATTCACCTGCTTCTGTTTCTTCAGCTGTCCCTTCCCATCTTACTTCATCCGTCATCCCAGACTCACAAGGTCGTAGTAAAAGTTGCTATGACATCTGAAATCAGCATTTGTCATCCGGCTGTAGGCTGTGCACTGGGC
Organism: Alexandromys fortis; assembly: GCF_014885135.2. Taxonomy (NCBI): domain Eukaryota; kingdom Metazoa; phylum Chordata; class Mammalia; order Rodentia; family Cricetidae; genus Alexandromys; species Alexandromys fortis. The sequence goes on along the minus strand of NW_026067916.1, from coordinate 12,034,813 downwards.
AGGCTGGGGAAGGTGGGAAGCAAACAGACACCCATTCCTCTACACAGGGAGCTGCAGGAGTCCGGAAGGGGCCCCACCTTCCTGAAACTCTGATGAATGTGCACACACTGTCTGTCATTCTACCTGGCTGGCCCCTCCCACCACCTCTCAGAGCTCCGGACTCCAGCTATCCAAACTGTGGTTTTTAATAGAAGACATCGGTATTTGTAAGCAAGATTGACATGCAAATTATGGACCTTTCCTATGAGGAATGAGAGTAAACACAATCTGTGAGACCATACTCATTGATGTTGGGTGCCTGGCGGCTTTGGCCCACGTTGAGGGTGAACCCTAGCACCCACGTCAAGGGTGAACACCTAGCGTGGCATTTCCACCGTCACTAGCCTCCCCATCTCTCTCAGTCTGTAAAACGCTATAATATTTCTAGTAGCTGTTGCTACTGTCAGTTACCTACAAACAAAGACATGATGCTCAAACTGATCCGGTTGAGAATCCCTCATGAAAAATGCCCAAACTGCAAGTGTTTCATGTTTTAGACCCTTTCAGATTCTAAAATAAACTCTCCTGGCCAAGCATCCCGAATCCAGTTTTGCTTTGTTTTAACAGAGTTTTTCAGTACAGCCTGGTGGGTCCAGAATTCATTCTGACATGGGGCCAGCTTTGCCTGGGTCCTTGTCCCTCTGTCTCCCAAGCTCTTGGTTTATAGAGCACACTAACTTGGCAAGTTAATTCTCTAAGCCTCGGTTTCTTCATCTGTACATTTAAAAAAATATAGAAATTATTTCTTAAGGCTCATATGTGAGAATCCAATAATCTATATAAATCTCTGGCAAAAATACTTACCTCCGACTCTGAAAGTTAGCTGCTATTATTATTATTCCAGAACAGTTTGGCTGCTGTTTATAAGTTGCAGGAAGTCACAGTTCGAAAAACCAAAACACGCTCTTAATGTAGTATCCAGAGACTTTTAGTAAATACTCGTCAGCGATGGAGACAACATCTCCACATTGGCTCACCTCTGGGAACCATTTAGACAATGAGAACTATTCCAGACAAGTTTTCCAAGGAAATCATCTCACTGGATCAGCTATGAAGGGGCTTTATGGAATGCTCCTACGCTGGCCTAATTCTGAGAACTTGCCATCGTAAGAGCGAGCAGTAGGTTCGGCACCCGCCACTGGCTACCTCCCAGGAAGTGGTGCTCAGAAGGCGGGCAGCTAACTTACTCCTCCATGACGGTCTAACCATACCGCCTAGTCAGCGCTGACCACCAGATGCGGAAGTGACTTTTTTCTTTTCAGTGATTTTTTGTTTGGCCTCCTTCTGTAACAGATACACTAGAAGTGTTTGCACGAACTCGTAAGTTGGCTCACAAGTGGCCTTACACTAGCGAGAGGACTTTGCCCTGTATTAAATCTTAGGAGTACACCCATCACTCAGATTTTAGCCTTTCATGCCTTGGAAGGTACTCAGCTCACTTCCTGGGGCAGGGAAATGCAAGTCAAAGAAGCTTTCAAGAGTGTAAATCCAATGCTGAGGAGACACAGAAGCTTCGAGGCCCTAGGAGTGATGGACGGCCGTCAAGATCATCAAGTCACCTTCGTCTCGGAAAGGAGAAGTAAACGGGGCATGCGCAGGACCCTGAATCCATCCCATGTCCCCTGCTCCACCCATGCTTCCAGGTTTCAAGGCCCAGCCAGACCCACACTATCCCGGAGGAGCTACACTCAGATTAGGCAATTTTGCACCTTTCTCTAGTATTACTTTACTGGAAAAGACCTCAGCGGAGAAAGGCCATGATGGGGAACCTAGAAAGGGAAGTTCGGTCCAGAAAGCTCCCCAAACCGGAAAACCACGGCTCCATTCCACCTAAACAGCAAACAGCTGAGTGGTGTGGCCATACAAAATTACCCGCAAGCCCAGATCACAGAACTCCTCCCATTTGCAAGCTGCTAATTCCATGCCAAGAAATTGCATGCGAAGCGGCTCGCTCCAAAACGGAGAGCCTGCAGCTCACACACACGCAGTTCCTCAGCTACGTCCATCTCTCTGCCCTTTCTGCAGTGTATTAAATGAACCATCTGGTATTCACTCTGGCCTATAGGCTGGACTCTCTCGCCAACTTGCCTAGCCACCCCACACTCTTGTTTATTTTAACCACAAAGGCAAGACATCTTTTTAAAACCTAATTGAAAAAAAAAATGGAAACAGGCAACCTGGAATGCAAAAAAAAAAAAAAAGCAACAAAAAATGCTTCTGCAGCTTGTTTTATCACTCTGGAAACAGACTTACATTTTCAAACGTAAAGCAGACTGTGAAGAACAAGGCCCATTTTCCACCCCCTTGGGCATCGCCAAGAAAGGGCGACATTCTAGGTCTCGTGCCAGATGAACTCGGTATGTTACTAAACAGTTGTAGTGGCCCTTCTGTAAGCTATGGTTGCTGCCTTTCATATCAAGTTCCTCTGAATAAGACAGAAAGGGAAATCCCACGGAGAAGTGAAGCTGAGGTGGAGATAGGCTGGGAAGGACCTACCCACTCCATCCCATTAAATAACTGGACTTTTTAAAAAAAAAAAAAAAAACCAATCCTGGGGCTGGAGAGATGGCTCCGCCATTAAGAGCACTGACTGCTCTTCCCGAGGACCCAGGTTCAATTCTCAGCACCCACTTGGCAGCTCACAACAGTCTGTAACTCCAGTTCCAGGGGACTCTAGGCACATGGCAAAGCATCAATCTACATAAAAAAAACCCTAAGTCCCGTGTCTGCCTCTCTCTTGAGCGTCTACGACTTTGTCTGCCTCCACACACTGAAAATTATATGATTAAACAAGACATATAGGTCTTCATTATATTTTTATTATTTTATGTGCTTGAGAAATATGGAAATAATTTCTTCTATGACGTTTTATAAATCTTAGAATAAAATCTAAAAGGTTTCATGGTCTGCAAGGCCCTACCCGCTTCATCTATCCCTGCCGACATTGTCACCTGTCTCCGGCAGCCCCTCTCCTCCCCACCCCTGCTCACTGCTCATCACTCACAGTGGGAAACGTTCACAGTTTCCAGCTGAACTAGCACAGGCTTTGACTTCACCGGGACTGGTTGGTGGGGGACACGCGTGGCTCAGGAAGACCAGGGTCGACAGGATAAACAATGGGACTATTGTGCGGGAATGAGGAAGGAAAGGAGCACTTTTCAGGACTAAAGAGAACGGGAACGGAACGGCCAGGAGAGAGGGAGAAACAGAGATGGACTTACTAAGCCAGAGCATATTGAAAACTCTACTCTCTCCTATGTTCTCTACATAAACACGTATGGTCAAGCTCTGACTTTCAGAACAGCAGACTGTCACATATATTTATGTGCAGGTACATGGGATAGCAGCCCATCATGTAGCGTTTATGTCCGGGTACACGGGCTTAGATCCCACACACATTCATGTCCAGGTACACGGGATTAGGTCCCACATGCATTCAGGTCCAGGTACACGGGCTTAGATGCCAAATGCATTCATGTCCAGGTACACGGGCTTAGATGCCAAATGCATTCATGTCCAGGTACACGGGCTTAGATGCCAAATGCATTCATGTCCAGGTACACGGGCTTAGATGCCAAATGCATTCATGTCCAGGTACACGGGCTTAGCCCCTAAACACAGACCACGGGATATCTCTGTGGGTGAAGTACTGACCATCAAGCCTGAGACATGAACCAAATCTTAGAGGTCACATGATGAAAGAATCCCTTCCACAATCTGTCGTCTGGCTTCTACATGCACACATGCAATGGCACACATGTGCCCATGTGCCCACAGACATGCAAAGCATGGAAAACAATGTAAAAATAAATAAATGATTAGACCCCGACATATCAGTAAGGCTGACACAGAGAGCGCCTCCTGTGGGAAAGCTTGCATTGGATAAATATGAATCCACCTTCTCTACTAAAATCACATCAGTAAAACCTACTGGATCAATCACCCTGTTAGTGGTGGAAGGACAGAGAGGTCACCCACCTTCTGCCATTAGCTGTGAGCCCTAAGCCTCAGTGACAACGGGGTAAATTTATAGAGGAGAAGGTAATTATAAATATACATATAATATCCATTTCATTGTTTAATAATGTGGCTGATATATTTCATTTTTGGGCTTCACATAGTAAAACAATAAATAACTGCAATTTGTATAGAATTCAAGTTAATTAAAAACTGTAAGGACAATCCTGATTCTACCTGTGTGGCTGGTAAAAATGCAAAGAGAAGGCTGGTTCCGTGACTTCTCTTGGTCTTGATGATAATCATATCCAAAGTTGACAAACCTAAGGTTATTAAGGAACAGAAATTATTGAATGCATGTAAAGAGGTGTTCTCCTCATACACGCTATAACCACTACGGCACGCTCACAGACGCAGAAAAAAAATGCTTTTGATCTGTTGTCATAAATAGGCATGATTAAACATCCACGTGTGTTTAACCAAAGCCGATGAGATACTGAGCAGCTTAGGACTGCCGTTACTCTAACTTTGGAAGACTTGCTTTGCTTCTGGCCTTTAATGTACTCTATTTTGTCTTATTTTTTCAAATGCTTTTGCTTTTTACTACACATAAAACACTCTCCAAAAAGAAAAATCTTGCCTTTTGTGTAAAGAGGAAAACAGAAAAAAAAAGAAAAAAGAAAAAACAAAGCAAGAAACCGGGCTGAGTTACAAGTGGGTTTACCTGGGATTTTGCCGGCAGTAAAAAAGCATTTGATGTGTGATCTAAATGCATTTGGGCTGACTCAGAGAACCTTCTGCTTACTCACAGGGAGACAAACACTTCCATGGATCAAAATAAATGCAGGTGCCCTACAGAAATACATGGCTAAGAAAAGCATCATAGTTGGCTTTATACATATAATCCTGGATCCACTGGTAAGTCAACCTATATTCTGTAAAGAATGGGAACACTAATAATAGATCCACAAGGGGCTAGGCAGATTAGTGGTCAGATATTAAGAGCACCCACATGGCAGCTCACAACCTTCTGTAACTCCAGGTACAGGGGATCTGATGTCCTCTTCTGACCTCTGCAAACATTGTACACACATTGTATACACATTGTATATGCAGGCTAAACATCCACACATGTAAAATAAAAATAAAACAAATCCTAAAATAGATGCACAAAATATCAGACATTCCAGTATCTACTAGCACAACTAGGAAAAGATGTCATCATTTTGTTACCTACAAATGTCTATGAAATCTAATATCCTGGGGGTAACTTACTTAAATCTTAAGCCACTCAATGATATGTCCAAGGGCATTTCAAACTGTCAAAAAAAATGAGGATATCAGCATTAAAAATGACATTACAGGTCTTCCCCAGAGAAGAGTGTATCCATTGACTGTCCAGTGACAAATGGCCAGTCCTGAAATCATGCAACTAGAATTCACATAGTCATACATGCATATACAAATGTGTACACATAATCATACATGCATATGCAAATGTGTATACATAGTCATACATGCATATACAAATGTGTACACATAGTCATACATGCATATGCAAATTTGCACACATAGTCATACATGCATATACAAATGTGTACACATAGTCATACATGCATATGCAAATGTGCACAATAGACATACATGCATATACAAATGTGTACACATAGTCATACATACATATACAAATGTGTACACATAGCCATACCTACATAAACAAATGTGTACATATAGCCATACGTACATATACAAATGTGCACACATAGTCATACATACATATACAAAAATATATACACATAGTCATACATACATAAACAAATGTGTACACATAGCCATACATGTGTATACAAATGTGTACACATAGCCATACATGCATAAACAAATGTATACACATAGCCATGCATACATGTACAAATGTGTACTCATAGCCACACATGCATATACAAATGTGTACACATAGTCATACATGCATATACAAATGTGTACACATAGTCATACATGCATATACAAATGTGTACCCATAGTCATACATGCATATACAAATGTGTATCCATAGTCATAAATGCATATGCAAATATGTACACATAGCCATATACGTGTATAAGTAACATTACACAAACATGTGTACACATAGCTATATGTGTATACAATAAGTAACATTACACAGACACGTATATGCATGAATATCAGCATTAAAAATGACATTACAGGTCTTCATATCTGCATAAATAAGAATTAATGAAAGAAGAAGCCATGAATTTGGAGGAGAATGGGAAGGGGTATTGGCAGGGTTTGGAGGAAGGAAAGGGAAGGGAGAAATTTTGTAACTATATTATAACCTCAAAAAAAAAAGAGTTAAAAAATGGCATTACATGATAACAGTTGTGAAATGCAAAGCCAGCTGCCAGTGCTTGGCTGGTCTGGTGATAAAGGGACTACTCAGGCATCTTCTCCAAGTGTGAGCCCAAAACCCACAGGGCAAGGAGTCTACTGAGGATGCTCTGGAGTTTACAGACACATTTAGTGCATGCTTCCTGCCTACACGGCCAACTGTGCCTTAAATGAATATCATTGACAGTTGTGCAGTAGGACAATTAACAGCAACAACCGTTCACAGGACAGACAGTCATGGACGGAAGGAAGCCTGAGGTGTCTTTTAGAGTGGGTGAACTAAAAATGGGGCAGGAAAGATAAGAAAGTCTTGTAATAGTGTGAAACCAATATGTGCTTGATAGCAATACTGGTCCTCAGAAAGGAAATACTCTACATCCCAGATAAAGCAGTGTAGTGTCTTACCATAGACAGACAGACACTAGACACTAAACTGTACACTCTGACTGACCCCCTTCCCCATCCTCAAACCCATTCTATTCATGTTTCCTTTTGAGTCAAACAACTTGCAACCACTTAGTACAATCTACTCTGGACCACATCTATCACCTTCCTCTAAGCCCCTCTTAGTGCGGATGCTTTAAAAGCTCCCCACCCCGTGCATGTTGTCCTCTGCTCCTGCATCAACTGTGCATCTGTCAGAGAGATGCAGCCTCAAGACAGCAGAAACCAAGTTATTGGATCATGCAAGTGACTGGCACAATATCAAAATGTCAAAAGTTTTGCTTATGGCTTCAACTCTAGTAAAATTTCCTGGGCAGATCATTCTATCTACTTACCATTAAATTAAAGCTTTCGTCCTCCCAAAACTGGATGCATTTCAAGACACTCTTTGATTTCTAGAAAAGAAAATGCTTGACATCTTATCTCCAAAAATTAAAAAAGCTGAAGAGAAAAAACAGTCAAGAAGCCTTAAAAACAAAACCTGTGTGTTGTCTTTAATAAATCTCCATTGGCAGTTCCAATTAATGACAATGTAGTTATTAAAAATCTATAGCACAGGCTAGAGAAATGCCTCAGGGAGTAAGAGCACTGGTTGCTCTTCTACAGGACCTGGGTTCGGTTCCTGGCACACACATGGTAGCTCACAACCGCCAGTAACTCAGCCCCAGGGGATCCAACATTCTCTTCTAGCCTCTGAAAGCACTATACATACATGGCACATAGATGTACATGCAGGTGAAATACCCATATTCATGAAATAAAAAAATAAATCTCAAACATATTTAAGGTACACATTGTTAAAGCAATGATGTGAAAATTATACTGTTTCTATAGAAACAGGTACCAATGGGCTGACCCTTACCTCCAGTTCAATGTAGTATAATCTCTGCTCAGACATATCCCATTGAGCCCAAACAAAATCTTCAGCTATTCTGTCTCTTGGGAGGTGGATAGAATTTCTAATGACCTAGAGTAAAAATGATTTTATAAGTATTTTTAAAAATGACAACCTAAGTCATTACTTATGCACACGCTTTCCCTATGATACACGTAAATAACCATACATTAGTGTTAGCACCTCCCCACCCCCGCAACATACATAATTTTCCTATAGAATATTTAAGGCGTCATCGCCTCATCTCAGTACCCTGTGCTCTGTTCTTCTTAGCGTAACAGGCAGGTTGGCAGAGGCCACGCCTTCCACAAACGTCTGTACTAACAGAACGTGTCCCACAGGGGTGATGGGTGGCATTGCCTACCCGTCAGCAATGCTTGACTCTTAGCCTTCAAAAGCTAACTAGGATTTTGAGTTTTGACTAAAACCTCAGAATCCCCATACAAAAGCAAATTTCCCTGGCTGTGTGTTCCTGTGGGGCCTTTGTGTACTTCTATAGTTACACCTTAGCACTGTACTGTAGCTCACGGTTATGTCCCAGTGAGCGTGCACACCTCTAGGGACCTCTGCTGACTCGTGCCTTGAGTGGTTCTAAAATTTAATATTACCCAAGGACTGCTTCAATAGATGAAGGAAGACGAAATAAGAGTACATTAACAATATATTAATGCAAAGTGTCTGTTTAAACTCAAAGGACAACAGAGATTTAAAATCAAAGCATGAGGGCAGGGGACACAGCTCAGCTTGTGGAACCCTTGCCTACTGGGCAGGAAGCACCAGTCTCCAGCTCCCCGTAAGTCAGGCCCTGCAGCACACGAGTGTGTTCCCAGCAAGTGAGTGTGTTCCCAGCATGTGAGTGTGTTCCCAGCACGTGAGTGTGTTCCCAGCACGTGAGTGTGTTCCCAGCATGTGAGTGTATTCCCAGCACATGGGTGAGCTCCCGGAACATGAGTGTGTTGCTGGCACACAGGTGTGTTCCCGGAACAAGAGTGTGTTCCCAGCACTTGGGACGATCAGAAGCTTAAAATCATTACTGGCTACATAGTGAACTCAAGGGGAAACTGAGGCCCAGAGATGTTAGATTAGGTTGTGAAGTTAGTTCACCAGAACCGAGTCCCAACATCTGGCATTTTGCTAGAACTTTCTTTTACAGAGCAGCAGATTTTTCAATGGCTTCATAGAAGGGGCTAAGAATTCACTTTCCAGGGCATGGGCAATGGCTCGGTTGGTAAAGTGCTGTGTTGTAAGCATGAGAGACCCTAAGGTTGACCCCCAGACCCACAGAGAAAGACAGGCACAGTGCTTGTGATTGTAATCCCAGGACTGGGGGGACATAGACAGGGGTTCTCTGAGACCAGCTGCCTGCCCCAGGCCAGTGAGAGACCCTGTCTCAAGATAGAAGGTGGATGGTATCTGAGGAATCATACCCAAGTTTGACCTCTGGCCTACACACACACACACACACACACACACACACACACACACTAGCATATATACACACTTATATACATGAACACACACACCAGCATGAACATACAAACACACATCGGTATACACATGCATGCACACACACACTAGCATATATACACACATACATACATGAACACACACACACCAGCATGAACATACAAACACACATCAGTATACACATGCACGCACACACACTAGCACATATACACATACATATATGAACATACACACCAGCATGAACATACAAACACACATCAGTATACACATGCATGCACACACACACAATGCACACACATATACATGTGTGCTCACAAGGAATTTACTTGATACCAGCACTGGGTTTGCTGGGCCATGCCTGAAACACCAGTTCTCAGAACACTGAAGCAGGAGGAACACAGGTTCCCTGCCAGACTGAAAGACAAAAACAAGACCCTAAAAGAAAAACAAAGAAAAAAAACATAGCAGAGTTTACTTTCTCAGGGCAAGGGATCTGACTTGGTGGCCTCGCATGTGAAATTCCAGGGCCAAGTCATTCTCCTCGAGGTACCTACCAAGCAGGCACCAAACCGTAAAACAAAACCTCTTGACCCTGAGCTGGACCAGGCAAAGAGCCCTCTGGATGAGGAGCCCTCGGGATGGTACAGATTCACGCCTGAACCGTCTCTACCCAGAAAGGAAGTTCTCCGACACTAGCAGGAACTTGAGGTGAGAGAGCACAAAGCACAGGGCCCACCCAGCTCTGTGTCTTCCTCTGCTGGGTCCACAGCCACTAGGCCGTGGGAAGTGATGCCAAAGATCTTAGGGCGCCTTCCGTATCCTCCATATCCACACCGTCTCTACGCGTATGAATTCTGGCTTGGGGGAACAGGTTTGGGAATCTTTCCAGCCAAAGCCATATGATGGCGAGATGAGCGTCAGATTCTGGCTGAGCACCTTAAAATATCCACTGTGTCCCTCTGGGGTGACGTCACTCCGTTTCTCGGTTAGAAGACGGAGCCACAGCACCACCTCCCTCACCTAAGGATGTTGTGGCAAACAGGGGGAATCGAACACCCTTACAAGAAGCCATTGCTAAAGCCTTCTGTGTGGGCAGAAGTGGTGCCCAAGAGGGGCACCAGAGGATGGAGAAACACTAAAGCTGGGCCATCTTGGTGAGTGGGATGCTGTCTGGGCAGCCGGAAGGAGCCCCTCCCCTCACTCCCAATGATCCAACCCTTCATTCAGCCCCTGCTCATTCCCATCTAATATGCGTGCTGAACATCCTTCTCCAAGTTCTCATAGCTGTCGTCGGGATCCAAACACTGTGGGTCACCACCAGCCAGGGCCACATCCACACGGCCATGCTTGGTTTCCCGGCAGCTCCTCTGGTTTGATGCTTTCAATGGTAGCTACATGGTTAGTAAATGTCACTTCCCATTTCTGTTTCGTTCATATAACTTTAACATCTTCAGAGACACATCCACATTCTCAGAGGAAGATTACTTTGAGGGCTGTCAAGTAAAGGGCCCTGCCACCAAGCCTTACAACCTGAATTTGATCCCTGGAATCCACAGGGTAAAAGTTCTCTGATCTCCATACTCATCCCATGACATGAACACACACACACACACAAGTACACACATGCACACATGCATTCATACACGCACACACTGGTCACATTCAAACACATACACACATACACTTACACGCACATACATACTTGCTCACACACATATATACTCACATCATGAATGAACACACACTCACGTGCACACACACATATACACTCACATTCATGTACACGAATACACAAAGACTCTTGTGCACACATATGCACTCTCATGTGTACACAATGCACACAAACACACATATCACAAATCACACCAAATAAGTGTAAAAAGTAAAGGTTCTCTTATACAGACTAAACAATGAGTAAAACCATTTCAATATCTATATTATATCTAAAGTTATAGATCACCAAGTAGAAAAACAGACAAGGATATAATCAATAAATTTTCTTAATAGCAAATTTAAATAGCCAGTGCACAGAGAAGATGCCCAAATTGAAAAGACAGTAACAACTATAGATTAATATGGCAGTAGGGTATGAGTTCACACCCATGAAATTGGGAAGTGTAAAAGGTGCATTTACCGGATACTCTCACACTTTGCTTGTAAAACTAGTTTTGTGAGACACAACTAGCAAACCCTCCCGAAAGTTACTAAGTGCACTTCCCATCGACCCAGTCATCCAAATCTGAGGATCGAGGCCAAAGAAGTGACCGTACCGACATGCTAAGGTCCAAACACAGAATGGCTGAAACATCACAGACGCCATGCCGAGAACTGCCATGCACTTCCTCAGAAAACACATCGAAGCTATTCTAGCTAGCTTCTAGATGATTACACAGCGAGTTAATAATAAACCAAGCAGGGTTCGTGTAGATAAACGTGGAGTCGACATAAGCTGATAAACATGGAGAAGAAGTAGAAGGACACATGCCAGACAAAAGGGGAGTGGAGAGACACGGAAGTCACGGTCCTATTTGTGATGTTTATTTGTTAAAAATTAGAGAAATACAATTAGTTACCTTTCTACTTACTAACCTATATCCTCCTGATTGAACAAGTCAAACAGCAAACACAAAGGCAGAGATTAAACGTACTATGTTATGATTCTGTTTGATAAAAGTTTCCCCTATGTGTGTATCTAACCTTGGACAGGTTTGCACAAGCAAGCAAGACCGTGGAGAGCCTCGGGTCACTAACTCCTCCACACATCTTTGTTCTCTTTTACAGGTCACGAGAGTAGGGCTATTATTCAAAAGACACCAAAAAATGTTTTCTGTCAATGGGGTTCATCTGTCCTCATAAGTCTAGAGGCAGATCTCTCTTCTGAAGGAAGAAGAAAGAAGAAGGAAAAGGATGTCGATCCTTACCACTCTGTTCCCATCTTCTCTGGCGATCTGGATATGAAACCGCTCAATATCTGAAAAATATAAACCAAAGGAAAAATCGATATTTTACCATTCGGGAAAAAACAACAGTACAGTTTTTCTAATAGTTGTGGAGCAGTAGAAAAGTACGCTATCATACACAGGGATCCCACAATACTTACAGACCCACCGTCCCCCTGACAGTGAGCTTCCTGACCCACCGTCCCCCTGACAGTGAGCTTCCTGACCCATGTTCACTCTTACTTTAGTGTTCTTTTTTTTAATGTTTTTTTAAGGTTTATTTATTTATTATGTATACAGTATTCTCAGTACTCTGCCCGAAGGCCAGAAGAGGGCACCAGACCTCATTACAGATGGTTGTGAGCCACCATGTGGTTGCTGGGAATTGAACTCAGGACCTTTGGAAGAGCAGGCGGTGCTCTTAACCACTGAGCCATCTCTCCAGCCCTTACTTTAATGTTCTAATCCACAAATCACCTGGCCCTCTGTTGCTTTGCTTCTCTCTACAAGTGCTTGCTACTCTTGTATCATCCATCGTAGATAAGACTAATGAAAGCCTCATTAGTTCATTTACCTCTAATTTCCCAATACATATATGTATTAATAAAAGTATATATATATTACATATACATGCACACACAAGAGACATTTTTAGGGGCTACATCACATGAACAAAAAGCTGTACTACTTTTATTCAAGTTATAGTAACAGTAACAATCTATATTCTGTTGGCTCTAACTGCAAGACAAAACACGGCACCAAAAACTGACCCAAAACGCAGGAACTAAATACAAATACAATGTAACCTGTCCTTCCAAACGTAAGAGAACCCAGTTTCACCTCACAACATCAAATACTGCTTGTTTGTAAGTATTAATGGATTTTGTCTGTACTCCTAACCGAAACTGAAACCATCCCGAAAGGCCATGACCTCTTGCACCATTTCCACTTGAGCTGGGTCATGCTACTGTGTACTTTAGTTCTGCCCTGGAATTCTTCTAGCGACCAAGCCTTCCATTCCTTCTCTCCATCCAAGCCCCTTACGCTTGGACCACAGCCATCCGCTCCGACAGACAGGAATCTTAAAGGAAACAGTGTAACTGTTCTACCGGTTTGTGCATGCACAAGGTATTCCTTTCCCAAGACAAGGAAACTGAGTGGGGGTTAAAGAAAGGGCTGGGGAAGGAAAAGGAATTCTAGGTCTCTGGTGGACAACAGAGGTTAGCAGACGCTGGGCAATGGTAAAGATATCTAGCAGTTTAACCAGTCTTCAGGTTTCACTAGGAGACTGACTGTGCGCACACCGCCTGTCCATTATCCAAAGACACACTTACATTTCTCTTCTGAAATCAGTAAGAGGTGGTTCTGGAGAAGACGGCCTTCAACGTCTGGGTAGAGGAACTGTAGGAAGGGAATTATAAAAATCATAAGCCACTATTTAGCTTATACTGATACTTCAGTAGTTGCTTGGCCATGGTTACGGCTACATCCCAGGCAAGGAACTGAGAACCACAGAATATTTTAGGGGAATCACAAGTACATATGTCAAAGGTCAAGCAAGTAGAGGAAGGAGGCTCTGAGGATCTCAGTTTTCTGGGGGGAGACTGGTACTAGGTACATTATCACCAATCTTTTGAGCATAAGGCAAAGAGGAAGATACCTTCAGGAATGATGCTTCCTGTTTGGAATATTTGATCGTGCATCCAATCGGAAGCAATGCAAATGACATGTATACAATATGTTGTATCTCACGCAGAGCCAAAGGGCGGCCAGTATATTTATTGTGAAACTAAACCTAGTATATAATTGGGAACCACGAAAACAGTCCCGGCTGCAATTTCCAGGCTCCCACATCTGAGAGACAAAGAAGCATGTAACCAGGGACTTTCCAAGAAAGACCAGGGAGTCGTGATGTGGCAATGGCTGAAGGTTTACAAGGCTCAGAGTTGGGCTAGCTGTCACTGGGAAGAGAAGCTTTGCCACAGCACGCTCTCCACTGCGGCTCTGCCCCCAGCACACAGTTGACTCTGTTAACTGTGATGATGAAGGAGAAGTGGCAAGAGATGGGGGGGGTCAATGCTCAATCTTTCATCATCTAAAAAGTGACAGACAGCTTCATTTTACAGCATGAAAAGCAATTTACTAGGAATTACCAGTAAATGTTGCTCCCTGGGACCCCAAAATGTAAAACATTATAAAAGGACATAACTATGTATGACTTAACTTCACAGACACTGGGCTTTCTATTACTGTTGCCTTTATTTTACATAATAGGTCAGACGTAGAGCAGACCAGTTTCTTTAAGTAATCATGTTGAACTCCTAGAACCGGAAAGCAAACCATTAACTATATGACGTTCTTCTCAGCAATAACCCCACATCATAGATAGCAATATAGGCTTCGGCTTCAGAAACAATACAGGGCTAGTTATGAATGACTTCTAGAGTGTGCACAGATGAGATGCCCTGCACAGTGCGGCTGGGAAGGCCTAAGATGAGCGGCACCACACACGTGACAGCAGAGCTCAGAGCTTCAAAGCAAGGAGCTGTCCCTTCAGAGAATGACATGCCTTGGCAAAATGTGTCCGTCTCCTCCAGAAGAGCTAACCCAGGCGGACAGATTCATGACCTGGTCAAGGGGTGCCCCTCAGGAACAAAGGACCATCTCCAGAAGCCGTGCTAAAGAGATGGGTGGAATAACCATCCCTTTAACGAGTGTAAGCCTGGAGAAAGGCAGGGTATCGTCCGAGCTAGGGATGTGCCAGCAGGTGACTCACCTGCTCAGCCAAAGCCTGGTCAAGGGCCACAGATGTTCATTTTGAATTGCAAATAACCCTTCACAAGCACAGGGAGGCACAAGTGTGGAATCTTCCGATGAAAAATGACTTGTTCACCCACACTGTCCACCAGTGCTTCGGTAGCAACCCACAGTGTTGCGAAAGTCAGGAATTTACTGCCGTTAACCAGATAATTGCTCTGTCAACCAGGTGGATGTGTAAAATAAACAACTCTAAAGCTTGCCACGGAGTTACTTTAATATTTGATGGTTTATCGTGTGAAAACATTGCCTTACTATCTGGTATAGCAGAGCCGGCGCAGCCCGTGTTTATGAGGGAAACATTGACATTTAAGCCTTCACATCTGGAGCTGCTTAGAGGATTAAATGAGCTATTGTGTGCATTGTGAACAGGTACCTTTCTCCCTGGGGGCCACACCTTCTGATTAACGAGACTGGTAATAGGTGGCTTACTTACCTGTACCCAAATACAGCTATCCACCGCTTTCAGAACCTTCTCGTGGTTGACAGGATGGATTTCAACCAGCAGCGTTAAGCACTTTGACCCTGCAAAGGAGGACTGTAGTCATAACAACTGGGATAGCACGCGTTCTCTTTTCTCAAGCAACCACGAGAAAGAATGCCTGATGTCTCAGCTTACACCAGCCATGAATTAGGAGAACAACTCTACCAGCATCACAGTGGCTCTTGAGGTGACACTAAGCTGTAATTCGAGTCCCCAGATCCTTTCTTCGGGGATGTGTGGTGGTCCAGGAGCTCTAAACAAAATATCAACCTGCCTTCCACTTCCTTATATGCCCAAGAGAAGCTGCATTTGAGCCGGTCACAGAATGACCACATTAGCTGGGCAGTGGTGGCACACGCCTTTAATCCCAGCACTCGGGAGGCAGAGACAGGCGGATCTCTGTGAGTTTGAGACCAGCGTGGTCTACAAGAGCTAGTTCCAGGACAGGCTCCAAAGTTACAGAAAAACCCTGTCTCGAAAAACCAAAAAAATAAAAGGGAAGCCTTTTCACACTTTAGGACAGCAGCAGGCCCAGGGGAAGAGAAGCACCCTGTTTACAATCCAAATGGTTTCTGAAGCAAGATGCAATCCCTGCAGCCCTGACTAACACAGGAGCAGCCACGCTGACCCCAACAGCTGCCCTTTCTCCTGCACAGATGCAATCCCTGCAGCCCTGACTGACACACCATGCTGACCCCAACAGCTGCCCTTTCCCCCAGACAGCATCATTTGCAAATCAGCGCAGCTGGGATTTGAACGCGTGTTCCCCATTACATCAGGTTGACATTTCTCAAACTCAGAACTGGGGCCACAGGCATGTAACTCAGCGGTGGGGCAAATGACAAGGATGTGGGAGGTCTTAGTTTTCATTACCAAGAAGGAAAAATAAATATCGAGACAGATAAAGATCCCACAATGAAGCAGAAGCCAGGTCAGTGCACCTGCAGCGAGACCATTTTTAGCACGGTTTCATAGACCCTCTGCCTTCTTAGTCTACATCAGCACAGCCCCACCCATGGTCTGTCCAGTTCTCCAGCCTGTGGCAGCCCGGGTGTGAAAGTAGAGAGAGATTCTCAAGCGTATGTGTCATGGCTGACCGTGCCTATCAGCAGCACACTCCGGTTTCCCCCGGAGCAATGGAACAGCACCGTCAACAGCTGCCTTAGGTCCTGGGGTCACATCAGAGCAAAAGATCATAAAAGCAATTAGAAGTAAGCTCTTGGCCAGGGGCTGGAAAGGGTTTACCACAGCCATCCAAACATAGGTCAAAGGTCCCCATTCCTAAGAGAGTGGTCGAGTTCTTATAACTCTAATATACTCAGGTTCTCTCTCGATTGCTGTACTGGGAATATTAACGCACAATTTGGGGATCACACAGCAGGCTGAAAACAATCACTTTTTAGTTCTTAAGAGTGACCTGGCACACGAACCAGTTTCCGGGATATGACCTAACAAATTAGTCCTGGGTATTTCTATACAAATGTCTCTAATGATCACCAGAGGGGGAAACTCCCAAACCGAGGGGCAATCAAAATGGGAGATTCCTGGGCTAGGATGACGACAAGTCCAGCTGCTGTCCTAGAGCTAAAAGGCAGGGAGGCTGGCAGGGTTCTGGCCTGTAGGCTCCGCCTCAAGGAAGAGCAAGCTGAGCAGTTCACTGCACCTGTGTCCAAGGGCGGACACTTGGGCTCAGGGAACTCGAGGACTCAGCTGGCCCGCCCCACACGCTCCTCACCCTCCACCCCCACTGCCACAGGCGAGGCCGGAGAGCCTTGTGGGTCAGAGGTCACAACTGCTTTTACTGCAAGACCTGCAGCCTAAGCCAGACCTGCGACCTCCCGCACCGTCAGACGCCCTGCAGCTCTGGAAGCCTTGCTGAGAACGTCTGCTGGACTTCCGGTTATAAACCGGAGATGGCGAGACAGACAATCTCCAGGGAGAGCATCCTGTGGACCCCGGGGGCCACCTCTGACTTCCTCATCTGGAGGTGGATGCTTGTGCTTCCCGTTGCTTCTCTTTGCTGAGAGATCTCAAGCAGCCCAGGCTGATGATCTTCAACTCAGCATCTCTGAGGACGGCCTCAGATCCTTAATCCCGCAGCCTGCACCTCGGGAATGCTGGGATTCCAGGGGTGTTTGCTTTGGTTTACTTGGGAGGGCGTGTTTCTGACTCTGCCCTGGAGTTTGGAATGAGTCTCCTGTCTCGCAGCTTCTAGGATGTTGGGCTGTCCACCGAGTCTCCTGACAATGGTTTTGTTTGTTTGGGTGTGTGTGAGAAAGATTTTCTTCCTTTTAACATCATTTAATCTAGTGCCTTTAATTTTTTTCTGTTTTGGATTTTTTCCCCCTCCTTTGAGGCAGTTTCATGAACCACCTTGCCCAGAGCTTAGCAGGTTTGCTCTTAAGACCTAGCAATACTTTCTCAGACAGCTTGTTAGAGACTTGTTGGCTATTCATTTCTATCAATGGTAGATTAATAAACGTTATTATTAGAAGCTAAGAAAATGCCTTGAGGGATTGGGGAGAGGGTTCAGTGGGGAAAGCACTTGCTACACAAGCAGGACGACTTGAGTTCAGACTCCAGACATCACATAAAACAGCCAAACATGGCAGTGTCCACCTAACTCCAGAGTGGAGACAAGCAGATCCAGCTAGCTCACTGGTCACATCCGTGAGCTCTGGGTTCACTGAGAGATCCTGTCTCAGACAGAGAGAGACAGAGAGCAGTAAATTCTGTCCCCCCACACACGTTCACACTCCACACACGCACACCTCTCCTTCTGAGCACACCAGTCACTTGGAAAGCAAGACATGTTGAATCACGAGTATAATTTCACAGGTAAAATATGTGATGATACTCATGGTTTATGACCCAACACAGAACCAGCAGCCCAGGGACAGGACAGGACATCAGTTTAAGAAGGCTGTGTTCCTGTTGACTGAGATGCAAAGATGTTGCTGTGACCAAAAGTGACTTAAGGGAGGAAAGGTTGGGGATTTTTTTTTTTTTTTTTGCTTGTTTGTTTTGGATTGTTGATGTTGTTGTTTTGGGTTTGTTTGGTTTGGCTTACACACCTAGGTCACAGTCCATCACTGAGGGAAGTTGGGGCAGGAAGCAGAACTAAAGCTTGAAGAATGCTGCTTGCTGAATCACGGGCTCATGGCTAACTCACTTCCTTATGCAGCCCAGAACAACTCGCCCAGGAAACGGTGTTGCCCACAGGGTGATGGGTCTTCCCATATCAACTAACAGTCAAAAGAATTCCCACACAACACATGCACAGGCCCGTCTGGTTTGGACAATCCTCAACTGAAACTCTTTTCTCGGCTGACTACAGGCAGTGTCACACGGATAGTGAGGGACCCTGGAAATCTATCTGCTCGGTGCCTAAAGCGTGGCTTCAGGAGTAAGAGGGACACCGGTGTCAAAGACAGTCAAGAAGAAAATAGAATAAAAATAGTCTGCAAAAAGTGAGAACAAGAGGGGAGAGCAAATTTTCCTACCAATGTCTATTTTAAATATACGACTGAATTACTGTATCAGATTACACAAAAGGACAGCCAATTATCTCATATAAAAATTCACATGCTCTAACTGCATAAAAAACCCACAGTTTGGGGAGACTTTAAGGAAAAATAGAGAATCACCCTAGATTGTCCTTCACAGCATGAATTTACATATTTAAATAAAAAAATAACCAACTATCGTTTAAGTTTTCTTTATCTTTCTCCACTAACCACCCCCGCCTGGTTCAGCACAGGCCAGGAATTTAATTAGGACAGCTACCACAGGGGTGGGAGTCAACTACCACTAACAGGAGTGTTTCTCAGGGACATGCCGCATACTTCACAGTGGAGCTCTTGAGCCAAATCACAGCTCTGTGAAACACTTATTTATCTGTCCCTAATGGTGTGGAGGCTCTGGAAAGTCTCAATGACAGTGGGGTCCCAGTACAGTGACCACCCCAGTTGCTGCTCAAGGAGAATCTATTGTCTATAGTAGCAAAAAAAGACAGAGTTCAGCCTGGGCCTCTTCTTATGGAAGGTCATTGTCATTTTCTAAACATTAGCTATACTATGGCCAAGGAGAGACGTTACTGGTAAAAGTTGATTATAAAGTATGGGAACAGAGAAACTTTTACTTGAAATATGTTACAGTTTGTTTCTTTCACAATGGGGGAAAATATCATTTTAAAGAATAGAATGTTAAATAAAACTTTTCAAAAACTTACTTTCCTTAAATAAAATGTTGTACAATGTAACCATTCCGAGCAGACAAAAGAAATCTTTCCAAAATATCTGTTCAAAGGACAAAACGTGACACATTCTATAGTATTTTCTGGTTAAATCATTTCTGAAATGTCTTTTTTAGAGTGAAGGGTGTTTTGAGACAGGGTTTCCTGTATCCCCCAGGCTAGACCTGAAATCATTCCGCAGCTGAGGATGACTCTGAACTCTGGATCTTCTTACATCTACCCCAAGGTCTGGGACAACAAGGGATGCACCACTAAGCCCAGCCCATTTCTGAACTGGTGATTCTCAAAGGCGGCTCCCCTCAACTTCTGACTCATTCAGATTCCTACTTCTCAAACTGAGAATGCACAAAACCAGACACTTCCTCATATTCCTGTGAGCACACACACTCACCACACTCATACACACACACCACACCCCATACACACACACAACACACAAATACTCATGCACCACACACCACACACACACACACACACACGTTTTAACAAAAAAATAAAAGGTTGAGTCATTCTCAAACTTGTTCTTTTTCTCATGTGCATATCAAATCCAGAAGTAAAATCTTGAAAGATCTGTTTTTTATGTCCAGACGCATCCTTAGCCCACACAATTCCCTTTGGCTCACAGTGTAGACCATTTCTTTCCAGTGGTCTCTGCTAGGAAAACAAACACCCAGCCGCTCACCTCCATTTCCTCTGACTTCCCTTTCCTCCACCCCACCTGAGCTCACCGTCCTCATCAGTCTCTGCAAACAGCGAATCTACACCATCTAGTCCAGTCCCGCTCAGTCAGAAATGCAACTCACGTCCCCCTCTTTCCACTGCCTCTTTAACCGTGCCCCAGGAGGGTTTCCATGTCCTGAATAAACCCATAACACCAGATTCTCTGCTTCAGATGCTGTTTCTAATGAAACCCAAACTAAAGCCAGAAGTGACCTCAGGGGACAGGTCCACTCTAACCGTGAGAAGTCTACCTGAGGAGTGGGGATGGTATCCTAAGGCCACAAGCACAGTAGACATGAATCATTAGAACATTAGTGGCCACCTTGAGTCTTAACCTGCTTGAGGGTACCTCAGAATCATCCTTTTTTTCAGACTGGAAATGGGGGACAATTCTCCTTCATCTCCCTGATACCCTCTGATCGTGGGCTGGTCTATCGTGCATCCATCCATACTCCCAGTCTGTAACATAGACAAGGGAGTCTTCCAACAATCCAGAGATAAAAGCAGGAAGTTGGTAGAGAAACTGAGGGGGAACATTCTGGAATTATACCTGGACAGAGTTGGTTCTCGCCTCAGGGGCTGGGATAAAGGGTGAGTTGGGATGCCAGCTCCTTTGTGTGTACTGTGATAACTAACAATATTCAGGCTACTGTTCATGGAGACACAGTGAGCAATCTCACCACAGGTGCCCAAACTCAAGGCCAAGCAAGCATATGTGAATAGGATTTAATTTTATATCAAGTAAAACTGTACATTTTCTCTGGGAGTGCATTGGATAACACTAAGAGCTGACTATTGTTAAGCATGGCACTGAGGCAGCAATGATAAATACCAAGTAAAAACTACAGTTTGCTGGCATAACAGCTCTTCTCAGACTAACTGTGACCAGGAACAAGAAGAAGCAGACTACACACAGCGCAAATCCAAGGTGTGTGGGTCCTGCCCCACCAGCTTGGCAGCGACGTACAACAGAAACCTTGTCTTCTCAGGACAAAGGAGTCCATCACATCGGCCCCGGGTCCTGTTTTGTTCAAACCCTTGTTTAGGCATCAGCATGCTGATGTTCTAGAGTTCATCCTACATAATCCGGTCCAAATCCATCCCTTGAGGTGAGCATTACATCAAATGCTAAGAACAGTCAGGAGTATAGAGGAATGAGGAGGCCAGCAGCGCGAGGGACTGGTGACCTAGGTCTCCATGTCACTGCAGGGTGGAAGTAAGCGTGACTAAGCAGTGAGAGTCCAGATAAGACATCTAGCCCACCAACACCTCACAAAAGCCCTCCCCAGGCCTGGCTCCCATTCTCCTGCCTCTGTCAGACGTGGGGAGATGTGAGCCTCAGAGACCCAGCACGGCCTAGGAGCCTCGGGCGGAATGTACATGTGAAGGGTTTTCCCATCACATGCAACCACAGAATACGTCCAAGAGGGACTAGGCTAACAAAATAAGGAGTCAAGGGCCAAATAAATAGAGCAGAGGGGAGCCACCTGGGAACACAGCAGCAAGGGCTGAAATCAGATCCTCTGGGCCAGGACTAAAATGGTAGCTCACGGGCTGACTCCAGCCTGCTGCTGGCTATTGTTGCTGGAGCAGAGTCTAAAAACTAGTTGGGCCAACTTCTATAAATTAAATTTTTACATAAAAGTACAGCATTCTCAACAAATTGCCAAGCCGGTTCCAGTGGACTTAACTGCCCTTCACAGCAACAAAAATCCGCCAAGTAGCGGTTCCTCCCTTGATAGTTCTCAGGGGTCAAGAAAGGTTTCAGCGGCTGAACACCTTTCATTAAACAACTGAAATATTTCTCTGCGTCTGTGCTAAAACTGGAAACAAGGCTAGTGAGACACTCGGCAGGAGAAGGCCCCTGCTGCCAAGCCTGACCACCTGGACCCAACCCCAGGACCCAGATGGCGGAAGGAGAGAACCAGCTACCGTAAGTTGTCCTCTGACCTCCACACTCGTGCCCATACACATGCAGGCGTACAAAATAAACCAAGAGGAATGCAGTAATTAACAATGGGAACAATAAAAGGATCTCATTTTCCTTTTTTATGTGGCTATGTATCTTTACGAGAACACACGTTGATGTGTACAGTAGAGTCTAGAGGCCAAATGTGTAAGTCTTTCTCAGGCACCATCCATCTTGCTTTCTGAGACTGAGTCTCTCATTGGCCTGGAATGGCCAAGTAGGCTAAGCTGGCTGACCAGTGAGTGCCAGGGATGGCCTGTCTCCCCTCCATAGCACCAAGATAACAAGCGTTGTTTTTATATGGAGCTTAAAAACGAACGCAGGTTCTCACGCCTGCACAAAACTTCACTGATTGAACTACACCACGAGCGTGACGCTCACGCTCCTTCCACCAAATCTATTTATGTATCTGGCCTCTGTGAACATGTGTGGTTGAGGATAGCCGCCTCAGCACTCCACAGAAGTACCCGCAGCACCACGCAGGGGGCCCGAGCGTGCGCAGTCATTACTGTCGTGTTATGGGGCAGGTGGGTGATACAGAATACCTTTTGCAATTTAAAAAGTGAAAGATTCTGCACAGGTAAGAAAATAGAAAGTAGGTTTTCGTAACTGAACAGATTTGTGTTTTATTTTGTATTTATGAACTATCCACAATGCATTAGAGATTAATGAATATTTCATCAGATATTTTTAAAGTCGTATTGTTCGTTTTCCCTACTTTTCCATTAGCTTCTGGCCATAGAAGTATAATCTCAGCATTCATTTACTCTACAGGGGCTAATTATCACCTCATTTTTCTCCAGTCTCTATTATATTATTTTTCGCACCTTCTTGCCTACTTGAGAAGCAAGATTTAAAGTCTTGCTTGCGCTTAAATGGCCACTAACTTTTTATTCTAAGATAGAGGCACTTCTAAAGAGCTTGAAATTTGCCTTTAGCCCAACAAATGTTTATCCCTCAACACACACACAAAAGAAGAAGAATTCCATTACCCGGCTGAAGCTCACTCCTTACATCTTTAGTGTACTGGACGAAACTTGCAGCTGATGGCAAAGAGAAAAATCCATTAGCAACTGGTCTGCATGGCAGCTTGTTCAAGTCAGTGAGGTCTATCGCCCTAATGCTGTGGAAGACCGCAGAGTATCCGTTCCTATAGCTGTGTCCTGCAGGCTCAATTTCAAACTTGACTTACCTAGAACAGGTTTTTTTTTTCTTGCCTTTGAATTTTTTTAATTGATTTTTATTGAGCTCTACATTTTTTTCTGCTCCCCTCCCTGCCTCTCCCCTTCCCCCTTCAATCTTCGCCCAAGGTCCCCATGATCCCAGTTTTCTCAGGAGATCTTGTCTTTTTCTACTTCCCATGTAGATTAGATCTAGGTAAGTCTCTCTTAGTGTCCTCATTGTTGTCTAATAGAACAGGTATTTTTGCAATGTTTCTGCTATAGTCAAATACTGCAAAATCTAAATGCTTCAACTTAAAAGACACAGCTCTTCACAGGAAACAATGGGATCTCAACTCACCAAGCAAAGTCCTCTCGCTGTTGACAGAGCAGCTGACAGCTTGCATGTCCCTCTCAAAGGTGTACAGGTGCTATTAAAACAGCCGGAAAGGGAGGTCACAGTGAATAACAATTGTATGAAGGCAAACTCCTATTAAACTTTGTACTAAACATTACTTAGCAAACACTCCCTAAAGCACAGAGTGAACTAATCTGTGCTGACATGGTCTGGATTATTTCTCAAGGAAAATGTGTTTAATATTTTGTGCCACATCGGGCCCT
Organism: Alexandromys fortis; assembly: GCF_014885135.2. Taxonomy (NCBI): domain Eukaryota; kingdom Metazoa; phylum Chordata; class Mammalia; order Rodentia; family Cricetidae; genus Alexandromys; species Alexandromys fortis. The sequence goes on along the minus strand of NW_026067916.1, from coordinate 12,010,655 downwards.
GAAACTTAGCTATGGGACAACCAGCGTGGTTCAGAAGACAAACTTTGAAACTAAGCTAGACCCACGGTCAAATCCTGACTGCTGTTTTCTCGCTGCGTGACTTTGGGAAAATTATTCAACTTACCTAACCATCATAATTAGCATAGGACTATAATATGTATCTCGTGTTATTATGAGGACTGAGGAATACTGGAGTGGTATGGCCAAAGTAAGTAAAAAACATCTCATAGGGGTAGAGGATCAAGAGGCTCAGTGCAGCTTATGCCGTCCAAGGGGCACCCAGACGTTAGCATGGGAGATGAGAAAGGCTTCAATCCAATGACACACTCAACTCTCATACCGTGGAATGTGTCACAAGTGTATTTCATATTAAAGGAGTGGATAACAAATCTTCTGTGGTTACTTAATCTTTCCTTTTTATGAATGTTTGTATTGTTCAAAATATCAAGAGAAGCCGGTCATGGTACACACACCAGTAACCCCAACCCTCCAGAGGCTGAGGCAGAGGGGTACAAGTTGGAAGCATCCCAGGCTATATGGTGGGACCCTGTCTGAAGCAACAGTGGGGGGAATCAAAAGATTCCACTTTATCAATGCTCGGGAAAATGAAAACAGTCACACAGATGAAAGACGTGATGTGTAAGCTAAGGACTGAGGACACACTCTGGCTGTGTCACCACATCTCCATGGGAGACAGTCACTAAAGGGGAGCATTGAGTTAATATGAGGGCACTAAGTTTGGGGCTCCAGAGACGGCTCAGTTGTATTGCTACTCGTGCAGAGAATCCAAGTTCAGTTCCCAGGACCCACGTCAGGCAGCTCATAACTGCATGTGCATCTGACGCCTCCCCCCACAGCTGACGCCTCCCCCCACATCTGACGCCTCCCCCACATCTGACGCCTCCCCCACATCTGATGCCTCCCCCACATCTGATGCCTCCCCCCACATCTGACGCCTCCCCCCACATCTGACGTCTCCTGTGTGTGTGTGAATGTGTGTATGTATGTATGTATGTGTATGTCTGTACATATGTGTGTATGTGTGTTGTGTGTGCGTGTGTGTATGTGTGTGTGTGATAAGCATGTATAATGCAGACACACACGTACCTATGCGTGTGCTGTGAATGGCAGGGGTCAGGGTCCAGTGTCTCCTCTATCACGCTCCACCATTTTGGATAGACGGTCAGGCCCACGGGTCCCTAGATCCTGCCTGTCACCCTCCCAGTACTGGGGTTGCAGATCACACACTGTGTTGTTTTTCAGGGGGTGCTGGGTTGTGGACTTGTGTTTGTCCTGCAAGCCCTTTACCCTGTAAGCCATGTTCGCCTTTTACTACAGCCCAGCTTAATAGACTGCTTCATGCCTTGGCAGCTGCATTTAGTCCCAAATAACCTATTCATGGGCATTAATTTCATTTAGCTGCTACTTTTAGATACTAAAATGATGCAATTAACATTCATTTGTATTATTTTCTAGTGCTGGGGCGCAAACCTGGGAACTTGTACAAGTTGGGAAAGTATTTTACTACTGAGATACATTCTTAAACCTCAAATATATCTTTGTGAGCCTATGCAAGAATTTATGGGATACAAGGAATAGAAGTATGGGATTCTTCATTATAAACATAAAAAATATACACCAAACTAGTTTATGCAGAAAAGCAATTACACAGTGGCTCAAGGAACAGGATAATGTGAAGTCAGTCTGGGCTTTAGCTATGGTTTAATCCAGAAATAGAAATAACCATTCTTTTAACCCTCTGGCTTTAACACATCTTCAGCCTCTACATAACAAAACTCCAAGTTCTGGTCTCCAAAAGCCTGGCGGTTCCAATCTTACAGTCCATGTGAGCAGAATCAGAGAAGAACAGTCTCAGTCCCCAGAAAAGTCTGCTAGGTACTTGTATACCACCAGCGCAAGTCTTATTTCTTCCTGCTCACTCTGAGGGTAGACCAGCAGGGCTGGGAGTGAGGAAGAGAGGTCAGAGAGGGGCAGGGAGGAAGGGAACTTGTCCCCTTATGTCTAAGCAGTGTGCTGCTTCCTGTTTGGCCATGTAAGGAGGGTCATTCATCTAAAACTGCAGAGGAAGACCAAAAAAGACTCCCTTCTCCCCAGTCTCCTCACTCAGTAAAGCTGAAAACCCTGAACGTTGTCTACAAAATGAAGCTAAGAGGCCTGGGAAGTTGAGTAAAGAAAACAGGTTAGATAACGTGTTTCTCCCGTAAGCACAAAGCTTTGGGTTCGGTCTACAGCGTCCTGGGGGTGGGGAAACACAGACTCTGGGGACTCCAAGTTCTGAGAAACGAGGCAGCGGTAGCTTTTTTTTTTTGCATACCATATTCTAGACTTGAAGCTAAAAAAGAGATTATAGCAGAAAGGAAGCCAGAAATAGACAGAAACACACACACACCCCCTCCATCGCCCAAGGCAAAGAAACAGAAAGCCTGCAAGACAGAGTCTGTTAGATGCTGCCCAGACTACTCTAGCCAACAGTCTGAGGAAAGGCGACCCCACTTGTCCCGTTACCCACAAGGCTGAGCAGGGAGACTGGGATCCCACTCCATCCAAATGCCCCAGGCACTGTCCACTCCTGCCAGATGGGATCAGAAAAGATCAGGTAGAAATCACGACGTTCCTCGCACCTGGTAGAAATCTACCTCCCCCTCGCAGCGCACAGAAAGCCATGTAGGATGGTGGGCATCTACCCGGACCCAGCTCTGAGGAGTCCCAGCTCTTCCTCAGTGGAGCACCGGCAGAAGGGCTGGACGCGAAGTTAGGACTCGTACCTCACGTCTCCCAGAACCCACCCTGGTTCCTGACCCTGAGGGGGTGAAGCCTAGCAGGCAGCTGAAAAGCCCATTTCCACCTAGCACCAACAGCGGACCCTCTCAGCTGGGTACCATCAAAGGAAGCCAAGTGGAAGAGTTCCAGTCTTCGCTCCTACCACGGCGGGAGTGGGATGGTGCCCTACAGTCCACAAGTTCTCTATCAGAGGAGACACTGGAACAGAAATCTAAATAAGACCTAGCGTCTCTTGGGAGCTATGAAAACCATGAGTCATGCCAGGAACTGGGAGAACTTCAGCTCGAGTGAGAAAAACAGACGTTGGGCACTAGGGTGGCAAATACTAGACGCTGTGGCAAAGATTTCAAAACACACACACACACACACACACACAAACAAGACAAAAGGCCTCGACTAAGAAGTTTAAAATGTGATTGAATAAAAACAGTAGAAATCCTAACAAGGACACAGATAAAGAAAAATGCATAGAAATTTTACTCTTGAAAATTACAGTAATCAGCTTTTAAAATCTTAAATGATAGCAACATACTAAAAAAAAATCCAGGAACTTGAAGGAAAAAAAAAAAACCTAATCTGAACAGCACAAAGTAAATTACCTGGGACCAAGGGAAAGAAGTGATACCTCATAGACCCCTGACTACCACAAAGATCTGATTAACTAATTTTAACTAATTAAAATCCAGGAAAGGAAAAAAGTGAAACTTTTTAAAGTGTTTGAAGACATAGTGATTGATGGGCAAATTGCTCCAAATTGAGCATAAGATTCGATAAACTGAATGGAAACCCAAACAATGGAGGACGGAGAGCCGACCATGAGGTCATACGAGCAGGAGAGTTGCCCCTGCCCCTCACCAGCAGCAGCCCAGCACTCGGGAGGGGCCCGCCACCTCGGCCAGACAGCACAGTAGCGATGGCGCTGGTGGTCCAGGTGTGAGAGAGCCAGTGATGAGGGCGTGAAGGAAGGAGAGCCCGCCCCGCCCCTGCTCATTGCTCCAGGGGTAAACTAGCAAGGGCAATGCTCGAGGGCTCACCCTGGCGGTGAGGGCAGGGAGAGCTGGCGGGCTGACCAACCCAGCAGCTGCCCAGGCTCAGACCAGGGCTAGGAGCTGACCCACCCCAACATCCGCCCCATCTGTGATCTGGAGAACGTGTGAAGGGGCCAGACCTGCAGACCCAAAGCTGCAGGGTCTCCATGACGACGCAGGGCAACAGCAGGATATCCTAGGGTGTCCCCGTGAGGGTCCAGCATCGATAGTGTAGCAGAAGCCAGAGGCCTCCGGCCAGACCAATGACGATGCCAATGGCAGTGAACACTTGCAAGGAAAAACGAATGGACTAAAGGGTGTACCATGTTACACTACAGCTTCCGGGACAAGATTTTTCCCTTTTTTCTATTTTTTTCTCTTAAATTTTATTTTATTTTATTTGTGGGGGAGGTTGCAAGGGCAGATATGAAGGGACAAGAAATGAATGGGATGGAGATGCCTGATGTGAAAGATACAGAGAATAAATAAAAAGGAAGTTTTATAATAATAATAATCTATAAATAAAAAGAAAGAAAGAAAGAAAAGAGAAAGAAAGAAAGAAAGAGAAAAGAAAAGAAAACCCAAAAACCCAAACAAATCCATAGGGACACACTCAAGTAAATTTTCATAAAATAAAGGGCAAAGGAGAAAAAAAAACATTTTCAAAAGTGATTGGGGAAAATGACACCTTAAATACAGAAAGAAAATGTATTAAAAGATGGGTTTTCCACAAAAGGCCATGAAGAGAGGGGGGAGGACATTTTTTTCAGGAACCAAAAGATGATAGCTGTCAGCTTGAATTCTAGACTTGACAAAACCATCCTTCAAAATGAATAAATGAGAGGAAACACTCAGGTGAAGAAAACTGAGAATATGTGACCTGCCCACAACCCTGAGTTACTGTGACTGAAGCAAATTCCTAAAAGATCAAGAAAATGTTTTTTTTTTTAAAGAAAAAAAGATGAAACAATGAAAAGAATGGAAATATGGGTAGGAAGCAGTGGATTTTCCTTAGTTCATTTTGTCTAAATTATACTTAACAACAAAGGCAAAATATGTGTCATCAAATTCGGATCTTGAAAAACACCACCGAGTTAAGGCTGCAACTTGGTGGTGCCGTGCTTGCCTGACATGGACGGTGGCTGTGGGTTCAACCCCAAGGACCACAGAACAAGTGTGTAAGTAGAAGTCTTGTCTCTATGGAAGGGGGCGGCAGGAGAGATGGTGCTACAGGTAAACGTGCTCAGAGCCCCTGCAGAAGACTCCGGTTCCGGGGATCCAACGCCCTCTTCCCGCCTCCATGGGCTCTGCACGCACATGCCGCACATGCTCACACAGACACTCACAAAGTAGATAAATACACAAATAAGTCTTTGTAAAGAGGGACAACATGTGGGCAGCAACTGTAAATTCAGGAAAGTGAATGACTTCAGAAGTAAAGGGCCCTGAGTTTCCTGGAAACTGGCAAACAGCCGCCAGCAGCTCTCCGGACGCCTGCACTGAGCTCGCTAACCGCAGTAGCGGCGACAGAATCGCGCTCTGTGATGAACCGTGACACCCACATCCTACCAGAGTCACCTTCCTGGTTCTCCTGTCACGCTCTAGTTACACAAGATGTAAGAACCGGAGAAAACTGGGTCAAGGGTGCTTGGGACTTGGCAGTTTTGCCTGTTTAAAAACAAAACCACGTAGGAAGGTGGGGGATCGTTAGGTTTGTGCGGCCTTGAACCCCGCCTGGAAACAAAGCATTGTCTTTCTCTTGGTGGCACAGTCCCAAAACAAAAATACAGAACTTGAAAGAAAATGTCAAGTCCAGGTGACTTGATATGCAAACCCATTTCCTCAACCAAAGAGCCAGGGGGAGCAATGTGGGTTGTAAGGTGTTCTGAACATTTGGGAAACACAGAAGGGAGAGGGGGATTAGTGACTTCTGTGGTTTGACTGTGTCTCCCAAGTCCATAGGCTGGAAAGAGAATCCCCAGTTCAGCGGTGTCGGAGGCAGAGGCCCAGGGAAGGGTGGTTAGGTCACAGGCTCTTCCCTCCTAATGGACTATGGCTTTATCAGCCCTGGTTAGTTACTAAGAGTATTAGCATAAAGGTGAATCAAGACCCCTCTTGCTTGCGGGTCCTCACCCTTCTACCATGTACCATGGCAGAGAAAGCCCTTACCAGATGTAGCACCCTAGACCTTGAACTTCCCAACATCTGGAACCTGTAAGAACTAAACATCTGTTCTTCACAAATCACCAAACTTTCCTGGGCAGTGGTGGTGGCGCACGCCTTTAAACCCAGCACTCGGGAGGCAGAGGCAGGAAGGTCTCTGTGAGTTCCAGGACAGCCAGGGCTACACAGAAATCCTGTCTTTAAAAACAAGAGAGAGACAGAGAGGGACGGAGAGAGAGAGAGAGAGAGAGAGAGAGAGAGAGAGAGAGAGAGAGAGAGAGAGAGAGAGAAGATCTCAGACTCTCCAGTATAGCAGGCTGTAGCAGCAGCAACTTTGTGTAAAGAAAGACGTGCCTATCACCATAAAGCTGGTTAAGATTCCTGCTAATTTATGCCTTAGCCAATTTATTTCCTGAGTGATCTGCATATCTGAAAAACCAAAGAAGCAGTAAGCTTAAAGGCCCAGGGGAGATGCACATACCCATAGAAGGCAGTTGCACCCCGCACCCAAGTCAGACTAAAATCTCATATAATGCTGCTCCAAGACACATCTTCTCACAATCTGGGCCATCTAGAAGCCCAGGGAAGGACTGTCCCAGCACCCAGAGTTTTGTTTGCTTCTTCCCCAGACTGTATCTCTTTTTTCTTTTCTTTTTTTTTTTTTTTTTTTTTTTTTTTTTTTTTTTTTTTTTTTGGTTTTTTTTTTGGTTTTTCGAGACAGGGTTTCTCTGTGGTTTTGGAGCCTGTCCTGGAACTAGCTCTGTAGACCAGACTGGCCTCGAACTCACAGAGATCTGCCTGTCTCTGCCTCCCAAGTGCTGGGATTAAAGGGGTGTGCCACCACCGCCTGGCTCCCAGACTGTATCTCAACAGGATTTGCCTTGCTCATCCCTGGGACTCTGATGCTCGCAAGGGGAACACTGACTGCGTAGTTATTGGATCAGAGAATAAACAGAAACGAGCGGCTGTGCAAGGAATGGGGGTGGGGTGTGATGGGAGAGAGAATGACCACTCTCCGCACTGAAGCCGAAAGAGAGAGGTACCTGTGGGAAACTTAGAACGCAAAAAGGATCTTTAAGTTCATGGCCAATAAGACACGATTCTCAAATGTTTCTACCCAAGCACAAACTGCCCTGCCACCCTAAGGTCCCAGTTAGGTTAACCTTGTCCACACTGACCAGGAACTAGCAGGGATAGGTTTGAATAAAACTAAGGAACCAGCTCCAAACCTGGGCTGTTACTAAAAAGGAACAGAAACAATGTCACGAAAGTCAGCCAGAATCAGAACTCAGAGCCAAGGGCTGCTATGAAAATGACCTCGGAGTATACACGGGTCTTGCAGAAGGCAATGGACTTCCAGCTTTTAGTTTTTTCTCCATAATATTGTAAAATTAATCTAAGCCAACTTTAGCCGAACTTCAAAGAACTAAGACTATGTGTGTCATTTTGGTTCAGGGGTCATTAGACTGTTTTTTTTTTTTTTTTTTTTTTTTTTTTTTGACAACAAGGATTTAAACAAACTAAAGAAATAGGAGAGAGGGGAAATAAAAATATTTAAGCTTCTGGAAAAAAAAACTGAGCTTTATATCTAGAAAACAGAGGAGGCAAAAGAAAACAGTCAGCTAAGAAATCTATAATTACCTCATTCTGTCTGGTTTGGCAGTCATATAATCCAAAGACAGCATTCCCCTTAATATCCTGAAAATCAATCAGATGTTTGTTAGTGCCATTGTTTGGGAAATGAGGTTGTCACGCTAAAGGAAGCCTGCTGTATACATCTAGAAGACCAGGCCTAACTCAGCTAGGCCCTGGAACTTGGAGCAGGAAAGGGTCACCACTAACAGTTTAGAGACTCTGGGGACTGCCTTAGCATGAACCTCCAGCCGTGTTCTTAAGAGAGTAAATATTACAAAACAGATAACAGTATTGAACAAAATCCATAATATAAGAATATTATCAGTAAGTAAAATTGAATCTTTAAATGCATTATCCATAAATACAACTTACAAATTTTCTTATATTTTTGGTTGTGAGCCTAGCTTTTAATGGCTGAGCCCTCTCTCCAGTCCACAATATACAAATTTTCTTTTATCAACAGGAAACAAATTACGGCGGAACACATGTCTAGAACTATCTGTTGGAATTACTCCTTCGTGTGTCCCTATTAGCAGAGTTGTCGGTAAAATTAAAACTTCCTTAGAGCATCCAACATCTGACAACATTGTTAAGTATCTACAATGTCAACTATGGTTATATTCCCATCTGATGACAGAGTAACCATAGTTAACATTTTCTCAAAGACAAAACTTTAACATACTAGTCAGGTTTAAATGTCTTGGCCCTTTCTTCCCTAGAGAAAATGAAATTACCCATCCATTCTTTTTTTTTTTTTTTTTGAATTTCAGATATGTAGTTTCACCTGATTTTTTTTTAAGAAAAAAATCTCATAAGATGGACCACCACCATCTCTTCAATATCACCTTCACAGAAGCCAAGGATGTCAAAGGTTAAGAACCAGCAAGTCTTTGCTGCCCTTCAATAAAGTGGAGTATGGTTTCTATAAAAAGTTAGTCTTAGCACTGGGGAAGCAGAGACAGGCAGATATCTGTGAGTTTGAGAAAAGCCTGGTCTACGTGGTGAATTCTAGGCTAGCTGTTGCTATATAGTGAGATTTTGTCTCAAAAAAAAAATCCGTGAAAGGATAATCTAAATGATGAAAACAATAAGCTGTGTGCTGTATTTATTCACTGCAATAAGAAGACAGCATGGACTCACCTTATAGGTATAAAGAATGTTTCCATCTCTTTCGATGTTTAGCACACGCAAGCTCTCATAAGCTGTTTCTAGAACACCTGGAATAGAAAATGACAAGCTAATGTTCAGGAAATGGCTTTAACATATCCAGCAAATAGAGTATTCATGAGAGAAATCAAGTTCTAAGCTAAAAGCTGGTGACCCCGTTATAGAGACTGTACAAGCAGGCACACTTAACCTATCATGTTAGAAGTCAAAACACTCATGACCTTTAAGGGGCAGGGAAAGACTAGCGGGGGAGGGTACACTCTGAGCGCACGGGCAAGCTCGTGGAGACATTCACTGGGCTGTGTCCTCTTCACCTGTCCACTAAATACTCCTCTGTACCCTGTGTCTCAATGATTTCCATTGTATGCTAGCTTTTCTTACGCATTCCGAGACTGTGCCATTAGTGGCACACCAACTTAGAATTACTCTCCGCTGGCATTTGGCAAAGTGCCAGCCAAACCAGTGTACAGACCTGCATTCAGATCCCCAGCGCCCATGTAAAAAGCCAGGCTTGGCAACATACATGTGCAGCTCGCCTGCTGGAGGAGTAGATTCAGCTTGTTATACCTGCTGGCCCAACCAGGGAGTGCCAGGTTCCATGAGAGTGTGTCTCGAGAAAGATGGAGTCTGATAGAGGAGGACCAAACTACACCATCTGCTAGCCTCTACCCGCTCACGTGAGCACACACACACACACACACACACACACACACACACTGCACTCATGTACACACACGTAAACAGGCAAACCTTCCCTCGCTTACTATGATGTCATAAGTACAGACAAGCTAACCCAGAAGTACAGACATCCCTGTTCGTCTTCCCCGCAGGATGCTGCCTTTGGTTGGCTCCTTACTAAGAGTCAGAAAAAGGTTTTTTCTCTTGCTATCAAGAACCACCCGACCCCCACCCCCACCCCCAAACCCAGAAAGGTTCCTGTGTTTATTACCCAGGAGGAGACCAGGAGGAGGGAGGAGGAGGAAGGAGTGGGAAAGTTCTGTTCGGAGCTGAGATCTTCTCATCCCTTTGCCGTAGAGGCTTTGGAGAGAGGTCTCTGCGGTAGCCTACCTAGGACACCTGCGCCCGATGGCCATTCCCCCAGTGGGTCACAGCTAGGAGAGGAGAGTTTCCTGTGAGCCCTTCCGTGTACAACTTTGTGACTATGCACGTCCCAGTGTGGAAAAGCACACCTCAGGCTTTTAGCAGGAGTTAGACTTTATTCATTGAAAAACGTCTCCTTTGGTGTTTATACAGTGACATGGACGGTCTGGCTACGGCTCGTGTGGTACAACTTTCTCTCTCCTCTCCTGTGTCTCTCCGGGGACTCGTGCTCACGGTGTGAGACAGGCAGTCCTCCCTCGGCATCCTCCCCAGCCAGCACTCAGTCTTTTCATCCCATTGGTCCACTGTCATTTAGAGCGGTTGTGTCAGGTCACACCTAGAATACTCTTTGCCCTCTGTGATGCGCCCTTAATCCCAGCACTCAGGAGGCAGAGGCAGGCAGACTCTTTGAGTTTCAGGCCGGTCAGGTCTACACAGAGAGACCCTGATTCATAAAAAAATGAGCAAACCACAAAACCCCCCATAACCGCTGAAAACCACCTGCATTACTTGGCTGATGTGTTTCTGAAACTGATTAAACCAGTCTCTGAAACTAGCAACTGCCTCGGAGCACAGAGGACCTATGTGAAGCTGGTGCATTCTTTTCCGCTCTGAGGGTGTCAGTCTAGGGAAACTGATGGAACTCTGTGTCCTTATGACTTGGGTACTTTCCAATAAAAAAATCTTCTAGAGCAGGACATAAAGGACCTTTATACAAAACATTTAATTTAAAATCTAACTGTCCATCTTCATCTACAATTTTTAGGGCAGCCTTGATTCTCCAGGTAAAGAGCTCAAATAAGCAGTGGTCTGTACAGCATTCTTGAGTATCATGAACTGAGGAGAAACTGATATTTTTAACTTCCTCAAAAGTTCATCATAATCAAATGACTTAAACTGAGTTGCTCATACACAAAGCTATATCCAGACATTAAAATAGTAATGCATTGGCTATAGAAAATTCAAATGTTTAGATGAAGCATGCAAAACATCCTACAGCGCATTCTGTTTGTATTTTTAACAAAAGAAAAGCAGAATAAAGGCAAGGGTAGCGGAAGAGAGGACACCAGAGCTGGAGCTGGTGGGGAGCCTTCACCCTCACCCTGAAGCCTCTCTTCCTCCTGTCACGAAACACGGTGCGGGAGTTCTGTGTGAGGACACACACGTGGTCTGTCACGAGACACGGTGTATGAGAGTTCTGTGTGAGGACACACGTGGTCTGTCACGAGACACGGTGTGCGGGAGTTCTGTGTGAGGACACACGTGGTCTGTCACGAGACATGGTGTGTGAGAGTTCTGTGTGAGGAGGACACATGTGGTCTGTCACGAGACACAGTGTGTGAGAGTTCTGTGTGAGGACACACGTGGTCTGTCACGAGACACGGTGTATGAGAGTTCTGTGTGAGGACACACGTGGTCTGTCACGAGACACAGAGTGTGAGAGTTCTGTGTGATTATATATATATAGATAGATAGATAGATATATCTTTCTGTTGAGCTGCCAGAACCACTTCACACTGATTTTGAAATACACAGATGTCGTTTGCTCCTGCATCACAACAAGATCCAGTCAGCTGACTGCTAAGTCCACCTCAGTGCTCTCATTCCCACCTCACGCACACTGTGGCCCAGGGGTCACAGGCCCATTGTACCTAAAGGACAACTGAGTTCAGCAAGGTGAGGCCCCCAAGCCAACACCACACAGTGGAGAAACAGCACAGGGTCACCTCACAGCACCAAAGAGAACAGTGAGCTGGTGCCCTGCGTCAGGCGTGACCGGAAGATGAATGATCACCCTCTCGGGGACCCTAGCAGCTGGAAAGCTGCGATGACGCAAAGCTTTCTAGAGTGCAGTGTGTCAATATTTTGAGATTTTTTTTCATTCAAGAGTGTAAGGACACTGGTCCAGCCCTTCACAAAAGTGAACATAAAAGGTTTCAGTTGAGATAAGAAATTCCTTTACAAGAAGTCTTGAAAAAATTCCTGGCAAAACATCTATTTTTAAATCACTAAAAAATTCTCCACCAAATACAGATTCTAATTATCATATTATCATGTATGTGTGAGCGCTTGAATACACATATACACATAGGAATACATAACACATACCATGTCCCTCAGCTCTGCCTGTGTTAGAAACATGATGTGTATGTGTGTGTGTGTATACATTTACGCACATGAATCCATAACACATACCATGGCGCTCAGCTCTGCCTGTGTTAGAAACATGAGGGGAGCCTTTTCAGAAATACTGATGCTCCACTCATGAACCAAGACATTCTTGTCTTACAAAAATACAGATTACATTTCATTTGTTTATTTGGTATGTGAGAAAGGGGGAGGGGAGAACAGAGAGGGAGGGAGTGAGAGCAAGGGCACAGGACACACGTGGCAGAGGTCACAGGACACACATGGCAGAGGTCACGGGACACACGTGGCAGAGGTCAGTGTGTAGGAGCTGGACTCTCTCCTTGCACACTGAGGGGCATTAGGCTGGGAGCAAGCGCCTTTACCTCCCGGGCCATCTCAGCCGGTCAGGGTACGTGATTTGTGAGAGACCAGTGTGGGAACCCTTGCTTGCGCCTGTCAAGTTCCCCTAGGTATTTTTCATTGCACAACATTTATGAGTTACCAGAGTCAGAACTTGGTCCAGAATATGGTGCAACCACAGCACACAGGACAGAAAGAAATCAAGATGTCTTCGTGGGTATGTTAGTTAGGGCTAACTCTAGCTGGCCTCGTGGCTCTCATTTCAAGGGGGTATGAAATGGGTGCATTTGGCCACGCTGGAGATTTGGAATGACGTCTCATCACACACTCAGCCGATTTGCCTTTCCTCTCAAGGTTGGTTGCCCCTGCGTTCACACCCTCCTCTGAGTATTCAGCAGCGTCTTTGCCTACATATTCATTCTGACTCTTCCCCCAGTGGAGGTTCTCTGGAAAGTCCAGAGGAGGAAGCTTAGCAATTTCAAATGAGGAAATGTGATTTAATTTTACAGTTCAGTATACTCTGGGATCACAGTAACGCATTTCGATAAGGAAGTTACTGGCGTAAGTGAACCTGCTACAGCAGGTCTCGAACACACCAAGCATTGTGATGTCTGAGGTGAGGAGAAACAGACGCGGGCTTCCCGAACAATCTCGTTCGTTTCAATCCATTCTTTCCAAGGCAGAGTGATTCGCATCACCAGAGGATGTTGGCCAAGTGTATGAATTTCAGTGCCATGAAACAAAAATTGAAATAATTCTGTCTTCCCAGTGACAGTTCTTAGAGAGGGGAGTCATACAGTCTTATCCCCCCACCCGAGAAAGTGAGCCTGCTCCCAACATGCAGGTCGCAAGGTGGTGAAACAGGACTGTTCTTAGTCTGCACACAACCCACCCAGGCCCTAGGCTCAGCATGACCGGGTTTTATAATCCCAAATCAGGAACACTGTGGTGTGCCGTATGTCACACTCCGAATAGAAAGAGAAGGAGCAAGCCTTGGGTGATTGTCAGGAATCAATAAAAAGAGAACCGAGAGTCAGAAAAGGAGACCAGGGACGCAGGAAGGAACCGTGACCAGGAAGGACAGGGGCAAGAGAAGACTAAACAGCAAACAACGTGACGAAGGCCACCCTCCCATCCCCAGGTCACTCCGCGGGATCACAAACAAGAGGGAATAAAGAAAAACTGGCTTTCGAGTCTGTTGCCTGACATGACCCAGGCAAAGAGTATAGAGTTAAAATCAATCTGGAGTGTCAACCATTCAAGCCTAATCAAAGCAGGGAGAAGCCTAGGAAAGGTTACCCAGGTTCTGTCAAGAATTACACAGAGGGTCCCGGACAACATTTCAACTCGCACTTCTCCACAGTGGTGCCGAATTATTTAGTCAAGGCACCAGCTGGACCAGCAAACTCAGGGACCTCCCCAGAGAAAGGCTAAACCAAGCTGCATTCCTGTGAAACACGTCTCCCAAGAAATGCTCGGCCCTGTGGGGTTACCCCATAGGAGACAGAAGGAAGACAGTCCCACGAGGAAAAGCCCAGCTTCCAGGCAGACCAGGTCGCTTCCGAGGAGCCTGAAGCTGGGGCTGGGAGGGTGTGGAGCTCCAGAAGCCCCCAACTGCCAGAGTCGTCTCCTGCTGAGTCAAACACAGTCCCGCTTTTATACCCTACCACGATGCCTCCTCGCAGGATGCAAGCACCTGGAGAAGCTAGCTGGGGACAATCCCTGAAGGAACTGACCATGCTCATAGTACCAAGGGAAGGCTCTTCTTCAAAAGGCCAGGCCACGCCATAAAATACTGTACCTGGTAAAAAAAAAAATAAAATAAAGATTTCTGTGTAGCCAGTCAGCATGAAAAAATCCTAAAATACCGAGAAGAGATTAAAGTAAAAAGAAAGCCTAGTGTGCTTCTCATTTACTTGAAATTCAGATACAAACTGTCTTAAAGCTATTAATATGAAATTGTTAAAATATAAATATTTGGATGGTCACCTCTGGGGACTGGGATGAAGACTCTCATGGGGGCGCAAGTACCCCAGCTGCCAATGGCCCTGCATTTATTCACTCTGTAGTTGGATTGTAGGCACATGGGCTTTTTTTAAAAATCACTATTTAGAGGTGACATATGTTAAACTATTTTATATAACTAATTTGGTTTTTGTGAATATTTTCTCATTTTGTTTCAGGAGAGACCATACTCCCAAAGTTCAACACCAAACCAAGAGTAGACACAGTAATCAAACCTGGCTTCCTCTCCTTCAAGTCCCTGTTGACCGCATTTCTCTCCTACAGCCACCAAAGTTACCTGACTGGCATAGCCAAGCCCACTGACTGTTTTGGCAAGAATATGTCATGTTTCATGAGGATCACTTAGTGTAACTAAAAAGTTTTCAGTTTGTTGATGTAAAAATATTCACAGAGCCATTGAGATGCTCAGTTCCAAGCCCAGGCCTCACAAGGCGGAAGAGAACCCCCTTCTGAAAGTCATCCTCCAATGTCCACATGTACGCTGTGACATGCACACACACATGTATGCTGTAACGACATGCACACACACGTACTGGAGCACGCATGTGCACACACACATGCACACACACAATAAACAACAAAGATGGATGTACCTTGGAGGATATTAAGACTTCGGATTTTAAAAGTTCAAGTATGCAGAAAGCAGACACATGGTCATTGGCCGTGTGACTCCTAGTGAAGTTTTTAAAGCTGGCGCTTCAAAAAATAACTTGCATGTACATGCTTGGTAAAGGATACACTATAAATAAAGTCTAATGTCAGATTTTCCTGTGAGGGTTGAGGTGTGCATGCGTGCGTGCATATGTGTGTGCATGCGTGCGTGCATATGTGTGTGCATGTGTGTGTGCATACATGTGTGCGTGTGTGAGTGTGTATACATGTGTGTTCATGCGTGTGTGTGAGTGCATGTGCATGTGTGCGCGTATGTGTGTGTGCATGTGCATGTGCGCGCGTGTGTGTGCATGTGCGTGCATGTGTGCATGCATACTGTGCTGTGTGCATGCGTGTGTGTGCATGTGTGCGTACATGTGCGTGTGTGTGCATGTGTGATTTCACACAGGTTTATGTGCCTGTGGAGGACAGAAGTTGAGGGCCGGTATCCTCCTCAGTTGTTGAAGGTATCTCTCGGGAGTTCAGCCAGAGTGGCTGGCCCACATGCCTCAGGATTCCGCTTTCTCTGTCTTAGCAGCCCTGCAAGCATCCATGTGCTCCCCAACTTTCTGCGGATGCTGGGGTTCAAGGTTGGGTCCCCATGCTCGTGCTGCGAGCACCTCAACAGCTGAGCCGCCTCCCGGCCCCTAGGTTTGTTTGTTTGTTTGTTTGTTTGTTTGTTTCAAGCTATCATTCAGTGGTGATTATCAAAAGTAATAAGATGGTGGGAATCAAAGAACATGCTCAAAAAAAAACAACAACAAACAAAAACGGCAAAATACAATGCCTAGATTTTTACTGCAACATCAACACACAGGTTTATAATTCTTCACAGTGAGTGAGAGACGCAAGGAAGCCAAAAGTTAGCACGCGCGCGCGCGCGCGCGCGCGCACACACACACACGACAGAAGCATAAAACTGACATTTTTCACCCAGCTTCTAATGTGCAATCTCCTGCCACTTAGCAAAACCAAGTAGGATCGATTTTTGGGGTGGGAAACAGACTTGGAGTTCCTTGAACTACTTCTAAAAGTTAGACCTTCAAAGACTTCAGCAAAGACAGAGAAGTGGAAGCCACGCAGCCTTCGTAAAGCTATAAAGCTGTTGATTTATGACCAGCAATCAATATGCAAAGACGAGGGGATCACCGATGTTCCTCTGTGCACGGGAGTCGCGTAGACATGACTTCCACAGGAGTTCAGAGGGAAGAAACTGGGGATACGGCTAATTTGGTGCGCCCCCGCCCCAATCCACGACAGCCTAGTTAGTATCTAAGGAAAACCAGAGACAGAAAGAGGCGAGCAAGTACAGCTGTTATACACAAGGTGAGACCCAGAGGTGCCTGTAAGCCCCGAGGATGCTTCCTTATTGATGGCCTTTAAAAACGAAAGGGAAAATTTAGGAGATTACAGATCCTCCTCTTTCGGGCAGATCCATTCTAGGAATGCACAAAAGTCACTTTCCGCCCCCTCCCTCCCCGCCAGAGGAGACTAAGCATCAGGGACTAATTCCAACTGACCGGGAGGCTAGGGTAGGAAGCCGAGCATCCCTGTCTCACAGCGGTGAGGGGTGGGGTGGAACGGGTGCCTGGTGTGTGCTTGGTGGCTCTTGCGCAAGCTGCTGTGCTTTTAGAACCCTGCAGAGACTCAGTTCGCTGCGGGCATCCTGAAAGGGCCCACTGCCCTCTCACACCTGTAGGGACAGGTCCCCTAAGCCACCAGAGTTGTTCCAGGAATACAGACTCTGTTCCACAGATATGCAGCAAATGTGTTTTTTTAAAAGACGGGGTAAAGCCACTGAATTCCACTTCTTACAAGCAGTTTGGCTCAGCATCCTCGCTGGGGACAAGCGAGGTGACTGTTAAGACACTTAAAAGGTCGTTTTCTTGACCACCACACCGGGTCAGCCTACACTTCGAGGCGCTCCTGGTCCTAGGTGAGCCCTGGGGACAGGCGAGGGCGCGCCATCCCTCTGCCTCCCGCCTACCCTTCCCGGTGACGACCCCGGGTACCACTCGTCTCGGCGGGGCATCCCCAGGGGTCCCCGTGGGGACGGCGTCCGCTCCCCATCCCCAGAGCCTGGATGCCTGGCACCTACCCGCCCGCCCCCTCCGAGACGCGCGCCCCGCACCTGCGCCGCCTCCTTCGGCCGCTGCTGCCGCCTGGGCCCGCAAACTCGGGAGCACGTCCGCCCGCACGTCGAAGTGGGTGATCAGCCGCAGAGCCATGGCCCAGCAGCGCCTGCCGGCCGGGCGCACATTCCGGGCCCGGCTCTCACCTCCCGGCCCTGCAGCCGCCACTCTCCTTCCTCCCCCTTCCCCGCAGCAGCTGCTTTCGGTTCTGGGCGGTCCAGCCCGGAGGATCCCAGCACCGCCCCCTTCCAGGCCGCAGCCTCCACCGCCGCCGCCACCGGGGAGTGAGACTGGACGCGGGCACCAGGCCTCTCCCTTCCGTGGTTCTGGCTGGGGAGCTGTCGCCAGGCCCCGACGGGGAGGCTTAGCCCGCGGCTTCCTGGGTCACTGGAGGAGACTCAGGTTACCACGAAAGCGGTTGGCATCTTCGGCCTGTTTTTCCTAGCTGGCTGTGGTGTTTTAGCTGTAGGGTTTAGGCAATAAACAGCAGCAGCGAGCATGTAAACTACATGGTTCTGTGGATTAGGGTTAGCTTGCCTTCTGGCTTCTCTTTGTCTCTGCGTCCTGGCTGGAGGAAGCTGGGTTGCCTAGGAATGGCCTCTGAAGAGATTTGTGAGCACTTTCGTTCTCCCAGGGTTCCTTCCCAACCCAACTTATTCCTCTACGAGTCATAATCTAGCATCTGGCTGGCTCTGCTAAGGAATGAACCGTTAGTAAACTTGGCTCTGCGGCATCTCATTCACCCTGTACATCAACGCCTGGTTATTAATGGTCGTTGCTAAAGCTGAAATAGCCTACAGTGTCTCGTGGTCATGCTTGAGAGGCTGAGGCAGGAGAATAGCTTGGAGCCAGAGAGTGAGACTTGGTGTCAAAAACAAACATCTAACTAGCTTTGTATCTCAAGGCAGAAGGCCAACTACTTACTGTCCTAGGAAGAACTGCCAATGCCGAGTCTTTACCCAACCCCGAGTCCTTTCTACCTCGACCTTGAACTCCCGACTGATCTGGTGCCCAGAATCATTCTGCCTAGCACAATTTCCAGGTCCTCCCAACCTTGCTCAACAGAGTTTCTTCCTCACACTGCAGTCCACAGTGACCTTCCTGATCCTAGAGTGGCGTTACTAACACATTCCATTGCCCCTGAGATAGACTTCTGAGGTTAAAACTCAATTTTGAGCCTTGAGATAGCTCTCCTGCCCCACCAATGGCTGAACAGGGCGCCTGGAAAAACGAATGGTTGTGTTAATAACGCTAAGTTATGCTTTTTTTTCACTTGTGTCTCAAGGTTGGAATTTCACAACTATGGGTACCAGAGATACCCTGTCTTAGACTGCAGGGCATTTTCTGGGTTGAAGCAGGACAAGGCTCATTCATAAGTGTTTTCCACAAACCTTGGAACCCAAGTCTTGCTGTGCTTTGAAAACTACTTGACAAGGGTAGAAGTCTCGATTTTCCTCTAGAGAATGTCTCCCCGGTGGGAGGTAGGGGATGGAGACGTTTGTGCTCACAGCTACTTACACATATCTGTAATTGGCATGAAGATGTAAGAGAAATTGAACGCTGACATTGGCAGTGAATCAAGGGGAAGCCACTGGAGACATGAGGAGCGGCTTTATGGTTTTATAACAAGTGGAGTCTGATAGCTTTGTTATACACACATGGCCTCGCTTGTCCAAAATTTACTGTCTTCATGTTTGCAGGGTCTGTGTTCGTCAGGTCAGAAGGGCTGCTTGTATGTGGAAGATAGCTTATTTCACAGAAATGTCCGATTTAAATGCTCCCCTCCACTATCCTGACCAAGAAAAAAAATTTAAATTAAGATTTTCTTGCTTGTATAAAAACTCCTGAAAATAACTAAGTTTAAGAAAAGTAAAGAGGCTAAGAAATAATCAAGAAACAGAAAGATGTAGCCAAGCACCATAAAACCTCGTGACCACCATGCCTGGATGTTCCTTAATATGCTTCAGAAGCATCCAGGTGGTCCTTAGAATCTGAGGATGAGACAGGATAGGAAACACAAATGTTTTATACTTCAGATTGGTCATCGGTGTGACTGTGGCCCAATGGTTGTCTGGCTCTACCACAGGAAACACATGTCTGGTGCAATAAATCTAACCAAAAATCCACCGATGAGGAGTTCATGGGCCTCAGGAAAAGGGCCTACTACTATTATTTTGCTAAGTGAACATAGTAGCAACCTGCTTTCTAAATTCATGCCTCTGCCCATACTCTCTGGCCTCATCAAAGTCTTTGATGGTGACTAATACAGAAACTCACAGCCCATCAAAGTGCGGAGAATAAGTGTCTGTGGGATGTGCAGCTATAAATGAGACCATGTCCTTTCTCCCCAAGGCTTGAGGACCGTTGAGGAAGAAGAGGTGGAAAGATCGTAGGCACCAGAGGTCAAGAGGACTGGACCAAAGCAGTGCCCTCTGGAGATGCATAACTGCTGTGCTCACGGCAGCTCTGGCTAGCTGCACAGACCTCTAAAAGATCAGCCAGCCTTGAGCATTCCCAGAAGTGAAGCTGGGGGAGGGGGGGCATGGACTCTTGGTAGTTGATGGCTTCTAGAGAAGACACAGTCAGTTTTCTCTGTGGGTGTAGGCCCTGGTAGGTCTAAAAGAACATTTCTTAAATAAACTCATGTGTGTTCAGTTTAAAAAGCCCAAATAAGCTAAAAAAGAAACTTCGCATTTGGGGAATTATGTCTTTGGAAGGATGGTCAAGAATTTTCTTCTTGAAAGTCATAGGAGTCCTTTGAAAACATAGATTCTAAATAGTGCTTGGCAAAGTTACCCTGCACTGACTAGGAAATACCTAAGGTCTGTATCAAAGGCACAACAGTCTTCACAGTGAGGCTTCTTGTGTGGGCATTAAGAATGCTGCATTCTCAATGAAATTTACTTTTTTTTTTTTTTGAGACATTTTCTCTGTGTGTCCTTATCTGTCCTGGAACTCACTGTTGACCAGACTGGCCTGGAACTCACAAAGATCCACCTGTCTCTGCCTCCCAGGTGCCGGGATTAAAGGCGTGTTCCTCTATGCCCAGCTGCAATTTACTACTTCTATAAATAGAAGATCTGTTCAAGAGATGAGTATTTACTGTGGTAGTCACTGCGACTTTCCAGAACGCAGCATTTCCACCAGTCAGGAGGTAACAGCTCCTCTCGCAGGTGATTGAGACAGAGAATGGAACTCAGAGCTGAGTTCCCAAGAAGTTAATAAAAACCAAAATTAACCATAAATCAAACACGGGTTTCATTTCTCACCCATCTGGGGGAGGGTAGTCCAAAGCTCAGAGGGCAGGTTCCTGCAGTCCCCAGGGCCCTAGCTCCTTTTAGTTCTTGTTCCACCGGACTTTGACCACACACTCATCCTCACAGGTCAAGGGGATCATGACGGTTCAACCACCGTGCTTACATTCCGGAAATCAAAAGGAAGATGGAGGTGAAAAGGAAACCTCCCAAAAGTTCTGCAAATTTGTAAACCGTTTTCACTTATATAACATGGTTTCCAGTTTTGTGTTTTTATGGAATTTCTCTGTGTGTGGATGTCTGTGTATGTATGTGTATGGAATTTCTCTGTATGTGGATGTATGTGTATATAAGTATATGGAATTTCTCTGTGTTTGTATGTATGTATGTGTATGGAATTCTCTGTGTGTGGATGTATGTGAATGTATGCATATGGAATTTCTCTGTGTGTGTATTATGCATGTGTATGTATGTGAATGGAATTTCTCTGTGTGTATGTATGTATGCGTATGGAATTTCTCTGTGTGTGTATGTATGTGTATGGAATTTTCTCTCTGTGTATGTATGCATATGGAATTCTCTGTGTGTGGATGTATGTGTATGTATGTGTATGGACTTTCTCTGTGTGTGGATGTATGTGTATGTATGTGTATGGACTTTGTGTGTGGATGTATGTGTATGTATGTGTGTGGACTTTGTGTGTGGATGTATGTGTATGTTTGTGTGTGGAATTCTCTCTGTGTGGATGTATGTGTCTCTGTGCTTTTTCTTTAGCTCCCCCCCATTTGTTTGTTTTGTCCTATTCTAGATTGTTTTTATCTTAATTAATTAATTTCGGGTGCTTGCTTGTCTTCTAATGAAAGAGAGCAAGAGAGTGTGGATTTGAGGGGATAGGGAGGTGGGGAGGATCTGGGAGGAGTTTGGGAAGAGGAAACCATTATTGGAATATACCGTGTGGAAAAAAAATCTAAAAAACAAAAGAGGTGTTCACATTTCATCATTCCCTTTTAAGCGGCTGCTCTGATTAGTATCAAAAATCAATCATTTTCCAGTCTGCTCACTGTGTCGTACACAAGATTTCATCCTCCTCCTTCCCTTTTTTCCCTCCCCTTCTGGGTCTGAATGAGTCTCTCCTAAACCTACCAGGTCTGTGCAGGTGGATTGAGAGCGGGTGTGGGCCAATATTCCGATGCCAGAGTTCAAACAGGATGAAGAGAGAATCTAGGCCAGGGTATTGTTGGGAGCAGTGAAGCCCAGATCCTGAATTTCTTGTAAACAACTTGTTTTCCCCTGATCAGAGTGCCTACAGCTGCTCTGAGCACGAGACCCTCAGGAGTTCCTGATGGCAGGAGAGTGGTTTCTGGTGGGTTTGGCTGGGGCGTGGCTATCTCTATATAAGCTGCCCCTGAACACAGTAAAGGGGGCATTCTTGACGCATTCTGGCATCAAGGATGGCCTGTGTCTCTCTCTGAGTCTGTGTGTGTTTCAATCTCCAGCCCCTTGCCCAGTTCACAAACTGTTGTTGGCGCGTAGAGCGCTGGCAGGCACCGTGGGCCGCGGGGTATGTTCCCCTGCATGAGATGTCATGTCAGAGGCTTTCTGAAGAGGATAAGGAGCGTGAGAGAGAAGGGAGTCCAGGCTGGGAAATGAGATTTCAAGCCACTTAGGGAGAACATCTTAGAGAAGATGTAGCAGCTAACCTGGAAGACTGGCTCTCTTCCTGGGAGTGGATTTGTTGAGTACGTACACTAGGAATGACAGGAAGAGACCAAAGCACAAAAAAATCAATCAATCAATAAATAAATAAATAATCAAAAGAGGGGCTGGAGAGATGGCTCAATGGTTAAGAGCATTGCCTGCTCTTCCAAAGGTCCTGAGTTCAATTCCCAGCAACCACATGGTGGCTCACAACCATCTGTAATGGAGTCTGGTGCCCTCTTCTGGCCTGCAGGCATACATGCAGACAGAATACTTAGAATACTGTACCCATAATAAATAAATAAATCTTAAAGAGAGAGAGAGAGAGAGAGAGAGAGAGAGAGAGAGAGAGACCAAAGCACGATAAAACAGAAAATCAACAGTAAAACCAACCAGAACACCAGACAGCTTGATGAGGAAAAGGATACCTAGCTTCCAAGGCATTTCTTTTATTTATTTATTTATTTATTTATTTATTTATTTATTTATTTATTTAAGATTTCTGTCTCTTCCCCACCGCCGCCTCCCCTTTCCCTCCCCCTCCCCCAATCAAGTCCCCCTTCCTCGTCAGCCCAAAGAGCTGTCAGGGTTCCCTGCCCTGTGGGAAGTCCAAGGACCACCCACCTCTATCCAGGTCTAGTAAGGTGAGCATCCAAACTGCCTAGGCTCCCACAAAACCAATAGGTGCAGTAGGATCAAAAACCCATTGCCATTGTTCTTGGGGTCTCAGTCGTCCTCATTGTCCGCTATGTTCAGCGAGACCGGTTTTAACCCAGGATTTTTCAGACCTAGGCCAGCTGGCCTTGGTGAGTTCCCGATAGAACATCCCCATTGTCTCAGTGTGTGGGTGCCCCCCTCGCGGTCCCGAGTTCCTTGCTCGTGCTCTCTCTCCTGGTGCTCCTGATTTGGACCTTGAGATTTCAGTCTGGTGCTCCAATGTGGGTCTCTGTCTCTGTCTCCTTTCATCGCCTCCAAGACATTTCTTAAGAAGAATATACCACTGCATCAGGTGAACACTATCAGCGCAGAACAGAGGATCGGTACAGGATAGTATCAGCTCAAGAAACAATAGCCTTGATGTCATCATGAGGACACATCACGCAAACCCAAATGAAGACATACCACCACATCTCCAGAAGTAGGAAGGTTGTGGACATCGAGAACAGACTAACAGGCTGTCCCAAACAAGGGGACACTAAAAAGCCATGACAAGAAACGTTCCACGCAGCCTCTCCTTGGGTCCTTGTCCTGTCAAATCCATTACTAGCCCAACCAAATAAATCCGAGACTTTAGACCCTACCGATATATCAAAGTCAATTTCCTGATTTTGATGTGGACGCAATAGCTAAGAAAATGTTCTTGTCTGTAAATAAATGCATACATGCTAAGGTATTTGGGGGGAAGTGGACACCAGTCACCAATTAATCTCATCATTCAGAGTGAAATATTTTTCTGTAACTTTGTGATTATTTCA
Source organism: Alexandromys fortis (assembly GCF_014885135.2). Classification (NCBI taxonomy): domain Eukaryota; kingdom Metazoa; phylum Chordata; class Mammalia; order Rodentia; family Cricetidae; genus Alexandromys; species Alexandromys fortis. The sequence goes on along the minus strand of NW_026067916.1, from coordinate 11,987,034 downwards.
GAATGAAGATATTTTTAAAGCAAAAATTTTATTGGTGTAATTGTTGTTCAGAAGGCTTGAAAGCGGAGTTTTTCCTCATGAGAGGTTATCCCCTTCAGTTGATGGTCTGTGTTCTTCTGCAGACTTTCAGCAGTGATGTGGGTGGTTTGAATCAAAACGCTGGATAGACACAAGGGTTTGAAACTGTATTGCAGTCCCCCACTGCAAACTACTACAGAAAGCTGCATCCCCATCAACCTTGCTGGATGAAGGTCATTCTCCAAAACTGGCTAAAAATATCCCATAGTCAAAAAACAGAAAGAAGCGTAATGAAAATTTTTACCTTTTTTTTTAAAACTACCTTTTCTCCTGAACAGGAAACTTCCATTAAACTAGCCTGGGGGGGGGGGGGGATCTTAACACTAAACTTTTCTTTCCAAAACTATCAATGATATGACTTTATTTTCCAAGGAAGCTGATGACAGAGATGTATACCAATTACAGAGAGATTTTCATTCAGAGGTAAATGTTGACTTCATAAGAATTCTTGTGTGCGCCTTAAACAGCACTTAGACACATAAAAGAAGTGTGTAACAGACATCTGAGTGTGTGGGGCAGATTTTCAATGTCCCATACACAGAATTTTTTTTTCAAATTTCTGAACACGCAAGAGAATATCTAAAGTAATTCATTAAATTCTTGGCAGCCAAGTCCCAGCCCTGGTTTCCCCTGAAAGCTGCGTTTGCTGGAGCCGAGGTCTCCCAGTGGGTGCCTCCACAGAGGGGTTATTGTGGACGCTGCCTCTGTCTGCAGGAACCCAGCTAAGCTACCCAGGGTCTGGAACAGAAAACTGAGTAAGTAAAATGCCCATCTCCAGAGGAACGTGTGCCCTTTTGAATGCCTTAGGAAAAGACATTCGATTAGAATTAAATTGTCCCACGCGATGCCCAGCTCAGGGGAATCTGGTGTCCTTGCTGCAGACTCTGAGCTGGAGGAGGGACGGTAATGATTGCCTGAACCACACCGTCTCTACTCTAGGAAAGACTCGACAATAGAAATCTGTGGTGACGATCGTAAAGGAAAGACATATCTCTCTGCGAAGAACATCACACCTGAGTGGTTTCACCTGAGCGTGGTTCGGAGTTTGTTCCCAGCAGCTGCGCGTCCTTCCGCCTGACTTTGCTAGTTAAGGCCGGGACGTGTTTCCTGACTCCACTTCCCCACACAGCCTCTCCCACCCCAGTTTCCGCCCAGTGCCTCTCTCTTTGGTGTCTTTGTTCTCAGCACAGAATAGTCCCTGCAAGCCTTGGTCGAAGTTCTGTGGGTACACAGTGACTCACTGGCTAAAGATCGCCCTTCCTCAAACGGCTTCCCTTAAAGCTCCAGCTGCGCCTTATTTTTTCGCGTGAGTCACTGTGTACAAGAATGTGATCTGGCCTGGGTAACCGTGTCATAGAAAATTCTTTTGAAGGGGATTTTGATGTTACAAGAAACCAAACCTTTGGAGCCTTCTCTGTGAGCTTCCTAATACAAGAGGGTGCAGCAGTTAGGCACCAAAATGCCCCCCTCGGCTCATCTCAAAACCTCTATCATCTTCTGACAATCATGTGTCAAGAGATTTGCAAGTGATCATTAAAGATGTCTATTACAGTCTCACTAATATTTGATGCTATATATGTGTATATATGTATACATATGTATATACATATAAAGAGTATATAGAGAGTATATAGAGTATATACATATAGAATATAGAGAGAGAATATACATATATATTAGTATTTAAAGCCTCTTCATGCCCAAAACTCTATACCATTGCAAACTTTGAGCCTCCTCACCTCCTCTGTTATACAATATTTCTTTAAAAACCTATTTTGTGGGACTGGAGAGATTGCTCAGTTGGTAAAATTCTTTCTGTGCAAGCATAAAAACCTCAGTGCATAGGACCCAGCAACCATTTTTTAAAAAACACACACACACACACACACACACACATATGTGACCATGTTAGATCTCAAGCTGGGGACAAATGGCATAGGTACCTATTTAACATCAAAGCAGACGCTGGCCACTTGGTTCTCCCTGCATCCCTGTCTCTACCAGTTACAGGGGCCTCCTGGCTGGCATACCCATCCCCTGCCCCAAATTTCTCCAGCCTGGGACTGGGCTACCCTTCCCTATATAATCCAACAATTTTGCTATGTTGGTCCTTTTTTTTTCTCTTTTGATTTACCCTTTGCCCTCCTGGCCTCTTGGTTTGGCTCACCCCTCTCCTTCCCCCCTCCCCGTCTCTTCACATGGCCCAGTCAAGTCTGGCTGTATCCACTCTGGCCTCGCCCAGATGGTCCTGCCTCTGACTGCGCTCTTCCTTGTGTCTGAGGTAGATGTCTCCTCCACCATTGCTAGGAGCAGTCATGTCCTTCCCTTTTTATTATTTTTCTTCTTTCAGACCACAAGTCTGCAACTCCAGTGGTGGGGGTGCAGGGACCAGGAGGCCCCTGGAGATCCCTGGTCAGTCAGTCTAGCCAATTGGGGAGCTCCAGGCTTTGTGAGAGCTGCTATCTCAAAAAACAAATTGGAGAGGGACGGAGAAAGACACCTGACTTTAACATCTAAACCCACATGCACAAGTATAGACTCACACACAAGCACACCTACACGTGTGCATGAACATACATACACACACACACACACACACACAAGGTAATCTGTCTCAATCATTTCTGTCTGCTGTAAGCGAGACCAGGGTGATAAATTAGTAGTGACAAGAAAAAAAGTCAGTCTTCTGCAAGGAATTAGAGCATCATCACCAGACTCAGGATGACAGCTCAGGATGATGGCCGTCATCACCAGACTCAGGACCACGGCCACCATCACCAGACTCAGGACCACAGCCACCATCACCAGATTCAGGACCACAGCCACCATCACCAGACTCAGGATGATGGCCACCATCACCAGACTCAGGACGATGGCCACCATCACCAGACTTGGGACGATGACAGCCATCATCACCAGACTCAGGACCACGGCCACCATCACCAGACTCAGGACCACAGCCACCATCACCAGACTCAGGACCACGGCCACCATCACCAGACTCAGGATGATGGCCACCATCACCAGACTCAGGACCACGGCCACCATCACCAGACTCAGGACGATGGCAGCCATCATCACCAGACTCAGGACAATGGCAGCCATCATCACCAGACTCAGGACCACGGCCACCATCACCAGATTCAGGACCACAGCCACCATCACCAGACTTGGGACGACGACAGCCACCATCACCAGTCTCAGGACAGTGACAACCAAAGTCTCCATGTCACTCCTCCTGCCCCATCTCTGGCTTCTCAAAAGTCCTTCTACTCTGCATCCGCTCTTAGGAGCAACTGAAACAGTCTGTGACCAGTGTTGTCTGATAGTATGAAAGCAGTGTCACTCCAGAGAAAGCCTGATGCTGACAGCAGGCTGACCAGATGCTCAGCTGCGTCTCGGGAAGGTAATGAATGTCAGGCACTGAATGCTGGCAGGGAGGGGAGCCAGAAATGTCCTGAGAACTAAGGCCTGAATCTTGTCGGGAACCTGCCTCTGCCAGTTCTGTGGTACTGCAAATGGCACCTAAGTTTTCTAGACTTGGTTTTGTGTTTGTAAAATAAGAGGCAGACGTGATGCTGCACACCTGTAATCCCAGCATTTGAGATTAAAATAGAAGCAGGAAGAGCAGATGTTCAAAGATCTCCTCAACTACACAGTGAGATCGAAGCCATCCTAGGATACAGGAGACTCTGTGTCAAAAAAAATTAATTAATAAGTAGAATATGACTGCAGTTAACATTCTTTCTGTGAGTTGTTATGTACTGGGTCGAAGCACCCCAGGTCAACATCCCTGGTCAACATCCCCGGTCAGTATTCTAGGTAAGCTTCCCAGGTAAGATTGGGAGATAAGCGACCCAGTTAAGTGTCCCAGTTAAGCATCTCAGGTCTACATCCCGGGTCAGTATTCTAGAGAAGCATCCCAGATAAACAAAAGCCTCTTAATCTCTTCCACTCGCGAATCTCTTTCCAGTATTCATCTCATCTCATAAACCAACCGATATTAGAATAAAGCCCAGACGCTTCGGGTGGTTGCCTCCACTCTTCCCTGGTTCTCCTCCCTTAGTTTCCATATCCATCTCAAGGCCTGGGTGAGAACTAAAGACTACCCTATGTTGTTGTCCTCTTTGATATTGAAAAGAGATGCCACAAAGCTTCCCAAGTGAAGGTGTGTTTCCCTTGGGAAATACTGATCCTAAGTATGATTCACGCCCACAATGTGACTGCTCAGCCTGTGTGACCACCATGCTCTGTGGTCACACAGCTGTAAGCCTGGGGGAGCTGGCTGCATCGCTGGGCACTATGCACCACAGACTGAAGGGATGGGCCTCCTCTGTGGAGCCAGGCCACTGACGGCAGAAATTGGAACACACATCACGGTCATATCCTGAAGTCATATCAAGTGAAAGACAGGTTCTGTGTTCGGAAACTGGTATGTGTCTGAGGAAGGAGGAGCTGAGCGTAGGATACCAAAAGCCATGAGTAGACAAGGCACAGCTCAGTCCTGGGGTCGGAGTTGCGCTGGAGTCTAGTTTATCGCTTGTGCTTCCGGCTCTCCGCGCAGCTCAGTCCTGGAATCTGAGTTGCGCCGGCCTCTAGTACAATGCCTGCGCTTCGGCTCTCTGTCTCAGTGGGAGCTCTGAAGGCAATGAGGGAAAGTGTCTTAGCAACAGTAGGAGAGAAGAGGATCCCAAAAGTGAGAGATCAAGTCCTTCCCAGGCCCTCTGGGCCCTGCTCCCTCCTCTTGGGCCAGTTCCCAGGCTGTGTCACTGGGTGAAGCCACAGAGAGAAGCTTTGTTTCCATAGCTCACAGTAATCACAAGTTGGAATGCCTCCCATTGGAGCATTTGATGTGGAATGAACTGTGAGTCGGAGAGAAGAATCATAATTGTCCCTAAATACGAGTCCTGAGCTGGGCCAGAAAGATGAGCACCCTCTCATGAGTCTTGGGATAAAATCTGGGACCCGCCCGCTGTCCTTCAAACTTCTAGACTGTCCAGTTCCTCGCCTCAGGGTTCTAATTCCAAGAAGCCCCTTCTGTAGGCACAGAGAAACTGTTAAAGCATTGGGTGCTGGGCTCAAGCCCCAGAGCTTCAGATCTGCCTTTCTCCTGAGTCCCCAAGTGGTGCTGATGTTGGTCTAGGGAAGACACCTCACACATGTGTGGCTCTGCTGAGCACTGAGTATCATCTCACTCTGGATTTCCAGCTCACACACATTCCCTGTGCTTTTTCTTACCGTTCCCCACGCTGCTGATGCTATTTCCGCAATTTCCGAGAAGTAGATGCTGCTTTCCTTCTGGGAAAATAATGAAAGCTTAATAATAGTTAAAAAGATACTTTGGAGGAAGCTGTATGTCTCTAACAGCCTTGCTGTTTACATAACTGACAATCACACTGTCGGGATTGGATAACTGGACTTGATTTTCTCCTAACTCTTTTAAGAAATGCTTTATTAGCATATATTAATCATACCCAAGGATTGATTTAATCGTGAGTGTATTCGTTACTTTTCTGTGCTGAAAAACACCATGGCCAGAGGCAACTTGGGGATCAAAGGGTTAATTTCGCTTAAGCGCCTGGATCACAGTCGTCACCAGAAAAGTCAGGACAGGAGCTCAAACAGGCACAGAGGCAGGGATCCTGGAGGAAGAATGTTCATCGGTTCACTCTCCTTGGCGTGCTTAACTTGTTTCCTTAGGCAATCCAAGACCATCTGCCCAGCAACGGGACCTCCCACAGAGGGCTGGGCCCTCCCACATCAGTCATTCATCCAGAAAAACATCCCCACAGAAAGTGCTACCAGGTAAGCTGATGGAGGCAGTTTCTCACTTTGGTCCCCTCTTACCAGATGATGGCAGCTTGTGTCAACTTAACAGAACTAAACAGCACAGTGATGTTTTCACACTTTCCCTCCTCCCTGTCACTCTCGTGTGTCCCCTCAGAACTTCGGGTCCCTTCTCTCCCAATCAGCACCTTCCTCTGTCTTCAGACCCAATTATTTTCCTCAGGGTCGCTACCTGATTTGCGGTTAAGCGTCCAGTTGACAAAGCCTGCAGGTCACCTGACAGGAAAGCCTCCGTGGAGGAGCTGCGCAGACCAGACTCGCGTGTAGTAGGCTTGTCTTCAGGGGGTTATCTTGATGGTTAATTGATAGAGGCCCAGCTTACTGGGGGTGCCAAGTAGACAGATAGTCCTGGGTTGTTTAAGAAAGACAGCTAAGTGTGAGCCTGTGCGTGAGCCAGAGAATGAGACAAACATTTGTGAACTGAAGGAATCCATCCCGGCTTCAGTGATCACTTATGACCGCGAATCAGAGAGATACTAGCACGTACATGTTGACCTTAGGGCTGCGGCTCACTGTGCATTCCTTCCTTGGCTCACCTCTTTCCACCTTAAGCCTCAACACAGATGAGTCTAAAGGACGTGGGCCCGTTTTAGAACTACATTTCTGACTGGGTATCCATTTCCCAAACTCTCCTCCTAGACATAGGCACTGGGTTCCAAATCAAAGAGCACAAAGAGACTTAATGAAACTGAAGAGAACAATAACGGACTAATACGTCTTCACTAATATAGTGAAGAATTTGCCAAGATCTGCAGGACTGTTCTAACAGTGATGTTTCCTTAAATTAGACTTCTCCGTGCTCGGAGGACTTTACAGGCTCTCAAAATGGATTTCTGCAACGTTCCTCTGAGGCCAATAAGGAGCAGGTCTAATTAAGTTCCCTTCGCACATGGACAGGCAAACACAAGGAAATCCAACAAAAGGCTCCAGCGCAATTCCCCGCTCATACCCGCCTGAACCGGCTCCAGAGCAATGCCCCGCGCATTCCCCGGCTCATACCCGCCTGTTTTCTTCCGTTTGTACAGTGGGAACTCGGAAGGCATTGTTCTCTCATTTTTTGCTAAAGTGAGAAATAAAATCCCACGGGGTCATCTGAAGCGATGAAATGATAAGGCTGATAAATCTGGGCAGCAGCGGTCTACGCCTGTGAGACCAAATTTGATTTCTAAGGATAACACGATCCGGGCTCTCCAAGGCTGAGCCGGCTCGGCTCGGCTCAGCCCAAGCCATCCGGGCTGATAAAGCCGCAGATAAAATGTGTGATCAGAAACCAATAGACTTGCGTGATTGCGGACCTCGGAAAGGGCGCCTCGTGTGGGAGGCCTATGCAACTGCGGGTGTTTCCAGATTATAACAGGCTTAGGAGATGTGCTGAGGCTGGCCCGAGCCTTGTTACTGACGCTACAGGACAAAGCCCCAGACCCCAGGAAGGAGAGAAACACAGCCTAAAGCCTGTACTATTAACCTTCTTTGCTACTGTGCCTTGTTTTCTAGAAGAGAGTCATACCACAAAAAAAAAAAAAAAAAAAAAAAAAAAAAAACCTAGGCCCTTTATGAATCCTTAATTTTAACAACCTCGAGGCTGGATAAATGACTGTGGGCGGAGTGTTTGCTAACAACTGCAGGGACAGAGGTCAGGTCCTCGGCACCCAGGGAAATGTGGGGTGGGCTTGGCGGCCAACTATAATCTTGGGGTGCTAGAGGCGCTCAGAGGATCCCAGGAGCAAGCCGGCTAGCGGGACTAGCTGAAACAGTTAAGTTCTCGGAGCTTTGTGTGAAGGTTTGCCTGGAGAGAGACAGAGATGCCTGACTTTGGCCTCAGTCCCCCCACATACTCCCCCGCCACATGCATGTACATACACACACACATGCACACGCACACATACACATCCTGTGCAACCACACACACATGTACACACCTGCACTCAGGACCGCACACATACACACATATACACGCCCAATGCAACCACACACACATGTACACACCTGTACTCAAGAGTGCTAACATACACACACAATGCAATCACACACACACATGCACACCTGCACTCAGGAGCACACTCATACACACACAGTGCAATCACACACACATGCACACACATGCATTCAGGAGTGCACACACACACACACATACACACTCAATGCAATCACACATACATACACACACCTGCACTCAGGAGTGCACACACACACACACACCCTATGCAATTACACACACATGTACATACAAGCACACATGAGTGCACACACAGGAATGCACACATGCATACCACACACACATACAAACACACATTTGAAAATAAGTTTAATACCCTCACCTTCAAGCCATGGACACTAAAGCAGAATTGTAATCAGGCTTGGCCATCTTTGGCCCTTCAGCTTCTGTAAAGCCCAACACGTCCACCATGAAGACCCATAACAGCTCATCTCTTCCTCTTGCCTCTCACCTACAGTGGCTCCCGACAGGCTGCTCTCCCCACACACCTCCCATGTCAGACGGCCGGAGGCTGCAAGAAATAACAGCTAGAAGTCTCTAGCTGTGAGGGTTCAGGATGTCCCTTTTCTGGGTGTATTGTCCTTTGTCAGTACAGTACATTTTGAAATGTGGAATTCAGTTCAAAGATGGGACAGAAATGAATGAAACTCTCAAAAAAGGCAGAGATGATGGGGGATGGAACTTCTGTTCTACAGGGTGTGAATTCAAAACCCAAAGATCAAAGGAGGGTTAAAATTCTCACAAGTGTGCTCTTCCTCCTGACGATGGTAACAAGACCACGGAAAAACACAGCAGGTACCTAAGGGCTCAGCCGCCAAGAACACTAACTGCTCCTGCAGAAGCCTTGGTCTTGATTCCTAGCACCTACATAGTAGCTCACAGCCGCCTGTAACTCCAGGTCCAGGGTACCCTATGCATTCTTCTGGCCTCCACAGACACCAGATATGCACATAGTGTACAGACATAACTGTAGGCAAAGCTGCCTTCACATAAATATATATGCTATATTAAATATGTTTTTAAAAAATAACAAATGGGTATATTCTCCTTTATAAATGGAGAATAACTCTTCTGTCCAAATTCAGCTTGCAATGTAAGTTACATGGTGATGAGCCCCTCTGATAATGCCTTGGGTTCTCTTAAGGTCTTTGGTTATGGTTGTTCTTGTTGTTATGTTCAAAACTTTTTGACACCATCCACATTAATGGCCTGTCCGTCAATAGTCTCCATTTTTCATAAGGTTATGAGTTCTTGGTTCATCATATCAGTAGGTTCTAGAATCTGCAAATTCAATCAGCTTTATATGAAATTTTTTTTTAAATTGCATCTGTGCCAAACACATAAGGACATCTACATAGAGAGTTTGAGGGAAGCCAGGGACACATAGTAAGACAGTGACTCAGAAAACAAATAAATAAACCTCCCCAAAACAAAACAAAACCAGTGTGATGATCTTTGCCTGTAGTTCCAGCACTTGGGAGGCAGAAACAGGTGAACCTCTACTGGAGCTCAAGGTCAGCCAGGACTTTAATGATAGAGTGAGACTCTATCATTTAAAAAAAAGTCAAAAGACACCAAACAACATGTACTGACTGTCAGAATCCCCTAAAACACCAGGTCCATGGCATTTGTGTCATATTGAGCATCATAAGTCGATCATGGGCAAATGTGTACAGATTTCATGAGAGGAACGTCATCAGAGCTGATGTCTGAAGGTCCTGAGAAATGACTATCCATGGGGTCAAGGCCAGAGCAAACTTCTCTTACCCAAAAATACCTTGGCTCTCCCTTAGTTTTTTATGTCAATATGTCTTCATTTTCACTGTGCTCACCAGAAACTTTTTCCTTAAACTCCTGAGGTCAAATGAACCAAGTCAAGAAATAAATCGGAGAAACATCACCCTTCACAAGACCCTCAAATAATATAAAACATCTTGAGATAATTCTAACCAAGCAACTGAAAGGCTCATATGATAAAAACTTTGAGTCTTCGAAGAAAGAGACTAGAGAAGGTATCAGAAGATATGGAAAGATCTCCCATGCTCATGGATCTGCAGGAACAGCATAGTAAAAATGGCCATCCTACCAAAAGCAATCAACAGGTTAAATGCAATCCCCATCAAAATCCCAACACAATTCTTTACAGACCTTGAAAGGACAAATTTCAACTTCATATGGAAAAGCAAAACCCCCAGGATAGCTAAAATAATCCTGAACAATAAAAACTGCCAGAGGTATCAGCATCCCTGATTCAAGCTCTACTGAAGACTATAGTAACGAAAACAGCAGGATATTGGCACGAAACAGAGGGGTTGATAAATAGAATATAACCTATGACCCACACATAAATCCACACTCCTCTGGACTCCTGAGTTTTTATGAAGAAGACAGAAAATCACACTGGGGAAAGGAAAGCATCATCAACAATGGTCAACCTGGATGTCGGCATATAGAAAAAGGCAAATGCATCTTTATTTTTTTACCTTGCACAAAACTCAAGTCTAAGTGGACCAAAGGCCTCAGCATAAAACAGACATACTGATGCCCACATTCCCAAGAGGTGGTGGTTCTCAGTCATTCAATGGGTTAGGGACATCTGTCATTGTTTAGGGGGATTGGTTATAAGTTGTTATTGGTAATGGAGGTTAGATTCCGGGTTCTTGTTTTGAATAGAAAAAGGAGGCGATATGATAGGATAAAAGGGTAGATTATTGAATCTACTCTGAAAAGAAAAAAGGGAGGATATAGATATAGTAAGATAAAAAGGTAGCTTATTGAATCTACTTTTAAAACAGCAACTACTAGTTTGAAATATTTTACATTAGATTGGATTTTTGTATGTTGTATACAAATTTTGTATATTGATACAAATTTGAGATTAATTTTGTTAGAACATACTCTATATACATTGCTACACTTGTTCAAGATATTGTACTCAGACAGCTCATCTAACAAGGTAATGCAAATTTCTAGTTCTTGAATGTTATTATTACCAACTATTTAGGATAATAAGGAAATGCAGGCTAGTAATTAGTCACCTGTTATAATTGAACTTGTAGTCATATTAAGTATGTTTACAAGGTCAAACAGAGATATATTTTAAGTAGATAAGTCATCTTCAAATATTTCAAAGATCTACAGAATATGGCATTTAAGATATTTTAATAATATAGGATTTTTCTTTTTTAAAAATATTTATTTATTTATTATGTATACAATATTCTGTCTGTGGTGCAAGCCAGAAGAGGGCACCAGACATCATTACAGATGGTTGTGAGTCACCATGTGGTTGCTGGGAATTGAACTCAGAACCTTTGGAAGAGCAGGCAATGCTCTTAACCTCTGAGCCATCTCTCCAGCCCCCAGGATTTTTCTTTATAACAATGAGACAGGTCTGCTCCTGGCAGCACCAATCTACTTCAGAGAAGATGATGGGCATCGAAGAAACTCCTCATGGAGTTCACTTTCTTGGTGGCAGAAGTAAGCCACTGGGAAAGAAAGTGCTCTTGCTGACAGTATGCTGTGCAAATTGGACAAGCAGGACACAAGAGAGAGTGACTACAAAACCTTGTCAAGACGAGGCAGGATGGTCCTTCAGAAATCCTGCTTCATAGCAAAGTCTGTCGAATATTCTAGGCCTGTAGGCTGAAGATAGATGCCCCAATGTTCCATGTTTTGGAAGTCGCTTGCTTGTACTTCCTGCTCACTCGGTTAATATGATTTCCTCCTCGGGCTCTGGTAGAACTGAAGACTAGATATAGGTCTTAACTATTTAAGACATAAAAAAATAGTTTGGAGTTGGTAATGCAAGTTAGGATAGAAAGTAAATTAAGTACAAGATTTTGGACTTACCAAGATAGAGTATTTTCTCTGAATTTGTCTAATGTAAATGGACCAGATAATGTTGATGTACTTACTGCCTGTATATATTATATATGGTTATTGTACTTACTTTCTATCCAAGAGAAGTCTCGGTGATAGTCTAGTATGTATGGTGCTTCAGACTTTGAACAAGACCAATGACTTGTTGCAATAACTATTTCATTGTAAAACTGTGTGGGCAAAAAATAAAAAGTAAGATACTCTGTGACACAGGGAAGTTTGCAAGGCCACTGTGATGTACAAAAGTGCGGTGAAGAGGTGGGAAGGGTGGCCTGTGGAGAGAGGCGGAACAAGAGCCGCTGCCTGTGGTAATAGAGTATGGCAGGCGGGGCTTTGCAGCGGCCTGGAGCTCTCACAGGCTCTGCCTCGGAACCTGCGATCCTGACGGGCACACCATTGCCCTGGCTCTGAACATCCGTCCCAGACGGAAAACGGTTGGGGCTCCTCAAAAGACCTCCGCGGTTCGCGGCACTGCCAAAGGCCATGGTGGTGGCGGCGATCTGGGCTACAGCCAGGGTCTATGTTAGTGTCCGTGGTCCGTGCTGCAGCCGCCAGAGGCAATGCCGATGTCCATGGTGCAAGTCCGTGATCCGTGCTGCCATGGTCTGTTAAGGGAAAGGAAGTTTCTTCTAATTGATGGCTGCAGGCTCATAATTGAGATCTAGAAACACGGAAGGTTTCTGTGACAGCCACCCACACGCCACCACCGCCACCACCAAAAGAAAGAAACATGTTGTCCAGACAGGAAGCCGTTGCAGAGAGTCTTTGAAAACTGTGTTAGCTCTTCACAGCTGACGGCCTCGGGGTGGGGGTGGGAAGGACTCAATCATCTCCAAAGGGCTGGCCGCTGGGAGTTTGACCATGCTCCAGTGTGTACGTGGCACCACAAATCGGAGTTGGTGTGCTTTTCTTTACTTTTTTTTCAGGGGAAGACACAAGAGTAGGAGGGTGGACCTGGGTTGTGCGGGGAAGGATGAGTATGATAAGGGTGAGATGTATGGAATTCCCAAATAATTAATAAAAATACTACATTGGAAAAAGATTAAACATTAAAATCTTTTGTAAGGTAAAGGATACCATCAATCAGACAAAACGGCAGCCTACAAAATGGCCTTTTTAAAACCAACTCCAAATCTGATAGAGGTGTAATATCCAAAATTTACAAAGAACTCGAAGAACTAGATATATTTAAAAAATAGGGTGCAGATCTAAACAGAATTCTNTTTTTTTTTTTTGGTTTTTCGAGACAGGGTTTCTCTGTGGTTTTGGAGCCTGTCCTGGAACTAGCTCTTGTAGACCAGGCTGGTCTCGAACTCACAGAGATCCGCCTGCCTCTGCCTCCCACTAAACAGAATTCTTAATAGAGCAACCTCAAATGGCCAAGAGACACTTAAAGAAATGTTCGCCATCCTTAGCCATCAGGGAAATGTAAATCAAAATGAATGAGTTTCTATCTTACACCGGTCAGAATGGCTCAGATCAGTAACACAAGTGACAGGTAGGCCTGAGAGGGTGCAGAGCCAGGGGAACTCTCCTCCACTGCTGGTGAGAGTGCAAACTTGTACAGCCACTATGCAGATCAGTACCGCAGTTCCTCAATCTACTTCAAGAACCAGCTCTATCACCCTTGGTCATATACACAAAGGATAATCCATTCTACCACAAGGACACTTTCTAAACTATGTTCATTGAGGCTATATATATTATAATAGCCAGAAACTGAAAACAACCTAGATTTTCCTCAGCTGAAGAATAAAGATCTTGTGGTACATTTACACAATGGAGTATTACTCGGCTGTTTTAAAAAAACAATGGCTTCATAAAATCTGCAGACAACTGGATACAACTAGAAAGAAAATCCTCCTGAGTGAGATGACCCAGACCCAGAAAGACAAATTTGATACATAGTCACTTATAAGTGGATATTAGATGTTAAGTAAATGATCCCGAGGGCAATCTCTAAGTGTTCCCTGGTTCCCAATCTCTCTGAGGGACTCCACTTGTACTGTCCGTACTATGGGATGGCTGAAGGACTAGGCTGAAGACTTGAAAACACATGCACACAGACAGACAGACAGACAGACAGACCAACCGACCTCATCCTTGAAACAAGGGTGCCAAGAATGCCCACTTTATTGTGCTCAGGAGCAGCTTATATAGAGCTCTGGCCACGCCCCAGCTCTTGAGATCTTTCAGCTGTAGACCTCACCAGACCCCACTCCCCTGCCATCAGGGTCTCGTGCTCAGAGCAGAGGAAAACAAGTTGTTGACAAGAAATTCAGAATCTGGGGGTCCACAGCCCCCAACACCTTACCAACTGAGCCCCTGTCCCCTGTGGTGGAATATTAGTTTAAGATGTGTTACATTTGTTCATGCTGTGGAACATTTGTGTAAAGATGCAAAGATGTGCTGCTTTCTTTTATGTTACATTTGTTTAACTCCGTAAAGCTGTGATTCTTTGCCTGTCTAAACCATCTGATTGGTCTAATAAAGAGCTGAACGGTCAAAAGCTAGGCAGGAGAGAGAGTCAGACAGAGCTGACAGGCAGAGAGAATTAATAGGATAAATCTAAGCTTGGGAGAAGAAAGGGTAGAGGGAGAAGGAGAAAGAAGAGGATGATACCAGGGACCAGCCACCCAGCCAAACAACCATCCACAGAGTAAGAAGAAAAGGAAGGTATATCGAATAGAGAAAGGTAAAAGCCCAGAGGCAAAACAGAGGTGGCATAATTTAAGAAAGGCTGACTAGAAACAAGCTAAGGCTGGGATTTCGTAAGTAAGAATAGCTCTGCATGTATTTATTTGGGAGCAAGGTGGCAGCCCCCTAAGAGCAAAGAGTTAAAAAAGCAAAAACCAACTACAATCCCCAGCATTGGGTTTCTCTTGGAAAAGTAGCTAGAGACAGACAGACAGACAGACAGACAGACAGACACACACACACACACACACACACACACACACTCACACACTCAACCAGGAGTGTGTTTCCCCGCACAGGGTGTGAGGTACCACTCTGACCCAGGTGGTTAAGGCCTACGTGTGATTTTGTACTCTCTCCAACGCCTATCTGAAGGCGATGCCACAGACAACGGGGATGCCAGAGCTGCTTCACACAGATCCCCAAAAGGAGACAGCATATGGCGCCCCGCTAGAAGAGCATACACGCCATTGTCAGTGAACGAGAACCGAACTTCTGTGATGGTAAAAGCTGGATTTGGGTTTTCAGCCCATGGGGGCCAGCAAATGTTTCCATTGCCGATGTAACATTGAGACATTTACTCAAAAGTGAGACTCACCTCCCATGAAGAAAGTTACAAAACATTTCTCGGAGAACTTGAGCTAGGTTTTGAGCCGTGGGCCTTAAGGGCTGAAGGGAAGGAAGTGGGGAGGGAAGAGGGAACCACCATCCAGGGACTGCACAGGAATTCCCGTGCAGTTTGGAAAAGAGCAGAACAGGCAGGCGGGGGCAGGGTGGGTGGCGTAGAGAACCTTAGGTTCTCAGGACCAAAATACCTACAACGAAACCACTGAAGTTCCAGGAGCAAGGGGTGCCTGGTGAAAGGCCTTTATTAAGAAAATTAATGGCACCAAAGAGGGCAGCATGAACCTGAGGGGAAAGACTAGGCTGGGTGGTCATCCAGTTCGGGTGCAAATGGAGACCATATAGGGAAGCTCACAGAGAGGAGAGGACGGTTCTACGAGTCATCGTAAACAGTTCTGCTGGTTCTCCAGATAACTATGGAAGAGGAGTAAAATGGTTTTTTCTTTTATTGCTTTTAAATCTGTTTCATGTTTCGCCTCATAGGGCAGAGTCCGCGATGAGACTGATGTTTTGCAATAAACTAGGGACACCAGTCCCTTCCACCCTGAATGACCCTTGACGCAGAAAACTGAGATGCGCAGCTCCCGACACTTAGCAAGTTTCTGCCTTGCTATAATAGGCTTCAAGGAAAGACATCCCCCAGCAGGGGTTTCACACAGCCCAGGCTGGCTTGGAACTCACTGTGTATCTGGGGATAAAATTTCGGGTCCTCCTGCCTCCACCATGCGTTCTAGGCACGCACTCTCCCAATTGACTAGCAGGCATTGATTTCACAGACTTCTAAGGATCTTTGGGTGAACCGTGCTGACATAGCTTGTCCCCGTTCACATATGCTATAGAATGAGGTTCAAGATGGATGCAGTCAAAGAAGAAACTCATGGATAAGCGCACATCTCATCAGAGACTGGTGTCCAGGATATATAAAGAGTTCCCACAACTTGTCGATAATATATACCACCGGATAAAATGGCGACAAAATTTTTGAACCTTTCACAAAGAAAACCATCTACTGGCTACAAGAACATCGCCAGTAATCAAATGTCCACAGAAACCACTGTGCTGGTTTATGTAAGTAGGTTTGAACGCCTGGTCATTGGGGAGTGGTGTTACTTGACAGGGATTAGGAGGTGTGGCCTTGTTGGAGGAAGTGTGTCACTGGGGGGGTGGGCTTTGGGGTTTCAGATGCTAAGCCGAGTCCAGTGTCTATTTCTGCTGCTGTAAAAAGATTTTCCACCATGGAAGAATGGTGAATGATTAAGGAGTTAGATAAGGTTTAGACTTCACATAAGCTACACCTGTATTGAAAGATTATATGTAGCCCGCTAACATTAAAGTTTTTTTAAAATATTTATTTATTATGTATACAATATTCTCTCTGTGTGTATGTCTGCAGGTCAGAAGAGGGCACCAGACCTCATTACAGATGGTTGTGAGCCACCATGTGGTTGCCAGAAATTGAACTCAGGACCTTTGGAAGAGCAGGCGATGCTCTTAACCACTGAGCCATCTCTCTAGCCCCAATATTACAGTTTTTATGGTCTTGTGTATTGGTTTAAAAATAAATTGAAGGCAGTCAGGCATGGTAGTACATGCCTTTAATTCCAGCACCTGGGAACCAGAGGTTTGAGGCAAGTCTGAGTTTAAGTCCAGCCTAGTCTATACAAAGGGAGTTCCAGGACAGTCAGTGATATGTTGAGAAACCCTATCTCAAAAAATCTAAATAAATAAGTTTAAGGTCAGGCATGGTGGCTCTATCCTGTCTTCCCAGGACTAGAGAGGCTGAGATAGGAGGAGCCTTAATCTGAGGCTAGCCTGGGTTACATAAACAGACCCTGTCTCAAAAAGCAAAATGGGCTATGGAGATAGCTCAGTAGGCCAAGATACTTGGCACCAAGCTTGATGACCTGACTTTGACTTTAGGACTCATATTTTAGAAGGAGAGAACCAACACCCAGAAGCTGTCTTCTGACCTCCACGCACATGGTGGCATGTATGACCTACACATGTGCACATACGCACAATATGTATAAGATGGCTTGCCAGGTAGAGGTGTTTGCCTGTGGGCACCACCTGAGCTCAATCACTGACCCCCACAAGGTGGCAGAAGAGAACCAACTCCCGAGTCTCATTCTCTCTCTCTCTCTCTCTCTCTCTCTCTCTCTCTCTCTCTCTCCCTCCCTCCCTCCCTCCCTTCTTCCCCCCCCCTCGTGTATGTGTCTGTCTGTCTGTCATGTTATTATAATCATCATCATCATCATCATTATTAGACAAAGTTTCAGTATGTTGCCCTGGCTGGCCTAGAGTTCACTACGAAGAACATTTTCCTCAGACTCACAGGGACTCACCTGCAAGGTGGGTGCCACCACACTAATTGAGGGATCTCATCAGCACAGATACAATGCCCAGAAAGGCACATTGGCTCTAATTTCACTATCTGTGAAAACGGTAAGCTAGGTAAATATGACTGAGGCCTCATTTAAAAAACAACAGGACAGGAGCAGGAGAAATCTGACCGACAACACTCTGGCCAGCAGACAAAGAAGTGTTGTGTCTCAGTAAAGAACCAGTGCCCCAGGACCAAGGGTAAAGAGGATATAAAACAATTTGTAATCGAGTATTTTCCTCATCTGTTTCTCAACAGAGTTTCTTTGAGCCCCTTAGGTTATCACGCAAAGGCCTGATTTCATTGGATAGACCTAGACCTAAACACTAGCCTTTTCCTGCACCTGCCAAATGATGATTTAAAGGAGCTGTATCAATTACAGGAGCAGACAAGTATTACTGTCTTCCACGACCCCCGGCCCAGCAGGGCAGGAGTGTGAGGTGCATCCTTGCGAGGCAGTACCGTCAGAGGCTGTGTTTACAAGCAGAGTACCGGTCTCTATTCTATTTTGTAGGTTCTTTTAACTCTACAAAAGAAAAAGAAAGCGACTTGTCTTCATCAAACTACAGTTGCTCGTGGTCTGTCTACATACCGAATCCTAGTGTAAAGGCCCACAGCCGTTCCACACACCCCTTTTCTTTTTCAAGTGGAAATTAAATATTCAGGATCTACACTCTCAGCTGCAGTCCAGCGGGCGCAATCTTTCAAAGGGCTAGAATATCAGCTAGTTGACCTTATTTGAATGTAAATACACTAAAAAAAATTTTAAACGATAAAAAAGACAGGGTCTCGCTGTGTAGCTCTGGTGATTCTGAAACTCGCTCTGTAGAGCAGGCTGACCTGAACTCACGGAGATCCGCCAGCCTCTGCCTCCCAGATTAAAGGCGTGCACCGTCATGCCTGGCTCTGAATGCAAATATCTTTACTTCTAAATTAATTTTGCTTATATTAGTTAAAATTGTCAAGTGACAAGGAAGGTTCTGTGAACTCATATTTACAAAGACCTTGAACCTGACATCCTGAGAAGCGATTTCCCTTGCCACCTAAAGCAGGCATGAATGACTGTAATTTTGCCCATCTTCACTGGGGCCAGGTTAGGAAGTGGTAAGGGAGCCGGGCCCACTTGTTGACAGTGAAGGTGTCCTGGGCTCTCTCACACACAGAGACTTTCTGGAATGGCTGGGTGTGCAATAGAGAGCCCAGAGACTAAGGACACACCTGCTGGGATTTGTGTGAACAATGGGTGTGCAATAGAGATTGCAGAGACTGTGGACACACCTGCTGGGATTCGTGTGAGCACTGGGTGTGCAATAGAGATCCCAGAGACTGAGGACACACCTGCTGGGATTTGTGTGAACACTGGGTGTGCAATAGAGATCCCAGAGACTGAGGACACGCCTACTGGGATTTGTGTGAACACTGGGTGTGCAATAGAGATCCCAGAGACTGAGGACACACCTGCTGGGATTTGTGTGAACACTGGGTGTGCAATAGAGATCCCAGAGACTGAGGACACGCCTACTGGGATTTGTGTGAACACTGGGTGTGCAATAGAGATCCCAGAGACTGAGGACACACCTGCTGGGATTTGTGTGAACACTGGGTGTGCAATAGAGATCCCAGAGACTGAGGACACGCCTACTGGGATTTGTGTGAACACTGGGTGTGCAATAGAGATCCCAGAGACTGAGGACACACCTGCTGGGATTTGTGTGAACACTGGGTGTGCAATAGAGATCCCAGAGACTGAGGACACGCCTACTGGGATTTGTGTGAACACTGGGTGTGCAATAGAGATCCCAGAGACTGAGGACACACCTGCTGGGATTTGTGTGAACACTGGGTGTGCAATAGAGATCCCAGAGACTGAGGACACGCCTACTGGGATTTGTGTGAACACTGGGTGTGCAATAGAGATCCCAGAGACTGAGGACAC
>NW_026067916.1:11954158-11967539 GCF_014885135.2 Alexandromys fortis | reverse complement strand
CAGAGACTGAGGGCACACCTGCTGGGATTCATGTGAGCACTGGGTGTGCAATAGAGATCGCAGAGACTGAGGGCACACCTGCTGGGATTTGTGTGAGCACTGGGTGTGCAATAGAGATCGCAGAGACTGAGGGCACACCTGCTGGGATTTGTGTGAGCACTGGGTGTGCAATAGAGAGCCCAGAGACTGAGGACACACCTGCTGGGATTCATGTGAGCACTGGGTGTGCAATAGAGATCGCAGAGACTGAGGGCACACCTGCTGGGATTCGTGTGAATGCTGTCCTAGAACTCGGCACATTCTTGTCTCGTGCAATCTCTTTGACAAGAGGTGGATTTAATCCTTCTCATAAGCAGACGGTAAATACACGGGTGAGGAAATGACCCCTCCATTACGTGTCCCATGGCCACTCGGTACATTCTCTCTCTGCCACATCCTGCCTACTACTTCCTACTCTCGCGTCTCAGTCACACACACCAAAGACAGCCTTGAGTTCCCAAGTGCGCGTCTCTGCTGAGCTACGTGCCTCTGTGTTGTAGCATTTGTCATTACTGTGAGAAATAATTATTTCTTCACTGGAACAAATACAAGAAAAAATAAACCAACTAAACAACTAAGCTGTGTCTGAGGTCCTAGAGATGTTTCTCACACATTTTCTGGGTAAATATACTGTGTATAGAACTTCAATAGAAGGACCTGAAGTTACTCTACCTGCGAAAGAGAAAAATTCAGGTAGGCGATGTGATGGCTGTCTCCAAGTGTTTGAAGAACTGTCGTGCTGAACCAACGGACACATTCTTTGTAACTTCAGAGAGTGGGACCCAAACAAACGGGGAAAGTTCCAGAAGGCAGATTTCACAGCAGCGTGAAGAAATGGTGAGACCAGTTAAAAAATGAAGTGTCTGGTCAAAAAGTGAGCCAACAAAGACAGAATAATCACCTGTCAGGGCATTCTGGCCAGGACTCTTGTCCACTTCGCGGGATTCTCTGCATCTGGGAAGGCACTTGACAGTGGTCTGAACTGACCTCAAGCAAAGAGCACTGGGTTATGAAAAAACTACCTCTCCATCGACCTCTGACTAAACAAGGAACACAGGCAGACAAGGAAATCTCCACGCTGCTCCCCGCCCCCAGGCAAACTCTCCCCACCCAACCCTGCCTCAGTCACATCCATACAAATGCATTCTGCCCGCTAAGCGACCACTGTGTGCTGGGCTTCAGGATGTACTGAGGTAGCTCAGCGGAGACCAAACATATGTAGACTGAAGCAATGAACACGCGCACAGCATGCGGTTGTATTAGGTGGCATAAGTAATGTAGAGAGGACCTACAGGATGTGAAGTTGCGCATTATGAGCAAACGCTATCCCTTTTTATTGAAAGGACTTGAGCATCTGCAGATCTGGGTGTCCTGGACAGCAGGAACCGTTTCCTGGCGGGTCCCAAAGGATCGCTAGTCACTGGGTAATACAATTCTCTGACATGGTTCTTCTCTTACTGCCCTGGATCGCTGGCACGGTCGGGTCAGGACATCCATTTCACAGAAAGGGTGGAAATTAGCAATTCCTAAAGAGGATCCAAAGATGAACCTAATACTTGGCTTCTGGCATTCAAAACAGAGCGGTGCAGAAATTCCAATTATTTTTCAAATGCTTTCTTCTTTCCCTTCTGCAATCCAATTCGCAGGGCTTACTGTCATTATCTGTTTGCTTATTTTATGAGATGTTGATATAAGGATTCGGGGTTTATGGGAGTAGGGTGTCACCATAGGGCAAGTGAAGGAAAAGCTCGCTCCCTTCTGCTCCCGGGGGAGTATATAAAGAAGAGAGGGTAGGCGGTAGAGAGGAGGCAGACTCCAGCTCCCTGTCAGTGAGCCACGTGGCCAGGGCCAGCCTGCTCCACAGATCAAGTTCCAGCTCAACCAGAGCTACACGGAGAAACCCTGTCTGGGGGGAAAAAAATATTAAAAGAACTATCTATATCTGACCCCTCCTCAAACCTGGTGAGCAGCCAAACTTCTCCAACCCCTACCACATCCATGAAGACAAACCACAGCCTCTGTTTTCATTGGTTGTCTTAAGAAACAGACCATATTTTTCCTAGAAAGGTCTTGCCTTGCTCACGGACTGTTTGAATCTGATGCTCTCAACCATGGTGGACCCTGACCTGGTTAGGCGTCTTCTTCCTCTTCCAGATGATCACGACAGCCTTTGTAGGTCCTCTGCTACCTCTTCCCCCTCCTCCCCGCAGGTGTGTAACGTCTGGAGACTGGTCTTCAGTTGTGGGGACAAAGCCAACACTCTGAGAAGGGCAGACATCGCAAGCTACCAAGTGCCTTGTTACAGATTTCTCCAGTTTACAGAAGCTGAGCTTGTGCTGGTTTGCATGTCGTGTGTTGAGCCAGGAGCCTCCCCCCACCCCACCAGGACAGCTGGAATGAGCAGACCTACTCTCCCGTACCATTTCTCACTGTTGTTCTCAGCGGTCTACACGGGGCTTTGGCTAGGTGGCGCCTTTACCATTAAGAGTCACTAGATTTAAGGCAGGTGGTAGTGGTGCATGCCTTTAGCCTTTAACCCCAGCACTCGGGAAGCAGAGACAGGTAGATCTCTGTGAGTTGTAGGCCAGCCTTGTCTACAGAGTGAGTTCAGGTCAGCCAGGACTATACAAAGAAACCCTGTGTCAAAAGACAAAAACAAACAATAACATTAGATTTAAATTGATTATATTTTAACTGCCTCCCAAAGAAACTGTTTTCCTGTTAGCCACGTGTTGTTTTTAATTTTGTCTCTAATGTTCTATTTTATCAGTCAAGACTTGGAAGCCAGATGGTGGGGTGAAAACCTGCTGGCTTAGACAGGCAGAGAAAGCACCCCACTGCTTCATCCTTTGCCGTCACCCCAGAAAGAGCCTTTCTCCTACGCTGTCTCAAACCAAAGCTCCTCCAACCGATCTCCCTCTCTTCTGCTTCCTGTGTGTCTCTCTCCCTTGTCCTCCCAACTTCCCCTTACTCTCTATGGTTCTTTCCTGTCAACTGGCTGCTTGTTCAGCCTCTGAACCTACGGCTGGTTTTATTTAACCCTGTTTACAACATTCAAGCAGAAAGTTCCTGGATTAAAGGTGTGTGCCAAGTCTGAGCCACAACATAACTCGGAGCAGGTTTTTCCAGAAAACAACACAATCTCAGTGTTCGCAGTGTGATCAAATATCCCACAACAGCTATTGTAGGCAATCGTTCCTTTATTTTCTGTCTATAGAATCAGTGCATTTCACACAATGGAATTATATATATGATTCTTAGTGACAAATTCCTTCTACTTGCCAACAGTTTTAAAGATTATTTTCAATTACATATTTGGATGGGTGTCTATATGTGGATATACATATATACATATACATACATACATATAAATTCAGGTATCCTCAGAGGCCAAATGCATCAGATCCCTTGTGTTGTGAGGAGGAGCACGGGCCCTTTGTTCCATCCCGCCCGGCTAGCTTATACCCAAAATAACCACACAGAAATTGTATTAATTAAATTACTGCCTAGCCCATTACCTCTAGCCTCTCATTGGCTAACTCTCACATCTTGATTAACCCATTTCCATTAACGTGTATTGCCACCTGACTGTGGCTTACCGGCCTGAATCTAACCAGCGTCCATCTCGGGCAGGAGAATCATGGCCTCTGCCACACTTCCCTTCTTCCCAGCATTCTGTTCTGTCTGCTCCGCCCACTTAAGGGGCTGCCCTATCAAAAGGCCAAGGCAGTCTCTTCATTCAACCAATGAAAGCAACACACAAACAGAAGAACCTCTTACACCACCCCTGGAGCTGGAGTTACAAGCTGTTCTATGCTACTTGCCATGTGTCCTAGGAACTAAATGACAGTCCTCGGCAAGAGCAGTGCGTGCCTTTAATTGGCTGGGCTTTCTTTCAGCCCCACACTTCCGTATTCTCAAGGATTGTTCATAATGCTCCATGTATCAGTGTCTATCTGAAGTCAACCTAGGAATGGTGAGGACCGCACATGTCGATGAAAAAGATGAGCCAGATCTGAGACGTTACTCATACAATTTACAAGGGATTAGACACACAATTCTAAGCTGAAACTATTTTCTTGTTTCCTCTATTCTGACACTTTTCCAAAAAGTGCGTGTGCTGGTGAGTTCTAGCTTGACACAACCTGAACTCACGTGGCAGTCTCAACTAAGGAGTTATCTAGATCAGGCGTGGAACCACACACCTGTAATCCCCAGCACTCAGGATGGAGAGGCAGGTGGACCTCTGTAAATCTGAAGGCAGCCCGGTCTACAAAGCAAGTACCAGGGCTATACAGAGAAACCCTGTCTTGAGAAACAAAAGAGGCAAAAAGAGTCTTGATGTAGTCTCAGCATTATAGATGATTATGAAAACCATTTGCAAAGTGACCGAATAAATGGGCAAAATTTTTGTGTGTGCATGTGTTCATGTGGAGAACGCACATGTATGACCAAGTGTGCATGCTTGCACGTGTGCAGGTCTGTAGCATTCTTCAGAAGCCATCCACTCAGGATTCTGAAGCAGAGTCTGTCACTGAGATGAGCTAACCAGCAAGCTCCCAGGGAGCCCCGTCTTCTCTCTCCCCTGTGCTGGGATTATAAGCACAGGCCAGCAACACAGGCTTCTGACGTTGGTTCCGGGGATCAGACTCCCATCTCTGTCACATACTTAACTTGTTAAACTATCTCTCCAGTCCCTAAAATTGTGTTTTTAAATGTTTAAAGAATTCCAAATTTAAAAGGGAAAGATCTGTCATTTTTTTTCATGAGATGCACACACAAAACCCACTTAGATGTTCAATGTCAATAACTCATAGATAATGCTGTGTATTAAAAAAACAGATTATCATTCTAGAAGGTAATTAAATTTTGCTTTGGCCCAGCATCCCACCTCTGGGACTTTATTGCAAGGAAATAAGTCATGCATGTTAAGCCACGGTATAGCAGGGATCAAATGATAACAAAGCAAGTGACAACTGTGTGTTAAAATGACTTGACGAAGCCATCTGTGACTTTGTATGGTCACCTAAAAATTAAAATAAAAAGTTTATCCGTTGGGATGTCCTTAATGTTTAACAATAGGGAGTTGCTTAAATAGTGAGTCACCCTTTGAACAGTATGCATCTTAGCTGAATATCTAACAAAATGAAACGCTCATTAAATGTGTTACATGAAAAGAAATCAAGTTATAAAACAAGGTGTGACTCAGTCGAGGCTCCCAAGAACTAGGCCAGAGTGATGGGGTTTGAGCGTCAGCTGGGTAGCCGTGGTTGAGTAACCTAGTCTCCCTGTAGCTCAGTTTCATCATCCATAAAATGGGGCTAATGCCCATCTCTCTTTCCTAGGGTTGCGGTAAAAATGTCAAGTTAAGATATACAAGGTATTCAGACAAGCACCTGCCACACAGAAGGCACTATCTAAGAGCTAGCTCTTGTTGACACCCTAGTTTTTGTGGCTAATGAATTAAGTCAACTTTTAAGCTAATTTGAGAAGCAAAGGTGGGAAGGAGAATCATTCAGGCCAAAAAAAAAAAAAAAAAAGCCACACCCAAGCATTCCACAGGGCTGCTCCCAGGAGGTCATCACCCCAGCCGCCAAGGACTGACCCCATGGCTCACACTGCCAAGTCTTTGGACGCAGGACATTGCATACTGCCTCATAACAGCTGTCTCCTCCTCGACTGGAAACCGGATGCAGCTGCCCTAGCTGCTGTGCCTGGCCACAGTGGCCTCTGCGTCATCCCTGGGACTCTGAGTCAACAGCTCCGGAATCGAAGTCCAGAGAGGATGCATCTGCTCGGCTGCACCAGGTCTGTAGGCTCCCCTGTAAGAGCGGTCATATAAAAACAGCATCACGGAAGTCCAGTGGACTCAGCGAGCAGATTTACACACTGGGCAACAACAACGAAAAAAGATAGAAATGATCCCTTGATGGTTTAAAAATATTATTAAAAATTGAACAGACATTTATACTCAGAGAAAGAAAACTACACAGATATACTTCAAAATGTCAAGGGTCAATTCTAAATTAATCACTATGGTTGACCTAAATTTTTATTTATTATTATTGTACCTGTGTGCACATGTATGTATGATGCATGCTTGTGCCTGTGGGCTCACCTCTGCCACAGGGGGGTTCTGGGAATTGATCTCATGTCATCGGGTTTGCATGGTAAGCACGCTTACCCACAGACCCATCTCAACAGTGCTGATTTGAACGTTTTCATTTCTGTCTGTGACTAGCTGAATTTTCTATAAACTAGAAAGAGCCTTTTCTTTTTAAAAGCAAAACTGGACAATATCGGGTCTCTATTTCTGCAAGAGAATTAAGTCTTTAGCCATGAACTAGGGAGGAAAGGCTAGCCTCAGCTGAACCGTTAGCCCAGAGTGTGGTCAGTGGGCCGGTGCTGGCAGCTGATTCAGGGCGTGCTGAAATACAGGGTCTCACATAACAAAAGGGAAGGAGGCCTTCTCCAGAGAGGCAACAGACTTGACAGTGTGAAGCCAGATGATGTAACATTGTATGGCTATGAGCCTCGAGATGTTTCCACATTTGGAAGAAGGTAACACCATTAGCAGAACAGATTGCTGGAACAGGATCCAGTTTTAAGGGAAAAAGATAAATCTGGTTTTACATGGGAGGTTTTAAAACTTGAATGGGGCTCGGCGTCAGCACTGGACGTGTAAGTTGGAAATCTAAGGCCGAGGGATGATGGGAGCCACAGAAGCAGATGTAGGTGCTCATAGAGTATATATATATATATATATATGAACTAAGACAAGAAACTGAAGCAGGCTGTCTTGGTGATACCTGTGTAGAGAAAAGACAGAAAGAAAAGCAGAAAGTTGGCAGACCAAACATTTGAGGAAGGAGAATAAGAGAAGACATTAATCTTACATTAAAAGGACAGTCGTCATCATTAGACAATTCAAAAGTTTCTGACCTTTTTTGGTAAAGTTTTAATGAAAAATTTGCTATTTGTGCAATGTTGCAAATCAAACAAGGCCACAGTGTATCTTTGTTTGATTCACTCATTGGGCAAACATTTCCTTAGCACTTACTGTGAGACAAGTCCTCTCCTGGGTATCGGGTTTGGAGCAGGCAAAGCTCTTGCCTTGCCCCATGGGAACTGGGTCCCATTCTAAAGGGGAGGCAGCAAACAGGTGAAGAAGCATGCTGTGTGTGAGATGGTGGCAGAGATCGCTAAAGGAGATGAGAGGGCGCACGTGCTTTAAAAGAAGCAGCCGAGAGACTCCACCGAGGTGACCAGATCCAAGGAAAAGAGGAAGCCACTCATGAACACTGATGAAGAAGAGACCCTGCGACTGTGGGGGACTGAGTGACCAAGGGGGTAGGAAGAGAGACAGGGCTGAGAAGGAAAGGCCCTGTGAGGACTATGAGCACGGAAGTGGCGTTTTCCAGCTTGGATTTTAATGTCGCAAGTGCTGTTGTTAAGAGCATTCTAAGGAGGAGTGGGACGACAAGAGCCTTTAATCCCAGCACCCAGGAGGCAGAGGTATGTGGGTTTCTTTAAGTGAGTTTGAGGCCAGCCTGCTCTACTCAGTGAGCTCCAGCCAGGGCTATATTGTGAGACACGGTCTCAAACAAAAAGAAAAAGAATACACTACAAAGCCAAGTCAGATGATGCTATCGCAACGATTTCAGAAAGAAGGAGGACCTTTGACCGCTTTTATCTTAACAGAGAACCCCATGCTTGTTTTTCTTCTAGTATATCCCCATGAAGTGAGGTGGGAGGGAGGGGAGAAGGGAAAAAGAGTGAGGAGCTCGTACCTCTAGTTACATAATTCCACGTATGGTTACAGGTGCCTCTGGGCACACAGAATACATCTTCTAAATTATCACGGCTTCAGGAAAATAACTAAAAATAAAACCCCAAAAGCCAGTTATCACCACTGTGTTGAAATTTATATTTAGGCCAAGGCAATAATAATAGAACCTGGCAATTTTTTTTATAGACATGAGCATTATTGTTGAAATGCATAGTAACTAAATAATGACTGGTTCCGAAAGGTGTAATTGTAAACCTTCCCTCTGTCTGTGTTGTAATTAGAACAAAAATAAAAGTGAATCTACAGAGCTGCGCGCAGGTCTGAGTCACATCAGGACGTATAATTTGCTTTTCTTACCCATCTGAGACCAAAGGCTCCCACGATTTGCTAAAGATTAAACACGCGGACAGCTTAGTGAAGTTAAGTGTTGATTGGGAGCAGAGCTGTCAGCAGCCCGTGCCCTGGCTTTACATCTTGGAGCCTCACTACGGAGCCATTCAGGCCCTGAGGGTCTTACAGATGGTGAGGCTGAGTCCACTCCCACCAGAGACGGAGACAGAGTCCTCACCTGTTGTAATAGGAGTGGTGGGGCTGCGTCCCCCAGCACCCTGGCTGCCTGGCTAGCTTATGCCCCGAAATAACAACACACAAACTGTATTCATTTAAACACTGCTTGGCCCATTTCTATCTAACCTCTTCTAGGCTAATTCTCACATATTAATTTAGCCCATTTCTAATCATCTGTGTAGCACCGCTAGGTGCACTTACTGGGAAGATTCTAGTCTACATCCATCCTGGGTTGGAGCTTCATCGCGTGTGCCTCAGAGAGCAGCTATGGAGTCTGTCTGAGGAGTCTTACCTCACTTCCTCTTCCTCCCAGCATTCTGTTCTGTTTACTCCTCCCACCTATGTTTTAACCTATCAGGGCCAAGCAGTTTCTTTATTGCTTAACCAATGAAATCAACAGATTGATATATGACACTCCCACATCACTCACCTTTTAGTCAACAGCTTTTCAGACCTTTCCATCCTGTGTTCCAGTCCACAGATGGAACCCAGGGGAAACTGGGAATTTCCCAGGTTAGCAAGACCCCAGGAGGAAAAACAGCCATGAGAAACTTCCAGCCTGGAAGTCTTAGGAGAAACACCGTTGCTCCCACTTAAAGCCGGGGGAGAAAAAAAAAAAACAAACAAACAAGAAACAAGTGTGTTTTGCGTCAGCCTGGGCGGGTCGCCATTCCTGCTGACTTTGGTGGTCTGTGCTCCCCCTTCGCATGTCTGCTGGTCTGCTTTTCTGGCAGTTCCGCCGGAGGGGGGCGGGCAGGCAGGAAGAAGAGCACTTGCAATACTTGGCTAAGAGTTGGAGAGGCTGGGGGACTCTTCAGGGGCGTCCCGCAGTAGCCAAGGCCCTGGGGTCCATTCCAGCACCACAGGTTCACAGCTGTCTGTAACTCCGGTTCCTGGGGCTGCATACGGACCTCCTCAGGGTTCTACACACACGTGATACGCATACTTGGACATATATACACTCACACCTAAAACAAATACACATTTTAAAAACAAATTAAGTTGGAAGAAGGAATCTTGGGCCGTTACCTTAGTTTAGGCTTTGGTGTCTCTTTCCATTTCAATTTTTTGCATGATTTTGTCAAAAAGTCCCTAAGAAAACCTCAACTAGAGCGATGACATCATCTCGGAACTGGAATATAAGGCTTTATTATACTTCATTAATTTCAGTGGCTGATTTTCCTAATTGACATGAAACGTCAGATGTTTTAAAAGTCGCATGTGCGCACGCGGGTGCACACACACACACACACACACACACACACACACACACACAAAGGAAATAGATGGGCCATGAATGAGAGGAGAGGAAACACAGCCACCAGAGACAGGGAAAATCACAGAAGAGGAAACGCAGCCACCAGAGACAGGGAAACCACCCCCCTCACTAGCAATTAAAGAGATGCACGTTGAAACAAGCAAGTATTATCTCTCATCTAGCAAATGAATTAATATGAGCAGTGAGAATGACTGGCGAGGCTGTGAGGAGACAGGTGTTTTCATATATCTTAGAAATATAAATCACTACCATCTTCCTAAAGAGGTCTCCAGCCCATAGAGAGATTAATCCTAATTCCAGCCATGGTAGTGCAAGCCTGTAATCCCAACTCTCAGAGGGTTGAGGCGGGACTACAGCAAGTTTAGGGGTAGCCTGGGCTACCAAGCAGACACCAAGCCAGCCAGCTCTCCATAGCAAGACATTGTCTTTTTGTTTTTGTTTTTTGTTTTTTTTTATTGAGAATAAGAAAAAAAAAGTTTCCGCCTCCTCCCAGCCTCCCATTTCCCTCCTCCTCCCCCCACTCTTCTCCCCCTCCCCCCTCTCTTCTCCCCCTCCCCCCACTCCTCCCCCCCTCCCTCNCTAATCCAAAGAGCATTCATGGTTCCCTGCCCTGTGGAAAGTCCAAGGTCCTCCCCCCTCCGTCCATGTCTAGGAAGGTGAACATCCAAACTGGCTAGGCTCCCACCAAGCCGGAACATGAAGTAGGATCAGAACCCCTTGCCATTGACCTTGGCTTCTCATCAGTCCTCATTGTTCGCCATGATGAGAAAGTCCGGTTTTATCCCATGCTGTTTCAGTCACAGTCCAGCTGGCTTTGGTGAGCTCCCAATAGATCAGCCCCACTGTCTCAGTGGGTGGGAAGACATTGTCTTAAACACACACGCAGAGTCCCCAGAATCAGAATAATAATATCTTTAAAAATAAAAATAATTGACCAGAAATGTGGCTCTGCACTGAAGAGCCCTTGATTGCTCTTGCGGAGAACACAGGTTCGATTCCCAGCACCTGCATGGTGGTTCACAACCGGCAAATGCTGTCCCGAAGGACCTGTCTCCTCTTCTGACCTCCGCTGGACCAGTCACTCAAATGGTGCTCAGACACCCTTGCAGGCAAAACACTATACACAGAAAATAAAATAAATAAAACTTATAAAGTAACTAAATAAACTACAAATGAGACGGCAATAAATGTACTGAAAAGGAGCAGCAGAATTGAAATCACGCTGAGGAAGAAGGAAGTCTCAGTTTTCTCCCCGTCACCGCGCCAGTGCGGGTTCAAGGCTGCCTGAAACTGGAAGCAAGAACAGGACCAGGGCGAAGAGCTCCCTGGGAAGCTAAACGGAACACTGGGGGAGAAGAATTCCCTGCTAGAGTCCACTGTCAAAGTCAGGCTCCCTCTCCTTTTTCTGTCTCACACCCCCTCCTGAGGTAACCTAGGGCCACCCAGGAGCAGGGTCACAGATGCCTGACTCTGAGAACCAGGCAGTTGCTGAGAAGAAAGCCTAGTCGGGGACTGGGGACGGTAACTGTTTCAGAACTGGAAAACGGGCTGATGTGGGCAGAGTCTACGGCACATCCCAGGTGGACTTGTCGCCAGAGAAGGCCTGGCCTAGAGTCCTAGGCTTGTGAGTCTCTACACTTTGGAGTTATTTAAAGCTAAACGTTTCAGAAGATTGCTTCTTTGTTATTGAGTAGTGGCCGATGATGGAGATTCCCAGGTGGCGGGTTCCTTGCTCTCTGCTTACTGAAGAGGAAAACAATAGAACAGATTGGGACAAGCCTAAAGGTGGAGCTCATCTTCGGGCAGATGATATAAACAGGTTTCCACTGACGATATAAACAGGGTGCCACTCGGTCCTGAGGTCTGAGGCCTGGCTACTGAGCAAGTTGTCTTCGGGTTTTACTTGCATAGCTCATAAAATCAGCTTGGAAAGCCTTATATTCTCTCTCACATTTTCCGATTTTCATCTTTTCTCAGATTTGTTTTTTAATTGTTTAAGTGCGCGCGCGCACGACAGACATGGATGCGGGGAATTGAACTTCCGTCTCCTGAAAGAGCAGCACACCCACTTAACCTATGAGCCATTTCTCTAGTCCTTACCGTAAACTTGATCAATGGCAAGGCATGTGATTTGGGGTGTATAATACCTATTGACATTGTTTAAAGTTAAACTGCTAGATCACTCATACGTGACCAAAAGATTGCAAATACCATGCAGATCTTCACTGACCATGGTATGCTCTGAAAAATATCTAAAATCCAGCCGGTGAGATGGCTCTGCAGACAAAGGCACTGCCACCAAGTCTGACGACCCGAGTTTGATTCCAGGGATCCACATCGCGGAAGCAGAGAAGAGATCCCCACGACCCATCCTTTGACACAGGGCATAGCTTGGGCCGCACTCTCTCTCCCGTGTGTGTGTGTGTGTGTGTGTGTGTTTGTGTATGATATATGCGCATGCGTGTGCAGGTCCGTAAGGGTGTCAACTGTGTCCTCTCCCACTCCCCACCTCGGCCCTTGAGACGCAGTCCCTCCCTCAGCTGAAAGCTCTTGGGAATTCTGGGATTACAGCACACATAGCCATGCTCTCTTTGTGGGTGACGGGGACTCCCTCCCACGCAGATCCGGTCAGCCAGACGAGCAGTTCCTACCCACTAAACTATTGCAGCCCCCAGCTCCTTTTTTTGTTTTGTTGTTTTTTGAGACAGGGTTTCTCTGTAGCTTTGGAGCCTGCCCTGGAACTAGCTCTTGTAGACCAGGCTGGCGTGGAACTCACAGAGATCCACCTGCCTCTGCCTCCCAAGTGCTGAGATTAAAGGCGGGCACCACCACCACCCAGCTACAGCCCCCAACTCTTTTACTACCACAAATTCCACATCATCTTCTTTTCTCCTTGGATTCATGTTTATATTCCAATTTCGCAACGGATTATAACTTATTGTATCATATTTTGATGCTTGAAATACATTACTGAAAATTCTATCACAATTTTTTACAATATGCATACAAATTGAAATAGTCTCTGGTTCTGTAATTGCTCTCATTTTTCTGTGTATGTAGTTACTATTATTAGTAATAACTAATGTATATAGTTAGTATATAAATAAATTTGATCAATCGGCATAAATAGCATATTTAGCTATAAAGCGATGGTGGTGTGATGTGGGAGTGATTTCTTATTAATAAAGAAACTGCCTAGGCCCCTTGATAGGCCAACCCTTAGGTGGGTGGAGTAAACAGAACAGAATGCTGGGGAAAAAAGCTGAGTCAGGGAGTGCCATGATTCTCCCACGCCATGCAGATGCAGGTTAAGATCTTCTCTGGGAAACCACCTCGTGGGCTACACAGATTATTAGAAATGGGTTAGATTAATATGTAAGAGCTAGCCAATAAGAGGCTACAGATAACGGGCCAGGCAGTGTTTAAAAGAATACAGTTTCCGTGTAATTATTTCGGGGCATAAGCTAGCCGTGTGGGCGGCTGGACTGTCAGAACGCAGCCCTGCCCTGCTGCTCCCACAACAGTGGTGCGTGCCTTTAATCTGAGCACTCAAGAGGTAGAAACAGCCTGGTCTACAGGGTGAGTTCCAGGACAGCCAGGGCTACATAGAGAAACCGGTCTCAAAAAAACAAAAGCCAACCAATAGAATATTTAAATAATATTAGTAAATGAACATATTTACTATTTTAAATAGTATATTTTAAATA
>NW_026067916.1:11833434-11954050 GCF_014885135.2 Alexandromys fortis | reverse complement strand
TTTTTTTGGTTTTTTGAGACAAGGTTTCTCTGTAACTTTGGAGCCTGTCCTGGAATCAGCTCTGGTAGACCAGGTTGGCCTCAAACTCACAGAGATCCTCCTGCCTCTGTCTCCAAAGTGCTGGGATTAAAGGCGTACGCCACCACCACCCATTTTGCTCCTTTTTAAAAGTGAGTCCTGAAAAGAGCTTATCCACCTAAATGAGCAGGTTGAACGGGACTTTTACTGTAGCGACTGTCTGCAATCTTTTGAACACCTCTAGAATTATGTGTCTAAAATAGTAATGCACCACCAGAAATTGCATTTTAATGAGTCACCAACTGACCACTCCATGTTCCTCTTCTAATTTTGTTGCTAAACGACTTGTTACCCGGTTGTTAGAATCACTGGCTTCTCACGGTCCACACTAATAGTCTGAATCGCCTAATTGTTGAGAGCTTCTTCCACCCCAGGGCAATGACTGCTGAAAGCCCGTGTTTCCTAACTGCCCAGCTTGAAGGGTTTCCCAACCCTGGCGCAGGGGAGGGCGTTGAGCAACAGGAGCTGAGAACACAGAAGGCACACGCCGCAGGCGGCGAAGGCAGATAAGATTCCAGAGGAATGCGGAAGTCCAGGACTCTTGGTGCGCTCGCTCTCGGTTAACTAATGAGCGTTTACCAAACGAGAAGAAAAAGAAAAAGAAGGGGAGGGGGCGTTCTGGGTCGGGGAAGGGTGGGGAGAAGGGAGGAAGGGNGGGGCGGGGGGGGGGGGGGGGGGGGGGGGGGGGGGGGGGGGGGGGGGGGGGGGGGGGGGGGGGGAGCCGGGTTTGGCCAGGGCGGGGAGAAGGGAGGAAGAGCGAGAAGGAGGCAGACTGAAGTGTTGAAAGTTATAGGAAAACAGCGTGACCCTCCGGAGTTGGGAAATTCTCCGGAGCCTGGAGGGGAAGAAGGTCAGAGGGAAAGGCGCACAGTGCACAGGAAAGGAAAACCCTCCTTCATTCTCAAAAAGTGGCAGAGACTCCAGGCCGGCTCCCTCCGATCTGAGTCAGAGCTCTGGATTGCATTTGAATCAGCCAACAAACACTACTGGGCATTTTTCTAAACCAGGGCCCGTGCCAAGTCAAAGGAAACGAAGACCTTAAGTTGGTGATCTTCAGAACTTACATCAGCCCATCAGGTCCTCCAGCCCAGCCAGCTCCCGCCCTGCTTCCTCCGGGGACTCCACACACCGCTGTTCCCCATTCTGCCAGCAAGCCACACCCTCAGCCTGCTCCCTGCTTTCTATACAGAGAAGATTGTGGCCTTACAGGGATGTCTGATACAGTTCTTAGCCCTTGACCATTTTAGCTCTTTGGGGACAAGGGACTAGGCATTAGAAGGCCAGAGTTTGTGTACCTCCAGGCAGTGAGAAGTTTCTCTCTATAGTTCACACATGTTACTGTATTTTTATTTATTTGCCAGTATCCATACAGAAGCACTGTAAGCCAGGGTACCAAATTATAAACCCAAACACCTAAACAAAAGTTTAAACTCACGTCCTGTGGATATTTTGTAGATATTTTGACTTGGCAGAAACAGTGTTGATGCTTTAAAAAGTAATAATCCATTTATAGCGTTACAGTTTCCAAACAACCATGAGAGATCGCGGCTCTGACGAAAATTTGACATTGCAGTGGTGAATTGGTGATGAGCAACAGCTGTCCCTGAAGACACAGAAGACCCTTCCCGTGACCCCTACACTGCAGACTGTCCACACCATCCCCACAGGACACAGAAGACCCTTCCCCGTGACCCTACACTGCAGACTGTCCACACCATCCCCACAGGACACAGAAGACCCTTCCCGTGACCCCTACACTGCAGACTGTCCACACCATCCCCACAGGACACAGAAGACCCTTCCCCATGACCCCTACATTGCAGACTGTCCACACCATCCCCACAGGACACAGTAGACCCTTCCCCATGACCCTACACTGCAGACTGCCTGTCCACACCATCCCCACAGGACACAGAAGACCCTTCCCCGTGACCCCTACACTGCAGACTGCCTGTCCACACCCTCCCCACAGGACACAGAAGACCCTTCCCCATGACCCCCTACACTGCAGACTGCCTGCCCACACCATCCCCACAGGACACAGAAGACCCTTCCCCGTGACCCCTACACTGCAGACTGCCTGTCCACACCATCCCCACAGGACACAGAAGACCCTTCCCCGTGACCCCCACACTGCAGACTGTCCACACCATCCCCACAGGACACAGAAGACCCTTCCCCGTGACCCCTACACTGCAGACTGCCTGTCCACACCATCCCCACAGGACACAGAAGACCCTTCCCCGTGACCCCTACACTGCAGACTGCCTGTCCACACCATCCCCACAGGACACAGAAGACCCTTCCCCGTGACCCCTACACTGCAGACTGCCTGTCCACACCATCCCCACAGGACACAGAAGACCCTTCCCCGTGACCCCCTACACTGCAGACTGCCTGTCCACACCCATCACTACAGGAGTTTCTCTCTAGCTCAACAGAGTTATCTACACTGCCATGGCCTTTATGCTTAACAGGACTGCACACCCAGCCCCCGCTGGCTCAGTAACACCATCCTCAAAAGCAGGAAGTTACAGAGGCAGCTGATTTTGTTCTAAAAATAACACATGTTCAATATAGAAGATTTAGGAAATTAACAAAATGAAACAAAATTATAAAGTCCACCAATGATCTTGGTGCCCTGAAATAATCACTGCTGATACCTCAAAAGGTGTTTTTCTTCTTTTTTGCATTATTTCATTCTAATATGTGCATGTGTGGGTATGGAGGCATTTTTTATTCTGGTTTTTTATTCTTTATCCCCTTTTCTTTGTGCAGATCAAAGCCACTGTTATTTTGCTCAGTGTTTACAACCACTAGATTTGCTCGGCAAGACCATGCTAGGGATACCCACAGAGACTGCTGACCCGAGCTAGTGAGAGCTCACTGACTCCAAACTGACAACTGGGGAACCTAGGCCCCCTGAATGTGGGTGACAGTGTGTGACTTGAGCAGTTTGTGGGGACACTGACAGTGGAACCAGTTTTTATCCCTAGTGCATGATCTGAATGCACATGATCAAAAAAATGAATATTGAACATAACACATGTTCAATATAGAAGATTTAGGAAATTAATAAAATGAAACAAAATTATAAAGTCCACCAATGATCTTGGTGCCCTGAAATAATCACTGCTGATACCTCAAAAGGTGTTTTTCTTCTTTTTTGCATTATTTCATTCTAATATGTGCATGTGTGGGTATGGAGGCATTTTTTATTCTGGTTTTTTATTCTTTATCCCCTTTTCTTTGTGCAGATCAAAGCCACTGTTATTTTGCTCAGTGTTTACAACCACTAGATTTGCTCGGCAAGACCATGCTAGGGATACCCACAGAGACTGCTGACCCGAGCTAGTGAGAGCTCACTGACTCCAAACTGACAACTGGGGAACCTAGGCCCCCTGAATGTGGGTGACAGTGTGTGACTTGAGCAGTTTGTGGGGACACTGACAGTGGAACCAGTTTTTATCCCTAGTGCATGATCTGAATGCACATGATCAAAAAAATGAATATTGAACATAACACATGTTCAATATAGAAGATTTAGGAAATTAATAAAATGAAACAAAATTATAAAGTCCACCAATGATCTTGGTGCCCTGAAATAATCACTGCTGATACCTCAAAAGGTGTTTTTCTTCTTTTTTGCATTATTTCATTCTAATATGTGCATGTGTGGGTATGGAGGCATTTTTTATTCTGGTTTTTTATTCTTTATCCCCTTTTCTTTGTGCAGATCAAAGCCACTGTTATTTTGCTCAGTGTTTACAACCACTAGATTTGCTCGGCAAGACCATGCTAGGGATACCCACAGAGACTGCTGACCCGAGCTAGTGAGAGCTCACTGACTCCAAACTGACAACTGGGGAACCTAGGCCCCCTGAATGTGGGTGACAGTGTGTGACTTGAGCAGTTTGTGGGGACACTGACAGTGGAACCAGTTTTTATCCCTAGTGCATGATCTGAATGCACATGATCAAAAAAATGAATATTGAACATAACACATGTTCAATATAGAAGATTTAGGAAATTAATAAAATGAAACAAAATTATAAAGTCCACCAATGATCTTGGTGCCCTGAAATAATCACTGCTGATACCTCAAAAGGTGTTTTTCTTCTTTTTTGCATTATTTCATTCTAATATGTGCATGTGTGGGTATGGAGGCATTTTTTATTCTGGTTTTTTATTCTTTATCCCCTTTTCTTTGTGCAGATCAAAGCCACTGTTATTTTGCTCAGTGTTTACAACCACTAGATTTGCTCGGCAAGACCATGCTAGGGATACCCACAGAGACTGCTGACCCGAGCTAGTGAGAGCTCACTGACTCCAAACTGACAACTGGGGAACCTAGGCCCCCTGAATGTGGGTGACAGTGTGTGACTTGAGCAGTTTGTGGGGACACTGACAGTGGAACCAGTTTTTATCCCTAGTGCATGATCTGAATGCACATGATCAAAAAAATGAATATTGAACATAACACATGTTCAATATAGAAGATTTAGGAAATTAATAAAATGAAACAAAATTATAAAGTCCACCAATGATCTTGGTGCCCTGAAATAATCACTGCTGATACCTCAAAAGGTGTTTTTCTTCTTTTTTGCATTATTTCATTCTAATATGTGCATGTGTGGGTATGGAGGCATTTTTTATTCTGGTTTTTTATTCTTTATCCCCTTTTCTTTGTGCAGATCAAAGCCACTGTTATTTTGCTCAGTGTTTACAACCACTAGATTTGCTCGGCAAGACCATGCTAGGGATACCCACAGAGACTGCTGACCCGAGCTAGTGAGAGCTCACTGACTCCAAACTGACAACTGGGGAACCTAGGCCCCCTGAATGTGGGTGACAGTGTGTGACTTGAGCAGTTTGTGGGGACACTGACAGTGGAACCAGTTTTTATCCCTAGTGCATGATCTGAATGCACATGATCAAAAAAATGAATATTGAACATAACACATGTTCAATATAGAAGATTTAGGAAATTAATAAAATGAAACAAAATTATAAAGTCCACCAATGATCTTGGTGCCCTGAAATAATCACTGCTGATACCTCAAAAGGTGTTTTTCTTCTTTTTTGCATTATTTCATTCTAATATGTGCATGTGTGGGTATGGAGGCATTTTTTATTCTGGTTTTTTATTCTTTATCCCCTTTTCTTTGTGCAGATCAAAGCCACTGTTATTTTGCTCAGTGTTTACAACCACTAGATTTGCTCGGCAAGACCATGCTAGGGATACCCACAGAGACTGCTGACCCGAGCTAGTGAGAGCTCACTGACTCCAAACTGACAACTGGGGAACCTAGGCCCCCTGAATGTGGGTGACAGTGTGTGACTTGAGCAGTTTGTGGGGACACTGACAGTGGAACCAGTTTTTATCCCTAGTGCATGATCTGAATGCACATGATCAAAAAAATGAATATTGAACATAACACATGTTCAATATAGAAGATTTAGGAAATTAACAAAATGAAACAAAATTATAAAGTCCACCAATGATCTTGGTGCCCTGAAATAATCACTGCTGATACCTCAAAAGGTGTTTTTCTTCTTTTTTGCATTATTTCATTCTAATATGTGCATGTGTGGGTATGGAGGCATTTTTTATTCTGGTTTTTTATTCTTTATCCCCTTTTCTTTGTGCAGATCAAAGCCACTGTTATTTTGCTCAGTGTTTACAACCACTAGATTTGCTCGGCAAGACCATGCTAGGGATACCCACAGAGACTGCTGACCCGAGCTAGTGAGAGCTCACTGACTCCAAACTGACAACTGGGGAACCTAGGCCCCCTGAATGTGGGTGACAGTGTGTGACTTGAGCAGTTTGTGGGGACACTGACAGTGGAACCAGTTTTTATCCCTAGTGCATGATCTGAATGCACATGATCAAAAAAATGAATATTGAACATAACACATGTTCAATATAGAAGATTTAGGAAATTAATAAAATGAAACAAAATTATAAAGTCCACCAATGATCTTGGTGCCCTGAAATAATCACTGCTGATACCTCAAAAGGTGTTTTTCTTCTTTTTTGCATTATTTCATTCTAATATGTGCCCATCCCTATGGAAGGATACCTTGCTCAGCCTAGTTACAGTGGGGAGGGCCTTGGTCCTGCCTCAAGTGACCTGACAGACTTTGTTTGTCAACCTGACGTCCCATGGGAGGCCTCACCCTCTCTGAGGAATGGATAGGTGATGGGGTCGGGGGAATATGGGGGGAGCAGAAGGAGGAGAGAAAGTGGGAACTTGGATTGGTATGTCAAATTTTTTTTTTAAAAAAGATTGTTTTAAAAAATAAACTTAAGTAAAATATAATACAAGATTTGCTTGACAATCACGGTTCCCTAAAAATCCTTCCAACTTCACTTATTAATATAACGCTAGGTGCGCTGAGACCTACATGGTATTTTTATTCATCTAGATCCACTATACACTTTGTGTGACATGTCTAACTTAGGGCACAGCCTCAAACCTGAGAGAATGAAACCTGTCACTTGGCTCTGGAAAAGAGGGCTACCCGGCCACTTTGGTTTCAGAGTGTCAGCTGATGGCAGCCACGGTCAGCTGACCGCCGCCCGGATGAGTTGTAGTTATAGCATAGCATTTGTTCATATCCACATAGGAAAGAAACAGCCAAACCAGCCAAACCCTGAGACCGTGGTTCTCAGCTTGTGGGTTAACCTCTCCGGGTGTCGGACAACTCTTCCACAGAGGTCGCGTATCAGACATCCTGCATATGGGATATTTACATTATGATTCACGACAGTAGCAAAATTACAGTTACGAAGCAGCAGTGGAAAGGTTTTATGGTTGGGAGTTAGCATAACATGAGGAACTAAGTGTGGCAGCTTTAGGAAGACGGAGAACCACCACCTTTAGAGGTATAGCTAGGGAGAGGATGGGAGCAAACACCCTTCTCTTCCCTGTAACACTCAGGGACTAAACAAACTCCACCTAGGGAGAACCACCACCTTTAGAAGTAGCTAGGGAGAGGATGGGAGCAAACATCCTTCTCTCCCCCTAACACTCAGGGACTAGATCCACCTAGAAGGAGAAGAAGCACTAATTGACCCACGTTAAATTTCTATGTCGTTTCGTTTTCTCCTTACTAGTGGGCTGGTGTAGGCACAAGCTCACAGAAGGTTATCTGTTGAGACTACTATAGGCCTTGGTTTTGGAGTTTTATCCTGAGTTGGTGGCTGTTTGTCCTAGGAAAGCCATCGTACTGGGGAGTTTCATTTTCCCAGAAAGTAAATTATGAGAAGAAAAGTAGAAATTCTAAAACCTCACAGAAACTGGAGAGACGGGAACAGTATTTACCACTGTTTTGAATGTGACTGAGAAGATGTCCAAGGTTTTGCTATGCCAGAGACTCCTGCGACCTGAAAGGAGAGACCATGAGTTCAAACAATTCTCCTCCTTCTATAGGGTAACGTTAAGATGTGTTGGGAATGGGAGCTGTTTTAATTGTGGCTAT
The DNA here is from genome assembly GCF_014885135.2 of Alexandromys fortis. Classification (NCBI taxonomy): domain Eukaryota; kingdom Metazoa; phylum Chordata; class Mammalia; order Rodentia; family Cricetidae; genus Alexandromys; species Alexandromys fortis. The sequence continues at coordinate 11,946,484 of NW_026067916.1, read as the reverse complement.
TTTGGTCATGTGACATAAGCTTTGGTTGTGTCACGCCGGTTTTGACTCTTTCACTGTAGATGGAAGCACTTTCAATTGCATTAGAAACAATTTGAAGCAACAATTGCCAAAACTAACCCCCATTTTTAATATTATTTCATGCTCAACAGTTTTTTCTTGGACTCATTTGATGCACATTTAGTGAATGCCTGCTCTGTGCCAAATGTGCTAAGAGAGAGGTAAAGGATGAGAAGGGCATCACTCTCTCTCTAGAGAAAGACAAACTACAGAGCTGGACGATGTGTCTGCTAGGAACAAAGATGTACGCAAAGTGACATGCATTGGAAGATCAACAGCGTGCCGGAGGAATAGCACAAAAGACGGCATGCGACAGCTGGGTGACCGGTTTCTCACGTGAAGAAGTGGGGAGCCACTGAAAGTGGGGGGTGCTGTATTATCAAGGGGCAGAGGGAAGGAAGTGTGTGCTAAGTGAGCAGAGTAGCCAAGATTTAAGGTAGAGAGAAGGAGAATACGATGGGAGATAAAGGAGCAGGGTGGGTACCGGATGGTAAAGAAGCCTTCGCATCACACTGAAGGCAGCAAGAATCCGCGGGGGATCTTTTAGCAGCAAAGAATCATGATCGGATTTCTGTGTTTTCGATGGCCGGTTTGTTGGTGGAATGGAGAATCAGCACAGGCCAGCTGGAAAGATTGTCCAGCACCCAGAGGAGAAGGGATAACACGTGTCTCCTCGGTAGGGACAAGGCTGAGAACAGGATGCAGCCGAAGACACTTAGCACAGAGAGCGACGCCTGGCAACTTCCTGCCTGGGAAGAGCGAGGGACTTTCTGGTCAGGGCCACTATAAATGCCTATAAAAGAATGTTTAATCTCCTTCACTGTGCAACTCAAACTAAAGCGATATCCGTGGTTCTGGTTGAGTTGTAGGCTGTGCGTTGAAATCTTTCCACCCTGTTGAATGAAGACAGTTCCGATGATTTCAGCATTCACACATCGTGAAACCGTGCTCTGAGAAGGTGTCAAAATTAAACCAGGGATGTGGTTCTCTCGACCAGAGGCAGCTTCGCACTATCTGCTGCCGCAATCAACTGCTGGTGTTCACACGCCCACCTCCTACCATTACTAAAGCCTTCAGCTTTCTCATTTTTCCACCTAAAGGCGCTTTAAAACAACAAGCCAACTGCAAGTATGTTAGTCTCTCTTACAGCCAATACATACCGCGTTTTCATTCTAGTTCTTTCTTTAATAGTAAGAGTTGTCCTAAACGTTCAAAAGAGCAGCCAGCAAGCAGCAACCTTATTCAGTGTGTCAGAGGTAGCAGAGGGATTGTGAGAAACATGATGTGATTCTAAAGTCAGTACTCAAGTCACGGGCTGCGATGGGGTAAACTGGAGTGGACTCACTGATGTCAAGCTGTGTAAGTCAAATGGGAAACCACCCCTGAAGCCTTCGAGAGATGTGTTGTGAAGAACAGCAGTGAATTAGTCGAGCCTTTTGCAAGCTTGTGGGGTAAGTTAGTTATCCTAGGAGATGCGGAAGGAAGGCTGTGAGCTTGACTCTTTCTGCCCCATCGTATGTTCTGGAGTTTAAATCGCTGCCGCTATAGCGAAAATACGGAAGTCTACCCTCAGCATCACGTAACAGAAGAAGGGAGCGGAAGATGGAAACTTGCTTTGGAAAATCCCTGACTCCGTTAAAAATTCCACAAGGGATTCAGAATTTCCGAGACAGAAATTCAGGCCATGGTTTACAGGGATGAGTTCCTATAAACTGAATTTACAGGAGAAACCGTGGGGATTCTTTGGCTTAACCACCCGATATTAAGAAACCAACGACTACGGAATTATCAGATGTAACCGGGGTGACGAGACCGGTTGGTAATGGCCTCGAAATCTAGGTTAGAGCTTCTCTCAAGCCCCAGGCTGTGTCTTCCATGAAGTATCAGCGCCATCAAATCAGGGAAGCTTCACTAGAGGAGGAATTCTCCTTTATTAACTTAATAACCAGCCTCTAACTTACTCTACACTTTATAAACTCTGCATAATATCACTTCTACTCAGTATCCTTAAAGGAAAAGATAAGCCAGTAATTATAATGTCAAATTTGAACTGTAAAAATGTGGAGGCTGGGGTGGGACATAATCTGAACTGACCAAAAATTATATCAAAAATAAGTTATAGAAATGCTTTTCTTTGGAGTAAACCAGCAATGAGCCTAAATTGACCTAGCTCCTCCAAAGACATCAAGGGTCTATTTTAGCAACTGTATATGAATGATGAAGAAATGGAGTTATTGAATCTCATTAGGCATTAATGGCATCTAAATCCCAGCCAGTGCCTGCTCAGTTTGGAACTTTTGGAAGCTCTGCTTACAGTGTTACAGTCATTGTGAGAAAATACCCAGGAGATGGAAGGTGGAGAGCTAGTTGAAAACTACCAGGCACCTCGAGTAGGCGTAGCCCCTATTCTCCAACTGCAGCATCTCCGTTCATCATAGAATATAGACAGAAATGAGGCCGCTGTGCTAATAACGACACACAAAAGACTTTGGACTAAACGGAACACTCTGTCTTCACGTACAACATTCAAATATAACTACTTGATTCTTGAACACTAAACGCCTTTACGCAGATTTGTCTTGAGAGCGCTTACCACAGAAGAACGTTTGGTTGCTCGGGGCTATTCGTTTCCATATAAACTAAAAAAGGCCATGCCAAGGAAACTCCAAAGCCAAAAACAATTACTCAGACTTGAGTGGCTAAACCCCTGCAGGCTATTTATTAACGAAGAAGCTACCTCATGAGTTCTAGTGCTTTAAAGGAATCCCTTCCATAAAGAGGCTCCTGCTGGTCAGTAGAGGAAGGGATCAGACACGGGAACCACTGCACTAGGAATTACACGCTTGCTTATTCTCACGAAAATTCGGTAACACACGCATCGCCCTGCTTCAAAGTGAAAGAAGGAAGCAACTCTGAGATGGTGGCTCCAGGTTGCACGGTCAGACTTTCATGCGTGCCTGAGCTAAGAGTTCAAATCCACTCCTCATGATTTCCTCTCTCTCCCAGTAAAAACCGCTAGAGGACCCCAAAAATCTACATCTAAATAGAAACTATATTGTGAGCTCTGCTCTCCCTTGGGTCTGGAGAGACTGAGTCTTCCTATCATGTTATCTTTTTGTGCATCTTGCTGGGAAAATCTTTTTTTATTATTTTATTTATTTATTATGTATACAATATTCTGTCTGTGTGTATGCCTGCAGGCCAGCGGAGGGCACCAGACCCCATTCCAGATGGTTCTGAGCAACCATGTGGTTGCTGGGAATTGAACTCAGGACCTTTGGAAGAGCAGGCAATGCTCTTAACCTCTGAGCCATCTCTCCAGCCCCCTTGCTGGGAAAATCTTATGACTAGTCTTTACTTCAAAGAGCTAGAAAGAGTCTCTAGCTGTGATCGACTCAGGCTGGGTGCAATGCTTAAGAAATGCAAACCATCCATCAAACCAGACATCAATCATCTCAGATCAGGGGCACTGAAGCTGTCAGATGTCAAAGAGAATGGTGACAGGGCCCAGGGCAGACCAGAAGGTGAACTAACAAAGGAGATTTCAGGGCAGGGCCAAGGCAGAGTGGATGAAGCGGGTGCTGGAGTATAGCTTCAATTAAGACTGAAAGACGCCGTAGGAAATGCCAGGGGGACGAGACAACGCACTCCCGGTAGGCTCTGGTGTTGTCGGCCGCAGCTTCTCTGCTGCCTGACTAAGCATTTGGGCTGGCAGTGGGAACCGAGGTGGCAGAACATTGGGTCATGTCAAGTTTGCCAATACTGGCCAAGTGTAGTCTACATTTAGAAGAATTATTTCTGGGGCCCTGTTCCCGTAAAAGGCCACAGGACAGCTTAGCATGAACTAGGAGGACAGGGCCTCGGTTTCACTTCCGCTACACGCGTTACTCAACTAGAAACAGTATCAGCAGGGAGAGTATCGCCACCGCAATCACAGACATCCAACCCATTAAGGTAATTATATCTGTCTGACTCTGAATTGCTTCCCAAATTTGCCTATTATGAAATGAAATGGCATATTGAAGGGCTCTAGAAATAAGTGTGTTAAAATATAGGCATATAAAAAAATTAAAAGGGGTTTTTAACCAAAAACTCAAAGATGGCATTTTTAAATTAGATCATCACCCTGCTTCGAATTGTTGAAACCAATTATAATATTTAATGTAGAAAGGCGTGGATTAAGATGGGTGTTCTCTAACCTGCTGGCAAAAATGTAATTCCTTTGCGCTCTCTGCCAAGAATTTGCTAGTATACTTCAAACGTCTTAAGATAGTCACACTGCCTCCACAAGTGTATAGTAGGATCTGGAATTCTGAGGGGGAGGCCTGTTTGGTTTTACACGCCATCCAAGCGATTCTGCAGTTTCAGCAGGAGAATCAACTGCCCTAAAGATGCACCACCCGCTCCTGTAGCTTGCTGACCGCCTGCTATGGACGATGTTTCTCTGCTCCCAAATCCACCGGCTAACAATCAATTCCTAATGTAATGTTTGAGATGGGTCTTTGGGAGGTGATTGGGTCAGGGAGGCTGAGCATCATGGTACTGCCCTTCCAAAAGGACTCTGAGAGCTCCCCTCCCCTCCCATATTGTATTACAGCGAGAGGGAGCCCCTGAGTGTTCCTCCACCTTCTCCCATGTTGGGTTACAGTGAGAGGGGGGCCCTGAGCGCTCCTCAGCCTTCTCGTGGGTTGGGTTATTGCAAGAGGGAGCTCCCATGTTGGGTTAAGGCGAGAGGATGCTGCTGACTAACTGTAAACTGGGCTTCCGGCAGACACTGACCTGATGACATCCTGATCTTGTGCATCCACAGAGCTGGGAGGATACGTCCCCTTTGATTGTAAGCTGAGCAGTCTGTGGTGTTTTGTCGTATCAACGACAGCTAAGACAGTCTCTAGGCCAATGAGTTCTATACCAATATTTGGACCCTAGATGAATTTTTCTGAATTCCAAGCTCATAATTCCAACCAACCACTCGCTCGGTATTTTCATTTTGATATCTTACAGACAGTTAAAATAAATATATTTAATGTTAGAGAAACTCTTCCCTCTCCAAAAATTCTTCTTAAACTAGGCATGATGGCACTCTAGACATAGAGATGGAGGATCCAAAGTTTAGGGTCATTCTTGGGTACATAATGAATTGGAGGCCAGCCTGGACTATATATACACTCCTGTCCAAAGCAAAAAAAACAGCAACAGCAAAAAGCTTCTTTACCCCCAGTAAATTCTACAATGCTGCTATTGTTTCTGCTGGAACAAGAAACCTAGGCATTGTCTCTCACTCTTTCCCTCCCTTCCACATTGTCCACAGAGCCAATCGAGCACTGTCTTCTAAAGACAGACAGCTATGGACCAAGTTGTATACACCAAGAACTCTCAGTTGAAGACCTAGGTCCTGTCGCTGTATCTCACTGTACCTGGGGTCTTCAGGAGTCTCTCTCTCTCTCTCTCTCTCTCTCTCTCTCTCTCTCTCTCTCCCTCTCCCTCTCCCTGTCTCTCTCTCTCTTTCTCTCAGCAAGATGATGACTCTCTGAAAGCCAAGAATTGAGTTCCTTGCCAGACTTTGGCCTAGTACTTCCAGGCTACCTAAAAATGAAAGTTAAGTTAGTGTTGCTGAAGCCACTGCCACAGACGCCTGCTAACCATCTCCGTTCAATGCCATTGCCAGCCTGACAGAGACTGCTGTTCCTATTGCAGTCACTTTCCTCCTTTCCCTCCATCTCTCCCTCTCCCCACTTTGAGATGAAGTCTCCCTGTGTAGCCCAAGTTGACCCAGAACTTGCAATTCTCCTCCCTCCGCCTCCTAAATACTGGGATTACGATATTATAGGCCTCTGCCACCATGGCTGACGGATTACACTTTCCAAAGATTGGTCTCATTTCCTGAAAATTATTATTTACAACCAAGAAGAAGGATATTAGTGAGTCAGTTTTCTACATAAAATCTTTAAATGACATCCCATTGTTTTCCCATAGTACACAAACAGCTAACGGATATGACAAGACGGCATATGTGTGTGCCTATCTGTATCTATAAAATCAGCTGGTGATCTCCAGCCCCACTCCAGGATACCGACTCTGGCTTCCCTCAGCATTTACACCCTCCCTGGCGCGCTCCTGGCCAGCCTGCACTTGACCAGGCTGGAAAATACATCGCTGCTTTCCACAGCCCACCGGGGAGCCCTCTTACCCAGGAAGCTGTGTGCAGGCACTCCAAGTGCGAGCCTACTTTTCAAGTCTCTCGGGCTGTTTCGTTTGAGTTTCTCTTCTGGGCTTTCTTGGTGGCACACTGTCTGCCTCTTGGGGAAATAGCTTTCGGCTTGCAGTCCGAGTAGTGGAAGGTTAATGTAGTTCTGGGATTAAAAGCACATGAATTAATACTTTGACAGTTTCCCTCCATGCATTAGCGAAACCGTTCTGCACTGTTCAATCTCTCCGTGCAGTTATCTGCTCCCTCCGTGGTTTGGAGAGAAAGCCATTCTGATTGGCTTCCTGAAGACATCCGCGTGCCTTCCACCGTTGGGGCCACCTCTACTCTTTCTTCTTCCCAATGTGTACTTTGCCTTCAATGTCTCAATAGAACATAATTTGAAGGATTTTTTTTTACCACTTTTATATGATGAGTAGGTCTCCTGTTATATACTGACAGCATACGCAAAAATTCTTCCAATTTACAATTTATGAGTTCATAAATATTTACCATTATCTTAGTGTCTACCTGTCTATGCTTTTTTTTTTGTTTGCTATTTTTTTTTGTTTGAGACAGGGTTTCTCTGTAGCTTTAGAGCCTGTCCTAGAATTAGCTCTTGTAGACCAGGTTGACCTTAAACTCACAGAGATCCGCCTGTCGCTGCCTCCAGAGTGCTGGGATTAAAGGCGTTTGCCACCATGGCCCGGCATTGTTTGCTAATTTTTGGAAACATTTATTTGTTTTCATTTTAAGTGGTTTGTTTGCTATTGTTACCATAGTACATAGAACACGCTACGGGTCCAGTGAAGATCATGCCTGATAATATCTATGCATATCTCTGACTGGTTAAATATTTTTTGCCTAGCTTCCAGAATTACGATTTATATGTTGTATTTATTTATGTTTTTCTTATATTTTGAGATTATTTACATCTTTTCTTCCTTCCCTTCCCGCCCCCCAAAACTCTCTCATATGCCTTTCCATGAGGTCTTTCAAGTTCATGGCCTTTTCCCATTGATTGTTATTACATGTATGTATGTGTAAACATATATATTCATAAATATGTATCTTCAGCCTGAACACTGTTACTTGCATGTATGTTTTCAGAGCTGATCATTTGGTATCGGATGACCAGTGAGTGTTCTCTTCCCTGGGAAGAACCATTTTTCCCACTTGCAGTGTTTCTTAGCGGCCTGTAGTCCTCTGTGTAGAGTTGAGACGTCAGGGTCCACTCTGGCATATGTATCGATGTTCAGCTCATATTTGGCAGCCATGTTTGTAAGACTTTATAAATGTCGTATCTGTTTATATTCAATATTCCATGGTTACAAAGATGTGAATTTTTTATTTAAAAAGCTACCCCGTTTGCAACTCCCTTTCCAAATGTGCGGGATGCCGTCAATACCATACACACATCACAAATTTGGAAATCAATGTGTTTATCATCCATGTATCCTACCTTAAATCCCTTCTCCTTCCCTGCTCTTCCGCCTCCTCTCCCTTCCCAAGCCCACTCCACCAGCACCGTGCTGAGGACCGAGCTCAGGGCGTTAGGCCAGCCCTGTACCACTGAGCCCAATCATTTACACAATTACTCTATTAAGAGAGCCTCATTCATTGCAAGGAACTCAGGCAACGGGTGTGTGTGTGTGTGTTTCAGTCAAATATATCCACATTAACAAAATCCTATTTCTTATTTCCATCAGTGGAGAAAGGAACCTAAAATGTCTGCCTTTGGAGGTAGAAAAACCCAATTTTACAATAAGGTTGGAATGTCACCTAGAAGATTTCTATAAAAACCTGAGAGACCACTTCAGTCATGTTTTTTATATGTGGGCTTTTTTAAAATTGTATAATTCGTTTATAAAGAAGTCATTTGATCAGTCTATGTGCACCTTCTTCCGGTTTTCCTTTCCGCTGCAGCTGCATTTCACTTGTGAGTGACAATGACCTGAACTGACCAAGGACTCCCACATACTAATGTCTAGCATCTCTAGACGCTGAGAGCACACCGCTTCTCCCCTTGGTGAGTGTTGGAACTGTGGTGGACCTGCTGGGTGACTTCTGCAGAAGCTGGAGATCTGTGGTCACCAGGACGGGTAAATGACTGGTATCACCAAAGCGCCTGACTGCTCTCTTTCTTGCAGGAGAGATTAAGCTCACAGAGGATAAAGACATGTTATTTTTTTAACCTAGCCTGATTTGTGGGTAACTGAAACAGATAATGAAAATACATAGTTCTACTTTTGGCCTTTCTTCTCCCTTGTCTTTATTCTACATTATTTTCTTCTTTCCCAGTTTATACAATCATGACGCACTTCTTTGTGGGCTGGAGAAAGGGGAAGAAGGATCGTGGGAAATGGACAGTCAGGTCTCCGGGCAAGAGGATGAGTTTCCCAGCACGAGTCTCCTCACTTTTCCTCCTGGACAACCCAGTACGAAAACAAAACGTATTCGATTCCATACCGGGTAGAGAATGCCACCAGCCGTGAGGAACCACGTTCAAGACAGCCGTGAGGAACCACATTAAAGAATAATCAGGTACAGCCATGACTCTCTGAAACCTGAACAGAGACTCCGTCCCACTCACCGCCCTCCAGACCTGACTCATCCATTTTACTAGCTGCCAACACGTCATCTCCCCTTGGATGTCAGGCCCAACAGGCCCCAGGTGAGCTCATTCCCTTCCTCCACAAACTGGTTTTCCTTCTCATTTCCTGGTATGAACCAGAGCTGCAACAATAATCCCAGCCAGTCGGGCCTTCAACCTACGGGCCACCTCCCACCTCTCTCTCTTTTCCCACCCGCGTGGTCCTGGGGAGAGGGAAGGAACTTGAGTCTCCTTTCTGCCCTGCCCATTACCGTGGGTAAGCCTCTGACATCGGGTGTCGGCCGAGTCCCTGTGAGTCAGAATGCCTCACGATTACTGTTTAAAATGCAGACATCCAGCCGAACCTCTGCCTGCTGATTCAAGGGTTGGTCGAGGACTCGGCATTTTTAAATTAAAGCTCCAGAGGACTTTTCAAACCACCTGGAAGGGATCAGTGCTAAGGAACTGACTCAGGCAGTCCCACAGCGAAGGAGCAGGTGAGTTAGGCGCCCAGGCCGAAGCACACAAGAGACTGGAGAAAGAACAATGGAGTCCCACCCCATGACTTAGGCTCAGAGGCAGACAGTAGCCTGGACGGCATGCAAAGGTTCCGTATGCTGAAATCACATTCGGGTCTGTTCATGGATAGCTTTTGCCAGAAAGGTCATGAAAGACCTTGTCCCCTAAAAGGAAGACCTACCAAATAGTCCTGCGAGGGGCTAGCTCTGAAAGGGGGTAGTCGCTCAAGTAACCACGTGGCCTTGCACAGTCAGCGGAGGGTGGTTAACTTCCAACACCATTAGATTATAAAAAGACCAAAAAGACAATAGGGAGGCTGGAGGAGCTCAGAGAAGTGACGGAGTTATTCAGAATGTGATTGGCAGTGAAGCCATTCTTGCTACTGTGGACTCGGGGTTTAAGACAGACATCCTGACTTAGAGGCATGGGCTGGAGGGCACTGACTGTTTCTTCACCTTTACCATGCTGTAAAGACATCAGTACCCAGTGGGACATTCAGTTTGGGGATTCTGCTCTTACCCCGGCTAAAGCATTTTGTAGACTGGCTTGATACTCCCTCCTGGTGCAGTGATAGGCAGGAAAGCACAGGCGTATGTTAACCACGTGATCTCCAAGCTGCCCGGTAGGAGCTTAGAGCCACAGTTATTCGGCTGTGGTGTCAGCTCGGGTGTATTAAAGGCACTCTTGTCTTAATCTTCTTTCCAGCTTCGTGTGGGTTTATTGGAATGGACCCTAAGGATCAGCCAAGGAGCATTTGTACAATCAGACGCTCACAAAACGATCAGAAAGGCAAGGAAAATCAGCTTCAAAGGTCTACAAATGATCGCCGTGATTGCCTACCGAGTTAGCTGAGGTCGGGAAACAGAAATAGAGAAACCACGCTCAAGCTGGTCAGAGCTCCTTCAAAGCTGACATTTAAGAGTTTCCAACCCAAGTTAAAATACCTTAACTTTATACTGTAAGCATCTTCATTTTAAAATAAAATATTGAGATACTTTTTAAAAAAATCGATCTAATGGGCCAGGAGTGGTGGCTCACTCCTTTAATCCCAGCACTCAAGAGGCAGAGGCAGGCTGTTCTCTGAGTTTGACACCAGCCTGGTCTACACACCTAGTTCCAAGACAGCCAGAGCTACACAGAAAAACCTTGTCTCAAAAAGTAAAAATCAGGAGCTGGAGAGATGGCTCAGTGGTTAAGAGCACTGGCTGTTCTTCCAGAGGATCTGGGTTCAATTTCCAGCACCCATCTGGCAGCTCACAACTGTCTATAACTCCTGTTCCAGGGGATCCAACACCCTTACACAGATATACATGTAGGCAAAACACCAATGTAGATAAAATACAAATAAATAAATTATTAAAACAATCGGACAAAATACCCCCCAAACAAAAATCTATCTAATAGGATCTAATATCCCATCATCTATTTTTAATGCATGAACAAGCTGCTCTTTAACCAGAGGTTTCTCTTTCCTTTCTCTTCTTCAGCTCATATTCTGTTCTATTTCCATCAAAGAATTTGACTCTGTTCTATATTTTAATTCTGTTCTATATTTTAATTCTTAAGTACCATAATAAAAGTCTATAAATTGAAATTATACCATGTTTAGTCCTTGTGACTATAGGGCTCTGCTTAAATGTCTTCTAGGGGCCAGGTGAGCTGGTGCACACCCAACTCCAGCACTGGGGAGGCAGAGGCAGGCAGATCTCTGTGAGTTCGAGGCCAGCCTGATCTACAGTGAAAGATCCAGAACAGCCAAGGCTATGTAAAGAGACCGTAACTCCAAACACAATTTAAAATAAGATTGTTCTAGGGTCTCAGGAGCTGTGGCTTAGTGAGCACAGGGCTTGAAGGACAGGAGTGAGAACCTGGGTTTGGATCCACGACACCTATGCTAACATTCACTCATGAAGTCTTTGTACAAAGGCTCTGCTGTAAAACAATAAAGACACGGCTGAAATAGTATCGCGTTCTTCGTAGAAAGAGGTGGGATGTTTAGTATATGCCAGCTTGTCAGATTTGCAATGTTTAGTGGCCTACTTAGTCACCTTTAAATTACTAAACATTGTTTATCTACACACTGTAGACAGAGACTGCTTGTGTGTTTCCGGCCGCTCAGACCTGAAATAATTACACAGAAACTATATTAATTAAAACACTGCTTGACCAATCACTTAAGCGTATTGCTAGTTAGCTCTTATATATTAAATTAACCCGTTTCTGTTATTTTATATTTTACCACGAGGCTCCTGGTTAATCAGTACGGTTCTGTCCAGGAGGAGGNCTTACTGGTTAAAGTTTTGTCTGGCATCTAGTGTCTGTCTCTGGTGGCTACATGGTTTCTCCCTGACTCTGCCTACTCTCTCTCTCTCTATATATATACCTTCCAGCCTGGCTATATTCTGTTAAGCCATTGGCCAAAAGCAGCATCTTTGTTAATTGTAGGCCCATATTTCTATATGGTATGGCAGCCAGGCTCTGAAACCATAGTTCCCCACCTGAGGTGGTCATGGAACTTTTTAGACAGGCTGTCGCTAACGTAACTCAGGGCCAGGATGTTGTTTTGCTCCTTGTTTTGTAATTTGGAGGACGCCTGAATAGCGGTGCTGATTCAAGCCTACGTGACTGACCAGGAAGATGTGACAGAGAAGACATGGGTAGACGTGAACATGACGAAAAGCCATTCACCTGGTTACCTAGGAAACAGATTGCTAATGAATTTCCCCCTCAGATTACATTTTGGTATGAAAGCTGTTTGGAGAAAAAAAATGAGAAAAATTTCTCAGGACGTGAACTCAGAATTTCATGAGGGATCACAGAGAGTCTCCCTCCCTATAAAGCCATGTGAATTGTGCCTTTATTCCCGCGCCTCCACGCCAGTCAAGAGAGAGAGATAGCTCATGTTGGGGTCTGGTCAAGAGAAATAATATAGGGTCTGAGCTGCCACTGGACCCCGACAATTAACCAATAAAAGCAACACATATACAGAAGGACTTCCCACGCCAACGTAAGAATACATATCAGAAGTCTTAATAGAAAAAGTAATGAGGTTTTGTAAAGCACTTAGTTTTCCCCAACCAATAAAGGAAGTGATGAACCAGCGGCGTTAAGACATATAGTCTGTTAAAATACATCACCCCTTCACAATAAAGGTCTTGGAGAATGCAGAGACACAAGGAATATATCTAAACATAATGAAGGCAATATACAGCAAGCCAACAGTCAACTTCAAACTAAATGGAGAGAAACTCAAAGCAATTCCACTGAAATCAGGAACAAGACAAGGTTGTCCACTCTCTCCATATCTATTCAATATAGTATTTGAGGTTATAGCTAGAGCAATAAGACACCAAAAGGAGATCAAGGAAATACAAATCAGAAGAGAAGTCAAACTCTCACTATTTGCTCATGATATGATAGTTTACATAAGTGACCCCAAATAATCTACCAAAGAACTCCTACAACTCATAAACACATTCAGTAATATAGCAGGATACAAGATTAACTCAAAAAAATTAGTAACCCTCCTTAACACAAATGATAAATGGGCTGAGAAAGAAATCAGAGAAATATCACTCTTCACAATAGCAACAAATAGCATAAAACATCTTTGAGTAACTCTAACCAAAAACTGGAAGACCTGTATGACAAGAACTTTAAACATTTGAAGAAAGAAACTGAAGAAAACAATAGAAAATAGAAAGATCTCCCATGCTCTTGGGTAGGCAGAATTAACATTGTAAAAATGGCAATCTTACCAAAAGTAATCTGCAGATTCAATGCAATGTTCATCAAAATCCCAGAACAATCTTCCGAACTCAAAAGAACAATATTCAACTTCATATGGAAAAGCAAAAAAAAAAAAATAGGATAGCCAAAACAATCCTGTACAATAAAAGAACTTCTGGAGGCATCACAATCTCTGACTTCAAACTCTACTACACAGCTACAGTAATGAAAACAGCCTGGTATTGGTATAAAATCAGACAGGAGGACCAATGGAACTGAATAGAAGACCTGGATATTAATCCACACACCTATGAACACCTGATTTTTGACAAAGAAGCAAAAAATATCAAATGGAAAAAGAAAGCATATTTAACAAATGGTGCTGGTATAACTGGATATCAACATGTAGAAGAATGAAAATAGACCCATATATATCCCCATGAACAAAACTCAAGTCCAAATGGATCAAAGACCTCAACAAAAGCCAGCCACACTGAACCTCATAGAAGAGAAAGTGGAAGTACACTTGAACACATTAGCACTGGAGACCACTTCCTAAATATAACCCTAGTAGCACAGACACTGAGAACAACAATTATAAACGGAACCTCCTGAAACTGAGAAGCTTCTGTAAAGCAAAGGACAGAATCAACAAGACAAAATGGCAGCCTACAAAATAAGAAAAGATCTTCACTAACTCCACATCAGACAGAGGTCTGATCACCAAAATATACAAAGAACTCAAGAAATTGGTCATCACGGGAGCTGGAGAGATAGCTCAGAGGTTAAGAGCATTGCCTGCTCTTCCAAAGGTCCTGAGTTCAATTCCCAGCAACCACATGGTGGCCCACAACCATCTGTAATGAGGTCTGATACCTTCTTCTGGCTAACTGTATAATAAATAAATAAATAAATAAATAAATGGAATTGGTCATCAAAAGAACAAATAATCCAATAAAATAATGGGGTACAGTCATAAACAGAGAACTCTCAACAGAGGAATCTAAAATGGCTGAAAGACACTTAAGGAAATGCTCAACATCCTTAGCCATCAGAAAAATACAAATCTAAACAACTCTGAGATCCCATCTTACACCTGTCAGAATGGCCAAGATCAAAACATTGATGACAACTTATGCTGGAAAGGATGTGGGGTAAAGGGAACACTTCTCCATTGCTGGTGGGAGTGCAAATTGGTACAGCCGCTTTGGAAACCAGTATGGTGATTTCTCAGAAAATTAGGAAACAACCTTCCTCAAGACCCAGCAATACCACTTTTGGGTGTATACACAAAGGATGCTCAATCACACCACAAGGACATGTGCTCAGCTATATTCATAGCAGCATTATTTATCATAGCCAGAACCTGGAAACAACATAAATGCCCCTCAACTGAAGAATGGATAAGGAAAACGTGGTACATTTACACAATGAAGTACTACACAGTGGAAAAAATAATGACATCTTGAAATCTGCAGGCAAATGGATGGAGCTAGAAAACATCATACTGAGTGAGGTAACCCAGACTCAGGAAGACAAATATAATATGTACTCACTCATAAGTAGTTTTTAGAAATAAAGCAAAGAAAATCCAGTCTACAATTCACAACCCCATATAACCTAGAGAACTCAGTGGATCTTAAGAGAGACATACATGGGTCTAATCCACATGGAAGTAGAAAAAGACAAGATCTCCTGAGTAAATTGGGAGTGTGAGGATCATAGGAGAGGATAGGAAGGGAGGGGAGCAGAGGAAAATATATAGCTTAATAAAAACAACAGAAAACATTTTATTTCTAAGTTATTATAAAAAACAATTGGTTTCGTTATGATATTTTAAAAATGCACTTTAAGTCATCTTTATGTAACAAAAATAAAGAGCCTACATCAAAATAAAAAGCAACAGCTTAAAAAAAAAAATACAGTCTGTCAGAGGGCCCTCAGCTGGAGCTGACCTAAAAGTCTCCTTCCTGAAACCAGCTTTCATGGCACCAAAGGCACCATGCAAGCTTCCAAAGGAGAGAAGCAACCACCCAGCTATGATGGCTGTCAGCCACAACAACAGTCAGCATGGCACAACAACCCTAAGGGTGAAATAGTGGCACACATATCCTGTGTATAACCAGCAGCTCCATAATGGACATCAGACCTGCCCAACAAGAGAAAAATCGTGCCTGCTACTGGAAACCTAGCCAGCTACCCAGGTCGTGGAGGGTAACCTGAACCACCGCTTTCCCAAACCAGCACAATCCCTAACTACACTCGAAATATTTGCTCTTTACCCAGAGAAGTACAGTCCTCACCCCCATCAAGGAAACTTCTCTTTGCAGCAAATGGAGACCATACAGAAAAGCAAAACCAATCAAAATGCAGAGTTGTAGAGCCCAGTCCCAATGGATATATCTACAAAATAATTCTTGCACCTAAAGCTCAGGGAACCTTGCAGAAGTGGGGACAGAATGAAGTTTGCTATGAGACTGCGTCTCCCGATAAAGTCTCACCAGCATGACCACCTAACCACGGGCTGAACAAGAACAGCAATAGACAAGCCGAAGTAGGTGAGAGAAAGACCACAAACTCTCCGCCCTACACAAATAACTACAGGCAGCTAAGGAGCTCGGAGAGTGGGAGAAACTGTTTTCCCCAGGGAAGAGAACACCAGTTGGTTATCCAATGCCAAATCGTCAGCTCTAAAAACTACACACACGGAACATCATACAATCTTATCAGGCTATATTTAGGAATATATATGTACAAACACTTATATGCACGGAGCAACAATTAATGGAAGAGGTTATGAATTTGAAAGAGCAGGAAGAGGGATACAGGGCACTGAGAGAAAATGGAATGGGAAAATCGTGGTGGTTATAATCTTGAAAATAAAAGAAATATTTTTAAACGTAGTCTGTCTTTATATCCATGAAAACAACTATTCCTTTCCCAGCTCCAAGTACAAACTGAGGTGTCAGTATTACACAAACTCGCTTACTTTTTATTGTTGAATATTTCAAACGTATGCAAAAATAGCCTGGTATAATGAACCCCATGTAACTTCCACCATGCAAGTAGTATTGTTTCATCCATAATCCCCATACCACTCCCTTCCTCTCACTGGATGACTTTAAAAGAAATCCCATGTAATTTTATCCTTACTATTATAGTACATAGCTCTCCAAAGAATGGCTTTTAAAAAATCATAGCCAAAATGTCATTATCACACCTAAAAAGTTAACAGCGTGAATCTGTTTTTAAACAACGGGTCTCTCTGTGTAGCCCAGGCTAGTTTATGGCTGTTCACAGGCACGCTCCCACTACCAATCACTCCGTCCTGCCCTTCAGTGATGTAATGAATCGTGGTGCCAAACACCTGGGCTCAAATGAGCCTCCTACCTCAGCCTCCCAGTCATATACAACTGTAGACATGTGGTACAGGTGGTTTATTTTTAAACACATCAGAATTTGTACATCAGAAAGAATATTCTCTTCAAAAAACTATTTTTAAAGATTTTAGTTAATATTATGTGCATAAAGGTTTGCCTCCATGTATGGACATGCATTGTGTATGTATTTGATGCCCGAAGAGGTCAGAAGAGGGCATCACGTCCTCTGGAAAGGGAGTTATAGATGGTTTATAAACTACCATGTGGGTTCTGGAACCAAACCCAGGTCCTCTGCGAGACTGGCAAACGCTCTGGGCTACTTAACCATCTCTCCAGCCCTCAAAGATCATCTTAAAAATCATCTTAAAAGTCAACCTTGTCAAAATAAACCTCAGGGTTACTTTCAGAACTTTAAGCATTCCAAATCACGGTACTCCCTCGCTCTTCAAAGAGAGATGTAGTTTGAAAACAGTCGTGAATACTTCAGTGAACAGCGGGAGCGATCAGACTGGGCAGCAGAGGTTTGTTTGGGGAGCAACAGGCACACAGAGGCGCCAGCTGTATCCCTTTCAGGAACCGGGTCAAGCTGGTAAGGCAGGTGAGAAATCAATCACCCGCTCAACCGGCCAGAGACAGCCAGCCAGCAGGCAAGCCTGCAGCAGGAAGCCTGCTCCCACACCCCCCACATCGATCGGACCCTGCGCCCCCAAACCCACCCAGCCCCGTGACCTCAGAGAATCTCTGAAACACAGACTGTAGCTGCACAGAGCGGACCAAGAGGTGAGCGATCAGTCAAGGGCAGGAGACACTAGTGTGAGAAAGAGTTCTGCCGCCTGGAAGCAGAGGCAGGACCGGAACTAAGGAGAAGGCGAGCAGCAGCTAAGAGGGCCAACCACAGCGTGGATGCTGTCATGCTTAATCTCTGCCGTAAATGCCAGCGATTCCCAGGCACTTCCGGGATTATTTTACACTTCAGGGCTTCACGCTTTTGCAAACTCTGTTCTCTGGGGTTAGAATACCTAGTCCCATTGGGTCAGAGCCACTGAGAGAATCTCCAGCCATCCTTCAAGAACATGAGTAAATACTACCATGTTCCTCTCTCTTTGGCATAATCCACTACCAACCCCCAGTTGCACTTTGTAAGTATCTGTTTTAATCTTGATGATGGCTTTTTATCATCCATATGTATGATGCATGTATGGATGTATGTGTGTATGTACGAATCCTCAAATAGAGATGTAACCTCACTTTTGTGTCTTTGGTACTAAAATAATGACTTTGCACACAGTGGGTCTTCAGAAATCCATGTGTTTAATGCACTTGTGTGTGTTTTTGCCTAACTGCGGACAAAATCTAAAAGCAGGTGTAAAAGCAACATCCTCCTTTGCATTCCAGAACTCATTGCTCAGCATGTTGTGGTACAAATAAAAAGTGATATAAGCTAGGGTGTAACTCAAGTGGTAGAATGCTCCCTGGCATGCTCCAGGCCCTGGCTTGGGGTGCACACCTGTAACCTCAGCCCTCAAGAGCTTGAGGCAGAAGGGTCAGAAGTTCAAGGTCATGCTTGGCAACGCGAGACCTCTGTCTCGAAAAAAAAGAAAAGAAAAGAAAAGAAAAAAGAAGACAACACCTTAGAGAAATTGTCTGTTTATTGCGTAGATGAGATCGATAATCTTCACGTGGCTTGGCCCCTAAAATGTCCTCACAAGATAGCAAAATAGCCATAGGCTCTAAACAGAGAATGAACCAAAGGCGGGCAACCTGGCGGCAATGCAGCTCTTGCAAACACAGTCCCTGGAAGGTCCACATCTGTGAAACAGAAAGTTCTGGAACAGATTCGCCCAAGGAAATGCTGATAACATTTTCAAATCCATTGGGGGGAGGGGGATATCATTTTACTTTTCTTCTCAGAACTAAGTTGACAAATTAATGCATTAGGTAGAAATTGAAACTGTCTTCCAAGTTATCTATGTCCACATTCTTCTCAAAGAAACCCCAAAATCACCTACTCAAGGGAAACAGATGACTGACTGTCAAGTTCATTGTTTGAAACTATGAAAATATGAAACAGTCAGACTAGTACTCAAAGCAGTCCTTGTTGGGATGTTCATAGACTGCTCTTCCTTCCCCACCTTCCGTCCCACAGTGAAAACAAAAGCTAAATAAACAGTAGCAAAGACCACCGGCTCCAACAGGACCGGCCAGCACAGCCCTTGAGCACGCAGGAAGCTGCAGCGTCTCCTCCAGCTCTGTACTGGTGATGTGTGCCACGCCTAGCACCTGCGGCATAATCCCAGGGTGACTGGTGAAGGAGTCCACGGGAAGCTCTGTGGTTAAACAAGAGAGAGCCGTCTGTAAAAGAACAACTGTACCCGATGTCACCAGCTGTTGGCTGGACCTGGATTATTTTATCAAGATCATGAAGACTTCTGAGCCCCCAACGGCTCATGGTGCATTTTCAAAGTAGTTCTTTTTTCTTTATAATCAGCAGTCTGCAGAAACTTCTCTTAGTCCTTCTCTTAGGTGGTTTTAAAGAATCTATTATCACACCATGTTTGCGTGGAAATGACTTGATTTGGATGGAGAGGAAACAGGACCGAAGCTGTTGAGCAGCAGGTTCTTTGGGTTGTAATGGCTGCATTGCACAACCTGGGTAAGGAACCTCATGACGTAGAAGATTGTTACAGCAACCTGGAAATCCATCTAGACCACCCAAGGGCTTCCAAGAGCGCTTCAGCCTCTGCATTATAGGAACCTTTTCTCTGACCGGTTACACACGGGCTCGACCACCTCTCAATCGGGAAGCATGGGAAATAAATTAGTACATTTCTTTACTAGGTCTATAAAGGGAATTTATTTTCCATTTATTTATTTCGATATTTTTTGGTTTTTTGAAACAGGGTTTCTCTGTGTAGCTCTGGCTATCCTGGAACTCGCTCTGTAGATCAGGTTGGCCTCAGATTCACAGGAATCCACCTACCTCTGTCTCCCAAATGCTGGGACTAAAGGTTTGAGCTGCCATACTTGACTAAAATTTATTATTTTTAAGTGAATCTGAAATTATATCTTAAAAGTGATTCATGTACACAAAGTATGGAAAATAAAAATAATAAAACACAAACACTAGTACTATTTTTTATTGGGCTAAAATTATCACATTTTAACAAAAGACATATAAAACAGCCGAAACAATCAAGTAAAGGAGTGTGTGTGGAGATATTACCCCACTGACTTTATAAACATGTCACAGTGCAATACTGGCATATACACACATAAAAAATCAAAAAACACAATAGAGAACCCAGAAATAAACAACACACACAACTCTAGCCAAACTATTTTCACAAAGATACCAAGAACACATGTGCAGGAAAAGACAATTTCCTCTATATCGGCTGCTAGAAAAATAGGACGTCCACATGGGAAAGAATTAAATCACACTCGTGTCTTTCATCACACATAAAAATCATCCTAAAATGGATTAAAGGCTTAAATATGAGGCTAAAGTCTAAATCCACCTGAAGAAAACAGAGGAAATGCTTCATGATGCTAACTATGCAAAGGTTTTTAAATTTTTTTATTGCATTAATTTTATGTATGTGCACGTGTGTGTGCATGTGTGTGTTCCTATGCCACAGAGGACATGTGAAGGCAGAGGACAAGTGGCTAGAGTCGGCTCTCTCCTCCCACCATGCCGGTGGGAGATACCAAGCTCCGGTCGTAAGGCTTAGCAGCAAGCTCTTTACCCAACGGCCACCTCCCTGGCCTAAATGTCTAAATAAGACAAAAGCACATAGGACAAAGCCCAAAATTGACAAATAGGATTACATCAAACTAAAGTCTTCTGCACAGCAAGGGAAATGAGTAACAGAGTGAAGGAAACCTAAGGAATAGAGGAAAATATTTGCAAACTGCACCTGATGCACGACAGTAAAAGGGGACCTTAACTGAACAGACACTTCCCGAAAGGAGGCAAGCGCGTGAAAATGTCGGCATCAGCGCCGCTAACCGTCAGGGAGATGCGCATCCCGGTTACAGCGCCGTTTCTAACGGAAACAGCAACACGCGTGCTGAGCTGGCAGAGAGGGGGAGTTCTTTCGCACCACTAGTGACGTGTGCAGCAATCCGACCGCCAGGGATCCGTCCACAGGGGTGAAGTCGGCATCTTCAGGAGACGTCTGCACTCCCTCTGCCTATAACTACTCACAGTGAACAAGTGCTTCCGACTGGAACCGAAAACAATGTGTGAATGCGCAAGAGAGGACCCATTGGCCGTTTGTAAAACGTAAACTCCTGTAACTTGCTGGAAAGTGGATCCACCGAGAAAAAAATTATATTAAGAAAAGTAAGCCAGGCACAGAAAAGGTAAGGACCACATGCTCTCCCTATGCAGGAAACTAAAAGCATGGGTCTCGCAGGTGCAGACAGAGGACAGTGGAGGGCAGGGAGCTGTGAGTGAGAAGTTGCTTAACAGGGTCAATACAGTCAGACAGGAAGAATAAATTCTGGTATTTTATTATGCAGAATAAGTACATCTAACAATAATGTATTGTTCATTTCAAGAAAGCCAGAAGACAGGATTTTGAATGTGAAGTAAAGAACATACTAATTATCCAGATTTGATCATTATACTCTGTTTATATGTACAACTTTGTCAATGAAAACTAAAAAAAAAAAAAAAAAAACCTTCAATAACTACAGAGACGTTACTGAAGAAGGTCCAGCAGTTGGCACCGCTGTTCTCCAGACATCAGTTGGGAGCACTGAATGCTCTTCAGACATCATTTGGGAGCACCAATGCTCTTCAGACATCAGTTGGGAGCACCAATGCTTTTCAGACATCATTTGGGAGCACCGACTGCTCTCCAGACATCATTTGGGAGCACTGAATGCTCTTCAGACATCATTTGGGAGCACCAATGCTCTCCAGACATCATTTGGGAGCACCAATGCTCTTCAGACAGCGGTTGGGAGCACCAATGCTCTTCAGAGAGTGGTTGGGAGCACCAATGCTCTTCCAGACAACTGAGACTGGTGTCTTACACCACCTGCATCTCCACTCCAGGGGACCTAAAGCCCTCTTCTTACCCCCACAGGCACCAGGCATATGTGGTGTGCTTACATCCATGCAGGAAAACACTCATACACATAATATAAGTGAATACACAAATATTTTTTTAATGGAGAGAAAAATGTGAAAGCTGAGCCTTTCTGCAAAAGGTATCTGAAGGTGATTTGTCAGAAGGTGAAAATCAGTAATTGATGAACATTTTGAAGTTTAAGGTTGTCCTTATGCAGTGCCCATGCTTTCTGCCATGCAATACCTGTGAAAGTCACTGTCTTTGGGAAATAAAAAGTGTGTGTGGGCAGAGGGGGGAAAGGGAGCAGGATATTATACTATATTTTGATTATTACATATGTAGAAGTTGCTTTGATAAGAAAAGGTTTAACTAAAACCTTTAAGACTCCCTCTTGTGTGTGTGTGTGTGTGTGTGCATGTGTGTGTGTCTGTGTATCTGGTGTCTGTTGTGTTTGTGATCTGTGTGTATGTGTCTGTGTGTGCGTCTGTGTGTGTCTGTGTGTATCTGTGTGTATGTGTCTGTGTGTATCTGTGTGTATGTGTCTGTGTGTCTGTGTGTGTGTCTGTACGTGTATGTGTGTATCTGTGTGTGTCTGTGTGTGTATTATATGAATACAATGTCCATATTAAAATTACCAATTTCCCAAATATGATTGTGAAGCAGTGATTAGTGTATCTGCATGTTTAAGAACATGAGGTCAGAGACAGAGGTCAGGAGGTCAGAGGCAGAGGTCAGGAGGTCAGAGGCAGAGGTCAGGAGGTCAGAGGCAGAGGTCAGGAGGTCAGAGGCAGAGGTCAGGCATCTTCTTCAACTGCTTTTCATCTTTCTCTTTTTTTGAGTCAGGGCCTATCACAGAACCTGGACTCAGACTCACCAACGGGCTAAGCTTGCTGGTCAATGAATTTCAGGGCTCACTTCTATCTCCACCTACTCACAGCCCTGGGGTTACACATGTGACCAGTCAGGTAAAGCTTCGATATGTGTTGTAGAGATGCAAACTCAAGTCCTCACGCTTGCAAGGCAAGCACTTTACCAACCGAGTGTAGGAGGAGGGCTGCTTGTTGGTTCCCAGCCGCCAGGCTAGCTTGGACCCAAAATAGTCACACAGAGACTGTATTAATTCAATCACTGCTTGGTCCATCAGCTCTAGTTTCTTATTGGTTAACTCTTACATCTTAATTTAACCCATTTCTATTAATCTGTGTATCGCCACGTGGCTGTGGTTTACCAGCTACAGTTCTGTCTCTGGCGGCTCCATGGCATCTCTCTGACTCTGCCCTTCTTTCTCCCAGCATTCAGTATAGTTTTCCCTGCCTAGCTAAGTTCTGCCCTGCTATAGATCCAAAGCAGTTTCTTTATTCATTAATAGTAATCATAGCATACAGAGGGAAATCCCACATCATCCGAGCCATCTCTCCAGTGCCCCCAAACTGTTCCTTATAGAAAACTTATCCCTGCTCCAACTCAGAACCACTCATTGAATGGATGTCACGTTGCACACCCAGGACTCCTGCCCTTGGAGAACAGAAGCAACAGAGCCAGGAGCTCTGGGTCATCTCAGCTCCACAGTCAACTCCAGGCGGCCACTGACAAAGGAGCAGATTCATAAGGTGCTTGCTCCCAGCCTGACGACTTGAGTTCCATCCCCAGACCCACGTGGTGGAAAGAAAGAACCAATGGCCAAAAGTGTCCTCTGATATCCATGCGTGTTTTATGTTCACTCTTGAATGAATGAGTGTGTGTGTACACATATTCACGTACACACTAAATAAGTGGTCATTTTAAAATAAAAGCCCAGAATCATCCACCGCATTTAGTTAAGAAATCTGTGAATCTGCTTCAGTTTTGAAAATTGTTCAGACTGTTTCAACATTAACATTATTTTAGAATAAAGTCCATTTGTTTTTATACACTATCCTCCAATCTGGATTTCTTTGTGCTTTCTCATTATTAGAGCGACATTTATGTTCTGGGCAAGAATCCTGTCTAAGTTATGATGGTACCTGCTGTGCTGGGGGAGCATGCTGAGAGCTTCCTCGTCCGTGAGATGAACCTGATCACTGAACGAAGGTGAAGCCCATTAGGAAAACAAGATGAATTGCTGGTGACAAAAAAAAAAAAAAATAGATAAAATTTCATAGTTACTTTTGTCAGTGGTGTGAATAT
The DNA here is from genome assembly GCF_014885135.2 of Alexandromys fortis. NCBI lineage: Eukaryota > Metazoa > Chordata > Mammalia > Rodentia > Cricetidae > Alexandromys > Alexandromys fortis. The sequence goes on along the minus strand of NW_026067916.1, from coordinate 11,922,772 downwards.
TGAATGTTTGTGTTTAATGACAAAACACAGAACATATCAAGCAAGGAAATCCACACTCCCTGATAGTAAATGCCAAGGACCCAGAAGAGAAACATCACACGCTTATGACCAAATGACATGGTCTCATGAAAATATCTTTGGTTTGTCTTGTGTATACTCTCTGCAACACATTTTACATACTTCCAAAACTGGTACACGCCCGAAATCTTTTAACATTAGCCCCATTTTGCACAAAAGGAATCTAAGGCAAAATAACTCAGCGGCTCCAGGTTTCATAGGTTATAACTGATCCCAGATTTTCCTGCTTGTCAAACTTCTGCTTGTTTTAACGTAGTGTGTACAATTAAATTAAAACCTGTCTCCGTGTGCTGTGTTACTAATTACCATAAAGTTGTATTTTTGGACAGTATTTTCTCATGTAACTCAGGCTGACCTGGAATTCTATGGAGTCCAGTTGACATGGAACTTGGAATCCTTCTACCTCAGCCTTCAGAGGGCTGGGATTATAGGCATGGGCGACCAGGACTGGTGAAAGCGTATTTCAAAATGGGCACTGGAATGGGTATGCATTAATAGTGTTGAGACACACATACACACGCATACACACACACATATAACCCTATTACCTATGCATCTATGTTCCTGTGGTTAGACGGATATCTGCATCTACCTCTATACTTCCATCCTTCTTGAATATCGGCTCTCTCTCACTCTCACCCTCCGCCTCTCTCATCCTAGCCTCGTTCCTTTCTATGTATTCTCGACCTTTAGAATGTAGTCATATTTCCCTCTATGTCAACTGAATCTTGGACGTTTATCACAGTCTTAAAGGATTGGTCTTGAACCTTAGCCTGTCCTGGTCCTCGCTCCATAGCCCAGGCTGGCCTCAAACTCACAGAGATCCACCTGCCTCTGCCTCCCGAGTGCTGGGATTAAAGGTAACATTACCGAGTGCTAACGCCTTTCAATACTAAGCATTTTATTCCGCGATGCTCGCTGGAGGAGAACAAAGAGCTGCTTCGAGCATTCGGGTCAGATGTGCTGTGGAAAGCTGTCCTCTGAGCACAGCCCGGCCATGGTCACCTGTGTCAGAGCAATCGACGACCTACAGGAAGGCCTCCCAAGATCAGTCCTGTTGATGTTCGCCCACGGGAGGCTGGGGACGATCCTTAGACCTTCATCTGAGAGTCTAGGCACTCGTGCCTGACCTACTCTCCCAGATGGATGGAATTCTACCCTGATGCTCTTGGTCTCGGGAAGTGCCAGCACGTATAGAGATCCAATGTTAGCTGAAGGTGGCTTCTATTTTTGCAGCTATGAGGAAGTCAGCAAGCATGCTATGTGGGATATTTTGGTGATGCAAGCTATTTGAAGGTCACCCATAAATAACCAAACTCTTACCCATGCTCCAGTAATAACAATAAACCCATTGGGTCACCAAACTGGACTTGGGAGGAATCCATTCCTTTGGTCTGTCACTGGTGCTCCAAATATAGACATTTATTCATGTCTACCCAGGAAAGGCCAACACAACAAACTGAAAACATTTAATTACATAATCTCTTGTTCCATTCCTTACATCTAATAAATAATCATTCTGATGGATGGGGGATAGAATAATTTGAAGGTACTGAGATTTCATAGGCAGCCAGTTTAAACAGACATTAAAATGAGGCTATGGTTCCTTACAGTACATAGTAAGTCCTTTTACATTGTGCGTGCGTGTGTGTGTGTGTGTGTGTGTGTGTGTGTGTGTGTGTGCATATATGTGAATTTGTGTGTAGAGAAGTTGATGCTGGTGTCTTCCTCAATCTCTCTCCTCTATTTGTTAACAAATGGTCTCTTACTGAACACAGAGCTTGTCAATTCCAGCTGATCTAGCTAGTTACCTTGTCTATGAATTCCCTGTCTCTGACTCTCCAGTGCTGGGATTACAGGCAGCTGCGGCATCTGCCTGGCTCTCATGGAGTATCTGAACTCTGGCAGTTGTTGCATGAGTTCTAATTGGCCTTACTAATAAAAACCCAGAGCAAGATATCAGGGAAAATGCTGAAAGATCAGAGAGAGAAAGGAGCAAGCCACAGCCACCTCTTACCTTGCTAACTCCTCAGCTAATAAAGGGTATGAACCCTGTCTCCTCCTGCCATATATTCCTCTCTAGACCAAGCCATATCACTTCCTGTCTGTCTATACAGACCTCCAGAGCTCTACCGTGTCCCCCACACTCCTCCGTGTCCCCCACACTCCTCCATGTCCCCCACACTCCTCCGTGTCCCCCACACTCCTCCGTGTCCTCCACACACTTCTGTGTCCGCCACACCGACCAGGTTGCAGATGGACTACAAAGTTAGGTCTTGGGTCTTGGACTATGGGGAAGCTGCCCAACTCCCTCTGAAGCCACCTCTTCATGTTCTTGCTATCTTGACCGTTTTTTCTTTGTCAGCCAAGGTGTCTACCTGTTTGCTCATGAGCAAGAGGCTATGGTTGGGGTTTCGGGACATTTAAATCCTGTGGAACTGTCCACCATGATGCTTTGTGTTCTCTTCTCTAGAGAGCCACAATAAAGCAGACCTTGTCCTTTGTCCTGCCTTTGGGGAGGCCCCTCACGCCCTCCACATTAATGTCACACACAAATTCCCATGAAAAGAAAAAAGCAGCTGGAAATTTTGTTGCTGGTTTTTGCGTTAGAATTTTGCCAGGTCAAGTAGACAGGGGCATTATCTATTATTACTCATGGGCTCTCGATTCCGTGATGAATGGTCACGTATGAAACTGGTGTGCATGTATTTAAGCCAATCAATACCAGCTACGTGAATGAAAATGAGGTCTCAGGTCTGTGCTCTTTAAAATGTGTTCATATTTCTGCCACTGCTTACCAAATGGATACTCAGAAAACAAGCACCAAGTCCTTGTTCTTATCACCCGCCTCCTCAAATTGCAAAGCTGTTCTCCAGTCCTTCTGCCTTCACAGAAATTCCCTTGCCATTACATTCTTAGAATCATGTCAAAAGCATGTGTTGAAATGACCGTGTGAGAAGCATTTAGACATCTTATGGCATTGCAATTGGATCACACTTGGTTTGTTTGTCTTTATAACAAGACCTATGGGGCACAAATTTCCCAATTTGTACTTCATTGCAAGACAAGTAATATGATGGTAACAATACACATGTTTTGATAATAATCCTTTGACTTTGGAGACCAGTTCCCCTTCCTCAGCATGATCCGGACTTATAGCCTTGCTTGTGAAAACAGAAAAAAAGCACAGCAACAGAGCATGACCTTGGATCACAGCAAGCACCACATCTTAACACTTGTACCCTCTCGGACCACGCGATGTGGAAAAACAAGCTGCTGTGTCAAGGCCCCAAAGGAAAGGACAAGTAAGGAACGTAATGCTCTAGTCAAGACACAGAAAGAAGCCAACACGCACATGAGGGAGACATCTCAGGGCTAGTCCTCCACCTTCAGGCAAGCCTTCTAACGCTTACACCCAGATCCAGAACCACCAGCCGTGATGGTTGATCCTGGTTTTCGGCTTGACTGAATTAACACCTATGGGAATAATGAAGCAAGCCTTGCTGTGAGCCTACAGTGGACTTGTCCAAAGATAATTAGATTAAGAGGGCTCTGACCTAATCAAGATGAATCTCTTGATGGGTTCACAATATGATGATTTGGGGGAGGTCGTGAATAGTAGAGTTGGGACCTTCGGCCATCATGGCTATCCTTGGGGATATGCCATGCTCTGGCCCCTTCCTGGATCAGACTTCTCTGTTTCCTATCTTTCAAGAAGTAAAGGGCCTCTCCCACCACCTGAGTTCTTCCTGAGTACATAGTACCAGCCAACAATGGACGGAACCCCTGAAGCCATGAACCAAACACTAGGTCTTTCCCCCTTTTCACGTTCCTGTTAAGTATTTGGTTATGGTAACAAACATACATTAAAAATATCTTAACATTTGTCAACCTATTTATTTCCCTAGAGTGAGTGGTGGGGTCAAGTGTGTGCACCTGAGTGTGCACAGGTATCTGTGCAGAGGTCGGAGGGCAACATGCAGGAACTAGGAGGTGGTGGCGCACGCCTTTAATCCTAGCACTCGGGAGGCAGAGGCAGGCTGATCTCTGTGAGTTAGAAGCCAGCCTGGTCTACAGAGTGAGTTCCTGGACAGGCTCCAAAGCTGGGTGCTGGGAGGGTATATAAGTCCCCCCCGTTGTTAATAGATAAATGAGTCTGCTATGCCTTTTACCTGGCTCCCAGTGTCTGAGATGTTGACATTGCGCCTTCTCACCCCCTCCCCTGAGGAAGACCCCAGTTGGAACCCAGTTCCAGGCATATAACACGAGTTAGCTCAAAACACTGGTTATTTTATCCTACTTAATCAGCATGTATGTTTATTTTCAGCATATCTTGGAATATTGTTATTATCAGTATTAGATTCTTGAGTTCAGCAGTTCAAAGCATATAAGCTGTTCTTGCAGAGGACCTCAGTTCAATTCCTAAAACCCACGTCAAGTTATTCACAACTGAATTAGTTATTCCTCTAACTCCAGCTCAGGGAAGTCTGACAGTCCCTACTGGTCTCCACGGTCAAGCCACACATACGCACATACCACCCATCACACGTGGTTTTAAACTAACAATAATAAATCTTTTTAAAGATTCAGATTCTAAGCCAAGTGAGATTGTGCGTGGCTATATTTCCAGCACTCAGGATAGGGAAGAGGAAGGATCTCAAGTTCAAATCCATCCAGAATACATAGAAGGCCTTTCTCAGAAAACCAAGCACTGTAGATGGAACTCAACGGTAGAACAATTGCCTAGCAGCTCAAAACCCAGGGTTTGGTGCCTGGCAGAAAGAACAAGAGCCAGAAGCAGAGAGTGGGAGTCAGAGAAGGAAATTCAAATTCTCAAATATACAAGACCGTATTTAAATTTCAACTGTGACACTTCCTGACTGTGTGACTCTGATATCCACAGATTAAAATGAATGCAAACTTAATCACTGAGTGTTGTTAGTGGTTTTTTACTCTTTGCTCTTTGGGGACCAGCTTTTCTTAACTTATCCCATCTGCCTTTTGTCGCGGGGCTTTTATCTTTCTCTGTTCTATATACCTCTCTTTCCCTCCTTTATTTCTTTTAAATGATTTATTTATTATGTATACAGTGTTCTTCCTGCAGGCCTGAAGATGGCACCAGATCTCATTACAGGAGGTTGGGAGCCACCATGTGGTTGCTGGGAACTGAACTCAGGACCTCTGGAAAAGTAGTCACCGCTCTTAACCTCTGAGCCATCTCTTCAGCTCCTTCTCTTTCCTTCTAACTCTGTGTCTGACTGTGGCTGGGTCCCTGACCCCATGCATCCTCTTCTTCTCCTTTTCCCGCTCTTCCCCTTTTGCTCTTTCTTCTCCAATTTATTCTCTCTGCCTGGCAGCCCCTCAGTCCTCTCTGCTATTGGACATTCAGTTCTTTATTAGAACAATCAGGTGTTTTAGGCAGGCAAAGTGACACCGCTTCACAGAGTTAAAAAATACAACATAGCCGGGCGGTGGTGGCGCACGCCTTTAATCCCAGCACTCGGGAGGCAGAGGCAGGCGGATCTCTGTGAGTTCGAGGCCAGCTTGGTCTACCAGAGTGTTGAAATAAGTGCAGCGGTGGGGCTGCGTCCCCAACACCCTGGCCGCTTGGCTAGCTCATGCCCGAAATAACAACACACAAACTGTATTCATTTAAGAACTGCTTGGCCCATGAACTCTAGCCCTTACAGGCTAATTCTCGCACCTGGACTAGCCCATTTCTAGTAACGTGTATAAGCACCCCAAGGTGCGCTTACCGGGAAGATTCTAGCCTAGGTCCATCCTGAGTTGGAGTTGCCTGGGAGAGCAGAGCATGGCGTCTCTGCTCCACAGCAGAGCTGTCGAGACTGTCTGGAAGCAGAGCAGAGTCTGACTTCACTTCCTCTTCCGCCCAGAATTCTATTCTGTTTATTCCGCCCACCTATCTTTTAACCTATCAGGGCCAGCAGTTTCTTTATTGCTCAGCCAATGAAATCAACAGATTGATATATGACACTCCCACATCACCAGAGCTAGTTCCAGGACAGGAACCCTGTCTCGAATATCAAAAAAAAAAAAAAAAAAAAAAAAAAAAAAAAAAAAAAAAAAAATACAACATAAAAGAATGCAGCACATCTTTGCATCATTAAACAAATATTCCAAACATAAACGAATGTAACACGTTTTCAACTAATATTCCACAACAACTGAGTTGTTCAGTTGTATGAAATAACGTACATTAGTATAAAGAATAAAAACATGTTGGCTACTAGTATTTATAAAGCTATAGAAACCAGCCATCTAACATTGTGTTTAGTGACAGACCAATGTAATGTAAAAGTGACGTTCTCTTCATATTGTCTATTGCTCCTGCCACATTTTCATCTCTTCCTATTTGTCTATTGCTCCTGCCACGTTTTCATCCCTTCCTATTTGTCTATTGCTCCTGTCACGTCTGTCTATTGCTCCTGCCACGTTTTCATCTCTTCCTATTTGTCTATTGCTCCTGCCACGTTTTCATCCCTTCCTATTTGTCTATTGCTCCTGTCACGTCTGTCTATTGCTCCTGCCACGTTTTCATCTCTTCCTATTTGTCTATTGCTCCTGCCACGTTTTCATCCCTTCCTATTTGTCTATTGCTCCTGTCACGTCTGTCTATTGCTCCTGCCACGTTTTCATCACTTCTGCCTCACTTTGGCCCACAAAAATCACAAATCAAGAAATAAATTTATTAGGTCCCATAATCCTGCTATAATAATTATTTTTCAAGAAACAGACCAAAAGCCAGACCTAAAGATACATAGTTGGAATCCTAATGCTTAGTCATCCTCTATTACATAGCAAGTTTGAGGCCAGCCTAGGCCACGTGAGACCCTGGAGAGAAGGGGACAGAGGGAAGGGAAGTTGGGGGAAGGAGGGAGAGACCAGATACTATTTATTGTCATAACTTTTTACTTTTTATTGCTTAGTAATGAACCCAGTAATGTTTCTTATCATTTTTTAATCAAATATACTTACCTATTACAACTAGAAATATAAAAAAAGGCTTGTCCAAGACAACATGAAATCTTGACACCTGTGCAATTGTATATTTTTATATATCTATCATTTAATTTCTGGTAGTGATTGAATCCACAGCCTCGGGCATGCTAAGCAAACACTTTCTCTCATGAAGTTTCAGCTGCAACTATATCTTTTTTTCTAATTAATTTTTTAAATCTCATCACATTTTAAGCATTCTCTAAAGATTTATTTTTAATTATTTTTAACTATTCATGTATTGTGGCATGCGTCCTTGGCGCAGGTGCCGGCAGCTGGAAGAGGAAATTGGATCTCTGGAACTGGAGTTACAGGCAGTTGTGAGTCACCTGATGAGGGCGCTGGGAACTGAACTCTGTCCTTTGGAAAACCAGTGACCATAATTGCAGAGCCATCTCTCCACCCAGCCCCTGGGAGCGCTGTAAAAAATAATAATAATAACAACCTTGACTACATCAAATGCAAGGGGTGGAGGAAAGCTATAAACCCATCCACCTATTGTTCCCTTTCTTCTTCAGAGGTGAGACGCTGCCTCCTTGGCGGGCTGGCGTTGGCATTCTGCCTTCCTGGGAAGAAGCAGACCCTCCCTTTTTCCTCACTCAGTCCTCAGAGTTAGCAACCCTCCGCTCTTGCCATCAACGGTCGTTCTGTTGGCTCTGGTCGGTGTGGACTGTACAAAGGATGTCTTATTGTACAGCACGCTCTTTGAAGCTGGCTTTGATTCACCTGATTTCTCTTTTGTAAGCCACCTGCAGGCCTTTGTTGGGCCTATGCTGTTCTCACCTGGGACAGCTTGCTCTTCTTCTGAAGAGGCTTGTGCCCACAGCCTGGCTGGCTTGTGCCCACAGCCTGGCGTCTTTGACTGCCGGCTAATTACACGGCTTTTTGATCCTCTAAGCTTGTGCTTGCCTCTCAGCACACGTTTGTTTTAGATAGTGGCACGTAAGAGCCTCTTAGCTTTCCTTGCTTTTTAGATTAGGGAGAAGACGATCAGTTGATCCTATTCTCTCTCTTCTGTGACGATACAATCCAGTGTTCACTGAACACACGATGATTTCAGGCAGAGATGACTTTTTAGCAACTCTTGCTCCTATCAGTAACTTGAGGAAGACACTTCAGAAATAAGCAGCAACTTGAGCAAGTTGGGTTTATCGTTTGCTGTAACCAGCAGATCACTGACCGGGGAATGGTGGGTATCTCCACTAAAGGTCAGATTAGAAAGGATACACTATAGATGTCCTAGAGTTTTGTTGCTATAAAGAGACACCATGACCATAGCAATTCTTATATAGAAAAACATTGAATTGAGATTGGCTTACAGTTCACAGGTTTAGTCCATTATTATCATGGCGGGGAAACATGTAGACATGCAGGCATGCAGGCAGACACCGTGCTGGAGAGGTAGCTAAGACTTCTACATCTAGATCAGCAGGCAGCAGGAAGAGAGTGACACTGGGCCTGGCTTGAGTTTCTGAAACCTCAAGACCACCCCTAGGGACACACTTCCTCCAACAAGGTCACACCTACTCCAACAAAGCCACACCTCCTCTAACAAAGCCACACCTACTCCAACAAAGCCACACCTACTCCAACAAAGCCACACCCACTCCAACAAGGCCCACTCCTAATGGTGCCACTCCCAACGGGCCTATGGGGAACATTTTCATTCAAACCACTACAGAAGGTTCTGTCTGTTAGGTAATTCCAAGGGAGGGGCGTCAAAGGAAGACCGAAGTGATTCTTCCGTCAGGTATTTTAGGACACTCTCTGAGGGATGAAGCACAGCCACAACAGTGATGGATACAAAGCCATACAAGGCAGAGGAGGGAGGTATGGCCACTACGCAGTTTGCACAGCGTTACATGTGTTATCTCCAGGCATTATGGGAAATTACCAAAAGGCATCGTGTGAGGCCAAACACAACTGCCGACCTCCTCCAGAAAGGGTTTCTACTTTTTTTTTTTTTTACATCTCAGCAGGGCCTGAGGGTACCACTGTTTGGAGATAGAGCACCTTCATTCAGTTAAATCCTGACGTCCTTCAGCCACCTAGCTAATGCCGGCCACACCATGGCACTGAGCACATGTTCGTCCTTGTCCAGCGTTGTATTCTCCCAGAGACTCAGCTCGCTGTCCAAGCACAGACTGCTTGCTAGTCTCCCGGTGGTGACGACCAGGGGCTCTGTGCCCTTGGAGTCAAAGTGAAAGCTGTGATTTGCTGGAGGTCAGTGCATGTCTTTAGCAAATGGTTTCTCTGCTAACTCTTCTGGGTTCCTTTTCCCTTCTCCCCAAGGCTTTTAAACTATGTCTTTACATGTTTGCCAGCATTTTAAGTTATTTTTAGAGAGTTTGGTTCGAGTCACCTAACATACCATGATTAGTCAAAATATTTATTTTATAATACTAAAACATAGTTCTATTTTTGCTTGCTTTTTTGGCAACACATATTTCTGTTATATTAAGTTATAAGAACTGTAATGCTAAAAACCAATTATAACTTCAAAGCATAATTCATGGCTTTGGGCATATTTGGGATTATACTAGCAAAGTTTTATATGTAAGTTGTTCTAGCTTGCTTTCCATTGGTGCGATAAACATCGAAACCCAAGACTACTTAGGGAGGAAAGGGTTAATTTCCTCTTCCAGTTGACACCATTGAGGGAGGTCAGGGAAGAAACTCAGGACAGGAACTTGGCTGCAGGAACTGAAGCTGGGGCTGTGGAGGAAACTGGCTCACTGGCTTCCCCAGGAATCTCCCCGATTGCTTTCAGTTTGTCTGAGATCCAGTCCCGTGGTAGGGCTCGAGTTTGTAGATTAGGCTGGCCTTGAACGCCCAGAGATCCACCTGCCTCTGCCTCCCTAGTGCTGGGACCAGAGGCGGGTACCCTTAACCCAGATAAGCTTGCTTTCTCATAGCACCCAGGATGACCTGCCTGGGGTGTGGCTACCCACGGTGGGCTGGACTTTAATGAAGAAAATGCCCAAACAGTGCCTACGGGACAATCTAGTGGAAGCAATTCCTAAACTGAGAGGCCCTCTTCCCAGATACGTCTAGACCGGCAAAAACTAACCAGCATACACAAATTGCTCAAGTTCACTTTATGAACAAGCACCATTCTGACCTCTTTGAAAAATACATCATTTCCTTGTAGTGTCTGTTGTACTATATGTGAATGTGTGTGTGTGTGTATGTCTTTAGAACTATTTGTTTGACATCATATGGTAATTCAGCTCATGATCATTGTTATGAATGTGGTTTATTTCTTCCACTAAGAATTAAACTCCTGGAAGAAATTGTGCAGTGTGCATATTTACAATTGACAGGGCACCTTACCCGATATTTTTGGTAGGTCATATTTTTAAAGTTCTGTGAAAGATCTAGACAATTATTTCCAGAATAAACCAGATTGAGAGGCAGGGCAATCCTGAGTTCAAGACCTATCTAGGCTGCAGAGCTAGTCTGAGGCCATTTTGGACTGGACAGCAAGAGCCTGTGCAGGGTGGAGCAGGTTTAGAAAGCATTTGAAAACCTGCAACACAAGAAATGTGGTGATTCAGTGGGTAAAGTCGTAGCTGTGCAAGCCCGAGGACCTGAGTTCAAATCCCCAGCATCGACATAAGAAAGCCAAGTGTGGTGTAGTCTAAGTGTTCAGTGGGGCAGGGACTGGAAGATCCCGGGAGCTAGCCGACCGGTCCAGCCAATATGATGAGCCCTGCAGGGAGTTAGCAAGAGAGGGTCTTCCTCAAAACTGGGAGAGCTAGAGGGAGACCTACGAAGTCAACCTCTGTGCTGTGAATGTGTGAGCCCACACTCACTCACTTTTAGAGCTAGTAGACGAACCAGCAAGAAGGTGCTCGCCACCAAGTCTGATGGCTTGAACACCACTCCAGGACCCACCCTGTAGAAGCTGAGGACTGACCCAGAGATCTATGCTGTAAGCTCTGCACACAGACAGCACCCAAACCTGCCCCTGCAGATGAATAAATGGGAAAATTAAAAACATCGGAGTCAGGCCGGGCGGTGGTGGCGCACGCCTTTAATCCCAGCACTCTGGAGGCAGAGGCAGGCGGATCTTTGTGAGTTCGAGACCAGCCTGGTCTACAAGAGCTAGTTCCAGGACAGGCTCCAAAGCCACAGAGAAACCCTGTCTCGAAAAACCAAAAAAAAAAAAAAAAAAAAACATCGGAGTCAGGGTCCCTCCGTTTAGCCCCGACTGGACTAAAAACTGCTATGTAGACCAACCAGGCTGGCCTCACATGCACAATGATCCGCCTGCCTCTGCCCAGCCCCCGCCCCCATTTCTGGGATTAAGGGAATTCACTACCACACCCAATTATAAAAGTTTTCACTACACCAACACGTGGAATGGTTTTTTTTTTCTTAAAATTACTCTGTGTTTTAGGGTGTGTTAGGCCCTAGACAGGTTACCGAGCTGGCTTTACCGGGTAGAGATTTTTACAGTTTGAAAAGTACCCATTGTTCCTGTTTCCCATCTTTTAGATAATTCCCATTTTTTTAAGATATAAATCCCAGAGTTTGACATAATTAAGCTAAGACTGAGGAAAATACCAATAGATTGATTAGCTGGACTTGAGACATATTTTCTTATATATGCACAATCTTTTTAATATGTACATTTAACAGTAGCGTCTTCATTAAGAGTAACCTTTTATTAAGGGAATTCAAATGAGACCCAGTAACTTTTATGCCCGATGACCACAGTAAGCACTCAGTACACATTGATAATTCTAATACAGTAGTATAATTTTCCTCCCTTCTACATCTCCATGACTTCAAGGAGATCCTGTTGCCTTGTGTCCACCATCTTAGTAGTGATTATAACATAAAAAAAGTCAGCAAGTCTTCAAATGTTCTGATGTTTATTAAAAAGACTGAAAAGTTTTATAGGTATAAACACAGAGAAGGGTTTCCTCAAGCCAGAGACACAATACCCAAGGCTGCCAACAATGGATGGGACGTTTTAATGGCCCTGTGGTTCCAGGACAAAGAGCTCAGGTTTTGTTTCTGGGCCAGAGACAGACTGATGCAAGCCTGCTAAGTGAATCTGGACGGTACAGTGAGACCCTGACTCAGAAGACAAAAAACTCCCAGGACTCGGAAGACATAATTGATCTCTCGTTCTTCCCTAAGAATTTCCTGACCATACCGGCCTTTGCTGACACCGTTTGGAGGGCATCCCCTGACGTTCTGTTCTTGCCTGTTGTCATCTCCCTGTGCGCTGCTTTCCACGACGGAAAAACGCTCACTTCCGCGGTTATGTCTATGACGGTGCTTACCGTCAGTTCAGAATAGCGTGTGTCCCGGAACTTCATCTGGCAGCCTCTGTTAATCAAGCCACCCTGACACGTTCAAACTCAGTCTTCCCCAAAGCCACGTTCATCTTCTGTTTCTCTAGTATTGAATTGCCCCATTCTTCCTGAGCTCTTAAAATTTTGCTTATATATTTATTTTGATGCATAGGGGCGTTTTGCCTGAATATGTGTCTGTGCCAGAGGACTCTGGAAGAGGACACCGTAGTCTCTGGAACTGGAGTTACACACCGTCGTGAACCACTGTGTGGGTGCAGGGAATCAAGTCTGGGTCCTCTGAAGAGCAAGCAGCTGCTGTCCTTGAGTGCTGTCCCTCCGGTCCCCACTCTTCCTTACTTTAACCTCATGGTTTTGTTTGCTTTTTATTCAGCTTTATTAACATATAATCAATACAATGTATAAATTTAAGGCACGTAGTATGTTTTGCAGCACACACACACGTAGAGAACCTACTCTTTGTGTGGACATCATGTTTCTCGTTACTAATGACAGGAGAGTCAGCCAGAACAGGCTACCACATGTGCTAGTACCTGTTATTATTATTTATTATTACCTATATTAATGTTGTGTAGTCAGATTTTTCTTTGGGCTGCCAGCTGATACAGGCCTCTTATTAATTATGAAAGCTCGGCCTTAGCCTAGGCTTGCCCCATTAGTTCCTATTAACCCGTCTATGTTAATCTATGTTTTGCCTCGTGGCTTCTTACCTTTACTTTATCCTGTGTGGCTGACCCCCTCTCATGTCCACTAGCCCCCTAGACTGTCCATTTGGATATTATCACATGTTATTGCACTTTGGTGTTTACTTGCTGGGCTTCTATTAGGTTATACATTCCTTAAAGGTAGAACAATAAGCCTTGTTTGCCCCTACACTTGCTGACCAATCCTTGATGAATATTGACTAGATGAGTAAGTGATCACCTCACATGATTACTGGCAAGCAAGTTAGGCTTTTTGATCATGCAGATCAACATCCTAAAATCCCACTTATACCACTGACCTGTTTTTGTTCTGGGAGTAGGCAAGGATAAACATAGTAAGTTTTGGAAATAGCATGACCACAGATCAATGCGTATTAACACTGCTTCCCCGTTTTTCACTCTTAGAGATGACACCACATATTACCTTTAACACCTGGAGGCAAATGATTGATAAGTAAATTTACGAGTTGGCTAATTACACCATGAATAGGACACTCATCAGCGTGGCTTATAAATAACGCTAGCTTAGAGCTGCCAATCCTCTTAATGAGGAGAGGGATACAAAGGGACCTTTAAAGAGCCAGTATGAGTCAATCAATTTTCACTGTATGGCGGAGAGTATGGCACGATTCCAGGTCGTATACTTTGTTTTGCTTTCTTGAAAGCTACAGTCATATGAGTCAAAAGCTAAATTCACACACACACACACACACACACACACACACACACACACACAGAGGAGCTTCATGGAACAGCAGGGAGGCCAGAGCAAGTGTGCAAAGGAGAAATATAACTGAAGAAGGAGCTGGCTGGGGTCAACCGGAGGAGTAGTCTAGAGAGGGAAGACGCTGGGTCGGTGCGCAAGGCAGCCATTCTCCAGTGAGCCTTTCTGAGCAAGAATCCAAGTTCTCACTCTTTTGAGATTATAAACACACACGTGTACACACACATGTACACAACTAACCTGATAATGATTGGTATATGCTGATGTAGAAGCTGACACTGGATTTCAGGTTTGCGGGATGAAGAAAGTCTAGAGATTTGTCTCAAACAATGTGCATATATATAATAATTATATATTTAATAATTCAAAATTAAACATAAGGTTGTTAAACTTCACATTACACATTTCTTACTTTTTTGAGTCAGAATCTGCATTGTGGCACAGACTGACCTTGAACTTATAACAATCTCCCTGCCTCAGCATCCTCAGTACTATACCTACAGCATGCATTTTACAACAAAAACAACAACAATAATGATAATAGCGACAACACCCTACTCAACATTCTACATACAAGAAAATGATTAACAAACCAACAGTATATTAAGGAAAGGAAACCACATAGGAGCTCATATAGTTTATGATTCTGTAATACAAGACGCAGAGTCTAAGTAATTTGCAGGAATCCATATTAGTGGCTGTCAGAGTTTGGGGCAAGGAATGAGGACAGATCAAACACTGGGTAGGGATGTGGTCTCCTTTTGGGAGCATCATGCAGACACTGCGAGATACACTAAACACCCCTGACCTGTTCACTTAACAACGGTTAACTAAGCCGCCGGCAGCGGCGGCGGCGGTGGTGGTGGCGGTAGCAACGCACACCTTAAATCTCAGCACTTGGGAGACAGAGGCAGGCAGATCTCTATGGGTTCAAGGACAGCCTGGTCTACAGAGCAAGATCCAGGACAGCTAAGGCTACAAAGAGAAAGCCTGTCTCAACAAGCAAAAACAAGCAACGATTAACTAAGGAACTGAGGGTAGGGAGATGTTTCAGTGGGTAAGATGTCTTGCTGGTAGGCATGAGAACCTGAGTCTGAACCCCTGGCACTCATATAAAAGGGGGCCCGGCTGCAGCATTGGGATTTGCATGGGGGAGAGACCGGCTGAGATCTCAGAGGCTAGTTCAGTAAGAGACACCATCTCAAGGAACTGACGTAGAGAAAGGACTTGTATAGTCTGCTCTGGTCACTCCATGTGTATACACACCTGCACACTCACCTGCTCGCACCATACACAACACAAAACATGCATACATAAAAACACAGATAAGTATATATCGATCTAATTTTAACTGAAGGAAGTTTTCAGGAAGGAAGTGATGGTGTAACTTTTCCTAGGCACGTGAACAAATGTCTATTCACCTGTTCTACACAGGAAGGACACAAACAACAGACCGATCAAAGTTTTCTAGTTTGTGAAAGAATGAGTTTGCTGGGGTTACTGAGAGCAAATGGGGGAGGGGCTAACTATAAGAGTGCCAGCAACTCAAGGGCAGAACCCTCATGGGAAACCATGTTAAAGCATCACTAATCAGAGGCTAGGTAGGGCGTTTACTTTGAAGCTATTTGTAAATGTTTTCTCTTTCTTTGAGTGTTAAATGGCACAGGAAACATGAGATAGAAAAAAGTTAGAGAGGGTGGATCTGACTCCACATTCTCCTGCAGTATGTGTTACTCTAACGTAGCCTTTGTGAACAGGCTGCAGTTTCCTCGAGTCGAGTGCCAGCCACTGAACTTCCCTGCTGGTATTTTAATGCGTATGGGTACTTTGCCTGCATACACGCACGTGACGCACTTTTGTACCCGGCACCCTCAGAGGACGGTGGATCTCTTGGAACTGGAATTACAATGTAGCTAGCTGCCATGCGGGTGCTGGGATTTGAACTCGGGTCCTCTGGAAGAGCAGTCAGTGCTCTCACCTAATGAGTCAACTCTCAGTCCCCCCCCCCGTTTTTTATTTTAGAGATTATAATTACATTTCTTTCTTCCCTTCCCACTAGCCTTCAAATTCATGGTCTCTGGCTTCATTGATTGTTTTCGTGTATATGTACATATATATTCCTAAATACGACTTGCTCAGATCACCGGTTACTAATATGTATGTTTTCAGAGCTGACCATTTGGCAGTCAGCTAATACAACTAATTGGTGTGCTTTTTCCTGGGAAAACCAAATATGCCATTCCCAGGTTTCCTTGGTTGCCTACAGGTCTTTGTGTAGAGTTGATGCCTTTGCCCCATCCTGTTTGGCATCTTCCCTGATGTCATCCTTATTCCGCTCACGCTTGGACAGACACATTGGTGAGACTTTAAGGCTGCAGCTTCTGACGTTAGTAGGAGACACACGCTCACAGAAAACTCCCTTATCCTCTGGCTCTTACCATCTTTTGGCTCCGTTTTCTACAATGTTCCCCCAGCCTTGGGTGCAAGAGTGTTTTATAAATATAACCACTGGGACTGGGCTCTCCCGCTGTGTGTTTTGATTGGTGTGGTCTTCTGTAGTGGCCTCCACCCGTTGTGAATAGAAGTTTCACTTGAGGAGTGTAGACCACACTTGCCTGTGTGAATGAGGACAAAGGTTTAGAGACTGTTATCAGGGATCATGCTGGTTTAGGAAAGCGGCTGGAGATTCCCCTCCGGCAACCAGGACTTCACTAGCGCTGAGTAGTAAGGTTCCCGGTGCCAGGCAGGGCTTTCCTTCTGTTGAGTCCAGTGAGAGTGTTGTTGGTGACTGCCAAGGTATGCATGGCACTACTGCACCCTCAGGGCTAGCATGCCATGCTGGTCATTGAGCTCGTTCATAAGCATTCACAGCTGGGTAGGTAGTCTCCCTCCTGTGGGAGTCTGCATGGTATCTTCTGGTACCCTGAGAACTCGTCCTTATGGAGGGGGCATTCAGGTCCATTCCAGGTCAGGGGTCTCTGGGTCTATTTCTAAAGTGCACGTTATCTTCAGCAACAGGCGCTTACCTTCCACCTCTCCCCCGCTGCTATTCTAATGCACTCTTAAAGATGGAAATAACAGAGATTAATGTGTTTAAAAGTTGTCAATATTAAGTCTTAGGAATATAGATTATCAAATTTTATCCTCTCCAAGTTTGTTCTAATAATCCTTTCTTTAGCAAATATTGCTGCCCCCAAGACATTAAAAAGCCTTTAATGTCAGCTCAGTTTTCTTTTTATTGGATTAAACAATTTCAACAAAAACTACACAAATTAAGAAAATGGCGAACAAGCGGTTTTGCTGGGACGGGACTGAGGAATGCAAGAGTAAATGGACAGCAAGGATAAAGGAGAGAAGACTTCCTCTTGTGCAGCTACTCCCCTGGACATTCCCGGCTAGGAGTCCATCTGGGATACAGCTTCAACCAGACTGGGGGGCACAGAACACAATGTGGGGTCAGCACCGGAATCTCAGGAATGGTTTCAGTCTTCACCTTTAGTGTCACGTAAATTTTAGCAGGCATAAGTGTGGTGCCTCAGTGGTTTGTGTAACAAGCTGGGAACTCAGGATCTGTGTGTCATGTTCATGAGTCTCCTGGCTGTTGTGAGTGAGCTAATCATGTTCACTCCCTGTGTTTTATTTAGCTTTTCTTCTGCTAATGAAGCTCGTGATACCAAATTGCTTCTCAAGATCTAAAAAAGGAGGAGGAAGAGGAGGAGGAGGAGAAGAGGAAGAAGAAGAAGAAGAAGAAGAAGAAGAAGAAGAAGAAGAAGAAGAAGAAGAAGAAGAAGGGAAGGAAGGAAGGAAGGAAGGAAGGAAGGAAGGAAGGAAGGAAGGAAGAAAGAAAGAAAGAAAGAAAGAAAGAAAGAAAGAAAGAGCTCAAAAGCAGCTGCAATCACGCTAGAAGCTGTCATGGCCACAGCTGTTATGAGAACGGAGCGACACTAGTTCAAATCTCTGCAAGGGAGCCCCCACGCGCGTGAAACCTCGTAACCCTAACTCTTCAGAACCTCTTCTTGCTGAGACCACAAAAGTACAACCCCTTTTAACATGTTATTCGGCTCCCTTCTAATTCCTCACGTATTTCCCTGCAGAGTAGGTGGCTAGGACGTAGGAAAAGGAAAAAAGCTAAAAGAGACGACGGGGGAGGGGATTTAAAATGTAAAAATCACCACGGTTAACTAGTTTTCTGTCTTGTGTTCTATGTGCAAGCATCATGTATTGCAGAAGACAGCGATGCTGAGGAGCAGCTCGGGACCACCAGGGGGCTTTCCTGGGAGACTCGCAGAGGTTCGGTGACTGCCCCACGTCAGGGGCAGAGCAGTCTCTGACTTCAGAGCCCGTGGTCTGTAGTGCTGCCCGTTCTGAACTGATTTAGGTAAAAGCCAACCAGACCTATCCCCCAAAGTATCAGAAGTCAGGCTGCTCCAGGGACTCTCCCTGGCGACCACACGGTCTGCGCCCTAACCCTCCACACTGCCACACGCCTGCTTCACGTTCTTTACCAATCAAATTCTCCGTCGTTGTCTTCGCCCCGCCTCTTGACTTCAGCTACCAGAACCCAATCCTACCTCTTGGCAGCATACATCCTCATCCTGCCCTCATTATTCTAGTGACTTCTGTTTTGGTTCCCAAGTTCAGATTGCTATGAGAAGCAACTGGCTGAGATCACCCTCCCATACCAAGCCACAGGCCACTGGGCAGTCTCTGTGGACTGAAAACTTGAGGACTGAAGTAAGTGCCCAAACCCTGAAGTACAGCGGAGGGTGGATGAGACATTAAATTTCCCTGAAAATGATGACACTGCCTGTGGCCTCCCATCTGCCAGAAAACAAAGACAAGCGAGCGAGCAAACACACACACACACACACACACACACACACACACACACAGAGAGAGAGAGAGAGAGAGAGAGAGAGAGAGAGAGAGAGAGAGAGAGAGAGAGAGAGAGAAAGGCATGGGCGTGTGTGCTACAATCCCAGAACTTGGGAGGTGGAGGCAGAAGGATCAGGAATTCATGACTGTCTTTATCTGCAAGTTTAAGGCCTGCCTGGCCTACATGAGACCTTGTCTCAAAAAAAATAAAAAAAATCCCCAAATAAGACCTGCCTCCTTTACTCTATTTTTATGTGTTCCATAAAAAATACATTCTTCCTGCCACTTGGAATAACAAATTTTTTTTGGAAAATCAATACATTTCAATAGCAAAATATTCAGAATACGAAAGGATAAACAGCCGTGGGCATAGAGTTGTACACTTACCATCTCAGTATTTGGGAGACTGAGGCAAGAGGGCCAGAATTTGAGGCCAGTCCGCCTACATAGCAAGTTTGAGGCTTGCTTTGGTTACGTAGTGAGACCTTGCCTCAGAAACCAAATACCGAAAATAAATAAAGATACTGGGCTAGAGAGATGACTTAGCAAGTAGGAACACTTGTTGCTCTTCCAGGACACCCGAGTTCAGCTTTTAGCACCCACAGCAGGTAAATGACAACCACCTGTAGCTCCTGATCCAGACAATCTGACCCCTCTTGTGGCTTTTAGGGGCACCTGTATGCATCTCGTGTGTGTGTGTGTGTGTGTGCGCGCGCACACACACACACACACATACACACACTTCTTAGGAAAAGAAGCCCTCTTTAAACATGATTTCATATCTCTCTCTCTCTCTCACACACACACACACACACACACACAGAGAGAGAGAGAGAGAGAGAGAGAGAGAGAGAGAGAGAGAGAGAGAGAGGTTGAAACAAGACCCAAATATATTTAGGACATTCTGGATTTATTTATGCATTTATTTATTTGTGTGTGGCAGGGGTGGGTGTGTGGAGGTCAGCTTAAGGAAGGCTCTCTTCTTCCCGGGAACAGGCCATTAGGCCTTGCAGAAAGCACCTTTACACACTGAGCCCTTTGATGTCCTTCCAGATATGTGTAGATGAGGGAAACCTGGGAGAAGGACACAAGGCGGGAGGACAAGAAGAGGCAACGAGAGGACGAATGTGAGGAAAGGATGTGACATGTATGTGTGACGCTATCATAATGAAATTACTTTGTACAATCTCTAATCCTCAGAAAAGCTACGAAGAAGTAGCCAGCTAATTATCAAGGAAAGCTAAGCCTTTCCAAACAGCAGGACCCTTCAGAGACGCTTAGATTTTCATTAACCAAAAGTGACTGCTGTAAAGTCAAGAAACCCTCGGGCATTGTACAGACTTTCTCCTGTAGAAGAAAGAAACCTTATTCTAGCCCAAATCGGACTCTGTGTGCTACCCATCAGATTGCCAGCTGCTCTGATATAAAGCAAGTCCGTACAGGGCTCACCAATCACTAACTGGCTTTACATTCTCTGAATGTATCAAAGAGCAGGTGGTCACAGTGCCCAGGTCTGTACCCCCCACTCCCGTGAGGCTGAGGCAGGAAGACTGCCGTCGGTTCAAGACCAGCGTGGGTTGTAGAGTGAGACCTTGCCTCAGAGTAACCAAACTATAAAAGTAAATACAAGTGAAGGCGTTCCTGGCCATCTACCTATTTTTGCCGCCTTCAAGCCTGAATTCTTTTGCTTACGTTCAGTGAAATCTAGCTTTTGTAGCGGGTTAAATTCCAACAGACACTCTTTTCAAAAGCGTATTTTCGAAATGAGAGCACCCCTTGAAGTGATTCAGTTTATGAGACAGGGTATCAGCAGGGAGCCCCAACTGGCCTCAGACTCGGGATCTTCCTATTTCCCCTCCTGACTGGAGGCATCACAAGCCTGCCTTACCACACCTGGCTTCTAAGGGGTTAATATAGAGCAAAACTGTTTCTGTTGACAAGCAGTGTGACAGTAACCTGCAATCCCAGGACTGGAAAGGCTGAGGTAGGAGGCTGGTGAGGACCAGGCCAGTTTGGGTTACCCACTAAGACTGTTCTAAAAGTCAAACCAAAACAAAACTCTCTTTACCGGTACACATATATAAAAGTGTAGAGAAATATTTGGAACGACCCATCTGCAAGACCAGTTCTCTGAGAGAAATGGGTTGATATGAGGTAGGTACATTATTTTCTGTACTTTATTTTAAAACGTAATTGTATATTGCCGCTCACATTTGTTCTCTTCAACTTTCTAAAATTTCATGGTGCAGCCAAACATTAGTTCAGGAAATGGATCCTGCATTGCTATTTCCTACCTTAACCGAATTTCCTGGCACCCAGCTCTGTGAAAAAACATGTTGTTTGTGCATGTAAGTGAGCAAAGTCAATCCATGGATCAATCCCTCAGTTGTGCAATAGTACCACCACAAACTCTTGTCCCGTCCACAGGCAGCGTGTGTTGCAGGAACCTGCGCTCTAGTTTGGACATTACACGAACGCGCTGGGAGTGGGGCTGGGTTTGGGGCGAATCACTTTATTTATGAAAGGACACATTACATCAGCATGTTCTCTGGTTAAGAGTCAGAGTCTATTCTACGAAGGAAGGTCTCCCATTCAGTTCTGAAGCCGTACCGATTTAAAGGTAGGAAGAAATATTATCTTCCACTTGGCAAACAGGGTTCCTGTCGCATGTGTGGCGTGAAGGACGCTCTCTGAATTTCGAGCTCTCGCTCACTGGGGTTAAATGGATTTGCAAAGAGCACGCCCTTCCATTCAAGAGAAGATTGGCTTCTCCTAGCCGAAGTGCCAAAGCCCAGGGTGCCCTTCACCAAGCGTTTAGTAAGGAGAGCGCCTACGGGCGGCGAAGGTGGCTGCGACTGTACTACAATTCCCAGCATCCCTCTGTCCACCCGGCTCCGGGCACTCCCGGCAGGCGGGGTCTCGGGAGTCCCGGCCGGCGGCTGTCGGGAGCAAGCGCTGAGGCACTCTGGGAGTCGCCTTCCCTCCCGGGGGGGCGGAGACGGGGGACGCGCAGGTCCCGTCTGAAGTTTACGGTCTGACCCAGTCGGCTCGGCCCCGCTCCCAGACGCCGGCGGCCCAGCCGAAAGCCAAGCTCACCGCAGAGAGCAGGAGGGACACGCCCCGCCCCGGAAGCGGCTCCCAGCCACTCAGAGCGGGCGGGGGCGGGCCCGGCAGGCGAGAGGCGGCGTCTGGTTCGTCGCTCGTGGGGCGGGGCCGCCGCTCGGGCCCGCGCGTCTGGGTGGCGGCGGGGGCGCGCCCGCGGGGAGAGGCGGCTGCGGCTGCGGCTGCGGGCGGGGGGTGGGGGGGAAAAAGGAAGAACCGGGAAGGGGGCAGGGCGAGCGGAGAGCCGTGTTCCTGAGGCGGCGGCGGCGGCTCGGACGGAGGAGGGCGGGGAAGGAGGATGGGGCCGGCTGGGGGCCAGGGCCGGCGCTAGCCCGCGGCTCGCCTGGGACCGAGGGAAGCCGCGCCGCTCTTTCAAGTTGCGCGGGGAAGCCCGGCCGGTGCCGCCGCAGCCGCAGCCGCCTCGGCGCGGCGGGCGGGCGGGCGGAGAGGGAGGCGGGGAGGGCGGGCCGGGCCGGAGCGAGCTGGGGAAGACGGAGCGGGCGCTGCGGCGCGCAGGCGGCCGGCGGGGGGAAGGCGGCGGGAGGATGGAGCAAGTGGAGATCCTGAGGAGGTTCATCCAGCGGGTGCAGGCCATGAAGAGTCCGGACCACAATGGGGAGGACAACTTCGCCCGGGACTTCATGGTGAGTGTCCGTCCGAGCCGCCGCCGCCGCCGCCCTCGTGTGTCGGTCGCCGGCCCCCCCGGAGCCCCCCTCGCCTCTCCCCCGAGTCGGCCCGGGCCGGGGCTGCGCCAGCACTTTGTGTGCGGGGCGCGCGCCCAGCGGCCAGCGCGGTCGGCGAGCCTTGCGGGAGGCGAGGTCGCCACCGCCCCACCGTGGCCTCGGTTCTCCGCGGCCCGGGAGCCGAGGGAGCGGCCGCCCGGCCCAGCCCGCTCCGGCCCCGCCGCCCGCGACTCCCTATTGTCTCCCCGGCCGGGCGGGCGGGCGTCCGGGCGGCGGCGGCTGGGGTGCGGGCTCGCCTGCCCACGCCCGCCGTCCCCGCCTGCCCCTCCGGGGAGGGTCGGGGCGAGCCGTCGGGCCGCGGCCGGCGGAGCGGGGGGCCGGAGCGAGGGCGGTGTTGGCGTTCACTCGCCGAGTCCCTTTGCTGCTGCCGGCCTGGGTTCGAGGGGACGGTGGGACGACGCCGGCTCCGAGTTCACGGTGATTATCACCGCTTGCCAAAGGGTTGTCCGTACGGAATCTCGTGCTCTACCTGATCTCCGTTGGTCCCGTCCGGTTTCTTTTTCTGGGACCCGGGGTTAAGGCGGTCGGTGAGGCCGGCGTGACTTTAGGTTTGGCGCGGGTGGGGTGGGGTGGGGGTGTCGGGGTGGATGGGGGTTATCGTGGAGGAAGCTCACTCGGGACCCTAGGGGATATTGCCGGGGCCGGAGGGGATGTGACTATCACTTCCTATCCGGGGTGGGGGTGGGGAACTTGGGAACAATAGTCCTGGTGGGGTGGAGGCGACTATATGGGCTGAAGCCCTGAACTGGGAGATAACCTTCCCGTCCCCCCTTTTCCGCCGCCCCCCCCTTTCCGCACTCTGCTTATGTAGGCAGGCTTGAGTCGGGGTGAGGGTTAAAATCCAGTAGGTGAAATTGCTCTAGGTACGTAATT
The DNA here is from genome assembly GCF_014885135.2 of Alexandromys fortis. NCBI lineage: Eukaryota > Metazoa > Chordata > Mammalia > Rodentia > Cricetidae > Alexandromys > Alexandromys fortis. The sequence continues at coordinate 11,899,329 of NW_026067916.1, read as the reverse complement.
GGGGGGTGCCCATTCCGAAGGCGTGAGACCAGCAGCCGACTTCCTACACTGCCCTCTCCCCGCTCCTTTAATTTTTCTGCTGGACAATGTTCCCACTAAGGGTTGTTTCCCGGCTTACGAGGCCGTGGTTGCGGCTGCTGCTCCTACGGATGTTGCGCAAGACTGGGGCGTTGGAAACCCTGGAGGTCTGGGGAATGGAAAAGGAAATGGGACTTGGGAAGTCCTTCGCTCCTTAGCGGGGCCTGGGAAATGAGCTAGGGAAAAAATGTGCTCCCGGACAAGGTGCGCTTCTCATAATACTCATCTCAACCTGAAATCTGGTTACGAAGAGCCATACAAGGTTGAGGTCTATAAAAATGAGTGGGTCCGAAACGTTGGCGAGCTTTTATTTCCAAAGTGCAGACGAAGTGACTTTTATAGTACAGAAGGTTTTCATATTTTAAAGAGATTTCTGTCTAATAAGACTTTAGTGTTAGTTGGCACAGTGTTCATGGCAATGTGGAGTTTTGTGATTTCCACCTCTCAGATGTGTAAAAATAGAAAGTAGGAGCAAGGTTTTATTTAGTGTATGGTGAAGACTGAGAAATGTAGATCCTTTATCTTAAACATTTTCTGTTATTTGGGTACTGTTTTGAGGAAGGGACTTTTAATCTATAAAGGTTAAAGTGTAATTTTCCCTTCCTACCATCAAGAACTTTGTGTTAGTTTCTTTTGAATGTCATTTACGAAGTTAGATGAGTCCCCTTTTTACCACTCCTCCGTAGGAAAGTAGAAGAAAACAACTTACTTTTTGTATTTGTATTTTTAAATAATGGTTTCAGCCTTCCTTGGTTATGGAAGGGCCATGTGGTCCCTGGTTGCTCCTTGGCTGTTTCTGGATAGCTCTGTCAAGGAGCATTGTTTGGTAATGCAGGCCGCTCAGACAGGTGCCCAGTCCTTGAACTTCTAGGCAGGGGCTTTAGCCTTGGGCTTCTTGCTTTGGAGGTGAGTCAGGGATTTCTGTTGGAGGTGTCATTTCACAAGGACCAGATCTGTTCCCATTCTTCCACAATACCAAAGTAGCTAGGTAATTCTACATTAGAGATTTGATGACTAAAGCTATTCTTTATAGTGCTTGCTTTTTTTTTTAATTTCCTGACTTGATAAGCAACAGCTATAATTAAGACTTTTGGCGGTTGGCTCTTTTTTCCCCCTGAACTAGAAGACTGGAAAGGAACTATCTTCTGTTACAGAAAGAGAACCAAAGATGATCCTGATAAACTCTGACTTGTTATTCTTATCTTCTGATGTGGATTAAAAACTCCATTTTAAAATTTTAACATTGTAGAGCTGAATCTTAAAAGAGACGACTATAACAGCTGTTTCATTATAAAGCAATATAGTTTCAATATTGGAAATTTTAGACTACTATGAGCAGTAGTAATCAGTAATGGTGATGCTTGTGGGAAAGTGGATTGGTCATTCATACTGTGACTGTTTCCATCATTCTCCCTGCGTTTGTTTGTAATGTCTATGTCACAGTAAATACACGGGCCTTTTAGGTAGTTGGGGAATTTTTTTTCCCTTGAGGGACAGGGAACTGAGCTCACTGTGACCCAGGCTGCCCTTGAACTGATCCCTGCCTCCCAATATTAATTATGAGATTAAGATATGAGCCTGCCATACCTGTCTTATATTCTTGTCTTTGGGGTTTTTTTAAACTCAGATTTTTGGTGTCTTTCATTAATTACAGCTACTTTCTAGCAATAATTTAAGTGACTCTGTCACAGTGTGACTATGGTTTTTTAGTCCGTTGTAATTTCTATTAAATGCTTTAACATGAATAAAGCCTCTACATTGTTTATTGCCTAATATCTCTTTACAAGAAGTGTACTAGATCAGAGAATACATATATATTTACAACTTTAAAAAGACGTGTCAGTAAGGTTTACGTGTATATATATATTGCAATTATCTTGATTTTATTTAATGGTTTAGAAATTGTATCTTGTTTGATTTGGAATTCTTTTCGTTTCTTCCTGGGGTTTTTGAGTCTAGATCTCACAGAGCCTAGACTAGCTTTGAACTTGCTGACCTTGAACTCTGGATTCTCTAGCCCCAACCACTCAAGTGCCAGAAATACTTGCCATCACGCCTGGTATGAATTTCTTGATTACTACTGATAGAAAGATTTCTACCTCAACAGGCACGTAGTGGTCCTAGCAGTCGGGAGCTGAGGCAGGAAGGTTGGGGGTTTCAGACAAGCCTAGTTTATATGAGAGTGAGACCTTGTCTGCAAGGTGGACAGAGGAAAGAAGGAATTCATCATCATTTGGTTTGTTCTTGGCCTTGCATGGGCACTAAGACTGTGCAGACGGTGCCAGGCACGTGAGTCCCGACATGCTGATGTTGTTAAATAGCTGGTGACAGGTCCGGACTTCATCTTTACTCTCAGCTTTTAGACTGAGATGGTGGTGCTCATTGGTATTTGACAGGTTTTCTAAAAGTTTTATTTATTTAAGTGAGTGAGTTATTCATATGTATGGGTATTTTGCCTATGTGTATGTTAGTGTACCGTGTGCATACCTGATGCCCAGAGGAGCACCCGGTGCCCTTAATGGAGTCTGCGTCATCTCTCCAGCCCCAGAGTCAGGTTTTACTCCATAAACATCCCTGGAGTTGAGTGAACCATGCACTGAGGACTAGAGAGCCAGTATATAGTGCAGACAAAAGCTGATGTCTGAGACAAGTAGGTAGGGTTTGGGCTGTGAGAAGAGGTTACCACCTCATGAGGGATCTTACTGTATTTAATATTTATATTTTCTGTAAGGTCATAATGGTGATTGTACACGATTCCCCTTGCATCTCTTGCAGGCATATTCAGCCCTCTGACATTGTAACACCAAGTTGTCATCAACAAATTCTCATTGGAAAACCATGCAGTTGAGTTAACAAAACGAAACAAAAAATGCTCCAGAAAAACCTTAGTATGTTAAATGAGTTTGCAGTTTGGGGTGTATGTGGAAGGCTGCAGGTTGGAAATACCTTTTAAAAAGAGCCACAGGGAAAGTGAGATTACTAAGAACGGCGAATGTGCTAGCTTAGCATTCCTGTGGCTTTCCTTCCTCTCGCCACGCCACAGCACACCTCCTCAGCCTGCTCTGAGACTCTGTAAGCCTTATCTCACTCGAGAAAATAGACTCTGGAGGGCCGTGGAATGTTTTAAGAAAGGTAGTTACTTGGCAGGAAGGGCTTGATCTGAACAGATTTGATGAGGATTGACGAGCCTTAAGCCCAGTGTGGTGGTACCTACTTGTGGTCCCAGCACTCAGAAGGCTGAGGGTCCTGGAGTTCAAAACTAGGCCTAAATACTAGACTGGGGGTGGAGGAAGAAGAGAGAGATGTCTCAATGATTTACTAGGTATGAACATAGTATTAGAACACAAAGATTTCTAGCTGGGGATGTAATCAAGCTATAAGGTACCATTTGGTACAGTGGATAAAGAAGAAATAAGTAGAACTGATCAAACAAGATCGTAGGAATTTAGTTTGGGACATGCTGAATGCCTGTGCGGTGTCCAGTATGCATGGGGAGTCGGAGTCTGAGGAAGAGGCTGACGGTAGACGAGACAGGCATAAAGAGGGGCCAGCTTTAGGGAAGTGTTTGGGGATGTTCCTGGGAAGGTGTGGTCAGAATGTGGGGACTAGAGTGTGGAAGAGACCAGATGAAAAAACGGTTTAAAGAGAAGATAGGTGAGATGTAGGTATAGTTTTCTTCCACGTATTTTAACATTTTGAAACTAGATGGTAGAATCTGCAAAAAGACCCAGGCTTTGAGAGAGAATGTTTTCCTACTATTTATTATCTATGCATTTATTTTCTTTTAAGTACACATAGATAAAACCCCGAAATCTTGAGATTTGGTGCTTGTATTTGAAAAGGGAGGAGACTAAAGGTGTGCGGAGATCTTGGGCTTCAGACTCTATTAAAGTTAGCAGTAGCTTTATAGCGATAGAATTGCCAACCATTAAGTTTATTCAGAGTATGTAGTTGATAGTTTTTAGTGTAGCCACAGAGTTGGACGGCCATCGTCACAATCAATACAGAGCGTTTTCGCGGTCACTCCTAGTCACAGCCTTCAGGAGAGGAGTCCCCTTCTGTCCCCTGGGGTTTACCTGACCGGACAGTCGGTGTAAATAGAATTGGAGTGTCTGTTGTATGACTGTCTTCCCATAATGTTTTGTTTCACCTGGTTTGTTCTGTTTTTGGTGATTTGGTTTCTTTGAGTTAGGATATTGCTGTGTGGTCCTTGCTGGCTGGCGCTGGCTGGCTTCAGTCTTCCTTCCCCGTGCTGGGATTACAGTTTGCCGCTATACTAGGCTGCCGTTTTCAGGCTTCATTCATGTAGCAGTGTGGACTGATAGTAGTTTTTTTAATGACTGAATTATAATCTTGTTTGTGGAGAATACATGTTCTCCATTCCTTGGTCTGTTGACTTGTCCCCCTGTGGCCACTGGGATAGCTGCTGCTTTGAACGTGTGTGACTGCGTGGGCGCATGTTTTCAGTTCTCGTAGCTACTCAGCTGAGAACTGTGGGGATTGTTGAGCTGGTTGAGTTTCTTCTAACACCCACATGCTGATGGAACATATGTGGTGTCCAGTTCTGCTGTCTCTTTCTGATTGTTGTTGTCTTTGCAGGTGTGAAATAGCATCTGGGGTTAGCTTGAAGAATTTTGTATATGTAACTGGTTTTTGAAAACCAGAGATAGGAAATATTTTAATATTATAATTAAATATCCTAAAATTGAGCTAATCTCAATGCTTAGTGTCACTAATTTAATTATTTTTTTTGTTATATTTATTTATTTATTATGTATACAATATCCTGTCTGTATGCCTGAAGGCCAGAAGAGGGCGCCAGACCTCTTTACAGATGGTTGTGAGCCACCATGTGGTTGCTGGGAATTGAACTCAGGACCTTCTGAAGAGCAGGCAACGCTCTTAACTACTGAGCCATCTCTCCAGCCCCCCACTAATTTAATTATTGCTTTCTTGCCCATCCTCTGTGTTCAGCCAGACATACTTAAATTTTAAATTTCAAAAGTGGCGGTGAACCTTTTAATTTCCCAGATCTTTGATACAGTGCACTAAAGATTTGCTTAACCTGTTAATTTCCTAGAATGATTTCTAGGTAATTATATTTTTAGAATATAACTGGCTTTTTTTTCAGTATTTGAAATTTAGATGAAATGGACATTAACATTCAGATAAATTTAATTTTTCATACATTAAACACATTTATGTTTCTATACCACTCATTTCCTTAAGCTTATAAACATTTACATTTCTGACTAACTTCAGCTGAAAAATCTAGACTAGAGACAGCACTTAATTCTTGATCTTCCCCTATGCCTTGTCTGTAGGATAAGCATTGCTGCCCATTGAACAGGTAGAAATTGTAGCCAGGTTTACTGCTTTTAGGACAAAGATTTATTTATCAGGTGAGTTCTTCACAAAGTCCATTATAGTCTTAGACCACCGTGAGAGCTGTTTTCCCCTCTCCTGTGCACTGCCAGACTACATAGTGTGGTAGTACTTTGAGCAATGGCCGGGAGAGAATACAGAATTGTCAGGGAGATGTCTCTGTGGGGAAAGGCTCTTGGCTGCTAACCTCAGGACCTGTGCTCAACCCCTTGAGTGCACATGGTGGAAGGACAGAGCTGATCTCCACTCGAGCACTGTGGCGTGCACACACACATACATGTGTGGAGAGGGAGCTCGTGCTGCCCTGACAGATGACCCAGGTTCAGTTCCCAGCACCACCCCTGTTGTCTCGCAACTGTCTAATAAATCTAGTTCCCAAGGACCCTCTGTGGACTCCACAGGCACCCACGTTCACGTGTGTCCACACTGACTGACGTTCACGGAAATGGATCAGTAATTTTTTCTCTAGTTTAAAAAGAATGCTAGACTGGAGTAAAACCTATACATTTTTTTTAAGTGTGGTTTGTTATTTGCAGTTTCTTGTGCAAAAACCTGAATAATTCTGTCCTCTGTTTCTGTGAGTGCTGCTTAGAATACTTAGATATCCAGGCTCATCTAGGTGGGGCACACCCCGTAAATAATGTACTTTTTAGTAAACACCCAATTTAAGCTTCTGGTTTTGAATTTAATTAATAAAATCTAGGTGACCAAGTTGCTGTGATCTTGGGTGGGTGTTTGGGAAGTAATTACAAAGTAGCGCTTGCCGTCTCCTTGCCTCTAGTTTCTTTCTCACTCAGTCCATCCCATAGATCACACTTGCTTTCCTGAAATTGATCTTTACACTAAAGGGAACCATGCTCGTAAAATCAGGAGACAGACATTTAACCTCTTCCTTCCCGGTTGTACACGGCTCTGTAAGACCCACTGGAAGCATGATTCATTTTTATCCCCTCTCCACCCTATTTTATCCTCTCTCCTTCTCATCTCCTCTCTTCTTCTCACCCTTCCTCCCCCTTTCTTCGCTTTCCCCTCTCCTCTTCCTCTCCAGGGACTGAAGCAAGGGCCTTCAGGGTACACACTACTGAGCTTTGTCTCCACAGCTCTCTTTCCTAGCTTAGAGGCTTGACCTTCCAAAGCCTCCTCAGAGTCTCCCACTACCTCTCTGTACTTGGTGGTTTGTGGTTCTTCTTTCTGAAATGTTATTTCTCATCCTTGAATGCTCTTATCAAATAAATGAAATCTTGCATATCTGTGGTGTACTGTTGGGCATACTTCTTACCCTCTTAGAAATCATAAGTTTGCCTCTTACAGACTGGAATTTTGAAGGTCAAAAAATTAAAATTTTGAGGCTAGGTGTGATGGCGCACGCCTTTAATCCCAGCACTTGGGAGGCAGAGACAGGAGAATCTCGGAGCTCAAGGCCAGCATGACCCACAGAGAGAGCTCCAGGACAGCCAGGACTACGGAGAGAGACCTTGTCTCATATATATAATTAATAAAGGGAGAAATAACTAATTTTGTTTGCTTGTAGTCTAAACTGGCCTCAAACTTGGATCAGTCCTACCTCAGCCTCTTCTGTGCTGGAATTACAAAATTAAATCACCACACTCTGTTAAAAGTTTAGAATGATTTCACTATTTACCTAAACTATAGAAGAGAACGTGTACTTAATTTCTGCTTTTCTGGAATAAATATATTAATGTAACTGATCTGAAAGTACTTGTTTTCCACTGTAAAATTGGATTTTTAATACTACATAGAAAAAAGGCCTTTTTCCAGGTGGCTTACAAATCTAATTCCAGCCCTTGGAAGGCAGAGGCAGGCAGATCTCTGAGTTCAAGGGCAGCCTGAGCTACAGTGTGAGTTCCAGGTCACCTGGAACTACACAAAGAAACCCTGTCTCAAAAAATAAAAAAGGTTTGATTAGGTTTGAATTGAAAAAGTCCTAAGATAAGCGAAGTGATGCACCTGTTCCGAGCCACCACTCTCCCTCAGAGGAGCTGAGTTCTTTCAGCACGTTTCCTATTCCACAGTGGTTCCATTTTCTTAGATTTATGTACTTACTGTCAGTGGTGGACATGAGACGCAGCCGAGGCTTTGGAGTGCGAGGCGGGGATCCTGTTAGTCTTGGTGCATTTCCTGTAACAGCTTCTTTTCAGATGTGAGTGCCCACCATGTTATAGGAACCGTGTGTAGAATGGACACTGACGGTACCTAAAGAAGCTGAGGATATGATACATGTGTGTGTAGAGTGTCTAAATAGTCCTTAGAATGTTGTCAGTGGACATCGAAGATACTGTATTGTGCCAACAAAAGTGTATTTAAATTTAGAAGAGAGATAGGAAAAGCATAAATGTGCCCGAGCAGTTCAGTAATATAACATATTTAATCTGATTCTTCTTTTTGAAATTTCTTTAAAAATTGTACTGTGGGGAGGGCCATGCCTGTGGTGGTCAGAAGATGAGTTGCTGGAGTCTGTCCCCTTCTGTCACGTCTGTTGTCAGGCTCACAGGAAACTCCCTCACCCCAGCCATCCTGCCAACTCTAAGCTGATTCTGGAGGAGCTCGTCAAGACAACCAGCAACACTCCAGAGATGCTGAGGGATGTGGTTGTGTTGTGTACAGTAAACAGCTGTCTAATGACAGATGACGTTAACTTGATCTTCGTTTTTGAATGTTAGACTAGAGAATATTTTTCTGTACTATTATTTGTTTGATCATAAAGCGGGACCTTTCAAAACTGAGTTCTGGCCATATGGTCACTGCTGCTTTGGATATTTTTTGAAACAGCGACTCAGTACGTAGCGCAGGCTGGCCTGGAGCTTGCTGTAGCTGCCTTGGTATTCTGAGTGCTGGTATTACAGACATGCACCACCACTCCATTTTAATAAATAGTGTTCTTAAATTTGATAATTTCACATTAATTCAGATACGTGCTGTCCTTTTCCTCTTTTCCCAGTTGTTAGATTATTTCCTTACTTGTGGGTTGGGGTGGGTTCAGTAGAAAAGTGCTCGGGTAGCATCTACAGGGCCTGGGCTGCATCCCTTCCAGTACTGTAAGAAAAAACACGTTAAAAAAAAAAATCTTGGTTTTTGCTTTTTTCTTCTTTTTTGGTGCTGGAGATTCATTCCAGGACCTTCCATGATACGCCAGTGATAACTGCTATTGGGCTGCTTTAGTTAGACTTTCCAGTTCTGTAATAAAACACCATGACCAAAAGTAACTTAAGGAGAAAAGGGTTATATCATTTTATAGTTTGTAGTCTGTCGTCCAGGGAAGTCAGGCCAGGAGCCTGAATGCGGGAAAGGGTCCCGAGGCCACTGACTTACTCCTGTGGATTGCTGAGTCCCTTCTCTACCTTCACATGCTACAAATAAATTACATTTAAAAATGTCCTTAGGGTAGGTTTTAAGGTTGCATTTGTGCTGAGAACAAAGCAAGACAGAAAAGGAATTACACATCCCGTGCTTCCGGTGTAAAGAGCGTTTCTAGATCTTTCCTCCCCGACTTTTATGTAGGGTGGTTTTACTCTGGAGTCATAGACTCTGATATTAAAGAATCCTGAAACTGGGACTGGACAGGTGGCTGAGCTCTTCTAGAGGACCCGGGTTCAGTTCCCAGCACCCACATGGCAGCTCACAGTATCCGTGACTCCAGTTCCAGGGGACCTGACACCTTCACACCAGTGCACAATGAAAAGAGATGCTGTCCTTGACACTGCGCTGCCTAGGCTAACACTTGCTTTCCTCAGTCACAGAAAACCTTTTGTTTGATGGTAACAGCCTACACCATACTAGGTTAAGATTAAAGGAGAAGACTCTTCCCATGTCAGCCCTTCTGTGATTCTCCCATGTCTGTCTGACATAGCAGGGCTGTTTGTACTTGGCTTGGCTTCTCTGCACTCCTCTGTTTTGCCCATTTCTGCCTAATAAAGGCGCCCCTACACCATACAGTAACTAACTAGTCTGTTTGGAGTGTGAGGGAAAGCTCAGAATGACTAGAATTGTTACATCTCGCTTTCCGGTTACTAAGAGGCAACTTGGCAGTGAGGTGTGTGTGAGAGCTTGTTCATGTGTGTGGAGAAACTTCTGAGTAGAAAGGTGTTTGCCAGGGAGGAAGGCAGCCTAACAAGTGTGTAGTGTAAGACAAGATAGTTTTCAAAACCAAACCCGAAAAACACTATTTTAAGGTTCCAGCCGTCTTTTAGTCACCTTTGTTACTGGAACAAATAAATACTTGAAGTTGTCACCTCTTAGAACAGAAAAATGGTATTTTGTTTTTGCATTTGCTATTTTTGCAGTACATGTTAAGTCAGTGTTGTTGTTTTACGTATATGAGTGTTTGCTTACATTTATACTTGTGCACCCTGTGTATGCCTAGAGAGCCCTCAGAGGCCGGAACTGGAGTTACAGAGGGCTGCGACCTGCCGTGTTGTCCCTGCCAAGCCATCTCTCCAGCACCCTTGTTTTTGATACGGGGTCCTGCTAAAATGCTCGTGCTGCCCTTTGACTTGGCTGGGATCTGGGGTTAGAGGCCTGTGCTCTCAGGATTGGTGTGTTTGGCCTGGTTTGAGAGGTTGCAGTTCATGAAGGTTGGTCACGTGGCTTTCTCGGGTATACAACAAAGCAGTGTGTCATGGCTGAGAGTCTCATGAGCTGCCTCATGACGAGGACATGGAGGGATGAAGTTACCCCACACATGCAGTGCCTGGTCTTTAACCTTGGCAGTGTGCTAAAGAAAGAGAGGTGGGCGTGCTGGCACTTGGGAAACAGAGGCAGGCCGATCTCTGTGAGTTTGAGGTCTGCTTAGCAATCCGGGCCAGCCAAGGCTACATGATGGAACCGTGTTTAAAAGAAAGCAGGTGCACCTGCTGCCCATTAGGGAGCGGTAATTAGGGATCACCTTCACACTTACTTGTTTTCTTTCTATCCAACCCCCCATTGATCTCTAATTGCACACTAGTAGTTACTATGAAACTTTTATATTTTGAATTAATAGGCTCGGAACTAAAGTAACCTTGAGTTATCTGCCTACTCATAAAAATATTCTACAACATTGTCTCCATAGTCATACTTCATAAACTGATAAAATCATTCCCTTTTGTGTGATGTGGAATTAAGACAGGTTAATAAACTGAAATGGAGAAATCTTTATTTCAAAATAATCAAGACAATATATAAATTTTCTGAAGAGATAGCTCTTCGATGTAAAAAAATTAATGATGAGAAAAATGACATCATTTTTCAGATCTCACTAAAGTTTGGCTTCATAGAATTTTATATCTTACTGTGATGGAAATAAAATCTAGTTTTACAGAGATAGTGACGTAGAAAAGTGCAAAGTGTTTATATTAAATATTGAAAGCTGTTAAGCTTGTAGTAAACTCGTGTGTGTGTGTGTGCGTGTGTGAAAAACATGAATTTTTGCTTGAAAAGTCTGCTTACGTCATTTATTTCCCTTTGAAGTGGTGGGCTTTTTACTCATTCATTTTGAAGGAAATGTCTGGGGTTTAGGTTTAGTTCTTTGTTGGAATGGTTTACCTACATCCGTGAAGCCCTGGATTTGGTCTTTAGCACCAGAGAAGTAAAAGGGAAGGAGGATCCTAGCAGTTCCCGAGCTAGCACATGAAATGATGGGCTATGGAAAGGTGGCTAGTTCCCTTGTATAGGGTTGCAGGCATATGCTACCGCACCTGACCAGTTCAGAGTAAGTTTTCTTTTGAGGTTTCATGATTTATTTGCTTACTGTGGAGGTTGAATCCAGGACCCGGTCTCTCCTAGACAAGAGCTGGTCCTGAGTGATAACACTGGGCTCACCTCTAGCCCGCGTGGATTTCGTAGAAATGTGCTGTCTAATCGCCAAGAATTGCCGTTACTGATTTCTGTTTAATAACAAACACTATATAATTTCTTTTCTTGTAAATTTGTTCAGTTTTATATTATCGTGGCCCATATTTATGCCCCATTATGTGGTCTGTCTTGGTCAGGGTCCTTTGCGCTTGAGAGGAGCGTGTATTCTGTAGAGTGTTATATCTAGTCGATTGATGGTGCTGTGGACTTCAGTTTGTCCTTACTGTCTCCAGCTAGTAAGTGGACTCCAGTCCTCCTGCTTCTGTGTGTCAGTTCCGCCATATGTGTTGTGCTGAATGAGTGTTAGACATATGCATAGATTGTTACATCTTATTGTACTGAATTAGTGTTAGATGTACATAGATTGTTACATCTTACTGTACTGAATTAGTGTTAGATATACATAGATTGTTACATCTTACTGTACTGAATTAGTGTTAGATATACACAGATTGTTACATCTTATTGTACTGAATTAGTGTTAGATATACATAGATTGTTACATCTTATTGTACTGAATTAGTGTTAGATATACCTAGATTGATACATCTTATTGTACTGAATTAGTGTTAGATATACACAGGTTGTTACATCTTACTGTACTGAATTAGTGTAGATATACACAGGTTGTTACATCTTACTGTACTGAATTAGTGTTAGATATACCTAGATTGTTACATCTTATTGTACTGAATTAGTGTTAGATATACATAGATTGTTACATCTTATTGTACTGAATTAGTGTTAGATATACATAGATTGTTACATCTTATTGTACTGAATTAGTGTTAGACATACATAGATTGTTACATCTTATTGTAATGAATTAGTGTTAGATATACATAGATTGTTACATCTTATTGTACTGAATTAGTGTTAGACATACATAGATTGTTACATCTTATTGTACTGAATTAGTGTTAGACATACATAGATTGTTACATCTTATTGTACTGAATTAGTATAGATATACACAGATTGTTACATCTTATTGTACTGAATTAGTGTAGATATACACAGATTGTTACATCTTACTGTACTGAATTAGTGTTAGATATACGCAGATTGTTACATCTTATTGTACTGAATTAGTGTTAGACATACATAGATTGATACATCTTATTGTAATGAATTAGTGTTAGATATATACATAGACTGTTTATCTTCTCGAGGATTGACTCCTTTGTTGTTTTGTGATAACCCCTTTAGTCTCCATCATTTAGCTTGCTGTAAAGTCCACTCTATCCAAAATTAGTGATTATTTTCTTGACTCATCTTAGAATGATAAATCTTCTGTATGTATTTACTTTTCCCTCCTTTTTGATTCAGGAACTAGCCTGGAACTCTTTTCTTGCCTGTCTCCTGAATGCAGAGATATCTGTATGTGTCACTGCACACAGTCCCAGCATCCATTCACTTTTAATCTGTAATGCCTTCTTCCTAAAGTGAATTTCTATAGTCAGTGTGTAATTGTCTTGTTTCTCCTCTGTTCTCATTTTATGTCCTTTAATTGATGCATTTATATATTGACATTCAAATAATTGATGATTTACAGCAGTGTCTGCTACATTTATGTTTTATATTTTCATTGTTCTCTTATCTTCCACTCTTGCATTTTGATTTTTCACTGAGCATATTATGTTACTTATATTTTCTCTCTTCTGTCATTTGTATTTTTTTCACATTTTAAAGTGATTGACCTGTATGTTGTAATGCCCCTGTGAACAACATGAATGAGCAGTTGAAGGTTAGAAGGTTAGATGTCTGTAATGGCAGGGAGGGCATGGCAGCAGCGCAGGAAGCTAGAGTTCATCACACCTAGATACGTGGGAAGCAGAAGGTGAACTCCAAGTGGGCTATCAGCCCTTACAGTTTGTTTCCAGCAAGGCTCCCCATCCCAAGGCCGTCTCCAAACAGCAGCACCAGCAGAGACTCGGGCTTTAACAGATGAACCTGGGAAGGGGCGCTTTTCGTGGCTGAATACTAACTTCTCCCTCCTGTTCCCTGTTATCACAATCATATACACATGGCAGGGGTGTGTGTGTGTGTGTGTGTGTGTGTGTGTGTGTGTGTGTGTGTGTGTGTGTGTGTGGTGTACGACTTCAGGACCACCCTTTGCAACTTAGTAAGAAATTGTCTTTATTTTTTTTCAACATTTTATTTTGTTCTGGTTTCTGGATTAGTAAATCTTATTTGGCCTTGTGTAGGCGGGATGTCAGCTGTTCAGAGCCCATGTGGAAGGAGAGCCTGCTCCTCTGTGAGTGGTCCTCTCACCTCAGATGCATATCTGTATTACAAGAGGTGATGCAGAGACTTAAGAAATTTTAAGATTAAACAGATGGAAGATTACTATCCAAAAACATAAGTATCTTCTGAATATCAAAACAGCCACCCCCAAAACCAAAACACTGTAATACAGTGGATCTCAAGCCTGGGTGAGAACTCCTTTGGGGGGGGTCACATGACCCTTTCACGGGGATCGTACCAGATATTATGTTATGATTCATAACAACAAAATTGCAATTATGAAGTAGCAATGAAACTAGTTTTATGGTTGGGGTCACCACAACGTGAGGAGCTGTATTAAAGGGTCGCAGCATTAAAAAGGTAGAAACTTAGGTATATAGCAAGATAATTAAGAAAAGAAGATAAATAATTATTGAATACAGGGGAACAAACTACCAGCCTTCCCAATAATGAGAGAAATACAGATTAGTGATCATTTTCTTTGAAGGGCCTGCTTTGGAAAAATTCAAAAACTTGTAACTGAAAAAAAATTAGAAACACTAGCAGGAGAGAAAAGTATAGAAACAGTGATTTCTAGGTCTGTTCATGGGGAAGCAGTTGGCCACTTGTCAGAATGCTGTCTGACAAATGTCAGGTCCTTGAGCCCGTAATTCATGGGTATGTATATAAACTGGTGTGTCCTATTATCACTTAGATTTTGTGAAACCTAAAGTATCTTTTAGTCAGGTGATTCACCCTGCTGACATGTATGTAAGATGAGAAGGACTTTGAAGGAGAGAGAGGAATTGTGCATTTTCACTCTATGCTTGTGTGGAGGTAAGAGTTATTAGTGGACCTGGAATTGCTCTCGGGAAGATCTGCTTTGTTTGGTTGAGCCTTAGCTGACATCTGGGAACTTGGGTTTTTAGAAGGACTCCCTTGTTAAGAGTGCTTCACTGTGTCGATACTGAACACCTGCCTTCCGTGTAGGCGTTGAGACCGTTGGACTGTGCTACTCCAGGACTGCCCGTGTGTCTGGACAGTGAATCCTGGGCGCCACTCTCTACTCGCGAGTTCCTCCGTAGACCACTTTTTACAAAGGTTGTCACAGTTGATTGCTTCAGGAATTCATGGGTCCTTTTGCCGTCATTAGGAGAGGCCCGTGGGAAACTCGTGTTCTCCTGGGCTTCTCTCCACACACCTCTCCTTCTGCTGCTTCCACTTGGAGTCCTGTGGCCATAGTTCTGTGTGTGATTATATTTTGAATCGCTCTGCATTCTTTGGCAGGGATTTTATATGTAAGTACTGTCTCGCCCCTTGGTTTGTCACATGACTGCAGTGCCTCAGTCCTAGGAAGCAGATTTTGATGGACAGCTGGTGTTCTTGAGGAGGGAGCAGATGCGCATGTTTGAGAAACAGAAGGTAGTGGGTCCTGGCCCGTGAGGTGGAAAGATTAGGAGACAATCGGAAGTAGGCTGGTGAGCAGGCCAGAGGAAACAGGGTGAGGTTCTATTCGTATGCTCCTGCGTGTAGATGAGTGCTGTACCACTGAGCTGTCCCGCCAGGTGTCCCGCTCATCACCCTGTCCCCCCCCCCCCCCGGGCAGGAACCAGAATTTTCTTTAAGAAGCTGAAGTTGAAATAGAAGCTTTGCCTGATGAGGTTGTGGGTAATGAAGAAGTGAATTAACTTTGTTCAGAGCCTGGAATGAATGGTGATGGCGCATGCCTTTAATCTCAGCATTTGGGAAGCAGATGCAGGTGGATCTCTGTTAAGTTTGAGGCCAGCTGGGTCTACAGAGCGAGGTCCAGGACAGCCAGGGCTGTTAAACAGAGAGACCCTGTCTTGAAAAACAAAACAAAAACCTTGGCTCAAGTATGTTATTTAAGACAAGATGACTGTGGCCACACCACCCGGAGTGTACACTTATTTCCTCAGGTCTCAGATGCGAAGAATCTGGTTAGACTGGATGGAAGGACAATTTGAGGCAAAGTACTCCACTTCATTTCTTACAATCAGTTTCAAATCAATATGTAAATAACAAAGACCAAATTTTAAATAGCATTTTATTCTCTCCAGTTATACAAGCTCTATATGTAGCTTACGTGAGTGTGTTACAGATGTGATTAGGGGGCCAGTTCATTAGCTGTGGTGTTGAGTGTGTTACAGATGTGATTAGGAGGCCAGTTCATTAGCTGTGGTGTTGTGTGTGTTACAGATGTGATCAGGAGGCCAGTTCATTAGCTGTGGTGTTGTGTGGTCCTCACGTGAGAAGACGTGAGTGAGTGCAGCTGTCTCCCAGACTGTGGTTTCCGCCATCGGCAGTAGTGATGGAATAAAAGCCAGGGATGGCAGATAATGAGTTCTAAACCAGGAGAAATGACATGAAATCATCATAATGGTTATGATTGCATCTGGTTCTTAGTTGTTGTTGCAAATTTTTTAGCTCAGTATTGAGCTTTGGTGCCCCGTAGATTACCGACAAACTCCTCAAAGTAATTTCAGTAGAGTTGTAACAAAAAAAAAAAATTTTTTTTTTCAGAAGGTTGGTAGTTTACCAGGAAATGTAGGTTTTCTCTTTAAAACCTTGACTTATTGACCACAGCTCTGTGGCGCTCTGGTCTTGCAGAAATAATCATTTTCCATATAGTGGTGAGTATATGTTGAGCTGTCTAAACTGCAGGTGTGGTAATTGGTCTGTGCTGTTTGTTTTGGCAGTGAGAAATAATTGGTCCATGCTAGAATTAGGACTTGTCTTTGGTTTGTTTTTTAGTGGAGGTAAAGAGAATTGATGTTATTGTCCCTTAAGGTATAACAGTGGGTCTTGATGTTCTTAATTTTATTAATGATGGGTTGCTTTAGTCCCCATGAAAATTGTTGACTGTTTCTTAAGGTAAGATACACCATAATTTGAAGGAAGATATTATTTTGTGTGTGTTGCTGGAGACAGGGTCTCAACTCTGGGTGATGTCAAACTCATTGTGTAGTGAAAGCTTGCCTTGAATTCTTTACTTCTTTTTTCTTTTTTGGCTTTTCGAGACAGGGTTTCTCTGTGGTTTTGGAGCCTGTCCTGGAACTAGCTCTGTAGACCAGGCTGGTCTCGAACTCACAGAGATCCGCCTGCCTCTGCCTCCCGAGTGCTGGGATTAAAGGCGTGCGCCACCACAGCCCGGCAATTCTTTACTTCTTTATTGTTATTATCATTATTATTTTGAGACAGGGTCCCCGTGTGTTGTCCTGGTCTTTCTGGACCTCTCAGAGGTCTGTCTGTTTCTGCCTCTGCTGAGAGCTGGGATTAAAGACGTGTGCAGTTTTAGCACTGCCTTGGATTTTGTGTCCTAAATGTCCCAGGCACGGGGGTTTTAGTTGTGCCCCACTACACTCAGATCAGTAGCCATAGTTTTAATGCCTGGAGTTTGTAATTTCTGAGACATTTACTGTGGGGACAGCGAGGGAAAAAATCCTTGAAATTGGAGTTAATAATCGGTAGACAGGCTGGAGAGATGGCTCAGCTGTTAAAGGCCAGGCTCACAACCAGAAATATAAGTCAGTAGACATTGGCTCATGAGTTTAGTGGGCAGAGAGGCCTTCGATAGAGAAGGTGCTGATAGTAGGAGTGAGCCTGCCCTGTGAGTTGGAACATGTGTGCAAACACACCCACCTCTGTCCAGTTTACTGTGCAAGATAAACTTTCTTTTCTTAGGTAACTTTGTTCAGTAAAACTAATGCATATGACAGGGTTTTTTTGTTTGTTTGTTTTCCAGGACAGGATTTCTCTGTGTAGCCCTGACTAGCCTGGAACTCACTTTGTAGACCAGGCTGGCTTCGAACTTACAGAGATCCATCTGTCTCTGCCTCTCAAGTGCTGGGATTAAAGGCTTTTGCCACCACACCCGGCCGTGTATAACAAAATTTTACCGCCTTTATTATTTGGGGTGCTGACCAGGGTGTTCCTGTTGAGCTCAGCCGACAGCTTTCAGGACTTAGTTCTTCCTCCACGTGAGTCCTGGGGATCGGTATCAGCTCATCAGATCTGCTGAGCCATCTCACTGATCCCGTATGGCATAATTTTATTTCATTTCCCTCTGGTTTAAGTGATACTCTGCTTTTATTTCCATAAAATACCTTGATGTTAAGTAAAGAATAAACTTAGGTTAAAAGTTGGTATTTCTAGCTAGGGGTGGTAGTAGATACCTGAGGTCCCAGCACGTCAGAGGTGGGGGAGTGTCCGTCACGGATTTGTGATAGGAGCTGCTGTTCATACCATAGGACGTTCTGGCTGTATCTTCAGGAAGTTCTAGTTCTGCCAAGGATGTGTCCTTGATTAGCTGAGTTAGAGATGAGGAAGCAGTTTGGGAGGAGTGGATGGTGGAGTATGTCACAGCAGTGGTCTCAGAAAAACATTTCGGGGTGTTTTTATCCTGGTGTAGCCAGAGCAAAGACAGAGCGGTCTGCTGGAGTGCTTACCTAAAAGGTCCCGAGATTCTCCTTTACATCATTTATCCTTTGTTAATCAGTCCTGACTTTCAGCTTCAAATGAAAAAAGTGGTGGTTTTTGCCAGTTTTGCCTTGTTTATACAGGGTTAATTTCTGGTGTTTTACAAACTTAGGGTGTGTGCATGTTGAGGTCAGAATTGATGTTGGGTGTCTTCCTCCTCTATCCCCACTTTGTTTATTTGAGACAGGCTTTCATTGAACATGGAGCTCCCTGGTTCACTTACTCTGGCTAGCCAGAACGTCCCGGGATCCTCCTGTCTCTGCCTCCCCAGTGCTGCGATCACAGACATGGCATGCTGAGCCCAGCTCTGTAACATGGCTTCTGGGATGGAACTGAGGTCCTGTGCTAATGCAGCTGTACTTCACCAACTCAGTCATACTAGTTTGATATTTACATGCTAATAACAATATTTTTTAAATCTGTTTTCTGTAATTAAACCATTTATTTTTGTAGGACTTGAAAACTGTGTGCACAGTCAAACGAAACAGTACTACAGTTCATTTCATATCGTCCTCTCTAATCTGAGCTGTGGTCTTAAGGCAGTGCTTGTGTTGCATACCAGGAGGGCATGCACAGCGGTGCACATTGCATGTTCAGAAGAAGCTGTAGTAAAGTCACCCGATGCGTCACAGTGAGCACTGCCAGGATCCATCTTGGTTGTGTTCAGAAACCCTGTTCCGCTGCCAGTCTTGCCCCTCTATCACATTCAGTCCACAATCCCTGCACAGTTTAAGGTCTTCGCGTGTGACTTCATGCCCTTTGTTACAGCCCGAGCTGCCGCTGTCCTTGGTTACTCAGCTGTGTGTCCTTCTTCCACCCTCCCCGGACTGCTTACCTGCCCTTTTCTCCCTTACTAATTCCTTCCCCAATTTCCTATAAAAAGGCCCCACTACAAACTTATATATAAAATACAAAGAAACCTAATAACTGAAAAACTTGTGTTTTACCAAGCAAATTAGTCAGTTCTCCTTCACAGACGTGGTCAGACGTTCCGCAGCAGCACCTGGTGACTGAGTAAGAATGAAAGTGTTGTAGTTAATTTACCGGTCCATTGAGGGACTGGGGACCTCGGCAGTCTGCCAGCTCAGGTTAGGTGGACAAACTGTCCAGGCTGACAGAGTGACCCACGATGTATGACTCTCTGAAACTCAGTCTAGGAAAGGTTCCAGAGAAACAAATCTGAAGTACAAGTAATATTTAAGGAGTTTTTAATTGGCTAATAGTAATTAATGATTATTGAGCCATGCATATGGCAGACTCTTGCTGAGTCTGGAGGCCTTATTTTTTTATAAAGATTGTAACGGTGGGTTAAATGGATCGATGAATATTATCAAAACCAAAATTTTAATTAATGCAACTAATTGTAAGGCTGACTATATTTTTGATAGGAACAAAGTCTCTACTTAAATGTCTTTTTAATGCAGCTTGGTAGAGTTTTCTGGATGTTGATCTTTTTCAAAGTGCAAAGCAAAGTTTTATTCTGTTTGTATGTTGCATGTCTAATGCATATGATGGTTTTTAAATACATTTGATTTTATATGTGACTTAATTTACACATAATCATATCTGAACACTGATTTTATATATAACATGTATTAAAATAAGTTTTAAATATTATGTTATTAAATATTTTAATGCATATGTATATAATCTGTGTCCATACACATACACACATATAAAATATGCAATGATCAGATCTCACTGGATATACCATTTATGTACACTCTAGATTTTTTATTTTATTTTCATAAAATATTCTTCATTTTAAAGTGGAGCATATAAAGCATTCCATGATATGTCAGGCTTTAAGACTATTAGGTAAATAAAAATTCAAACTTGAATATTTGTTTATGATTCGAAGACCTTCTGTACTAATTACCAGCTTTCACATAAGAACGCTGTAAAGATCTCTCAGTAGTTGTCACACAGGAAATGCTTGGCGTGGGTAGTAGGTGCTCTAGGAGGGTGACAGCAGCTCGTAGTCCAGCCTGGCCCTTGCCTTCCTTTGTAGTTAACTCTTGGTTCATAATAGTGATGTAAAGTACTTTTCTTTTCTGCCGACGCTTCTTTGACTGTTTAAACCGACATCCTTTAAGTTTAATTTTCACAAAAACCTTTATATTAAGATACTATAAATATCTTAAAATACATCTTTTCTGATGTCAGATCTTTGAGCAGAGAAGATGGATATGCAAGATATTATTAACAGGGAATAATGAAATCTGTGAGCAGTCTTTTTGCCTTTTCCTATTGCTTTACTTTTGCATTTAATTTTCTGGGTAGGCAGTATGTTCATACAGCAGGGAAGTGTGAAAAGACACAGCTCTCCTTCCTGTCCATTCCTCAGCTCTCGTTTCCTGTCCCACTGTAGCCTGTGCTGCTCGATTCTTGGAGATGCTTTGTGCGTGTGTACAAGCAGACGCGGTTTGAATCCTTTAATGCCAATCGTGGAACAGTCTTGGGTTTTCTTTTTACATTTAATGCCATATTCCTGTGTTCAAGACTGAGCTTTCTTACTTGCTTTTTAGTCATATCATACTTGATTGTATGAAACAGATTAATAGGCAGTTTTTTATTGTTTGTGAACTTTGCTATTATGAACATGCTGCAATAAAGAGCTTTGTGCATACATTATTCCATATTGCGCCAGTTTTATCTTGAGGCACATGTGTAGAAATGTAACATAGGTGGATTTGTAACTGTAATTATACCGTGTTTGGACACACATCATACTGAAGTCTGGCTCTAGTGTAGCCCAGTGACCTGTTCCCATGAGTGCTGGCTTTGCAGGCATATGGAAAACTGGGTTGTTTATACATCTATATATTTTGAGATTTTTTTTTAAGTCACTATAGACCTGTGAAATTTTACTTAGGCTTTGTGCCAGTATATAGCATGATTTTTCTTAAAAGAAAAAAAAATGTGTTTTCCTGTGTTCTGTCTCTAAAATTTAGTCTTTTTTTTTTCTGAGTAAAACAAAAATAACCATTTCCTATGTAAGTGCCCGTGTGTAAAATTATTTAAAGTAATACCATAACAATGACAAGATTCTTGTGTTAAAATTCTGTGATTTTTTTTCTTTAAAGACAGTCATGAAAATTTTTAATTGCTTGAGTTTCAGCATCATGGGTTACAGAAATAAACTGGTGAAAAAATTCAGTTGCTACTAGATTTTTTTCATTTCACTTGTATTTAATAATTTGAGTCCTAAAATCAAAGTACTTTCAATATGTCTTTAATCCATCAAGGAAATAATCTCCTTTGAAATTAATTTTTAGAAGTGTAGTTGCGTAGAATCTAAACAATTCACAATGCCAACTTCTGAAAGCAGGAAGTGTATTACTGACAAACAGAAATATTCCAGCCCAAAGAACATCCCTGCTGCCATATGTGGTAAGAATTTGTCATCACCCACAAGCCACTTCTGTGAGGCAGTGAAGAAGCAGAATTAGTCTTTGTTGAGCATTGCCAACCCAGTATGAAGGAACTTTGTGTGCAGTGTTTTACAAGTGATTGTTAGCGTATGCCTCGGAAAGAGCCTGGTTCATCGACTGGGCTCCTGAGAAGAGAAATCTGTCCAAGACAATCTCAGCTTAGTGATATCTTCGAGTAAAATTACTTCTAGTTCCCTTTGCTGTTCATTTGGAATAAACAATCTTATAATTGCACTTACTCTAAAAAGAAATTATTCTTAGGGTTAATTTTTAAGAGACAGGGAAATTAACAGCTTAGAAGAATAGGAGAATTAGTTCTGAGGAATTGGGTCAACAGAATTCATTTGTAAATCTTTAACATTTTGAAAATACCAATGTTTCTCTAAACTTGAATTTTATTTTCTTGTATTTTAAGCGATTAAGAAGATTGTCTACCAAATATAGAACAGAAAAGATTTACCCCACAGCCACTGGAGAAAAAGAAGAGAATGTTAAAAAGAACAGATATAAGGACATACTGCCATGTAAGTTTGAACTGCCCTTGTTAGAGTACATAGAATGCTGTGTAGCTCTTGTGACCCCAGCTCTGAACTGAGCAGCTGAGGAGTAGTGTCAGTCCCTCCAAGGAACACTACATTAATCCCTAACTGCTTCTTGGAAGCCCTTCTTGTGGCAGGGTTTGTTGTTTTTAAGTGATGTAGACAATTGGGATAGTTTCTTAAAATGCTAAAACACTGATTTGTTAATCGGAGAAGAACCTTAATTGATTAACTGTGGATGAAAAAGTGGGCCACAAAACACCTCAGAAACCTGTGTCTGCTGTCCTCAGCAGTCTAGGTATCTAAGCATATTTAAAGTTGAAAACATGATATTCTCATTATGATTACATGCTAAGATAATACTGTTTTCTAGATAAGTTCCTTTAAACACATGCTTAACTAAGAGTCCACATTTTATAAAGAAAAATTTTGCCTTGGACCTGCTTTTTCTTAAAGATGCCACAGCGTTTGCCTGCAGCTGTCTTGAACTATCTACATCCCGTAGTGTCATTTCCTTAAGTGTCGTTAAGAGAACTTCTCTCTGAAATACCCTGGTGTTCCAGTGACCTAAGGGAGTAGCCTCACTAGAGCCAGTGGTCTTTTTCAGTGATTTTCTTTCCTAGTAAGTGTGTGTGCCATTGGCCGGTCTATTCTGAAATTTTCTTCCTTCATGATAACCGTCTTTCAGATCATTTCCTCCTTTTCTTATCTCCCTCTGTTCCTCACTGATTTCTTGTGTGCATGCCTATCTGTTTTGTATGGGGACGGATCGGATCAGAAGTCAGCTCCGGTTTAGTGGTTTAGGAGCCACTTCTGCTTTCTTTGTTTGAGATTTGGTGTCTGAGGCCAGGGCTTTCCAGTTCGGCTAGATTACCCAGCCAGCAAGCCTAGGGATCTACCTGTGCACCTTTCTGGAGCTGGCGGTACAAGTACCACCCACGTCTGGCTTTTGTGTGTTGGGATTGAGTTCAGGTCCTCATGCTTGCCCAGCAAGTACTTCACTGCCAGAGCCACCTCTCCAACCCTCCTCACTGCTTTCTTTGCCTGCGTTTAATCCTGTACTTAGTGTAACTCTGCTGCATTCTTCTCATCTGTGGATTGTGTGTTAGTGATATTGACAGGGACCGGCACAGACAGGTGATGAACTGCCAGTCTGCAGGTTTTGTAGCTATAAGACCCGGGACTGGCGTTCCCTTTGTAAATTGGAGCTACAGTGATAATCCTTCTAAGGCCTGTTTGGAGTGTTAAGTAGGTCAGACATTTTCTACTAATCTAGCACAGTATCCTCTCAAGGCTTTTGCCTAAATATGCTCCGCCTTCCTTGCCAGTGTCTTTGATCTGTTGAGGCTGTCCTAACGAAAGTGCACAGACTTGGTGACGTGTCAGCAGAAGTACATTGAGAGAAGTCCAGCTGAGGGCCCCAGGAGCACTGGTGTGAAGTGAGGGCGCACACTCGCTGAGCCCTCGTGTAGATCAAGACAGTCACTGTGCTCATCGGAACACGCCCCCCCCCCCCACACACACACATATCACTGCACTGGGAAGTAGGTTTCAGCAAATGAGCTTAGGGGATGCAGTCAGGCCATAGCATTAATATACTATTACTAATATAGAATAGGAGTTGACGTGGATTTCCGGATACTTTCAGCATAATCATGTGACCTTTCAGTACTGCCCACTGATTTCTCTGTAGTCTAGAGAAATAAATCTTAACTGGCTCCAGGTTTCAGTTTTCACGTGCATTTTATAGAGTTGTGATCGGAATCTGTGTGCTGATGATGCAGAAAACAAACATGCAGTAGTCCCTGCTTTTGAACTTCATGCTCTAGCCAGGTGTCAGACAGTGAAGACAAGTAGACACGAGCTCTGTAGGGTAATGCTGGCAGGGCAAGGCCCTGAGAGAGCTGGATATGGGGAAGGGGGGAGGTTAGTGATATGCTGGTGAATCAGTTGCTCGTTTCTGTGATAAATAGATTTTCCCTCTTGTAATCCCATTTGCAGCTGGGAAACTGAGTCTGGAAGAGTTAAGTCGCTTATTGCAGTGCTCATACGATGAAAGATAGTTTGTATCCAGAGCCTTGACATTCAGAAAGGGTGGTTGATGGGAAGCGTTCTGGTTGTCATACTGCTGCCTGCCTCTAGGGGCAGACTCTGGGGCCCTGCTGCACAGCCTTCAGCGCACAGCACACAACTGAGCCTTGTCTAAGCTGGGGTTGAGAACCTTCCTTAGAGTGCCAGCCTCAGCAGTAGTCAGGGCAGGAGGACCTCTTCTACCTTCTAGTCAGTTTCTGCCTGTTTGTATTTGTCATGTACATTTGTCAGAAAATAATTTCTCAATTTTCTTTGAATGTTTAACATGTCCGTTGTTGCAGAAACAAAGTATGTAATTAATTTTTAAAATAAATTTATATCATAAGTAAACCAGCCCAATCCAGTTTTAGGACATTTCATTACTTCCAAAAGTTCTGTATTCTTTAGCCCCAGGCAATTGTCAGTGTGCTTTCTGAGTCTAGATTTTGTTTTTCTAGAAGTTTGACATAAACATCATATAATATGTGATCTGTTGTACCTAACTTCACTAACTTGACACACTTTTAGTTATGTTTGTGTTATAATAGTACTAGTGGTTATGTCTTTTTACTATTGAAAAATATTTAATTCTGTAACTATATTATATATTGCTTGTCCACTCTGCATTTGATGTATATTGTAAATAATGTCACTAAAAATATTTCAGAAAAGGTTTTTGTGTAAATACAATTTTATTGTTCCTAGGTGCCTATGTAGGGATATAATTGTAGACCTACAGAAGCTTATATTTAACATTTTTTTGTCTGTTTGTTTTTGTTTTACGAGGCAGCAAGTTGCTGTGTAGCCCTGGCCCAGGCTGGCCTCTGAATTCTTCATCTTCCTGCCTTAGCCTTGTAATGCTGGGGTTACTGGCATGTACCACACAACACCTACCTTACGTTTAACTTTGTAAGAAACTGAGATAAACTAGTCAAAGTCAGTATTTTGCATTCCCAACCGTGGCACGTAAGAACCAGTTTCCCACATTCCCACCGGCTCGCGGAAGAGTTGGGTTTTTGATTGTTGAGACTGTGTTAGTTTGTATTCGACCTTCAAGTTCTAAGCCTGCCTCAGCCTCCTGCGCAGCTCGAGTTACAGGTGTGATTGCATGATTGTGTACGCCTATTCATATGGGCCTACGAAGACCTGCGGTTGGAAGTTTTCCTCAGTCGCGGTCTCTGCCTTCTGAGGCTGGGATTATAGGTGGGACACCACACTCAAATGCTTTATCCACTATATATTTTCCTGGGCGCAGACTTTTTTATTCCAGTTTTTCTAGTGATTCTTGTTATATTTCTAATTTGTGGCTTTTCGTGTGCTGTTAGCCAATTCTTTGCATATCTTCTTTGGTGAAAAGTCTTCAAATTATTTAAGGAGAATTTTATTTTAATCTCGCTGTGTTAAGAATTCCTTTTGTTGTTGTTGCTTGGTTTTAAGATAAAAGTCTTAACACTGGGTGGTCCAGGTTGGCCCAAGCCTTAGCTTCCTAAGTCCAGGGATTACAGGTATGGGCCACGAAGTCCAGCCAAGAGTGCGTAATATTTCCTGGACACTGGAGACTAGTTCCAGAATTGAAAATTTTCAATGTTCTCTTAGACTAAGAGGTTATTACCCATGTTTTCTTGTTTGTAAGGGCTAAAATAGAGCTTTTGGGGTTGGTGAGTTGGGGATATTCCACCTGTTCTGATGGTAAATAGGAGATTCTTTATTCCACTTTGTGTGTGCCTGACCTCCTTTTTCATCTTAGAACAGTTCTGAGAGTGAGAAAGTAATCCCCAGCCTGCACGTAGACAGCCTACATGTAGGCTGATGATCTTAACTGTCATTTCGGAACCAGTTGCTATATGCCATATCAATAACAGTTATTGATTGGGACCCTTTATTAAGAAACCTTATATGGTCATTCTTTCATGTATCAAAAGAAACATCTTTCCAAAGTCAGATTAAAAAAGAGGAGACCAAGTAATATGAGTGAAATAGATGGCAGAGCACTAGCAAGAACGGAAACCGTGTTAGCGACGAATGGTTTTCAGAGTCTAGTACATCTTTCTTTCTCCTCTAACTACAAATTCCCCAAGTAAAGATCCCACCCCAAAACATCAGAAATAAGTCATTCATGACAGTTGTCTTTGTAATATTTCAGTAGGAAGTATATTCATAGCTATTGCCATCTCCAGTTTATCTTTTGTAAATTAATTGGTTTTCATATTCATTGTCTATGGATTAGGAAGCTGTAATGTGATAGTCATGGTTACAGCTTGTGTGTTGTTCTTTTCTAATCTGTAGGCGGTGCTAGGCAGACCTTATCAACCAGGTGAATAGGCTCCTTTAGTTTGCAAGTAGTAAAATGTGTGTACCTCGTGACTCACCTTGCCCTCAACCATGTTAATTCTGTGGTATTTATGTGTGAGCGTGTACACACATTTGTGCCTGTGTGAGTTTATGTACCTCACATGTATGCAGCTTCCAGAGGAAGGCCAGAGTCCGTTAGGTCCTGGAGCTGGAGTCACAGGTGGTTGTGAGCCATTTGATTCAGGCCTTGGGAATCACTGATCTCTGAAGAGAGCACAACTGCTTTGCCTACTGAGCCACCTCTCCAGCCCTCAGTCCTGTGGGATCATTCTCAAAAATACATACCTCCCTCCCAGTCACAGCTAAAAATTAGGGAAACTCAAAATTGAAAGAGACAATAAGTCAATACATAATCTTGAAAAATGAAAAACTCAGAAATATAGTTTAAAATTGTTACTTGTTTGATAACTGAATTTTCTGGTCTTGGGAATTATGCGGTAGTTATATATTAGTATTAAGCCAGTCGTGGGGGATAGTCCTGTAGTCCCAGCACTTGGGAGGCTGAGTACAAAGAATCATGAGTTCAAAGCCATTCTGTACTATATATAGCAAGATCTTGATTCAATATTTCCACCCTCCAAAGCAGTGTTACTATTAGAGGAAGCTCAGGAGCAAGTAGCTGTGACTTTATGCTATTTTTGCAATCTTTGTTTAAATCTAAAGTCACTTCTAAATGTTTATTGTCATTTTTTGAGTTAATGAAGTTTTGGGTTTTTGTTGTTGTTTTGAAATAAGATCCTTATGTAGCCTTGGCTGACCTCAAACTTGTTATGTAGACCAGGCTGACCTCAAACTCACAGAAATCCTTCTGCGTCTGCTTCCATAAATGCTGGGATTAAAAGCATGAGCCATTATACCCTGCCTATTTTTTTTTTAATCAGTACAAAATCTGACAGTACAGCTCCATGAGTTAAGGTACTTTCTACCAAGTCTGATAACCTCCATGTGGCTCACACATCCATCAGGATCCCCTGCCCCTCTCCTATAAGAGTAAATGAATAGTAGTAGCTGGGCGTGGTGACGCACACCTTAAATCCTAGCACCGGGAGGCCGAGGCAGTGGGTCTCTGGGAGTTCAAAGCCGTCTGGTCTACAGCTGGAGTTCCGGGACGGCAAGGGCTGTTACCACACACATACACACACTCTCTGTAAATAGAGATATAGATAGATCATGCACACATGAATACATAATATATATAGATATAGATATATATATACACATAGAATTTACATAGCTTAGTTAATGCAAATGAAAATAATATGAGTTATGATATTGGAAGGTAAAAGAAAGATTGCGTTTTTCCATATTATTGTCTGATTTTTTTTGTCCAGTCCTGTCATACTGCAGTATTTTAATTCATTAGTCATAATTTTCAAAATTTCTCGTGATATATGGAAAGGTAGATTTCTTGGTAAGAACCTTGGCAAAGGAGTGCTGGTCATTAAAAGGTTTTGAGGTTTCACTGGGGAGATGGCTCAGCCATTAAAAGCACTGGCTGCTCTTCCAAAAGACTGAGTCCAGTTCCCCAGCACCCACATGGCAGCTCACACCACAGCCTTCTGTAACTCCACTTCCTTGGGATCAGAAGCTGTCCTCCTGCTTCTGTGGGCACTGCCCACACCTGACACGAAGACATACGTGCAGCCAAAACACCATACACATAAAGTTTATTTTGTTCTGTCTTTTAAGACAGAGTCTCTGTGAGCCTTGTACGTGATGGGACTTATAGACCATGTTGCCTGGAAACCCATATCCACCTGCCTTTACTTGTGAAGTGCTGGGTTTAAAGACAAAATTTAAATTAAAAAAAAAAACAAAAACACTGAGGCTTCATCCCTAGATAATTTGGTCAAGGTCTAATGTTTTACATTTTTAAAGTTCTAGAGATAATTTTGATTGCAGCTTTAATATAGTTATAATTTTTTTGCTTTTCTCAGAGTTTACTTTTTGTTAAAATAATGTTACAATTACCATCCTGGCCCCTGAACTTGACATTGCGTGTTTAGAGTAGATGCGGTGTGGTGGCACGTTTGTGATCCCAGCACTTGGTGGGTGGAAGTCGGTCCGTGCCTGTGAGCTGCATTGTGACCTAAGTTACAGAAGTCTTTTCTCTTGTAGTTGATCACAGCCGAGTTAAGCTGACCTTGAAGACTCCGTCTCAAGATTCAGACTACATCAATGCAAATTTTATTAAGGTGCGTATTAAAATGAGGGGACTTTTCTTTGCTACACTTTTTTTTGTTTGTTTGTTTTTTGTTTGTTTGAGACAGGGTTTCTCTGTGGCTTTGGAGCCTGTCCCGGAACCAGCTCTTGTAGACCAGGCTGGTCTCGAACTCACAGAGATCCGCCAGCCTCTGCCTCCCGAGTGCTGGGATTAAAGGCGTGCGCCACCATCGCCCAGCTCCTTGCTACACTTAATACCTTTCTACATACAGTTTTTTGAAGGTGTACTATGTACTAATATGTACTAACAAGAAAATAAATAGAATAAGAATAAGAGAGATCTGCATGCCTCTGAGTGCTAGGATTAAAGGCGTGCGCCACCATGACCAAGACTATGCACTGTGGTGAATGGTGGCTTTAGAAGAAAGCATTACTAAAGTAACTTGACGCTTCAGTGAATTGAAGTTTACCTTTCACCCTTTCAGGGCGTCTATGGGCCAAAAGCATATGTGGCGACCCAGGGGCCTTTAGCGAATACGGTCATAGACTTCTGGAGGATGATCTGGGAGTACAATGTTGTGGTAAGTGACTTGTCACTTCTGAGATCTATGATATGTAGAAATACTAGGTGTCTTACCGAGTAAAAAGTAAAACAACTTTTTAGGTATAGTGGCTTAAATATAACGATATTTCTGAAAAAGACAAAAACAAATTTTGAATATGGCTCATTAAATTCTCACAAAGTAGTTCAAATATTTTAAGAAAAAGTATGCCTGTAATTTATCTTGTCCTAAGTCAGTGACTGATGATGTAGCTACTAAATAACTCTAAAGTCATTTTAAAAAATAGTAATACTTGGGCTGGAGAGATGGCTCAGAGGTTAAGGACTCTTCTTCCAGAGGTCCTGAGTTCAATTCCCAGCAACCACATGGTGGCTCACAACCATGTACAATGAGATCTGGTGCCCTCTTCTGGCATGCAGTTATACATGGAGTCGGCACACTGTATTATATACATAATAAATAAAATCTTTAAAAAAAAAGTAATGTTTGCATAAACCAAAATGATTGATAATATAGGCACGTTGTTTTAAAAACAATATATTTTTTAGTCTGAGAAGTTCATACGTACATTTACTGCATCCCCATCATATTCCCCCTTTCCTCCCTCTCCAGCTCTTGTTGGAGATCCCCATGCGTCACCCTTCCAGTGTCTTGTCCAGTTAGTGCTTCTCATAAATACATGTATGGAGTCCTCCCCTGAGACCTGGTGAGCCTACCAAAGACCGTAAAGAAACTGACTTGAACCTGGAGAGATGACTCAGGAGTTCAGGACACTGCCTGCTCTTTCCCAGGGCCTAGTTCTGATTCCCAGGACCCACTTGTTACCTCACAACCACCTGTAGCTCCAGTTCCTGGGACACCCGTGGGCACTAGGTATGCATGTAGTACACAGACCTACATGCGAGCAAAAGACCAGTCCATATGCATGAAATTAAAAGGAATTAATTAAAACAATAAAAAGAAGAAAAGCCCCTGTTTCTCCTTCCCTAACAGCCATCACTTCTCATCCTCTCCTCCATCCACGACAGCTATGTCATTTAACCTTTTTCTAGAAGTAGATGTAAGTATATTAACTATAAATCATTAAGAGAAGTATAAAAGAATTTAAGGAGCCTCTCTCCCCACCCAAGCCCCGCTCATTCATTTGGAAGTATATCTAAACTATTGACATTTTAGTTCCTTTGCCTGTTTGAGATAAAGGGAAATAGTGTGCACTTGTGCGTGAGAGCGAGGAGGTGCGGGGTTGTTAGACTGCGGAGAGCGAGGAGGTGCGGGGTTGTTAGACTGCGGAGAGCGAGGAGGTGCGGGGTTGTTAGACTGCGGAGAGCGAGGAGGTGCGGGGTTGTTAGATACTACAGAGAGCGAGGAGGTGCGGGGTTGTTAGATACTACAGAGAGCGAGGCCGCGGAGCGCCGTCTGCTGGACTGTGCGCCATCAGTGGAGTCGACATTTGTGTGTGGGTGTGGAAACCCGTCCCTGTCTCAGTGATGAGTCTAATCCTCCACTGTATTGGCCTTTGAGAGACACTAAAAGGGGCTGGGATGGCAGCAGTTGTGTCTGCTGTCAGTCTCACTTTCAGATGAGATTAAAGCAGGAATAAATCTCCTAGTGTCTGGATAGGGGTTTGGATTTCATAGAGGTATGCTCTTCTCAGAATTGGGAGGATTTCATGGTTAGGTATTTTCAAGGGAAATGTTGTATTGAACATACGGAGATCTAGGTAATGCACATGCTGAGGTATCTAGAGGAGAGTATACTGATGGAGGCACTGAAGTACATTTACAGGTAAGAATACAGGGATAGAGCACAGTGATAGTTACAGTAAAAGGTTGATGGTTATAGTGTACAACTTTACTATAGAATCTTCAAACTTTCATATCTTAGTGCTATATAAAATGAGGCATCAGATAGCATAACTTTATGAGACTGATAATTTTGTTATGTTCAACCTTTAGAAGGTTACGTTTAACTGTACTTTAATATTTGGTGAAGAGTAATACTGTTAGGTAAATAATACCCCAACAGTCCTTTTGTGTAACTCAAAAGTAAGAAATAAGTACGTCAGATTCCCAGCATAATCCAAACGAAATAAATCATTTTAAATGACATCACTTATTTCTGGCTGTGTAGGTAGTTCTTGTTTAGAAGATAGTGTCTTTGTCCTGTACTTGAGATTTTATTTTTATGTGTTTTCCTACATGTATGTCTGTGTTATATGTGTGCAGTGCCTGCAGAGTCTTAAAGGGGCATTGGACCATCTGGAACGGGAGTTACAGATGTGGGCTGTGGGAACTGAAACCAGGTCCTCTGGATGGGCAGCTGGTTCTCTTAACTGAGTAATTCTCATCCCCTATACTATACTTTTAACCTTAAAGCTCTTTCTTTTTTGGTTTTTCATGATAGGGTTTCTCTGTAACTTTGGTGCCTATCCTGGAACTAACTTTGTAGACCAGGCAGCCTTGAACTCACAGAGATCCGCCTGCCTCTGCCTCCCAATCTGCTGGGATTAAAGGCAGTGCACCACCACTGCCCAGTATAAAAAGCTACTTTTTAATATAGAACAAGTATATATTTTTAACTGATGTATTCTTTATCTCCTCCCCCAACTCCTTTTTAGATCATCGTCATGGCCTGTCGGGAATTTGAGATGGGAAGGGTATGTATACACTTAACACATTGTATTTTGAGGACAGAAGATCCTGACTTACGACTTCACATTAATCTGATCTCAAGTAGTTAAAGGGTACACACTTGTGTGCTCTGCTGTTATACATGATACATGGATCAAAATGATCTCTAAACCACACACGTCTTTCTTTATTTCAGAAATACATTTTATAATACACTAAAAATGTGTATTATTCCTTATAGTTTTCAAATGTTTCATGGTACTTTAAGTCCAATATATTTTATTGTCTAGAAAGTAGCTTTTGAAATATTTATAAAATTGAACAAATAAGCATATTAAAGTAATTCCGATGATTAAAGCTTAAAGCTGCATGTGGTATCTCATACACCTGTAATGCAAAACTTGAGAGGCAGAGGCAAGAAGCCTGCCACAAATTTGAGACCAGATTGGTGTACATGAGTTTGAGGCCAGTCAAATTTATATAAGACCTTGTTTCAAATTTAAGAATTAAAAATAGCATGAATATTCTGATTAGTCTCTGCAGAAACCAGTCTCTCTGTGTATGTGTACCTGCATGCATGTGCATACATACATGTATGTGTGTGCAGGTACAATAAAACATGTATGTGTGGAAAACCAGAGGTCGGCATGCAGACTGTATTGTCGTCCCTGTTCCCTCCCTCTCCTGTGGTTTGAGATAGTGTCTCTCTAAACGTGGGCCTCATTTCCGTGGAATTCTGCCTCCTCCCCACTGTGCTGGGATTACAGAGGCTCTCACTCTGACTCTGCCGTTTGTGTGGACTGCCTCCCAGCCCCACCACCACCTGTTGTTGCTCTGTTCTTTCTCCCTTTGTTCCTCTCTCTGTTTTGTTTTTTGTTGGTTGGTGGGTTTTTTATTTTTGTTTCTGGATTTTTTGAGGTTTTTGGTTTTTCAAGACAGGGTTTCTCTCTATAACCCTAGCTATATACTTTATAAAACTATATATAAAGCCCTAGAACTCCCTTCGTAGAGCAGGCTGGCTTCACACTCGGTGATCTCCTGCCTCTGCCTCCTGAGTGCTGGGACTAAAGGTGTGCCCACCTCACCCAGCTTTTGTTTGTACTGTTTTCAGAGTTCAGAAAAGGAAATCTCTGCTTGGTTTCTTCTCTGATACTCTGAGATTGAACCCAGAACCTCACACATGCTAGCAAACACTCTGGTCCCTGAGCTTCCCATGACTTTGACCTTAGCTGATGTGTGTGAGTGGTGCTCCATTTCGTGGGGTGTTCTGCAGCGTCAGTCCTGAGATGTTAATACGTGTACAGAGAATACTGCTTAAGTAAAACCCAAATCAGATTTAAAGTCAGTTGTGTAGTGTCTTTATTTGAAGTTGTTTATGTTGGGTGATTCATTAGTAAAGGTAATTTTTAAGTTCTAAAAAATGGCTATTAAAATTTTTGAGATGTGCCTTATAAGCGAAGTACATGTCATAAATTATGGAGAAGCCATATTTTATCTAATTTCTTTTATTCCTTGAGAATAACTTTACTAGTGTTAAGAAATGTTGGACAGAAGATAAACAAAAATAGCAGAATCTAAATATTGAAGACTAACCAAATTTGCTATGTAAATGCTAATATTCTTTACTATTATTTGATTATAGTTGGAAATTTAAATTTTTTCATCTAGTGTTTTTTGGGGTGTTTTTTTTTTGTTGTTTTTTGTTTTTATTTTGTTACTGTTTTTGAGATACGGTTTTTCTAAGTACCGTTAAAGTTGAGGATCTCTCTTTTTATTTCATTAATGATCTCATTGTATGCATGGTGACGATCACTCTGAATTAACAACAGCCAGTAGAATAGTATGATTAGCAGTGCCCAAATGCGTCTTAGAGCACACGGTGCTCTTTCTGTAAAAGCTTATGAACTATGTACAGTTACTGAACTCTTTCCTACCGATCTCTTTTTGGACAACAGAAAAAGTGTGAGCGATACTGGCCTTTGTATGGAGAAGATCCTGTAACGTTTGCACCATTCAGAATTTCCTGTGTAAGTACTTATTTTTGTTTTAAAAATTCGTTCTTTGAGAAATTTGTATATGGTATGAACTCAGGCTGCTGCAAGTCTAGGATTCAATTCTGTGTAAACCTTCACTTACTGTAGTAATCAGTACTAATGTTTTATTTTGCTTTTAAATTTAGGAGCTTTAGAAATGACTTTTACAACTGTAAATAAATAAGATAAGGTTTTCCTTATTTTCGTGTTGGTTCTGTTAGTCCTTTTATATCTCGTGACAATTATTGTTTAACTATGCTCAACTCATCTCTGAAAATTGGTGCACTTACTTTTCTATTCAAATAAATGGAAAAGAATATTGTTAACTGGGACGTAGTATGTCATTAAGCTTTCCTATTATCCTCCCCCATATTTTAAAATTATGTATGAAGTTAAACTTGAGAATTGCTGTCCTGAAAGTGAAGAGTATCGGACCTGAAATCTAAAGTGTAGGCTGGGCCTGGTGGCACACCCGTAATTCCAGCACCACTCAGGAGGACTGGTCCAGGAGCAAGTTCTAGACAAGGGGTTCTCCACCTGTGGGCTGACTCCCCTGCCAAACTTGTGTCTCCAAAAATATTTGTGTTACAGTTTACAGCAGTAGCAGAATTACAGTTACAAAGTAGCAATGAAAATGATTTCATGGTTGGGGTCCCCGCATCGGGAAGGTGGGGAACCACTCACTACTGTTGAGATTAGTAGGAGATCCTGTCCTTGGGCCCGGCGGGGGCGGGGGCTGAAATGTGTTCTCTGGAGTCCAGCTCAGTTGAAATTTGAGAAGATGACGTTAAAAACAGTGAAGAAAGAAAACAAGAAAGGGGAAGTGGGCGGAAATGAAGTAAAATGTAGGTGAGCTAGAATACAACTATTTTATTTATGTGACATTTAATATCTTATTTCTTAGTCACCTAAAATGTTGTGTTAAAATGTTAGTTTAGCCCAACTAAACGTTGAACTGCCTATTTTAGGGTGCTGTGGAGAAACAGAACCCTTGGGGCACTGGAGTATGGGTGGGAAGTGTAGAGAGCTTTTATTATAAAATAGGGTTCACGAAATTACGGAGGTTCGAAGTCCAAAATCAATTCATAATTGAACTCAAATTCAGTCTGCAATAAACACTCTAAAGTTATAGTTAAAATTAATGGTTTGTGGGACAATGTTGAAGGTTTCTGTGGTTTGTCTTTTTGAGACAGTCTCACTGTGCATATCATCATAGAGACCAGCCTGCCCCTACCTCCCGAATATTTAAATTAAAAGTATTCATTACCACACTGGGCAAAAGATGTTTTAATTCTGCTGCACTTTGTGTTATTTAGGATGAATACTAATTAATGCACACCACAGTATATTTCAGTAAAGACATACCTGCTTAGGGTAGGAATGATTCCACCGAAGGTTCCAGGACAGTGCAGGGAACGTAGTTCTGTGCGGTGTGCTTATGTTTAACAAGCTAACTGTAGTGAATGTCACAAGTCAAGTAAATTAGTGTCAGCGTTCAACAACAGAACAGTTCCATATGCAGAGAAAAAAATGAGTTGACTTTTGTGGATGGTTTTTTTATCTGACCTAAAATATAAATTTTTAAAAATCCTCTTAATATGAGGTTTGGTTTGGTGAATAAAAGCTTATCTGGTTCGTTAATATCAAAATTAATCCATTCTGAAGACTTTATTAAGAAGGAATATCTATGTTTGTTGTTGTTGTTGTTAAGACAACTCAGGAACTCAGGATTTGTTTCCACTGATTTTTTTTTTTTTTTTTTTTTTTTAAGATTTTTCGAGACAGGGTTTCTCTGTGGCTTTGGAGCCTGTCCCAGAACTAGCTCTTGTAGACCAGGCTGGCCTAGCACTCACAGAGATCCGCCTGCCTCTGCCTCCCGAGTGCTGGGAATAAAGGCGTGCACCACCACCGCCTGGCTGCTTCCACTGATTTTAACTGCAAATAAAAGATTGCATTTATGCACTGGGCAGTGGTGGCACTCACTCGGGAGGGAGAGGTAGGCAGATCTCTGAGTTCAAGGCCAGCCTGCTCTACAAAGTGATTTCCAGGATTGTCAGAGCTGTAACAGAGAAATCCTATCTCAAAAAAAGAAAACAAAACTAAATTTACAAACTGAATAACCATAGAGAGTAACATGCCTGCTTGCAGTCACAGTGTCTGAGACAGAGAAATGAGTGTGTCCTGGGGACTGTTGGTCTGGGGTAAAGGGAGTATGGACGGGAAGACGGCTAGCAAGCAGCTCAGCCCAGTGTCCGCTAGAGCATGGTGGTACATGCCTGGTGAGGGGTGGGTGAGACTCACGTGACAGCAGGCTGGTGCTGAGGGAGGCCAGCCTGTCGGCAGAGCAAGTTCCAGGACAGCGGGGGAGGGAGAAAAAGGAAAGGGAAAACAAATAATCATAAATTGAAACAATAAGTAGAAAGTTCCCATTCTAGAATAATACTGGATGTCTATTTTCTTAGTGAGTAGCGGATATTATTATTGTTAATGACTGGCCTAAGCTGTCTGTGGTTAAAACTAAAAAAGCAGAAAGAAGAACTGAGCAGCAGACAAATGTCACACTTCCTTCTAATACTCTACGAGATGGTGTCAGACTTGAGTTGTTCGTGTTTCATACAACCACAGTCAGAATAACAGCAGGTCTTCTTCCCTCTGCTGTTTGAAAGTTGAGAAAGCCTGGTTGATATGGAGACACTGAGGCTGGATGTTTTTTTTCCCAAACGTTTTGTTGAAAACGTTGTTCTGGGGATGCTTGCTACTTAACTATAATCTCTAGATGATAAAGTCATGATTGAATAATCAGTTAGTAAACACTTTTTAAAGCCTATAAGTAAGAATTAGATAAAACATTAGGAAGCAGAGGCTGTATAGATCAATGTGTTTATCCTAGTACACACAAAGCTTTGGGCTCAGATCCTAGCACCATTAAAAATAATTAACGGGATGACTTTGAGGTTTTTAAAATAATTATTAGACATGTGCAAAATTCTAAACGTTAATTTTAGATTGTTTACTTTTAATTATTTTGTTTTGATGTGTATATTTTTCTGACTCACAAGTTTTTTTCCTTTTAGGAAAATGAGCAAGCAAGAACAGACTACTTCATTCGGACACTTTTACTTGAGTTTCAAAATGTAAGCAGTTTCTATTATAGATAAAGAGCGCCTGCTCCATCCGTACTCCCTCCTCCCCATCTCTCCTGCTCCCATCCGTACTCCCTCCTCCCCATCAGGCACAAGGGTTCAGTCGCTAGCTATATAAGTAAAGTAAATTGTCATTTGGATTTAAAGTTATATTTACCTCACTTCAGAGCCAGACAAAATGATAATTTCTCAGGGAGGAAACAAGACATGTCTAAAAGGACATTGCAGAAATGCTTCTTCCCAGCTCACTTGTAAGCCTGCCTGCTCTCTTTTGACAAGCTGCCTGTACTCGATCTTCTCCCCGACTACTGAATCCATCCCTTTAGTCAGGTCATTTATTACATTTGTTGCACACTATCTCCAGTTAGCACTCACCTTCTCCGCGTGTGTCAGATCGGTTATCCTAACTGAAAGAGTATTGCAGTTAGCACTCACCTTCTCCGTGTGTGTCAGATCAATTGGTTATTCTAACTGAAAGAGTATGGCACATAAAGGGGTTTGAGAAGTTAGTAACTTGCCTGCGTAGTCAGTGACAGATACAGAACTTGGATTCTGGAGCTGAATCCCAAGCTCTGCTCTTTCTGTTGAGGTCTAGAATGAGCAGTCTTAAAAGTTACTGAGAGGCTGGAGAGACTAAGAGCCCTCCTGCTCTTTCAGAGGACCCAGGTTAGATTCCAGCCCAACTGTGGTGGCTCACAACTCGTTTATAACTCCACTTCTGTAAGATCCAAAGCCCTCTTTTGACCTCCATGTGTACGAGGCACATCACATAAATGAAAATAAGTATTTTTTAGAGTTGCTGGGGCTTCTTTGGATCTTTGATTTATTTGGCTATTGCTTTCAGTGCTTACTATAAAATTAAATTTGGAAAAAGCTTAAATACATAAATATATATTACATTAGCTGGTTAAATCAAAAGGAAAGTAAAATCTTAGCATTATTCTGTTAAAAAAAGAAAAACTCCCCCATTGCTATCGTAGTTGCCCTCAAAGGGTTGAGAGGAGAGAGGCAGTTCCCTCGACCACAGATGCAGAACCAACAGTCTAGTGAGAAAGTGGATTTGGAGCTAGACAGTCTCTTCTTTTTCAGGATATTCTCTTGGCCCTCTAACTCCAATGATTCAAAGAATGATGTATTATGAATTTTATAGTGTGGGTTAAAGAGTATGTTATGAAATATAGTGGATAAAGAGCATGTTGTACATGTTAGCATCTCTTGGGTTAGATCCTGCGTTTGTTATATCCTATAAAACACCAGGGAAGTTAATATGTCTAAATTTTCTTACCTCTAAAATAAAACGGAATGAGCACCACCTTCCTTGTGGAAGCTAAGTAAGTTATTACATACGAAACATCATCAGTACTGGGTGTTTGGTAAGTAATACATGAAGGCTATGTATTTGACTTTTTTAAAGGTAACTTAGAAATGATAGTTAAGTTTGTGCATATATTTACTGAATTTCTGTTTCTGTGAAGGAATCCCGCCGGCTCTATCAGTTCCATTATGTGAACTGGCCAGACCACGATGTTCCCTCGTCCTTCGATTCTATTCTGGACATGATCAGCTTAATGCGGACCTACCAGGAGCATGAGGATGTGCCTATTTGTATTCACTGCAGGTACGAAAGAGTCTTCTAAATGTAGAGAAGTACGGTGCTTAAATCTGTTGTTTCTACATTAATTTGATGTGTTTTGTCTTGAGCATTCCTGGCCCTGTTACAGTATGTTTGAGGCCTGAGAATTGATGGAATCTAATCTAGTTGATAGACTGTAAATGTTACAGTAAAACATATTCCCTGGTATAGTCAGTGTCGTGCAAATTTTCATGAATGATAAAGCCTCAGGCTTTAAAAAGATGTGTGTGTAGATATGCATAGAAATGGTCTGAGAGACCACTGGTCTCCAGACAAGTGCTGGGTGTGGTGCACACGCCTGTAATCCCAAAACCAAGAAGGCAGAGACAGAATCTCAGAGCTCAAGGCCAGTCAGGGTTACCTAGTAACCAACCTATCTATAGATAGTAAGTCTACCTCAAAAAATCCAGAAGAAAAGGTTAAATTATTGTATACTTATCAAGCATGAGAATTTAAAAGAATCCATTGCCAGTTACACAGCAGAGATGTCATTTGTACCCCAATTTCAGAGCTCTTAGAATGGAGTAATAAGGTATTTTCCAGGTGAAAGGCATTCAGGGAAGTTTTCCTTCCTGAGGAACAAGCCTCCGTGTCTGCACCACTGTCTGTCATACCATGAAATTATAGCTTAAAACTGTTGATATCTTACGCAGAGCTTGAAACTGGCATTCTCTTTTTATCCTTTTAAGAAGTTGTGGTGGGTGGCATTCACTTGTTCGTTGGTAAATATGCCAATCCTCCAGGGTTTTTTGAGGATTGAAGGCTTATGTAGACCAGGCTTTACTTACCTTATTCAGTAGCCACAGCTGCCTCCCTCGCCTCCACAGCTCTGCTTGGATTGCAGGTGTGTGCGGGGTACCTGGCACGGCGTCTTGTAGTAAGTTACGAGTAAATTGTTGGTACAAGATACTAGACAACTTTATTAAATTGTGATGTATACATAAAACTAAATAATGACTAAAGTTTAGGTATATCTATATGCAGCTCCTGTATAGAAGTGTTTTTTCTTTTCAGGTGATGTTTAAATTCCAATTACTTTTTGCAAAATTAGTCATTTTGACATGTGAGCCCAGCCTTTGACTTCTGGGGCAATGGATGTGACAGTGTTTGTCTTTGAAGGGTAATTAATTTTGTGTTCCAAGTGTGTGTTAGAGTTTAATTATGTTAATTAAATAAGATAGCCACCTGTTTTTAATTGAACACATTGAGCTGTTTTTATTGTCTGATTATTTTTCTACTCATAGACCTTGAAATTTTTAAAATAAAAAGTGAAGAAACATTCCAGTTGGGCAGAAGATAACCTTAATTTTTTTCATTTCTTGGAAATTAAGACTGCATGCCTAAGCATGTCTATAATTTTTATATGTTTCAATATTGTTACTCCTTTGTTCCCTGTCTCACCTGACAACCTTCATCTCCAGTGCACTCCAGGTTACATTTATGGTAGAACTCTTGTTTGAAAAAGTGTGGATGATCTCAGTAGCCCAAGTGAACCATGAACTCTTACCTCTTCCTCACCCATGCTGGGATGGCCAGCAAGGATGAGCCACCATGTCCAACTTGGTTTAGTTGAAAAATATCCAAAAACTTGACAGTGACTCATACTTATACTCCCACTGCTTGAGAGACTGAGATAAAGATCAGCCTCGGCTGTAGAGGGGATGGGATGGGAGGAAGAAGAAGAGCAACAACGGAGACCCCCAAACAGACCAGCCAACCTGGGTACAGCTGAGGAATACAAGAGGCAGAGCCGCTTGTATCATCACTTTCTTGTGTTGCCCTCATAAAATACAGAGGGATACAGTACACGTTAGGAAAGACATGGCAGCGGCAAACCCTCAAAGCCCACCTCCAATGATGTATTTCCTCCTCTTAAGGCTCTGTTTCCTAAAGGGTCCATATGAGTCTGTGGAGGATATTTCTCATCCAACCCACCACCCCTTGGCTTCATTTTGTAAGGTCTACATGTATAGTGTCTAAAAATGTTGGGGAGAATACAGTTTTTTGTTTTGTTTTTATTTTTCTTTATAGTTTTAAAAAGAATAAATGTTGTGTCAGCCATGAAAAAATAAAACGTTTGCAGTATAGTCATGATTGTATTATTAGTAACATGTAGGATATTTCAAAACCTAATGTAGAATTTCATTACACAAATCTGTTATTTCCAAATATTATAAAAGCTACTTTACTCCTGAGGCAATTTTTCTATTTTCTATCTTAGTCCTTCAAAAGACCTTAGAATCAGTGTTTCTCAGAATCACCCTAAATTTATCCTACTAAGTTATTTGTATCTGTAATTGTATTTACTATAAGAAATAAGTAAAGGAAACCCAGGATGGTGGATACCTATAATCCCAGCATTCTGGAGACTAAAACAGGAGGATTATCAATAGGATACCAACTTGGGCTACATAGACCCTGTCTCAAAAAAAAAAAAAAAAAGGAAGGAAGGAAGGAAAAGAAAAAAATTTCTCATCAGTTAAGAGCACTGCCTGCTTTTCTAGAGGACCCAGGTTTGATTCCCAACTCAGTTCCTGGGCATCTGACTCGCTCTTCTGGCTTCAGGGGACCTAGCGTGTATGCGTGTGATACACAGACATAGATGTAGACAAAACACTCGTGCGCATAAAATAGTCTTGTTAAATAAATGAAAGTTTCAGACACGAGATGTATTGGTTAATTACTGCTTTAAAGATTTAGTTATCTTGGGCTGGAGAGATGGCTCAGAGGTTAAGAGCATTGCCTGCTCTTCCAAAGGTCCTGAGTTCAATTCCCAGCAACCACATGGTGGCTCACAACCATCTGTAATGGGGTCTGGTGCCCTCTTCTGGCCTGCAGG
This sequence comes from Alexandromys fortis, assembly GCF_014885135.2. Lineage (NCBI taxonomy): Eukaryota > Metazoa > Chordata > Mammalia > Rodentia > Cricetidae > Alexandromys > Alexandromys fortis. Next base: position 11,857,894 of record NW_026067916.1, on the reverse strand, counting down.
CATACACACAGAAAGAATATTGTATACATAATAAATAAATAAATATTAAAAAAGAAGATTTAGTTATCTTAACTTTGAAGTTTTCCTCCCTGACTGGTGAAGAGAGCTGGTTCCGCCTCTTAACTCCAGAGTGACTCTGGTGGGCATTTGGGGATCATCTAACACATTTCAGTGATATGTTGACCAGTCAGCTGGTTAAAAAGAAAAGTCTTTTGTTCTGGAATTGAAAGATAAAGAAGTTGTCTTGACTTGACTTTTTTACAAGTTATTTAAAATTATTTCCTGTTTTGTTATGTTACCCAGTCAGTAACCATAATTCTTAAGTCTGTTTCAGTTTAATTTTTCTGATTCCAAAAATTATTTAATTCCTTTAAACAACAAAAACAATGTGTTAACTTCAGTAACTTATGCATAGCTACAAAAGAAGAGAAAATGTGTCCATTTGTAGCTTGTAGCGTGTGCTTGTAGACAGGGTCTTAAGACCTATCCCAAACTGTCTGGGGACGCGGATGTTCCTGTCTTAGCCTCTCAGGTGTTCCGTCAGCACGGCAGGCTTCAGCACAGGATCATTACAGATGCTCCCCACCTAATTAACACGGCCCCTACTCCTCCCTCAGGAGGTGATGGTAGTCAGTTGTCTTTGTTTATGGAATCACTGCTGCTTCTAAAATTGACTCCTGGGCCTTGTAGCGATCTCCTTCCCATCCCTGTTAGAGTTCGTGGCTCCTGCAGGCCAGAGCATAAGCCGCTGTACTTTATCTCCACACGATGGTACTGGCTAAACTTGACTGACAGAGGGAAAGGCTTAGAGCTTTCCTGTGAGTCACTGACTGTTAGACATTTCTTGAATTAAAAATTTAAATATTCAAATTTTAGTGTTAAGCATAATACTGTTTCTGTACTTTAACTGTATTTTGTTCACTAAGTAGAATTTCATATTTCTTAAATGATTTTTGCTTCTGAATGTTAATATGCCTTTTATTTTAAAAAATTAAATTTTTTTTCCTCAAATTTTGTATCTTTAGTGCAGGCTGTGGAAGAACAGGTGCTATTTGTGCCATAGATTACACATGGAACTTACTAAAAGCTGGGGTAAGAATGATTTTATATAGCATTAGATTCAGTATATTGTGAGCACCACATTAATATTAACTGTTAAATTACAGTATGTTTTCTTAGGTATCCTGTGTTTCCAGAGTTAGTTTTACCTTGTAACTAAAGATAAGTGAATGTAATGTTACGTACTGCCTGGGATTCTGCACTGGACACCAGGACAGGACGTGGCTCCGTCAAGGCTCCTCTCGCCTCTCCTGTATCCTGCTGGGATCAGTGTCCTATATTTATTACCCATCTTCATTTGTAGTGTTGGCTGTAGTCCAAGTGCCTAGATTAGTTTACTATCTGGTTACTGTCGGCCTCGTTGTTTCCGTCAGTTGTGTTTGCTGTCTTGTGGAAGACACAAAGGTCAGTTTGTGTATGTGTTTCTTCTGCTGTCCTTGCTGTCCTTATCTTCTCTGTGACAGGCAAACTTAATCTTCCGTAGCTTGAGATTGGCTATGTCAGTCAGCATTTTGTAAGTCAAAAATTAAAATTGAAAAAAGAAGAGATACTTATAAATACCAGCCAACAAGATTTGGGGAAAGATTTAAATGTCTGTTTGAAGCATTGCTCAAGTTGTGTTTTTCAGTTGCAGTCCCCTTGATGGTTTTGTCTTAACGTGAGTGTCTGTAAGGACTCTGGAGCCACAGCCTGAAACCGTTCTCCCCTCATTCGGATTCTAACCCCCTTCCCTGTTCACATTGAACAGTGGTTGGCAGAGTGTCTCAGGATTGTCATCCCAGTCTGAAACTTCCTGAGAGGCCGAGGGCACAGCGGCCTAGAGAATGAAGTCACATTCTTTACAGCCTGATTTCAGATAGCCTTATCTTAGCTTTTATCCTCACAGTTTCTTAGTTCTCAAGTGATCGGTTTCTCGTGGTTGTATATATCTCCTTCATTTCCCAGAATAACCTTTTACTCACGTTTGTCTGCTCACATGCTTGTGTGTGTGTGTGTGTGTGTGTGTGTGTGTGTGTGTGTGTGCGCGCGCGCGCACTTGCATGTGGTGGTCAGGCATTTATGTGGGTTCTGAGGGACTGGCTCAGTCCTCACACTTAGGAGAGCACTGACTTGAGTGTCTTCTCAGCCCCTACTCCATCTGTCCAGTTTGTCGTGGGCTCTGTTCCTCGTGCTGTGGTCACGCTCTGCAGGGTGACTGCTGAGGCTTGGGTGAGCTTTGTCCATAACGCCACGTGTCTGATAGGCAGCTCGCAGTGGACGCTTGCAGTGTCTAGCATGTGTCTAAAGTCTGTGGGAAAACGTGATAGATGTTGTCCATAGTTATATGTGTTAAATTCTTGGTTTTAGAAAATTCCAGAGGAATTTAATGTATTTAATTTAATACAAGAAATGAGAACACAGAGGCACTCTGCAGTACAAACAAAGGTATAGTTGATTTTTCTCTCTTTATAAATTGTATTTCAAAAGCGTTTCCTCTGGCGTTTTTCTTCTCTTGTTTATCAGTAACTTCTCTTTGCACCAGGAGCAGTATGAACTTGTTCATAGAGCCATTGCCCAGCTGTTTGAGAAACAGCTGCAGCTGTACGAAATTCACGCAGCACAGAAGATGGCTGATGGTGTAAGTATTCTTAGCCCACTGGCCTTGGCAAACTGACTTTTTACCAAGAGCTTGTTTTACAGCTGTGTGAGATGGTCATGGCAAAGGTTACTATTATCTGACCTAGGTTTTACTAATGTACTTAACTTCTACTGGTGTGATAGAGACGTAGTAACTCAGTAAGTAAATTATAGAAAAGATTTTATGTCAGAGTCAATATTACTGCTTCAAGTAGAAGCTACATTTTAAAACTTAACTACATTATTCGCCCTTCGCTTTCACCCACAACGAAATAATTATAAGTTGGGTCTATCATTTTTTGCATACACTTATTTGCATATACTTATTTGCATATACTCCATACTTTTTTGTGTGGGGAACAATCTTGCTATGTAGCCCAGTCTGTCTGAGGTTCTCTCGCCTCAGCCTCCGTGAGTGCTGGGATTGTAGACATTCATCACCAGCAAGACCCTTTTTGTCATGTGGTAATTCATTGCCATTACAGCTTAAATGATCTCACTGGATCTTCGGCTTTTGAAAATGTGTTATTAAGGGGTATGTGTGTGTTTGTATGTGCACATCATGATCTGGGGTGTGGAGACAAACCACAGCTTGTCTGAGGAGGTCACAGGACAGCTCTGTGGGTTCGGTTCTCTCGTTTGCCAATCAAGGAAAGTTATTTTTTCCTGCAATTTTAATGAAACCTTTTTTACCCTTGGCAGAATGAAATTACCCCTGGAAATATGGTCAGCTCTGTTGATAGTGAGAAACAAGACTCTCCTCCTCCAAAGCCACCACGGACTAGGAGGTACTGTGTGTCTTAGGACATTTTCTCTGAAGGATTCTTTAACCTTACGACATAGCTAAAATTACAGATTCTGAACATTTCTTAGTTTTATAACTGGTTATTTCATTAGGATAGGAGAACTAGGCAGAAGTTCATATTTCAAGAAGGTGCCCCAAATACCTGCTCCAGGGCTTAGTGGCTGAGAACAGCAGGTCTGAGAGTAAGATCGCTAAGTCTGGGAAAGTAAGGGAAAAAGGACAACTGGAAACAGTGTGGAGGCCACAAAGGAGAAAGCATTTCATTCTGTTTTGTCTTCATTCGGTTTGACAGTGCTAAGAGAAGAACGCAGGGCTTCCTTGTGTGGGAGGCGAGCACTTTACCACTGAGCCCACACCCAGCTCCTGAGGGAATATTTTATATGGCAAAAAATAGCATGAGGGGCTGGAGAGATGGCTCAGAGGTTAAGAGCACTGACTGCTCTTCCAAAGGTCCTGAGTTCAATTCCCAGCAACCACATGGTGGCTCACAACCATCTGTAATGAGGTCTGGTGCCCTCTTCTGGCCAGCAGACATACACACAGACAGAATATTGTATACATAATAAATAAATAAAAAAAATAGCATGAATGTCTGCTCCCAACAGAATGCTGCCAGGGAAGTAAACTGGACTCTCACACCTATGTATAAAACTCAGCACATTTGTGGGGTTCAAACAAAGAGTTGTTGTTGGTTTACGTAGACGTGTTTAAGACTGTCTTATTTGGGAAGCCCACAAACAGCACAGCAAGCATGCAATGTAAGACCAACATTAAAGAAAGTGGGCAGATTTGAGAATTGCTGCAAATCATAGCGTGAGCTTAAAAAAAAAAAAAACAATAAATGAGCTTATGATTTTTTTAAGACTTGTTCATTTGATTTTATGTGTAAGTATTTTACCTGCATGTATGTATATGTGTATGTATGTAAGAAGGGTGCATCAGAACCCCTGGAACTGGAGTAAGGGGTGGCTGTAAGCTACCATGTGAGTGCTGGGAATCAAACCCTGGTCCTCTGGAAAAGCCAGGCCATCTCACCAGCCTCAAGTTTTAAATTTTTTAAAAGACAACTACATTAAATCCAAAGAAGTTGTCTTAAAGAGGCTTATTTATATACTAGTAGTCATAGAAACCAGAATTTTAAGTAGATGTTTATTGTTTTGGCTAATGAAAAAAATTAAAGTTTATTGGTTGGAAAAATTGTGTCATGTAGTTTTGGGCGGGGGTGGGGTGGGGGTTCTTTTGATTTTTAGTTTTTCAAGGCAGGGTTTCTGTGTGTGACTTTGGCTGTCCTGTAATTTGCTCTGTAGACCAGGCTGGCTTCAAACTCAGATTCACCTGCTTTTCCCTCCTGAGTACTGGGGTTAAAGACACGTACCACCACCACCTGGTTTTACTGAGCTTTTTTTGTTTGTTTGTTTTTTGTTTAATCGAGACAGGGTTTCTCTGTGGTTTTGGTTCCTGTCCTGGAACTAGCTCTTGTAGACCAGGCTAGTCTTGAACTCAGAGATCCACCTGTCTCTGCCTCCCGAGTGCTGGGATTAAAGGCGTGCGCCACCACGGCCCGGCTTTACTGAGCTTTTAAACAATATTTAAGGTGCTTTTTTTTTTTTTAATTGCCACAGTTTTCAAAACACCAGAATATAACTTTTGATTATCAAAGAAAAAACTGGAGGAAAATGATGAGAAGACCAGCCCATTTAAAAATGATAATGTGTTTCAGACTAGGCATGCACGCAAGGCAGCATTTGGAAGGTAAAGGCGGAAGGTCAGGGTGTAAGTCAGGGTGTCAGGAGGAAGGAGAGAAGAGCTGCTGAAACTGACGTGGGACTGTCTCTGTGGTGTGTGCACATCTCACACAGACGGTGAAATGCAGGTGCTCACGGCCGTCCTCGGAACAGGGGGGAGAGGACTGAAAGAGACTACTGGAAATGTGCGGGTATTTCAGGGAAATCTCACAGGAATCTACAAAGATGACCCCAGATAAGACTCCTAGTAATAGCAGATACGTAGCCTGAACTGGCCATCTCCTGTGACCGGATTGGTGCCTAGACCAGTTGTCATCAGAGAGGCTTCATCCAACACCTGATGGAAACAGATGCAGACCCACAGCCGAATGTAAGGCAGAGTTTGGGGGAATTCTGCAGAAAAGAAAGGATTGTAGGAGCCAGAGGAGTCAAGAAAACTCACAGGATCAACTGTAGCATGAATTCTAATTGGTATTAATAATAAAAACCGAGAATTATAGGGGTTAATACTGAAGATCAGAGAAGCAAAGTGGCCAGCCTCTAGAATGTTCTTTTACCTCTACCAGTGTTGAGACTGAAGGAGCAATCCTGACCTCAGATTGTCTCTCCCAAGACTGCACTGAGCTCCCGTCCCCTCCCACCTTATGTTCCTCTCTCCACCCAGCCGTATCCCTCCTGTCTCCACCTGCCTGGTGCTGAGTACTGGGATCACCTTTGTGTGAGCTCTGTTTCTCTTGACAGAGATTCAGGGTGGCCTTGACTTAAGGATCCCTCTGCCCCCACCTCCTGAGTCCTGGGATTAAAGGTGTGTGCTCCCACTTAGTGGCCTCTAGTGGGTTAGCTCTGCATTCTGATCCTCAGACAAGCTCATGGAGACTGAACCGACAACCAGGGAGCCTGCACATGCACAGGGCTGGCCTAGACCCTCTGCATATGTGATGTTCTTGTGGGACTCTCTGTCTCTGCTCTCCACGCCTCTCACTGGGTCGCCTTGCTCAGCCTTGTACTACAACTCATGTGCCATGTTTTATGGGTACTCACGGGAGACTCCCGTCTCCTGAACAGAAACGGGAGGAGTGGATGTGGGGTGGTGCGACAGAGGGGGAATGGAGTATAGAGGTACTGGGAAGAGTGGAGGAAGGGGAAACTGTGGCCAGTACAATGTCAGACCTGTAACAGTAGATAAAGAAAATCACAAATGAGACTAATCATTTCATCACTTAAGTTTAGAGCGCAGTCTAACTGAACTAATCAGATAGGTTCATTACATGACATTGTTATCAATTCCAGATTGGCACACTTAGGGTCTTATGCTTGTTCCCGCAGTAATTTCCAACTTTGTGCTCTCTGTTTTCTCCAGTCGAATTGTTTCCTCTCACTGTTAACAATTTCTTTGAGGCTCAGATGTAATTTTTAAGGTTATTGCTCTAGATCAGAAAAAGTATAGCACAGGTAAAGCATCCTTCTCAATTAAAAATAAGTAACTGGGGCTGGCTGTGGCTCCGCAGGTAAGGACCCGGGTTCAGTTCCTAGCACCATGTCACGTTGCTCACACCACCTGTAACTCTAGCTCCAGGGAACCAATGTCCTCTCCTGGCCTCCATGAGCACACAACGCACACGCACACTCAAACACAGTCATTTAATTACTTTAAACTTCATTTACACCTGTCTACCCCGTGTGTGCCTGGTACCCATAGAGGCCACATAAAAGCATCAGAATCCCTTGGGCTAGACAGTTACAGGCTGTCGTGTGCATGTTGGAAATTGACCCCTGCCTGGCTTCCACTGTTTTATTATTTCCTTCCATTAATTTCTTATCTCTCTACCAAAGGGGATGGGTGTTTGTTTGCTGGTAATGATTCTCTTATATGCTAGACACTGGCTACAGCTAAGCTGAACTTAATCAGAATCAGAAGGCCGTAGAGAACAGTTGTTTTTAACTTAGCATTTTCTCATTCTGTGAGAAATCAGTACCTTGAAGATACAAGTATACACGTCCTCTAGAAGGTTATGTTCTGGTGAGTGAGATGGTCATTCCAGCGTGTGCAGGACAGAACCCGGAGACTGTAGTAGGCTGTGCACTGAGACTCTGACTGAAAAGGCAACATAATTTTAGAACCAAAACCAGTTTTAAAAGAAAAGTCTCATATTATATAGTTGGGAGTGTAAGCAGAAAGAGTAAAAGAACAGTTTATATTACCCAGTTGGGAGTGTAAGGAAGAATAAAGGAAAAGTTTATATTGCACAGTTGGGAGTGTAAGGAAGAATAAAGGAAAAGTTTATATTGCACAGTTGGGAGTGTAAGGAAGAGTAAAGGAAAAGTTTATATTGCACAGTTGGGAGTGTAAGGAAGAGTAAGACGGACTGGGGAGCAGGGGTGACCTGGGAACGGGGCCCCTCTGTCCAAGGAGGGTGACTGTGATGATGCCTCCCTGACAGGACAGTTAGAACCGACTGCTAAGAAAGCCATCAACACTCAAAGTCTTACAATTAGAACTTTATAACCATATTGTAATGGATTTTAATGCACTAGTTCTTGCTGCAGACGTACTAGTCAACTTTTAAAATGTTAAACATTCCTGAAGTCCGGTTTGTTCTTTTCCAGTTGCCTTGTAGAAGGGGATGCCAAGGAAGAAATCCTGCAGCCACCAGAGCCTCGCCCGGTACCACCCATCTTGACACCTTCCCCCCCCTCAGCCTTCCCGGCCGTCACTAGTGTGTGGCAGGACAGTGACAGATACCACCCGAAGCCAGTGCTACACATGGTTTCGTCAGAGCAGCACTCAGCAGGCCTCAACAGAAATTATAATAAATCTTCAGACCTTACAGGGAAAAACGAATCACCTGTTGAACATGTAGATAAAAAATTAGAGCGAAATTTAAGTTTTGAGATTAAGAAAGTTCCTCTCCAAGAGGGCCCCAAAAGTTTTGATGGGAACACACTGTTGAATAGGGGACATGCGATTAAAATTAAATCTGCTTCGTCGTCTGTGGTTGACAAAACCTCTAGGCCACAGGAGTTAAATTCAGGTAATCTAAAAGTTGATGGTGTTCCTCAGAATTCCTGTGTGGACTGCAGTGTGACAAATTCAGACAGAGTTCCCGATTCTTCAGAAGAGTCCCAGAACTCCCACACACCGCCACGGCCAGACCGCTTGCCTCTCAATAAGACAGGACATGTGGCATGGTCATTTCACGGACCTGAACACGCCACACCCGTATCTGACTCATCCGACGGCAAATCCCCAGACAACCATTCTCAGCCTGTAAAGACCGCGAGCTCGGCAGCAGCAGCCTCTCCAGCAGACGCCGACCCCCACGAGCGCGTGGACCTTCACAGCAGCTCGCCCCTGTTGAGAGCGCCCCTCAGCTTTACCAACCCCCTTCACTCTGATGACTCCGACTCAGAGGACAGGGACTCTGACGGTGCTGTGACCAAGAGCAAGACGAGCATTTCCACGGCCAGCGCCACCGTCTCTGCTGCCAGCAGTGCTGAGAGCAGCTGCACCAGGAAAGTGTTGCCCATGTCCATTGCTAGACAGAACGTGGCGGGAGCTGAAGAAGGTAATGTGGCCTGACGGCCCCTTCCTGTCTGTCCTGAGTTTATATTCACTGTGTCGGTAGGCTGTGTTTCACAGTATTCCTGTCGTTACTAGAAGATTGCTTTGGTCGTGTTCTGTGTAGCCTAGTGCTTTAAGTCAGATTTATCTGACTAAATAATTAGAAATAAACCAGGAAAAAATAATTTGAAGTGTCAGTGATGCAAATACTGTAGAACACTTGCTGAGCCATTAGTTTCACCCATGCTTCCTGTAAATACTTAATGGACTTTTTCTATATTAACTACAAAATAACTTTTTTTTAAGACAGGGTTTCTCTGCGTAGCTTTGGAGCCTGTCCTGGAACTAGCTCTGTAGACCAGGCTGGCCTTGAACTCACAGAGATCCACCTGCCTCTGCTTCCCAAGTGCTGGGATCAAAGTCATGTGCCAACCACTGCCCAGCTACAAAAGTTTTAAAGAACTCTTCACAAATGCTTCAAGTAAAGTTGTTCTCAGTGGGACATTAACCCACAACAGACTGGAAAGTATTCAGCTGACTAGCGGCCATTTGATACGTTCAGACTCGAGAAGGGTGTGTGTTTGCCCCATACCATGTCTGTACTTACCCTCTCTGCTTTAAGCAGCCTGCTATGTCTGTAAGATACCCTGTTTCAAGACAGGGGTCTCCTTGTGAAGGCCAGGCTGGCCTGGGTTCCTGTTTGCGTCACCGTGCCTGCTGTATCGTATTATTGGTTCTCGGAATCTTCATGGTGCCTTCCTCCTGTTTGCTTTTTGAGATAAGAACCGGGAACTTTATTTTTCTGCCTCAATCCTATATACTCTGAGGTATCCAGAGATACATTATTATGACTGCCACAAATAGAGTTGTTTTTCAGGGCTAGAGAAATGGCTCAGTCGTCAAGAATACTTGCTCTTCGAGTTCAATTCCCAGCACCCACATGGCAGCTCACCACTGTCTGTAACTCCAGTTCCAGGGGATCTGACACCCTCACACAGATACATAGGCAAAACACCAGTGTGCATAAAGTAAGATAGAAAAACAAGTAGAGGTTTGTTGTGTATTTTGTTTTGTTGGTTTTTTGAGACAGGGCTTCTCTGTAGCAGTCCTGCCTTTCCTGACTCACTCTGTAAACCAGGCTAGCCTCAAATTCAGGGATCTGCCTGCTTCTCAAGTGTTGAGATTAAGGGCAGGCATGAGCCACCACTACTGGGCAAGTAATTTTTAGTTGTTCTAATTACTTGTAGGTTGTATCGTGTATTATTTATTCTATAGTTGATTATTACTTAATTTGTTACTTGCTTTGTAAAACAATTGACACAAAAAATAGAGAATTTTGTATTTGAATTTGTTAGTGAATTAACCCAATAAATTTGTATTGATAACCAAAAATAGTATTTCGTATAAGCTGCTGGCTGACAAAATTTTTCACTATGAATTCTTTCATTTCCCTTTTTTTCCCCCTTTTCTTCCTTTCTTTCCTGTACCCAGGGCCTATACATACCAAACATGTACAATTTTGACTTCAGTTTTTTTCCTTTGGTCTGACATTCTTTTTCAGATTTGGCTAGTGTGGGCCCCACACACTGTGATGTGCAGCAACCGTAGTAAAATAGCGAAGTCTCTGGTTGTATGACTCTTGGGTGGAGGAGGGGCTGCTGGGAATTAGATGTGGGTCTCTTCCATCCTGGAGCTCTTGGGGAATCTGTACAGAAAGCTTGTTGCCACGGAGAAGCGTGCAGTTGAAAAGCAAGGGCCACCATTAGGAAACAATGCACAGAACTTGGTGCTGGTGTCATGTGTCCTTCCTGTGGTCGTCAGTGATAGGATGGCTCGGAGAAGCGTGCAGTTGAAAAGCAAGGGCCACCATTAGGAAACAATGCACAGAACTTGGTGCTGGTGTCATGTGTCCTTCCTGTGGTCGTCAGTGATAGGATGGCTCGGAGAAGCGTGCAGTTGAAAAGCAAGGGCCACCATTAGGAAACAATGCACAGAACTTGGTGCTGGTGTCATGTGTCCTTCCTGTGGTCGTCAGTGATAGGATGGCACGGAGAAGCGGTGCCACTGCCGCTCTTGGGTAAGGGAGAGAGTGCGGGCGCTCTGGGTAGATACAGCAGTGTTGTATCGCAACTGTGGACTGAAGGCTGTCCCTTGTGTGCTAAACATAAGACGGGCTGGCCAGCCGCAGCAGTGCTTGCTGGAAATTTACTCGATTTGCAGTTTGTAGTGCTCGTGCCTATCAGATATGATAAAAGAAGGGTATCCTGCCATACTGTTCGTGTCAAAGAAACCAAGCATAAAGCCTGGACAGAATAATAAGGATGCTCAGGACAGTTCTTCTCATGTCTGCATACACATGCACATCAGTGTGCTCTTGCCTCGTTCTTTCCTTGACCTAACACACTGCTTTATCCAGAGCCGTAAGGCTGACCTGTGGGGCTTGCTTAACGCAGTATCATTTACCTCTTATAGGGGCTAATTTGGTTTCCACTGGCGTACAAGCCTTTAAAATGACTTGAGTTTCTATCTTTGCTGTGGCGTCAGATGACATGTTCACAGCACTTGGAGTAGTACAGAAATGGTTCCTAAAGTATTAGTGGCTGTATTGTATCTACTAGGATGATAACTTGTGCTTCACATGGTAGACTGGCATGGGACTCGGGTACATACTTTGAGACGAGTAAAGCTTATGAGGAGAAGTGGACAGACTGTGTGAGTTCAGCGACTAAGTCATTCAGGAAGCACTGGCGCTAGCCAAGGACCAAACCCAGCGAGCCAGTGGGCTCTTGACTGCAGACTCTCCCCATCGTGGTGCAGTCAGAGCAGAGTCTTCGGGGTCAGCAGGGTCCGAGCAGCAGTGCAGTTGGCTCCTCCTCTGCTCTATCACGGGTGGCGTGGTAATGGTGTTTGGAACTCATTTTCTTTGCTGCTTGAACGGCATTTTATTGTTTGTTTAATTCTTGGATTTTATATTTTTAATTTAGATGTTGATGTTAGTGAAGAGTCGCCTCCTCCCCTGCCTGAACGAACACCTGAATCGTTTGTCTTAGCCAGCGAGCATAGTGAGTAACCTTCTACATGGCTGGTGTCAATCCAGCCGTTATTATACCGAGTAACTAGGGTCAGAGTGTAAGCTTTAATTGATGCTGACAGCTTTTTATTACTCACTTGAAAACCCCTTCACGTAGTATTGTTTTCCCTGCTGAGAGGGCTAAATGATCGAATTTGTAGTAGTCATTGGGAACTGCTAAAATTAAATTAAATGCAGTGTTTGCGGTTGATGTCTCTTCGTTCATCAGTGGCAATGCATACTGCTTCACTGTCTAGTGTGTCGTGGGCGGGCATGCCTGTGAAGGTAGTTGCTACAATGTGGAGGATGCGTCTTTATATTTAAAGACAGAATTTAATATACTGCATTTCCCTGTTCCTCAGCTATACCTGTGAGACCTGAATGGAGTGAACTCCCATGTCAGGAGTCGGAACAGAGAGGATCCGAAGTGAGTCCTTGGGGGCTGGGGTGGCTCTAGCTCAGCGTCCATCTTAGAGCTGTCTGCTGATTGGCCGCTTCTGCCCTTGCTATGGCAGACCCTTTTTTCTGCTTACGTGTTTATTATGATTTTTAATTTTTAATTTTTTAATTAATTTATTGTACATCTGGACTGCAGTTTCTTCTCTCTCCTCCCAGCCCCTCCCTCCACCTCCTTTCTGCCCCCGCCCCCATCTTTTCCTCCTCCATTGCTGTGCAGAAAAGGGCAGGCCTCCCATGGGCTCACACTGGGTCTCCTTGCTGGGCTCTAATACACGGGGAGGTGCATGTCTTACTGCAGCTTGATAGCCATGCTTTGTTGATGGCCATAGTCAGTCGCTTTTGATTAGCATTGCTTAGGGGGTTGTTTGGTTGGTTGGTTTTGTTTTACTTTTTAAAACAGGGTCTTTTTTTATGAATAAATAAATCTTTTTTTAATGTTTAACAAGAAAGTATTTTGAGCTGGGTTTATTCTTCTTTCACTATTCCTCTTATTCTTAGATTTAGTCTTTTCATAGCGTCCCAGTTGAGACAGGATCTTGTATTACCAAACTGCTGTCAAACTTACCCTGTGTGCAAGGCTGCCCTTGAATGGCTGACTCTCCTGCCTGACCCCCTCAGTTGAGGGTTATCCATATTATATACTTGTACCACCACATCTTGCTGTACATCAAGATTTCTGATTACAAGTTGATGTAAAATGCAAGATACAGCCTTTTTTTTAATTAAAAAAAAGATACATTTTTAAAAGAACTCCCTGACTTTCGTAAGGCCGTCTCTTCAGACTATTATTTCATCAAACTGCTCTTGAAAAAAATCTTAAATTAGTTCGTGTTTTGAATTATTTTGGAAGTACAAACAGTACTTAGTATTTGGGGGATCTGGTCCCCTGTCAGACACAGCCAGGTTGTTTTATAGTCAGGAAGCTGTTGGTTGTGGTAGTTTGTGCTCAGGGAGACCGCAGTTGGTAGGACACAGTGGATGGTTGAACGTTTCAGTGGTGTGTTTCTCCTTTAGAGTGTAGGTCAGTATAGTAAGCGCTGCTGAGACGGCTCAGTGGGTCAGAGCAGACCGTTCACGTGTGAGGACCTGAGTTCCCACCCTAGAGCCCTTGTAAAAATCCAGGTGTGCCCTCAAATGCCTGTGACCCCAGTGCCCGGTTCAGTGAGAGACTGCTGCAGAGGAGTAAGGCAGAGAGCAACAGTACAGCAGGACTCCGGGGCCGTCCCCTTAGCGCCACGCACACACATGCACACTCACCTGCACACACGTGCACACTCTCATGCACACACACGCCAACACAAAAGGGAATTTTTAAAATAACGTCATAAAATTTCAAGCGCAATGAAACACTATTGCTTTCTTTTTCTTGGTGTGAAAATCAAGATATAGACCAAGATGGTAGTGCGTACCTGTAATCCTAGCACTTAGGGAGAGGAGTGAAAGAAGGTCAGGATTTAAGACCATCCTATTCTGCTTCAGAAATAAATGAATAAAATAACGAGGGGATTTTTTTAATACACCTCAGTTTCTTGGGGTATATGCCTATATAAATATTCTGTTCATTGCACATAAGATGCACGTAATTGCAATAGCTATTAAATGTCTTTGCAGGACTCGATAACCTCTGGAAATGAAAAATGTGGTAAGTTACTAGATTATTTTTTCCTTTTTACTTTATAGATTGATTTCAATAAAATAGAACGTGTCATGTTTCATACTGGTTGGTTATTTTCTATGTAGGAGGTCTCTAGGATAACTTCTGTGTGATAAAATTTATTTATTTATTTATTTATTTCGAGACAGCCTGTCCTGGCACCTGTCCTGTCTTGTAGCCCAGGCTGGCCTCGAACTCACAGAGGTCTGCCTGCTTCTGCCTCCCGAGTGCTGGCATTAAATGCGTGTGCCACTGCTACCCGGCCCTCTGTGATAAAATTCTAAGCTGGCTGTACCTACATGTTATTGATCTGACTTGGAAAGTTGTGGCAACATTTATTTCTAGAAGTCACAGGTTTATGGGAAATGGTTGCATTTTTATTTATTAAAATATCTAGAAGTTGGGGGATAGCTCTGACTGAGCGGGGTCTAGTTTATTTCTAGCACCAAAATTAACAACAGTTACAGTTACTTAGAAGTTTGCTTCTGTCTGAGTAAATGCTCTAGATGGACCTACAAGTGGAAATGTGCTTATAAGAACCAATTGTTTTAGGGATCTTCTGTTGAGGATGTTTGTGTTTATTTGGAAATAAATCAATAGTTATACTATGAAGTTTGATCGAGGCTGTCTGAGTGGGTACCTAGCATGAAGGCCAAGTTCCCCAGCCCTCACAGATGAGGCACCGTGGTGCATGCTTTCAGTCCAGAGTGGACGGCAGAAGCGGGAGAGTCAGAGTCAAGGCCAGCCTGTGCTATACAAAACTGTATCTCAGATGGGGGGAAGAGGAACAGCAGAAGGGTTTCTGCCGTAGTAAAGTAGATCACATCATTAAATTGATGTCAGTTTTAGCTACCTCTCTTCGACGACGGCGACAGAGCTGAGTTACATCAGCAACACATAGCAAACGCTCCTGACACATGGTGCCTCAATGGCATTGTCCCCATTCCTATAGCAGTTGGGCCCTTGATGTTACCTGCTCCTTTCATATGCTCCAGTTAGCACCCTCTCCTTTCTCCCTGGCATTTGTAAGCTTTGGCTTGAGAAACTGAGTCCTGCTCCTCGGTGATGTTCACATAAGTCTGCATCTCCTTTCCTGTAGGAGATGCCCTGGGGACCTCATCACCAGTAGTTCATTTATGTCTCGTTTCCATTGAGTCGATGTTGGATCTTGTCAGGGAGTTTACCTCACTACTGAGATGATCTGTGTGTGTCTCCTACTGGGCCGTCAGCATAACCCCCAGGTCAAGTCCTATGAGCTGCAGGGTGAAGGCCCTTGTTGCCAAGCCTGGCAGCCTGTGTCAATCCCTAGGACCCACACAGTAGGAGAGAGCGACTACTGAACATTGTCCTCTGGCCTCCATGCGTAAGCTATGGCTTTGCATTCTCATAAATGAGAAATGTGAACAGTTTAAAGGAAAACCAAGCAGGGCAGGATTTTGAAATTTTGGCACTTAGGAAGAGGAGCAGTTAGACACCAACCTGGGCACACAGAAGATGGTTTTAGCAAAATGGAAAGATTCAGAGAGGGTGGGCAAGGAAGAAAATGACCAACCTTAGTAGGTCTGTTGACTCTTCACTAGGCAACAACATCTTAAGGCGAGGAAACATCTTTAGACTTATCCTGGATACCAGAAAGAGGATAAGGGAGATGGACAGGAGCTGTAGAGACTGGGCTGGGCACACCTGACATCGGAGCACTCTGGAGGCAGAGGCAGGCAGATAATCTCTGCAGTCTGCGGCCAACCTGGGCTACAGCAAGTTCCAGGCCAGCTGGGGCTGCATAGTGAGAACCTCAGGGAGGGATGGAGGGGGGCATAAGTTGTAGAAGGAAAAATGTTAATTACTGTTTAAAAAAAACTTTTTATTGATCTTTAAATGAGTAAATTAGTTACAGTTTAAACAAGAAGACTTCAAAAGAATTAATAGGGGCATGGTAAATTGTCCATTAATTAGAAACTTGTTTGACTGTAATTACTTTAAGAAAGTGTAGCTTACGATGCCCGGGATTGATGAGATGAAGTAAATGTACAAGAACTGTCATCACAGACTCTGGGTGATTAATATGGACTTGTTTTTTATTTTAGATGCAGGGGGCATCCACACAGAGGTGTGCACAGACTCTCCATCTCCTTTGAGCGACAAGAAAGATGAAACAACAGAAAGTCTAACTGAATCCACAGATATTGGTAATTCACTTCCTAATTCTAATAGGCTGCCATAGTGCATTCTTTCAATGCTTGCATCTGACAGTAAGAGACAGAGGCAGAGACAGATGGATCTCTGTGCGTTCAAGAAGAAATTCATAGTGAATTTCTGGCGAGCCAGGACTACTTAATAAGACCCTTTCTCAAAAGATGGTAACAAAAATTAGAAGCGTAGATCAGTCATTCAGAGCACTTCAACCCAGGTGTGCGTTTAGTCCTGGCAAGAGTAAGAAAATATATTACTACTATTTTTCAGGATTTCCATAAAGCAGTTTTATAACGCTAATACGTTTATATTTACTGGTAACTGTGAGAGAGTGCATGTGTGTGGTATATGTATGTGTGGAGATAAAAAGGTAGTTTTTGGAAGTGGGCCCTTCTCTTCCACCGTGGGTTCAGGGTATTCATCTCCGGCTGTCAGACTTGGCAACCGTACTTCTAGCCCTTATCAGACTTTATAGTGTATTATATTAAGATTCTGAAATGATGCCAAGAATAAAAGCATGTATGGTTAAAATTGCTTGAAATTATGAAATAATTACTCTGTTCCAGGCAGAGATTAAGAATCAAAGTTTTTTAAACGGCAATATAAGGAACTGGAAGTCTAACTCAGTTGAGAGGTTGCTTGCCCAGCTCATGAGAAGCCCTGGGTTTGAGCCCCAGCACCTTGTAGACCCAGCCAGCACTTGGAAGGGGCAGACAGAAAGATCCGTTCAAGGGGATCTTCCTGTGATGAGAGAGAGGCCAGGCTGCCCTGTGGATGACGTACTCTCAGAGGAGAAAAGGAAGCTAGAGTCTAGTGTAAGCAGACCTGTG
Organism: Alexandromys fortis; assembly: GCF_014885135.2. Taxonomy (NCBI): domain Eukaryota; kingdom Metazoa; phylum Chordata; class Mammalia; order Rodentia; family Cricetidae; genus Alexandromys; species Alexandromys fortis. The sequence continues at coordinate 11,840,903 of NW_026067916.1, read as the reverse complement.
TGCTGTGTGACTGTTTTGACGCCCTGCTTCTGCCTCCTAAGTGCTGGGATTAAAGTCGCACACCGCCACCACCGCCTGGCTCAGTGTTTTGATTATTATATGGCAAAAGGACTTTCTTTTCTGGCCCCATCTATTTGGTGTAATCCATTTGGTGTTATGCGTCTGTGTGAGGTGTCAGGTCCCTTGTAAGTGGAGTTACACAGACAGGTGTGAGCTGCCTTGTGGGTGCTAGGAATTAAACCTGGGTCTTTTGGAAGAGCGGCCAGTGCTCTTAATTGCTGAGCCATCTCTCCAGTCCCGTACTTCTTGTACCTTCATAAGCGTGTCCTCCTTTAGGTTAGGAAATTTTTCTTCTAAGGTTTTGTTGGAAATATTTTCTTGGCCTTTGAGATGGGTTTCTTCTCCTTCTAATCCTATCATTCTTAAATCTCAGATTTCCAGGATGTTTTGTGTTAGGAATTGTTTAGATGTACCATTTTCTGTGGCTGATGGATCCATTTCTTCTATTGTATCTTCAATGCCTGTGATTTTTCTGTCTCTTATAACTGTTGGTGAAGTTTTCCTCTGTAGTTCCTATTTTTCATTTCTAGAATTCCGTTTGTGTGTTCTTTATTACGTCCATGTTCAGGTCTTGGAACAGTTTTATTCATGTCCTTCAACTGTTTTTTTTGTTGTTGTTGTTGTTTTAACCTTAAGGGGTGTATTCATTTTATCCAATTGTTTGTGTTTTCCTGGCTTTCTTTGAGAGGTTTTTCGTTTCCTTCAAATGTATGTTTGTGTCCTGGATTCTCTAAGGGATTTATTCATTTCCTCTTTTAGGACAAGGTCTTGTGCTACTGCTGTGCTGGGGTCTCCAGGGGAGACTCTGCTCTGGCTGTTGTTAGTGGTTGTACCATTAGATACATCAGTATCTGGGTTTGGGGTGATTGTGCTGATTTCTGGGTTTGTCTTTACTGGGTGGGTGTTTTCGGTGAGTGTTGGCTGTGTGCTGCCTGTTTTACATGCCTGCTCAGCTGGTGTGTTCATGGGGATGCTTGCTGGTGTGGAAGGCTGGGGGAAGGAAGGCCTGGGGATGGTCTGTGGGATCCCCAGGAGGCGTGGCCCAGGGGGAGGGAACTGATAACCCTGGGAACCGGTCTGGGGGAGAAGAGATAGTGGCCAGTGTCTGTGGGCAGCCTACCTGTTCTTCTGGGAGCTGGGGGTCTGGGACACGGTGTTGTGTTGCAGTGCTGGGGCCACCCTGAGAATTGGGTTTGGAGAAGCAACTATGAGTGCCTTCTTACTGTTTTTAAAGTGGTTTTGAATGTTAACCCGTGATTATGGTATTTTTCTATAGGTTTCGGCAATCGCTGTGGAAAACCTAAAGGACCAAGAGATCCACCTTCAGAATGGACATGATTCAGGGACTTAAAAGACACTTTAAATTATACTGGAAAATTCAAGTGCCACTGAAAGCCAGATTTATAGTATTCCATCTTCAAAATGTGGGACTCACAGCAGTGTAGATCGTTACCTTAATGTTCTTGCCGGGACCATCTACCTGCCTTATACTACATTTAGGAAAAAGTATTACCTATTGTTTATTTTGTAACTTCAAGTATTACTGCCTTAATGTCTCTTAACCCTGTTACAAGCTGCTTGTAGACCTGTTAATATAGTAATACTTTTATGATAATTGAGTTAAAGGACTACTCTTTTGCTGTTTTATCATGTATGCATTATTTTGTATATGTACAGGGCAAGTAGGTATATAATTTGATAAAGTTGAAGTCATAAAATATTATTAACAAGATGTAAGAATTTCTGCATGGTCTAAGTCTTTGTGTACCTTATTTGTAAATTATTTGCCCTGAAGTTTTAGAAACAGTTTCTGAATTTTAAAATTGCTGGTTTCATGCAGCCAGCGCTGCAGGTTATCAGAGATCAAAGATTGTAACAATAATGCATTTTGTAAATTGTGAGCAAGAAGTTATTTTTATATTATTACTGTCTAATTGTTCGTCCTGATGGGTCTTGTTTTCATCTAGTCACAGAGATTCAGTAAGTGCCTTGGAACAATATTGAATTCTCTTAGCTCGTGTGTGTTACTTTAAATTTTGAATTCAACTGGGATTAGAAGACTATCAGAATATATGTATGTTTCAGGATATTTGACCTATAAAAAAAAAACAGTTTTACAGTGCTACATCTTGAATTCTTTTTTTTATTCTAAAGAAAAGGTTGTATTATTTAATTATGTGTGTGTGTGTACCTCTGTGGAGTTATGTGCATGTGAGTGATAGTGCCCATAGACGCCAGAGACATCGGGTATCAGGTCCCCCTAGAGCCAGGATTACAGGAGATTGTGAGCTGTTCAGCATGGTGTCTGGGAAGAGTGGTGTGTGTTCTTAGCGGCTGCACCAGCAGCAGCCCCTCAGTCTGACCTTCTGAGTCCCCACTTAGCTATGGAGGACGAATGCCGCATACCTGTGGACAGCCCCGTGGGACGAATGCCGCATGCCTGTGGACAGCCCCATGGGAGACTAGGGAAAGGCAGTCCTGTGATCCCTTCAGCCCGCAGGTGTTAAGGCTAACTGGGGCAACATAATGAGATTTGGTCTCAAAAAGGGTACAAGGAGACTAGAACGTGCCCGCTGAGAAAACTGTGGCTTACACCCGCTCTGAGCACAGCATCCACGTCACTGTTACTCTTCCAAGACCCCAGACCACCTAACAAGTGAGATGGGAAGGGTCTTCCTGTCCCATGATGGGAGCTCAAGTCCTGTTCATAAACTCTAGGACTAAATTTCAGTCTCAGGGATTGGAATTGGACATTAAGTTTTTCCTGTGTTTAAAAAGGATAGTGAAACCATGAGATTGAAAATAGATTGAGTATCTTATTTGTTGTTTCTGCTTTAGTTATGTGTTTGTGAGTTTTGTTGGTTTTGGTTTTTGAGCCAGTTTCTGATGTCTCCCAGACTTCTTCCAGCTTTATTATGAACCTGCAATTGGCCTTGATTTGCTGCTGATCCACCTCAGCCTTTCAGTGTTGGTATTCTAACTTTATGTTAGCACTTGTTCAAATGATTTTCATGTTGATTCCTAGAATATGAAAAGCTGTCATGTATTTTAGTCATTAGAAAATGGTAGTCCACGCCAGGGGATGGGGCACACGCCTTTAATCCCAGCACTCTGGAGGCAGAAGCAGGCGGTCTCTGTGAGTTTGAGGCCAGCCTGGTCTACAAAGTGAGTTCCAGGACAGCCGCAGTCTTTTCTAAAACCAAAAAAGAAAATTATAATTGACAATTACAAGATAGAAATATAAATACTGTAGGCTGAGTGCTGCAGCCCATGCTGGCAAGACATGTTCCTAGGAACCTTAAACTCATGTGGTGTGTGTCTGTGTTCCTAGGAACCCTTAAACTCATGTGGTGTGTGTCTGTGTTCCTAGGAACCCTTAAACCCATGTGGTGTGTGTCTGTGTTCCTAGGAACCCTTAAACCCATGTGGTGTGTGTCTGTGTTCCTAGTAACCCTTAAACCCGTGTGGTGTGTGTCTATGTTCCTAGTAATCCTTAAACCCGTGTGGTGTGTGTCTGAAAAAATAACCGCAGGTCTAGAAATAGAGTGGAGTCAGAGTGTTTGTTAACCAAACACACGAGGACCTGAGTTTGGATCCTCATCACTCGACATAAAAGAACAGGTATGGATCAGGCCTGGTGTGCACACAATTAATCTTGGCGCTTGGGATGCAGAAGCAGGCAGATCTCTGAATTTGAGGCCGCCAGCCTGGTCTGCATAGCAAGTTTCAAGGCAACCAGGTACTAACTTTTAATCCAGGGTTAGGAGGTGGAATGGGGGCTCTTGGGAGTTTCTGGTTTGGCATTCCAGCTGAATCAGTGAACTGATTGCAGGTTTGATGAGGAACTGTCTCAAAAAATGCAGTGGGTGGGAGACAGAAGACATGTCTCAGCAGTTAGGAGCACTGGCTACTCTTCTGGAGGATCCACATCAGATCCGACACCCACTTACCTCACAGTGCACGTACATATACATAAAATGAGTATGTTTAAACCTTTTAAAACTGTGGAAAGGGTTGGTAAGATGACTCAGTGGGGAAGTGCTTACCATGCAGACCTGATGACCTGAGTCTGTGTGCTAGACCTAGAAGCATGAAGTGTATAGTCCTAGCACATGTACGGGAAATGAGGGCCAAATACACTATCCCCAAGTGCACAGGACAGCTAGCCTGCTGTATCCAGTGGTCCTGCAAACAGACTGTCCTCTGACCACACAGATGCTGTGGCCGCGCACACACACACACACACACACACACACACACACACACGTACACACGCACAAATCTAATGAGAGCAATTGAGGAAATCATCCGGTATTGACCAGTGACCTCAACACATGTACCTGCACACATGTGAACACATAACAAAAATGGTGAATTGTATAAATGTGGTGATAGTTTGTAAAGATTGTGGCTTGGGGGTTTATTGAAATACCTGCATTGGTATGTGTAGACGTTAGCTCAATTCAGGAAATAACAAGGCTAGCTAAAAGATAAACAATTATGTTTTTATTTATTATAAGGGGAAAACTCACAAAACAGGAATGAGAAGCCCAAGCTCAGCTGTGCTGCAAGAGAATCACACAGAGAGAGAGAGAGCACCTGGGCAGTGCGCCTGTTTTTACTCTGGGTCCCTGAAAGCCACACCCTAACATGGTCCCATCACTTGAAGATAATTGGTTAACAAAGCTTCCCCATCACCTCCCCCTTTTGTCTAAACAAGAGCGATCCAAACCCAACACAAAACTGTATACAATAGGAACAGATATCGAGTATAAAATTACAACATAAACAGTATTAAGCAAGGAACACATGATAAATGTTTTAACGAACATTCTATTCCAAAGACTCCCAAGTCTGGCATTGGAAATAAGCTTGGTTAAATCATAAGAGGAAGGTAACCACGACTATCTAATCTTCAACCCCACCAAAGCCTGAGAAGGAAGATAATATTACTTGAGTCAAGTAGTATATAATGGAGACAATTGGCTACCTGAGCAACCACCCAAAGTCTCATTTGCAGCGTTGCATGCAGAAATGTAATACATCTTCAACTAATATTCTACAACACTTCATTCATTCACACACATATGCACAACACACACGCGCGGGCACACACACAGGGTCTGAAGAGATACATGGCTGCAGAATTAAGAGCGTTTGTTGCTTTTGCAGAGAATTCAGGTTCTGTTCCAGCACCCACATGGTGGCTCATAAACCTCTGTAACTCCAGTTCCAGGAGAGCTGATTCTGACTTCGTGTACATATATAACATACAGGCAAAACACTCATACAAGCAAAATAAAAATATATCCATCTCGAAATATAGTAAAAGTAAAAATGTTTTATAGATGACAGCCATCAAGTTCCACTTTATCCAGAGAACTTAGGCACTGATTGATGCTCTCATCATGGGTTCCTTGTGCCAGAAGCCAGATGGACACAGCTCTGCACAGCACCAGAGCTCACTGGACAGCAGAAAGTTCACGAGGAGCAGGAGCAGCAGCTTCCATGGCAGCAATTTGCTCCTCCAGTTTCCTTGGAAGCCCTGGCTAAAGTAAACATGGTTCTTCTCATCCTTCCTTTCTTCCTTTCTTTCTGTGTTTTAATTACAAGTATTTATTTTGGGGGTGGAGCCACGTGCCCATAGAGGCCAGAGAACAGTTTGCAGGAGTAGTTATCTCCTTAGACGGTCAGGCTTGGTGGCAAGCCCCTTTCATCTGCTGAGCCATCTCACAGGCCAGGCCACAGGCCCTTCAGTTCAGTCTTATCATATTAACTCTCTGGTCACACATTACACATCAGGGACTGTATCTACACTGTATCCCAGCATTACAGATCAGCGACTGTATCTACACTGTATCCCAGCATTACAGATCAGTGACTGTATCTACACTGTATCCCAGCATTACAGATCAGCGACTGTATCTACACTGTATCCCAGCATTACAGATCAGCGACTGTATCTACACTGTATCCCAGCATTACAGATCAGCGACTGTATCTACACTGTATCCATACATTACAGATCAGCGACTATATCTTTTTATTAAATATTTATTTATTTATTATGTATACAATATTCTGTCTGTGTGTATGCTCGAAGGCCAGAAGAGGGCACCAGACCTCTTCAGATGGTTGTGAGCCACCATGTGGTTGCTGGGAATTGAACTCAGGACCTTTGGAAGAGCAGGCAATGCTCTTAACCGCTGAGCCATCTCTCCAGCCCCTTTTTTAATTTTTTGAGACAGGGTTTTTCTGTGTAGCCCTGGCTGTCCTGGAACTAACTCACTGTGTGGACCAGGCTGGCCTTGAACTCAGAGATCCACCTGCCTCTGCCTCCAAAGTACAGGGATCAAAAGGGTGCGCCACCACTCCCAGGTTAGCAGGTCTTTCTGTTCAGCGTTTAACACATAAATGTCCAAAAATACAAACGCCGAGTCATACAGCAACCCATGGTCTATGATTAGCGACTGCTGCATCTGCCTTGTTAGCCCTATAAACACTTAAGCTCCCTTCATCCTTTAGCCCAAGTGTTGGCAGGAGGAGGGGCGGCGGTTCAAAGGAAGCTGCAACCCGGCAAGTTCAGGAAGTGTTTGGCCACTGGAGGGCGTCCAAAGGCCACGAAATGTGCTAGGAAGTCGCTGGTGGTGAAGGAGAAGTCGCTGGTAGTAAGGAAGTCGCTAGTGGTGAGGACACCCCGGTAAAAGGAGCTGTCTGGAATGCACGAGTCCCCAAGAGTAACAGTGTCAGAAACGCTGGCTCTTGATCTCCCGCTTCCCTGGTCTCTGAGAAGTTATCCGCGCTGGACGTTCTAAGGCAACGGGCTGGCTAGAACGCCCACGATTGTGGAGAGGTTGGACCATTACAGACCTAGAGTCAGGCGACTCGGGCTATCAGCCTCTAGGTAGCCACTTACTGCCCACTCTGTGTATGACCTCCCTGTGACCAGCTGATGCTACCATCAGGAGCTTGAAAATGTTTTGATATATGACTTCTTTTGTTGTTACTATAAAACTACAAAATTGCTACTTTGTTAAAAACATGGAATTTGGGGGGCTGGAGAAGAAGACCCTGGTTGGGAGTGGTCTGCTCTTGCAGAGGACCCGACCCGAGTTCTGAGCACCCACACAGTGACTCCCAGCCACTCCCAACTCCAATTCCAGGAACCTTCGTCTCTTTTTAAAACATGGGATTTGAGGTAACCTAAATTTGCCTTCCTGGGCCATGGTCATTCATATTTTACTTCAGAGCAAACTCTCTTTCCTTCTCTTGGAGTGAGAACTGTCTTTCATTTCTTCTTCTTTTTTAAAAACAGTTGTTTAATTACAGAAGAGAACCCACATCACTGACATCAAAGGATTTTTTTTTTTTTTTTTTTTTTTTTTTTTTTTTTTTTTTTTTTTTTTTTT
>NW_026067916.1:11803711-11830306 GCF_014885135.2 Alexandromys fortis | reverse complement strand
TTTTTTTTGGTTTTTCGAGACAGGGTTTCTCTGTGGTTTTGGAGCCTGTCCTGGAACTAGCTCTTGTAGACCAGGCTGGTCTCGAACTCACAGAGATCCGCCTGCCTCTGAAAGGATTCTTGCTATCACAAATTCTAGTCTAATGATTTGGATCAGAAAGCTTCATTAACTCGGGGTGTTATATTTACGGAAACTAGCTCTTAATAATACACTAAATTTTGGGTGTTTTATGAGATGGGCCTTGGGGGTGGTCTGTTCTGCCAGAAGTAAGGCTAGCAGCCTCGTATGCAAATGCCCCATTCCAAGCGGTGTGTACAGCACCAACGTTTGTGGATTTGCCTGCTGCTGTGAACACGAGGACCAGTTTACCGCTGTCCCCAGCACTCACACAGAGCGCTGTCCAGCACACCAGCTCAGGACGTCCTTACCAAAGCTAAGAGGATAAAGAGAGCCACCAGGCATGCAATGCTCCGTGATGGAGAGAGGACTCCGGAGGGATGGCTCAGAGGCTAAGGACACGGACTGCTCTTCAGAGGCCCCGAGTTCAGTTCCCAGAGAATATGGTGACTCACGATCATCGATAATGGGATCTGATGGCCACTGCTGGTGTTCATGAAGATAGAACACTCATGTACATAAAATGCTTTAATAACCCACAGGTGTGTGCCCCAGGCCCAGCTTTAAAAGAAAGGTTTGCTTATTTTTATTTTATGTGAATTAGTGTTTTGCCTATATATATATATATATATATATATATATATATGTATACACACGTATATACACATATATATGTATACACACACACATACACACTGCATGTGCACCTGGTACCTAGGGGTCCTCCTGGGACTGGAGTTAGACACATTTCTGAGCCATTATATGAGTGTCCTCTGCAGGAGCAGTTGAGTGTTATGAGTCACCCAGTCAGCCTTATTAGGAGCGTTTTTGTAGGTTTGTTTTAATCTCCAGAGGAGAATGTAATATCATTTTTCATATTGTAATTTCAAATTCATTTGTTCCCCTATCCCATGTCATCTTGACAGCCTGTCCAGGTGGAGTCCATCACCAAGGGGAGGCAGGGCCTGATGCAGGGGCCATGGAAAGGCTGTGAGCTGACTTGCATCCTCCTGGATTGCTCTGAGCAGTCTGGTGGAAATCAGGATCCTGGGAGGAGGAGCGACAGAAACTGAGGACTCTAGAAGGGGAAGAAGAGCTGACCTACATGAGGAGAAAAGACATCATGTTTCTCCTTTGCCTTTGCCCTGGGCCTGAGCTCTGCCATCTCCTGTGTAGCTGAACCACTGGTTCTATTCCTGAGTGTGCACCTTGACTGACGACTGGGGGCACTGAGAGCTCCGCCCCCTGGTGACGTACGTACAGAACGGAACGCAGTATAGCAGGGCAGGCTCTGTGGTAAGGAAAGAGTGGGGCCGCCAACAAGAACTGTAGAATGGGCCTGTCCAGACTGGGGTTCAAAGTAACAACCTCACCTCTAATGGGCAAGGGTACAGGACGAGCAAACTGCGTTCCCTGCTCTTGCGACTCCTACTCTGTACAAGCATGTATGGATACATACACACGTATGTGTATAAACTATAGACCCTGACACAAGAGAACTCAGTGAGAATGATTTTCACCTGAGGGCAACTTTCCTGTTAGACTTCACTTTCTAACGAGCAGAGTACTAAGATTATCACAGACATTTCTGGGTAAAAACTCCTGAAAAGAAGCTGTGTATGCAGAGATTGCCGGGCTGATTAGAATTGTGGTACAGCGGAGATTGGAACGTTGCGGGTTCAGAGGTAAGTGCTTTATCTTGGGCTGTTCTAGCACACTGGAACAGCCATTCCTTATCCACCTCTGTATAGAACTACCACTACCACCTTGTGACAAATGATATATATATATATATAATTTATTATATACATGATATATAAACATATTTATAAATGTATAATTATAATTAATATGTAATTGTATGTATATATATACAATCTACTAATTTAATAGACTTTTGGCTTTCATGAGTCCAAAAGCTAAAAGTGTCATTGAATAGTATCTTGAGTCCATGAAAAAGTGTCCCCATCTGGTTATCCTTGCCTCTCTGGTGTGTGTAGCTAGTAGGTTTTCTGCCCTAAATAATAAGCCTCTGCTGACACAGTAAACCAGATCAAGCTGAACTGAGAAAGTGTAACAACAGGTTTGTTGAGGGCAAAGCCACTCCCGGGCTGGTTCCCTGGTCTCAGAGACCAAGGTCAAAGAGGTCACATGCCTGACCAGAGCAGGGAGGCTTTATAGGTTGTAGGTGAGGGGTGATGATGTGTCCACAGGAAGCTGGGTTTGTGCCCAAGTTTGGTCAAAAGCTGAGAGCTTATGTGGGGATTTGGGTGACTGGTGGCGTCAGGGAAGGAAGCCACAGTGACCTCCAAGAATGCGGAACTGGGCTTCTGGCTCCTTTCCTTTGTTCAAGAGACTCTCGGAGTGGGTGGGGTGAGGCGGGGAGAAATGGGGTTGTCCATGCAGGGGTGAGGCAGAAGTTCCAACAGAACAGACCCAACAGTATATTTGAGACTTGCCTTGATTTATGACTTTCTCTGTTCTATACAACTTCATGGAACTGCTTACACTGGGATATGGAACTGAGGTAACCTAAACCTGGGTTCCCAGACTGTGAAGGTTTTTTTTTTCTTTTCTTTTTTTTTAGTTTTTATTTGGAGTTCTGCCCAGAATGCTACAAGGTGTGACATCTTAGCTAGCCAAGTTGGAATCATCTTGAGCAGTTTGTAGCCCAAAATTGATTTTGAGTGGTGCTCTCAGTTCAATGGCATCGTATGAACCAGGTGGGGTTGCTGTTGTGGGGCCCCATTTTCTTTCTGGAGACTTCAGAGATTACTGTAGGAAAACTGAATTACAGAATCCAGACCACCATCCAAGGGAGAGCAAGCACACTTTTGCTTTTCATCTGAGCTTATAGTACGGAGACCACACCCTAATGGGCGGGTACTCAGAAGGCTATTGGCTAACTGAATTCCCACAACACCTCATGCTACTATAAATAGAATAGATAGTATGTGTGTGTTGGAGTCTCCAACTCCTCAGATGTTCTTTGTAAACATATGTAGTATTTTTTTAGTGAGTATGCTATTATAGGCTGAAGTTTTAACTACTTCTAATTTCACTCTATGAAATTTAGGATGAAATGGCTTACATATCTACTTTTCTTCCTGGGGTAGTAAAATGCTTCCATGACTTTAGGAGGTACTGCTTTTTTGATATCTGAACTGTGAAATTAAACTCTAAAGCTGTACTTTAATTCTTGGTGTGTTGCCTTAAAATATATTCTTGCTGGGCAGTGGTGGCACTCGGGAGGCAGAGGCAAGCGGATCTCTGTGAGTTGAGGCCAGCCTGGTCTACCAGAGCTAGTTCCAGGGCAGGCTTCAAAAGCTACAGAGAAACCCTGTCTCAACTATATATATTCTCATTACTATTTAATGGAAATAAAGTTATATGTTGATACTACAATTTGGTTGAAAACTCCTTTTAAAAGGTTATAGTTGGAGTTGGACAGATGGCTCAGTGGTTAAGAGCACTGACTTCTCTTCCAGAGGAACCAGTTTCGATTCCTAGCACAGACATGGCAGCCCACAACTGTCTGTAATTCCGGTTCTAGGGGTCTCAACACCCTACACAGACATACATTCAGGTAAAACACCAAATGCATATTAAATCTAAACAAAAGTTATAACTGCAGTCCTGTGAGATGCAAAGCCTGGTGGGAGCCCCATGGTGGAAGAAGAGGAGCTTCTTCAGGTAGTGTTCTGCCTCCACATACGCGTGTCCCCAAATCAGACCAATGAATGAAAAATAAACCTAAAAGATTGTACTGTGTGACTGTGCCCCAGATCAGGAAGGGGAAGTTTTACAAGTTCTATGGAGAATACAAATCCATGAGTTTTGTTCCGTAGTTATCTCGGGCTTGCTTTTTGTGGCTCATGGGGAGTGGCACTATTAAAAAGGATAAGATCACATGGTCTTGTAGGAGGATTGTTTTTGGTGTCTAGTTAATTGAATTAGTTTTTGGAGCTGGGAGGCGCCCGCGCCGGCAGACGGAGCTGGGAGGCGCCCGCGCCGGCAGACGGAGCTGGGAGGCGCAGGCAGGCAACGACGGCTGCCGCCGAGACTGGAGGGGACCAGCGCAGCGGCAGAGGTCGCAGGCGGCAGGGACCAGCGGCAACACCGAGAGCAGATCGCCCCACTACAATTAAATCAAAGAGGTAGGCCTTTGGTTGGCGAGGGCCCTGGCAAACGGGGAGCCGGGACCGGTTCCGGAAAACCCTTCTTAGGGGTGAGAGGGTTCTTGGCCCCCAGCAGGAGCCAGGAAACAGAGCGAGGGCAATTAGTAAGAGAAGCCTCTGGCCAGCAGAGAAACCTGATCTGATTTTAAAAGACCAATTAGATAGCATTGAAAGGAGGAGATGGGCAGGCGCCAAGGCAGAACATCACCCATTAATCAGAAAAACAACATGAAAACACCAGATCCCAAAGATCTTACAACAGAAAGATTTGAACACCCTAACACAGAAGAAGTGGAAAAAATTGACTTTATGAAAGCAATAGAATCCCTTAAAAAATATGTAATAAACACCCTTATAGAAATGGATGAGAAGAATAACAAAAAGTTCGAAGAATTAAGTAAATATGTACATGAGACCCTGGGAAACCAAGAAAAAACGATCAAACAGGTAATGGAAACAGTGCAAGAATTGAAAACTGAAAGGGAAGCAAGGAAGAGAACACAAAGGGAAGAACAGCTGGATATGGAAAATCTAGGCCAACGAGCAGAGTCTACAGAAACAAGCATAATCAATAGACTACAAGAGATAGAAGAAAGAATCTCAGATGCTGAGGACACCATAGAGAAAATAAATGCACTGATCAAAGAAAACAGCAAAGCCAACAAATTCTCATCACAAAACATTCAAGAAATATGGGACACAATAAAAAGACCAAACCTAAGAATTATAGGAATAGAAGAAGGAGAAGAATCACAGCTCGAAGGCCCAGAAAATATTTTTAACAAAATTATGGAAGAAAACTTTCCCAACATAAAGAAAGTTATCCCCTTGAATATTCAAGAAGCATACAGAACACCAAACAGACTGGATCAAAGAAAAACTTCCCCTCGCCATATAATAATCAAAACACAAAATAGACAGGTTAAAGAAAGAATATTAAGAGCTGCAAAGGAAAAAGGCCAAGTAACCTATAAAGGTAAACCGATCAGAATTACACCTGACTTCTCTATGGAAACCATGAAAGCCAGAAGGTCCTGGATAGAGGTACTTCAAAAGCTAAGAGACCATGGATGCAAACCCAAACTTCTGTACCCTGCCAAGCTAGTGTTCACTATCAATGGAGAAAACAAGACATTCCAGGATAAGAACAAATTTAAACAATACGTAGCCACAAATCCAGCTCTACAGAAAGTAATAGAAGGAAAATCGCAACCCAAGGAATCCAACAATGCCAACACTGACTACAATAACTCAGGCATCTAGTGAACCTTCACCAGCACAACTCAAAGAAGGGACACACACACAAACTCTACTACCAAAAAAACAATAAGAATAACCGGAGTAAACAACAATTGGTCATTAATATCACTTAATATTAATGGTCTCAATTCACCTATAAAAAGGCACAGGCTAAGAGATTGGATACGAAAACAGGATCCAACATTCTGCTGTTTGCAAGAAACACATCTCAACCACAAAGACAGGCATCTACTCAGAGTAAAAGGTTGGGAAAAGGTCTTTCAAGCAAATGGTCCTAAGAAAAAAGCAGGTGTGGCCGTACTAATTTCCAACAAAACGGACTTCAAACTAAAATCAATCAGAAGAGATCGAGAAGGACACTTTATACTCATAACAGGAACAATTCATCAGGATGACATCTCAATTCTGAATATCTATGCCCCTAATATAAAAGCACCCACTTATATAAAAGAAATATTACTAGAACTCAAGGCAGACATCAAACCACACACACTAATAGTAGGAGACTTCAACACACCTCTCTCTCCAATGGACAGGTCAATCAGACAGAAACCTAATAGAGAATTAAGAGAATTACTGGAGGTAATGAAACAAATGGACTTAACAGACATCTATAGAACACTCCACCCAAATAGGAAAGAATATACCTTCTTCTCTGCAGCTCATGGAACCTTCTCAAAAATTGACCATATACTCGGAAACAAAGGAAGCCTCCACAGATACAAAAGAATATCAGTGTCCACCTGTGTCTTATCAGATCACCACGGATTAAAGTTAGAAGGCAACAACAATGCTGCCCCCAGAAAGCCGACAAACTCATGGAAACTGAACAATCAACTACTGAACCACACCTGGGTGAAGGAAGAAATTAAGAAGGAAATTAAAGTCTTCCTTGAATTTAATGAAAATAAAGAGACAACATACTCAAACCTATGGGACACGATGAAAGCAGTGCTAAGAGGAAAGTTCATAGCACTAAGTGCCCACTTAAAGAAAACGGAGAAAGCATACATTGGGGACTTAACAGCACACCTGAAAGCTTTAGAAAAAAAAGAAGCAGATGTGCCCAGAAGGAGTAGAAGACTGGAAATAATCAAACTGAGGGCAGAAATCAACAAAATAGAAACACAGAAAACAGTCCAAAGAATCAATGAAACAAAAAGTTGGTTCTTGGAGAAAATCAACAAGATAGACAAACCCCTATCCAAACTAATTAAACAACAGAGGGAGAACACGCAAATAAATAAGATCAGAAATGAAAAGGGGGACATAACCACAGACACAGAGGAAATTCAGAGAATCATTAGATCTTACTACAGGAGCCTGTATGCCACAAAACTGGAAAATACAAAAGAAATGGACATCTTTTTAGATAAGTACCATATACCAAAGCTAAACCAAGACCAGGTGAAAGATCTAAATAGACCTGTTAGTCGCGAAGAACTTGAAGCAGTTATCAAAAATCTGCCCTCTAAAAAAAGCCCAGGACCAGATGGTTTCAATGCAGAATTCTACCAGAACTTCCAAGAAGAGCTAATACCTATTCTCCTTAATGTATTTCACAGTATAGAAACAGAAAAGTCATTGCCAAATTCCTTTTATGAAGCTACAGTTACCCTGATACCAAAACCACACAAAGACCCAACCAAGAAAGAGAACTACAGGCCTATCTCACTCATGAATATCGACGCAAAAATTCTTAATAAAATACTGAATTAGTTTTTGGTGTGTATGTGTGCAGGGCACCCATCTCTCTCAGAGCATACGTAGAAGGTACAGGACAGTCTTGGGTGCTGGCCCTCACTGTACACTGCTGCCAATAAGACTCCACCGGCCCACAAGATGTGAGGCATTTTCCTGTTTCTGCCTTCTATCTGGACCTAAGGGTGCTGGATTACAGATGCATCCCACTACATCCAGCTCTCCTTGGGTCCTGGGGATCCAATCTCCGAGCACTTCATTCTTTGTTTTTCTTCTAGAGACAGGGTTTCTCTATGTGGTCCTGACTATCCTGTCCTGTAGATGAGGGTGGCCTTGAACTCACACAGATATGCCTGACTCTTGAGTGCTGATAATAAAGGTGAGTACCACACTACATGCCCAGTTGGT
Source organism: Alexandromys fortis (assembly GCF_014885135.2). Taxonomy (NCBI): domain Eukaryota; kingdom Metazoa; phylum Chordata; class Mammalia; order Rodentia; family Cricetidae; genus Alexandromys; species Alexandromys fortis. Next base: position 11,822,642 of record NW_026067916.1, on the reverse strand, counting down.
CTTTTAAGCCCTGCTCCCAACCCCGTTTGTGTGTGAATGTATGATCATGTACATGCGCGCGCTTCCGGAGGACAGGGTATGCTTGAAAAATGAGGACATTACCGCTCTTAGGTATGGTTGAGAAGGGCTTTATTGTAGAACTGAGGGAGAACACAGTCAGAGGTGCCTGAAAGGGTCTGGACTAAACTGAGTGATGGGTGGAGGGCTGGGGACAGTGAGACAGGAGGAGAGACACACATACATATAGATACATACACACACATACATATACACACACACATATACACACACATACATATACACACACATCCATATACATACACACACATGTGCGCCAGAATGGCTGAGTTATCTAGGTATCTGGAACAGGGAAAGGACTGTGAAGCCCCAGGGCTGGAGAGGTTTAGGGGAGGGGAGGGGTAAGAAGTGCTGGGGGAAGCCACAGTGATTGAGACTTGTCCTGGGATATTTTTGGGACCTGACAGTTTTTTGCTGCAAGATAGGATACACGGAAAGACAATTGATTTATACTCAACACACACTCTAAATTTCAGCTGTTTTATAAAGGCCTTTGAAACAGTCAGGTGTGGTGGTTTATACCTGTAAACCCAGCACCTGGGAGATAGAGGCAGGAGGGTCTCTGTGAATCTGAGGTTCACTTGGTCTACTAGTGAGACCATATTTTTTTTTTTTTTTTAAAAAAAAGGTCTTGGAAAACAGAAAACATTCTAAAGCTAAGCCGAGGAGGAAACCCCACCTGGCACAGGTGAGGTGCCCAGTAAGCAGCGTCCTAAGGGCGGTGAGATTCTGGCAGTGTGACTGACTCTACAAAACTGATCGTGATGATGCTGGGGGTAGGGTTTCCCTGCTCACAATCAAAGCGAAGGAGATGTGGGGATGCAAGTTCACAAACTGGGCAAGGGCTGGGTCTTAAATCCAGACGCTCCGTGAGTAAGAAGTTTCCATTACAGTTTGTCACGTGAAGGTCTGAGGTCACGATACATTGTGCTGCGCTCACCGTCTTTGCCAAGTGAGCCCTCTTCCGCCAGGACTGACTGGAGAACAGGCTTTCTTTTCCTTTTTCCCTTCCTCAAAATGGGCACCAAAATGATATGACGCCCCTTCATATAAAAACCCTGGGCGCAAAATAATTTCTCAAAGAGACATTTAAGAACGGCTCCTACTTACTCCGCGTGGCTCTTCTGACTCCACCTTGCACCCTCTGCTTCCTGCTTTGTGGTTGCTACTGCCTCACCAAGGAAGCTTTTATAGAGTGGCCGAGCCTTCGCCTACAGTTCTCTCTTTTGCCTTCCTGTTTTCTCCCTCCCAAGCTTAAGTACATACTCAAACTGGAAGGAAGACTGTGGTTAAGAAGCTGGCTATGGGGGCTGGAGGGACGTCTCAGTGGTTAAGAACACGGCTACTCTTCCAGAGGACCTGGGTTCGATTCCTAGCACCCACATGGCAGCTCACAATTGTCTGTAAAACCAGGATCCAACACTCTCACACAGACACACATACAGGCAAATACCATGGGCACCCGTAAGTACGTACACAGAAGGAAACAAATAAAACCCTTTAAAAACAAAACTCACAGGCCTGGTGATGCGGTTCAGGGGGTAAAAGCACTTGCAGGTGGGGCCCTGGTTTGCTTTTTAAAAAAGTCTGCTTGGTAAGTTCTAGGCCAGTGGGAGATTGTGTCTAAAAAGAAAAAAGAAAGGAAAAGACGGATGGCAGGCAAGGACCAGCACCCGAGGCTGCTCCCTGGCTGTGTATTGTACACATGTAGACACACATGTAGATACATGTAGACCAGGAGCTGACGGCAGTGGTAAAGCTTCTTCCCCAGTTAAGCATTATTAGGTATGATACAGTTGACAGGTAGTGGCTGTTTATAGAGACGGACTTTTACTAGCTAGCATCCTTGGACTTGGTTATAATTAAGCATGTTTTACAGCACTGTCTTTAGGTCCAATGTCCCTGCCCACTCAGCTCTTTTCCTATTGCAAAGGGTAGGGAGACCATGAGGTCAGGAGACCTGCTGGGAACCTGCAGACCTTCCACACTGCTCAGATCCTAGGGCACTCTTAGCTGCTGATCATATCGTTTTTAGGAAAACAATGTTTGAACTTATTTTAAACACATCATGAATATGTATGTTTTTTGTATAGCAGGTGGATAGTTGGGGCAGAAGAATGGAATCAATCGGGGGCTCTGAAACTTTTAAATTTGGCTTTCCAGATCATCGTGGACGTCGCTTTGTTCAAAGCAGCAGGACAGATTTGTTTCAGTCACGTTCTATCGTTCTATGGGTTTTCATGAAGAGGTTTTAAAGGAAAGCATTTAACAGGGGGCTTGCTTACAACTTCAGGGCACTGGTCCACTCTCACCAGGACAGGAAGTGAACAAACAGGGTTCTGGAGCAGAGGTTGAGAGCTTCACATCCTGACCCCACAGGCAGAGAGAGACAGAGCCTGGAATGTCCTTTTGAAACCTCAAAAGGTTTCAAACAAGTATCCTAACAAGGCCACACCCAATCCTTAGCCACACTTCCTAATCCTTCCCAAACAGTCCCTCTAACTGGGACCAAGTACTCCAACAAGCCTATGGGGACCATTCTCATTCAAACGACCACAGTATTTTACACGAGTTTGTTATTTTGATTTATAAGGGTCCATGAGCATCCACAACCATACTTTTGCTCAGATTCATCAAGTTTAGGAATATATCCACTAATAGTATATTATGGGGCAAGAAATAATAACTCCACACAGTGCATTGTAGCCCTAAGGTCAGATTCTCCCGAATTAAAATGTGAGGTGAGTGGTGCAAATTTCCTGGCGTGACACAACTGATCAAAAGGCACTTTTTTTAGGGTTAGAAGCTACAAAAGTTATTTTAGGGGTTGCAGACATGGTCAATAGGTAAGAGCACTTATTGCCCTTGCAGAGACCATGGATTTGTTTCCTAGTAAGGCTCACATTCCAGGGAATCCTTGGGGCTGGAGAGATGGTTCAGCGGATAAGAGCAGTGGCTGCTCTTCCAGGGGTCCTGAGTTCAATTCCCATCAGCCACATGATGGCTCACAACCATCTGAATGAGGTCTGGTGTTCTGGTATGCAAGCAGAATACATATATACATAATAAATATACATAATAGATAATAAATCATCAATCTTAACAAAATTCCAGGGAATCCCATGTTCTGTTGTGGCTTTCATGGGAACCAGGCATGTATGTGGTCACACACAAACCTGCAGACAAATACTGGCACACACACAATAAAAATAGAGAAGATATTTAAAAATTTATTTTACTTTAGTTTTTTAGCCAGATATTCATGAGGTCAAAGTTGGCCTTGAACTCCCTATGTGCTTAGTTGAACTTTTGGTCTTCCTGCTTCTACCTCTCAGATGCTAGGATCACAGAGCTGTATCACCATGTCTGATGAGAAATTATTTTAATTGTAATGGTTTCAGTGTGATTTTGAAATCTTGAAGAAGACCAATATAGGCTAATAGTAACCATGTAGTCAAATCTGCTCACTTAACACAGAGACAACAGAGGTCTCACCAGGCAAAGTGGCCTGGCGAGGAGACTGGTGAACAGCTGACTCGGGTCCTGTCTTCTCTCTCACCACACGCTGCCAGCACGCTTCAGCGCTTGCTCTCACTGCTAGAAACTATGCATTTCGATACTTAATAGTTGAGATGCCATAAATACATAGTTGTATGTTTATTTAGTAGATCATTAAACAGTCACCTCCTTCCTGCAAATCACCCCCACTGCACGAGCAGACGCTTTCTAAAGAGAGAAAATGGAAAAGTGAACCTTAAAGAGATTACTACACCAACTGATACTAGTCATAGAACTTGAGTCTGTTAGGAATGCCCAGATCAGACAATCTGCAGCACTGAACAGTCTTCATCTTATTGTCTTATTTGTTTCCTTAGGACACTTCCATACATGTATATATAGCCTTGTTTGCTCATATCCATACCACAACTCTCTTATCCCTCCCTTGATGGCCCCTCTTCTTTCTTTAAGCAGTACCTGCTTTCATACAATATGCACATTCCTTTCCCATAAGTGAGAGCATGAGGTAACTTTCTTCCCCTCATCGCCTTAATTCCGTTTCCCCTTCTACTTTTTACATGAAATGTGTGTGTATATGTATATATGTAGATTCAAATCTAGATTTCATACATCAGAGAAAATATGTGAAATTTGTCTTTCTGGGTCTTGCGTCAGGAAATATTCTTTTTGTTAACAATCTTGTTCTGGAAACCAAAAAATGAGGCTGGACATAGTGGTGGACGCTGGAAGATGGGGTGGGGGGGATGGACGGGTGGGGGATGGCAGAGGCAGGCAAGTGTCTGTGAGTTTGAGGCTAGTCTACATCACCTTTCAGGATAGCTAAGCCTACATAGAGAGACTATGACTCAAAAAAATCAAACCAAACAAACACTAAAAAATGTATTTAAAAACAACATTAAAAATTCCAAGTCCTAAGGCAGTGGAGATGAGAGCAAAAGAAAGGTGACAAAATAACAAAGTATTCTAATTTCCTGAAGCCAACATACTATTCTTCTTCTTCTTCTTTTTTTTTTTGGTTTTTCGAGACAGGGTTTCTCTGTCCTGGAACTAGCTCTTGTAGACCAGGCTGGTCTCGAACTCACAGACCCGAGTGCTGGGATTAAAGGCGTGCGCCACCACTGCCCGGCCCAACATACTATTCTTGAGAGGTAAACTCGGCAGAAAGTAACAGTTACTGTTGGTAGGGATCACACAAGTTTTCCCCTGGTGAGCTAATTTGTCACTTCTTATCTTTCATCCAGCCTTTGGAGAGATACTGATCTCATTCAGGATCTAAGAGGCACGCTCCGACTAAGGCTTCCAAGGTGTTGTAACCCATACCTCCTAATTCTGAATATTTGAGATAGAGGTCAAAGCACATGCTTAGCGATCTCTGAAATATAGAAATCTAACTTGATTTTCCAACATTTATAAACATCGCTAACAGAATTTTTTCCCCCCGGTGAGTTAAAGGTACAATTAAAGTTAAAACCTTTATCACTGAAGCTCAGTTTAAAGTGATTTTTATCTTCCCGCTCCAAAGTGATTCACGTTCTGTCTCTGCAAGAAACTCTCTTAAAGCATTAACACTTACGACATCAGTTAAAACAAGGCATCTCTGCCCTCTTTTAGCCTTTCCGGTCAATCGGGTTCTCGACCGATTTTTCTCCGAGATGAACAACGCCGGATCCCGGTTTGCAGAGCGTGCAGAGGCAGGAGGGACCCGAGCCAATCACAGCAGAAAGAGAAAGCGGTACATGTAAGTAAGGCAAAGTCTCCGGGGTGAACGGCAGCGCTACCTCGGTCCTGACAGACGTCGGGGCTCTTCCCGCGACGCCCGATTTCCCCGGGGCTCCGGGCGCGCGCGCGCCCTCCTTCCCGGGACCTCCGCCACCGGCCGCGCCGAGAGGCCCTCTGACCTCCGCCGGAGGCCCGCTCGCTGATCCCGCCCCGACGGCCCACGTCCGCGCCTTGGATTGGCCAGTTCAAGGATCCCTCAGTCGAGCGCGCCCAATGGCGGCTCGGCCGGGGCCTGGAGACCCCGCCCCGTGCCCCCGCGCCGGGGAGCGGACGAGAGTAAATACAAGAGGAGCGCAAGATGGCGGCCCCGCCGAACCCCGCTCCGGGCGCCGCGGCCGCGCTCTCGGACAGGGAGGCGTTCGGCAAGCTGCAGCCGGCCTCGCGGGAGCCTCCGGGGGCGGCGTCCGCCAAGAAGGTCCGGACCGAGGAGCGGAAGGCGCCGCGGAGAGTGAACGGCGACGGCGGCGGCAGCGGCGGGAGGCAGCCTGCGAGCTACGGCGGCCCGGCGGCTTGGAGCTTCGCGCCCGCCTCCTCCTCGTCCTCCCCGGCCGCCGCCCGGAGCTGCTTCTCCCCGCCGGCCTCCGCGGCCCCCGCTCCCCCGCCGCAGCCGCAGCCGCTGCCGCGCACGCTGCTGCTCGCCCCCTCGCTGCTGCACGCGCGGCCCCAGCACGTCCTGCTCCCGCCCGCCGCGCCGCCCTCCTCCTCCTCCTCCTGCTCCGCCGCCTCAGCCGCCGCCAAGCCGCGCAGACCCAAGGACCGGCGCGAGCGGGAGAAGCGGAGGCACGGCCTCGGCGCCGGCGCCGCCCGGGATGAGAACGGCGAGGCCAGGCCGGCGTCGCTGCAGCCGCAGCCGCCGCGAGGTGGGTGCCGCCGGGGGAGGGGAGCGGCCGGGGCGCGGGCCGCAGGGAGGGAGGGAGGGAGGGTGGCGGAGACTCCGAGTTAGGGCGCCGCGGGACGTGCACGGGGCTGGAGGACTCCCCGCCTGGGCGCAGTCGGCTGGGGACGGAGAGGTGAAGAGAGGGCTTTAGAGATCGGATGGGTGGCAGGGTTCGTATTGGCGACGCAGCCTCCGGAAAATCCTGTAAAAAAAAAAATTAAAAGAAAAAAAAAGAAAAGAAGAAAGAAAAGAGAGAAAGAAAGTGCGTGCGTGCGAGGTGGGTGTACCGGCAGAAGCTGGAAGCGTCCAGGACCAGGAGGTTTCTTTCCTATTAGGGAAGTGAGGTAGTGCGCGCGGCACCGAGTGTTTGGTTTCTAAGGTGTCCGCCTTTCACTTTTCGAACTGCTTCATGTTCTTAAAGTGTTTAGAGCGGCCTCGTCTTAAATGCTACCCTTCAGGAGCATTCAGCCGTATTCTTTCTCCCTCCTGCAGCAAATGATAAAATCAGATGCCTTGACTTTTTTTTTTTTAATTTTATTTTAATGGCCAAGTCAAGTGACTGCGTAAGAAATGGGCAGTTAGTTTTCTTAAATGTCATTTTCCAGTATGCTTCTGTAACGTAGGCTGGTATAGTTTTCAGTGTTTCCTAAAGAGTCTTTAGTTATCTGTGGCTGTGTGGAGATCTGACTGACAAAGTGGACGAGCCGGAAAGTAGATCTTTATGAGATCACGAGGTTACATAAATATACATTGTCATTGTCGCACAGTGTTTGGAAGTGCTGTTTTGTTTTGCAACGCAAGTGAAATGCCAAGCAGTTTTAGCCTTGCTGATCTCATGGTAGCTTAGATCTTGAAAAAATTATCTGAATAGAATATATTCATCATTTAAAGGCATGCATGCTACCCATGTACATTTCTGCATCCGAGCCAAGCGAGTGGACCTGTGCTCCTGGTCCCAGTGAAACACTATAACGCGGTTCCAGTTTTCGAGAGTGTTGCTTCAGGAAGGCTTTGAGGATGACATTTTATTTCCTTATGCTCTGGAGTTGTAGGTGGTTAAGTGTTTTAAACGTCTGTGTTGCAGTGGCTAAATAAAAAGTAAGTTATAAAATGCTTCAGAGTCCATCCGTACGCAGTTTGGTCTTGCTTGTGTAAGCTTCCCATTTGCTTCTTACTAATCGCTGCAGAAATTAACCCCATTGTTGGAGTATTCGAATGGTGAAAGGAAATAAGCGTTTTAAGAAACGATATTGGCTTATAACATAGCATACATGTGTAGTATATATATATATATCTATAACACAAATATATATGACCGTTATGGTGAAGTGGCTGTTAAAGATACATTTTCTTGCAGTCTTAAATGACGTTTAAAATCCTTTTGGGGACTGTTCCGGTGGTTTGGGCATTTGCCATGTAGCATGACAATCTGGGTTTAGTCCCCAGGACCCACAGGATGGAGGGAACCAGCTTCCCACAAGGTGTCCTCTAACCTCCAGGTCTGTGACATAAGTGTGCCCCTCCAAAGAAATGTAGTAACCCCCGAACCTCAACCCCTTCTGTTGTGGGCTACCTGTTACTTTTTAACAGTTTAAGCAGTGACAATTTTTACATTAAGAGGTGGGAAAGATATTTTCCCATGACCCCTGTGGGATAATGATTAGATGGTAACTGTTTTCTCTTCCTCTGGTCTCTCTCTTTCTCTCTTTCTGTTTTTGTTTTTTGAGACAGAGCTTGTCTGTGTAGCCTTGGCTATCCTGGAATTCACTTTGTAGACCAGGCTAGCCTCGAAGTCAGAGCTATCTGCTGGGATTAAAGGTGGGGCCACTACTTGTAGCTAGATGTTAACTATTAACTTTAAATAATTTATTATATTTTTTGGCTAGAAGCAGCATTTTTGGGGGGAAAAATTAAAATCAAAGCAAAAGGTAGCTTTTCAATATTTTGGTGCACTCTAGAGTTTGAATTTGACTACATCTAGGTTCTGCTTTTAAAAAAAGTGATAACAAAGTAACAAGATTTTAGATGTATTTGTTTCATAGATTGTTGCAAGTATAGGCAGTGTTTGTTTTTCCCTGAGTTTCATACAAATCTTAGTGAATGAATAAGTGATTGTTGTTTGACAGATATACTCTTTAAATGGCGGTACTAGTTCAGAAACCCCTTGTTTACATACAACACATTGACTTAACAGACTAAGAACCAGAAATTAGGTATAAAGACATTTGAGAAAAATAGATCTTACCCAGCAGTGATGGCACATGACCTTAATCCCAGCACTGGGAGGGGGTGGGTGTGGAAGACTCAGGCAGATCTCTGAATTTGAGGTTCCAGGACCGTCAGGGCTACACAGAGAAACCCTGTCTCAAAAAAACCAAAGCCAAAAACAAAACAAAAAGAGAAAGAAAAAACTAGATCTCAGTTCTGCACCTGTATTAACCCTCACTGCTGTGTTTACATATGGGTTTTAAACATCTTTAGAACTATTTCTTTGTTGTTTCTTTGTTTTTGTTTGTTGTGTTGTTTGTAGCTCTGGCTGGCCAACTACCATGTAGAACAAACAGGCTGGCTTCAGCCCAGTTAATGCTGGGATTCGGGTGTGAGCCACTACATCTTGTGTCTGGGCCATCACACCCGGCTAGATCTTAGCTTCATTTACCTAACAGAAGCATGCAGATAAAATAAATGTGTATTTGAAACAATCCGAGACAACATTTAATAGTTGCTGAGTCTGAAGCATGGCTATTAATTTTCCTAACCCTACAGTAGATTAAAGGTGGGTCAGTCCTAACCCGCCTCTCAAGCCAGGAGGGCTCTAATGTAGGCGCCTTGCGCACAGAGCCTGTCGTCTCCAAGGGTCTGATGGGCTGTAGCTGTGCACAGGCTTCAGGGCTTACATAGTGTTGTGCAGTTCAGGCAGGCTTTAGAACAGCTGTCCTCTTTCTCCTGAGATCCACCCGCCTCTGACTCCCGAGTGCTGGATTAAAGGTGTGTGCCACCACTGCTCCATATTGGACTGAATTTTTAAAATTACAAAATAACCACATGAACTACTAAATTTTTCTTTAACACCAAGTGACATTTGAATTGAAAAGTATAGAAATAGGCATGATGGTGCATGCCTTTAATCCGAGCATTTGAGAGGGAGCCAGAGGTTTGTGGTCTTAGACTAGCCTGGGCTACCTGTCCTTTTAAAAAAAAAAAAAAGTAAAAACGGTGTGCCGTAACGATGGTGTACTGAGGGTACTATGCACTTTCACACGCTCCAGCGATGGGGTGTTTTCTGTCTGTGTCTGTCGCTGGGTGTATGTGCAGCCTGGGTTTTATGCATGCTGCATGCTCATACAGAGGCCAAACGAGGGGTTCGGGTGTTTTCTGTTGCTCTCTACCTCACTGCCTTGAGATAGCATCTCTCACCGAACCACAAAGCTTGTCTGTGGCTAAGCTGACGGGCCAGAGTGCTCTGTGAGTCCCCGCCTGTCCCCCAGGGCTGGGGTAACAGTCACACTCACTGCCTGCCCACTGAGCCACCTTCCCAGTCCCACTCTTCTGAGAGGTGATAGTCCACTAAGGTTGTGTTTGGGGTGACCTATTGTACCCCCCCTCCACCTCCACCTCCGTCTTCTAGTGGAGTCTTCCTGTACCCTCCAGCGGCTTCTTCTCTAACACACTTCTTCATATAATTTTCCATGTAAACGCCAATCCCTTCTGTCCCTTCTTCCTGATTTCGTCCTGTGGCTTCCTCTTAAAGGCCTGCGCATGAGCTCACTGCCGACGCCCCAGGTTCTTTCCTTGCTGTTGTGTTCCTTTTCCTCTCATAGTCTCATAGGTTACTCTCATAGTCTCATTTTTTCTACTAGCAGTACTGTGAGGAATATGTAGAAACTGTAGTTTTTTTTGGGTTTGATTTCCCCCCACACTGGACTGTTTATCTGTTGAGGATTTTCTCAGGCCGCCTGCCCTGGAAAGTCTGCAGATGAGCCCTGTTGTCCTCTGGTGCTGCTGTGTAGAGAAGCTGATCTCTCCGCAGTTGTCCGCTCTGTTTCGGGGTGTGCCAGCTCTCTCACTGGGCTTTACAATTTCAGCTTTAAAGAAAAAGAAGAGTGTAAGTCTTGTGTTTTTCTTCCTATATTGTAATACCTTTCTTTAAAACCAGGCTTAGCATCTCTGTTATTTCTTCAAGGAAGCTAATTATAGTTTCTTTGAAATGTTCTGTTTCCTGCCTTGCTTTGGTTGTACTAATCTTTTTTTCCTGTTTGTTTTGGTCTCATTTATTTGGAGGCTGCCCTCAAGTCTGTCTTATTTTTAGCAGTTCTTTCAATTTAGAGAAAGTTACCAAGATTCATCGAAAGCCCCTGAGCACAAATGCGCAGGGCTTACTCACCCAGCTCATGTTTTATCTGTTCTGGTTTTTTCTGGATTAAGCACTCTGCTTCTTCAGACTAAACTTCATTTCTGTTTCTTTTGTGCCAGATGCTGGACAGAATGGCTTCCTCACCTAGACTAGGTGGCCTAGCGTGCAGGACGCTGGGAGCCTGAGATCAGGGTTCTGAAGGGCCACTCCCTGTCTGCAGGTGTGTCCTTCCCAGCTGTGTGTACTCACCGGCCTTTCTCAGAGGCACAGTGGGACGCAGTGGTTTCTTCCTAAAAGGCCACCAGCCTTACTTGGATCCGTCTCTCCCGTTTGTGACTTCTTATTCTGCCCTTAGAAGCCCAGTCTCTTGTGCATCACAGATATAGGTGTCTGGGTTCTGGTGAGCAGGGGAGAAGAAAGCCACAGATCTTGCTAGCTGTTTGCTAAACCCAGTCAGTTTCCTTGCTTTCATCTCAAGCCCTCCCTTTTCTCTGTGGGAACTCCTAGGCCTGGAGCTATTCTAGAGAATTTACCTGTTTTCCTTAGGAATATGTGGGTGTTCTGCTCTCTTTGCCCACTGCCTCCCATTTCCAGCCCTTTTTGTGGTGTGTAAGATTGTCCTCATCAAGTTGGGGTTGTGGTAGAGTGCCTACCTGGTGTACACAAACCCCTGTGCTGCAAACAAGATTGTCATCATGTCTCTGCCCTGTTCACCAAAGCATCTACCATTTTACTTTTTGTTGTTGTTGTTTTATGCTTTATATTCCAAGTTAGAGTTACGTATCTTCTGATTACACCAAAGGTGGTCTTTGTGCTTCTCTTTCTTCCCATTGTCTAAGTGTATTGTATGGAGGACGTACCACTCTGTGCTTACCCCGGTCCTGCCTCTCCCCTGCCATCAGCTTTACTCTCCTTCCATGCCACCTGGACGTCTCAGCTTCATGTGTGACCCAGGAGCCACTCGCCTGTGCTTTGTCCTTTCGAGACTGGCTGGTCATTCACTCACTTTATCTCGCGTGAGTCCTCGGTATGACTGAGAGGCATACACATACTCTTAAGGGATGATGTCACCTTTTCATAGTGTGATTGCTGGGGAGATAGGAGCCTAACATTTATTTGTTTACTCTGTATGGTATTCCGTCTGCCTGTATGGCTGTAAACCATGTGTGTGCCTGGTGCCTGAGGCCAGAATTACAGTCCTCCGAGAAAACAGCCGGTGCTCTTAGCTGCGCCACCTCTCTGGCTCCACTCTTTCTCGTTTGTTTTCACTGAAGCTGCTCCTAAGGGTGAGCATTCCCAGTCCTCCTTTTCTCTCTGATGTGTGTGCACCCGTAGCTGGAGTTTATATGCATATGACTTCCTGGTGTCTGAAAATGCCATGCATGAACGTGTATAAAATGTTGCCATGTTCTACCTTTTGTTCAAAAAGTAAAACTATTCATTTTTGCGTATAGATGGAGCTGTGTAAACATGTGCCCCAGAGTGCGTGTATGTGTAAGCATGTGCCTCAGCATGTGTGTGTGTAAGCATGTGCCCCAGCATGCATGCGTGTGTGTAAGCATGTGCCCCAGCATGCATGCGTGTGTGTATGCATGTGTCCCAGCATGCGTGTAGAAGTCAGAGGACAGCTTTCAGGAGGGAGCCCCTCAGCCCCTGCACCGTTTAGGCCCCAGGGTCGAGCCTTGGTGTTGGACTTGGGAAGTACCTTTGCCTAGTGAGCCACTTTGAAAGTTCTGTACTAGCTTTTTGAAAGAAATGACTATTTCAAAGGTTTTACATTGATTATAATAAATCTCAACTTTTCTGTCTTCCTTGGCGAATTAAACTTTTCAAATTTAGATGAACTGTTTAAAATAGGCTATGGAAAAATAAAAGTTTTGATTTTTTTTGCTATAATAAAAATAGCAAGTATGAACTATTTTACAATCTTGTATTTAGTAAACAAAATTATGTGTCTTATCCACTAGACTATTTTGTAACTTCAAATCTATTTATTTTGAACACAGACTGATCCTTACGTTGTATACTTTTATGTTCTTGAACTATAGATTGAAAAAATTTAGCATTTTATATTGAAAAAATGTAATATAGATAAAAATAAAAACAATATAATATGTTCTGGGTATAACCATGCTTGCTTCAATTTTATTGCTTTAATAGATATTTAATTCAGAGCCATTGTCATTGGTTTGTTATGTGGAGCAGTTCTGGAGAGCAGTTGCTCTGCTGTTGTTTTCTAGCTGAATTATGGTGAATATTGTATCTTAAAGATAACAGGCACAAGGCTGGAGAGGCGGCTCAGTGGTAAGGAGTACTGGCTGCTCTTCAGAGGTCCTGAGTTCAATTCCCAGCAACCACACGGTGACTCAGATCCACCTGTGTGGAATCCGACGCCCTCTTCTGTTGTGCAGACCTAGGAAGACAGAACACTCATGTACATAAATACACATGTACATACATCATATATAGGTACGTACATACATAGTAAAATAAAAAAGATAGCAAATATGATCAGGCTTGGTGGTGTATGCCTTTAATTTCAACTCGTGGAAAATAGAAGCAGGCAGATCTCTGAGTTCAAGGCCGGCCTGGTCTACAGAGTGAGTTCCAGGACAGCCAGGGCTACACAGAGAAACCCTGTTTAGGAAAAACAACAACAAGAAAAAGGTAGCAAATATTGACTACTACTCAGTTTTCCTGTTTGAAGGTAATGAGAACTAGTTAGTTCTGTCAGACGTGTTTGTGATAGGTCATGGATTGACACAGAATGTTCTTAGGTACACCTTGAGCTAGAATATGAATTTGAGAACAGAAATGACAGTAACATTTATGGAACTGTAGTCAGGATTTTACCTATAGTTTTATATGTTTTAGAATTCTTTTAAAATGCTAGATATTAGTCTTTTTTTTTTTTTTTTTTTTGAGACAGGGTTTCTCTGTAGCTTTGGAGCCTGTCCTGGAACTAGCTCTGTAGACCAGGCTGGTCTCGAACTCACAGAGATCCGCCTGCCTCTGCCACCCGAGTGCTGGGATTAAAGGTGTGCGCCACCACCGCCCGGCTTAGATATTAGTCTTTTACAGATACTGTGTAGCAGTCTGTAGAATGTAACTATAAAATGCATGTAAGTCTAGGTTTCAGACTTGCAGATGATCTGCTGAGTAAATTGTATTCATTTTGTTTAGGTCTTCAGCCAGACCTATAGATAGCGCCGTGAGATTGACGGTCAGAAAATTGGGCTCTGGAAGACCAGTTGTGTTTACATGTGGAGACAATGGAGAGGCATTTTGGGGGTGGGAAAATGGTGGAAAGCAGGGTGGGGAGGCTTAGAGATGGCACAGTGATTATGAGCCCTTGATACTCTTGAAGAGGATCTCTCAGTTCCCAACACACGCTGTGGCTCTCAACCTGTAGCTGCAGTTCCAGGGGATCCAGTGCCTCTTTTTGGCACCCCTGCTCCCCAACCTCACCCCATGCATGCAACTCATGCAAAAGAAAAAACTCTTAAAAACGATTATAGGAAAATTAACATGTGGAATATTCAGTAGTCTGTGAGTAGAGCCATTTGGATGAGATTGATGCTTTACAAGTTTTTATTACTTGTTTATTTTGTGTATATTGGGGGGGTCACGTACCTAGGTGTGCCTGGGAGATGGGGGGGTCACTTCATTTTGTAGGCATTAACAAGGCAGGCAGGTTTTTGGGGTTTGCCTTTGTAGGGTGATAATATGTTCAGATTGATAATATAGGAGAAACAGCTCGGCAGAACGTATGATGGATTGGCTGGGAGTGCAGGAGAGAGACGTGGAAGTAATTTTCTATTTGACATTGATAATACGACTGCGATTCTGAGCACAGAGCGATACCTACTTTCAGAGGGAATTGTAGTCAGGTATATTGATGGTAGCAAGAAAATTGGATTCATTCAGGCTAGAGAAAACTCTGTCCTTAAGAGTCCTGGCTGCTCTCCTAAAGGATCCCGGTTCAATGCCCAGCACCCACATGGCAGCTCACACCTGTTTGTAACTCCAGTTTTAAGGGATCTGATATCCTCACCCAGACATACATGTAGGCAGAACACCAGTGCACATAAAAATGAATCATTAAAAAAGAGAATTGGATTTATTCATACAAATATAACTTCAGATGCAGAGGATAAGGATATGATTTAAAAGTTGTGTGTAGGCCTGCAGAGCAGAATTTGAGCCATAGACAGAGTGTAGAGGTCTGTTACTAGATAAAGCCCCAAATTAGTGCTGAGTTCAGAAGTACTTTAAGTATTCTACAGAGAGGGTGATTACACCGTGTTAGTGTGTGCTCCTGTGTAGACATCTGTGGAGAGGGCCTCCCTGAAAGCCTCGGGGAGCATGGCTGCGGTTCCTGTAAGGAACAGGGCATCCACCAGTTAGCCGATAGCCTAGAAAAGCTCTCTAGAAGCCAAGACTTATTCCAGTCTACAGTTTGAGTTTTTCCTCCAGCGTTCCTTCCTCCGTATTGTCTTAGTTCTCCTGTTAGTAACTTCAGTGCCTGTCTGAGTCTGGGCCAGTGTTGTAGGCTTGTCTGTTCAGCTATCTGCTGACATAATGCTGTGTGACAGAGTTTTTCCTGGGAGGCCCAACACACAAGTCCACTCACCCTAGACAGATGGATACCACTGGATTCCAACTTGCTGAGCCGGTGAGTTTTATTGTGGTTACTGACTGGAGCAGGAGTGACTCAGACAGCTGTATTGCCCAAGCCACCTCAGCATAGATGACAGCTCACATATATGGGAACCTGGAGCACAGGACACAGCTTGCACAGCTCAACAGGCCGGAGAGTGTCCCTTCCAGGGCCTCAGCTGTTCTCACCCTGTCCAGGCTGCTTGGCTAGTTCCTGCTTCTTTCAGGAAGTTGTTACGGTCTGAGTTGTCTCAGTAGGTTTTCGGCTTGACAGTCTTTGCAGCTCAGCTTCCACTTCTCTGAGCTCTTCCTGTTCACTCTGTCATGGAGGGGCCTAGTGAATCTGGACCGCTTCAGGGACTTCCTGAAACATTTTGAGTTGTTTGCCTTCCTTACTAAGGAGCTTCCCTACAGGGTGGAAGGTTTTTGTCTGGGAGGAAACTGTTCCACAACACAACTCCTATCCAGTGTGTGCTCAGACCTGGTGTCCTGCTTTTGTGGAGCTCTAAACTTTGTGGAGTTTATATTCCCCATTATCTCATTTTTAGTCCAGCCTTCATCTTCTGGGTACTTGGTAATGTTGGGGGAAATTAATTACATGTATTTCAGCCTGGAAGATATTCTCGTCGTTCTGAAACATTGCGTCAGCTCTTTGACACTGAGAGCACACAAAAGTGTGATGGGGTCAGAAGTTGTTGACTGGGGGGTGCAGGGCAGACTAGAGTAAGCACCAGAGACCGTTCTCTGTGGTTTGGGAACGCATTGTGTGGGCAATGGAATTATGCCTGGTTAATAATGAGTTGTCAAAGTTGGTCACCCTCACAAAAGCTTTTCATTATATTGTAAAACAGAATATTCTGTGTTCTAAGTGTCTGTTTAGAGAACGATTTAACCAGCAGTGATTTGGGAGTGGAAGAATTGGGAAGGAAGAGCACTTTGGTTTTTTTCTTTTGATTTTTCCGAGAGAGGGCTTCCCTAGCTTTTATTTATTTATTTATTTATTTATTTATTTATTTATTTATTTATTTATTTATTTATTTATTTATTTATTTATTTATTTATACAGTATTCTCAGTATTCTGTCTGCATGTATGCCTGCAGGCCAGAAGAGGGCACCAGACCCCATTACAGATGGTTGTGAGCCACCCTGCGGTTGCTGGGAATTGAACTCAGGACCTTTGGAAGAGCAGGCAATGCTCTTAACCTCTGAGCCATCTCTCCAGCCCGCTTCTCTAGCTTTTGAAGTCTGTTCTAGTATTCGTTCTGTAGATCAGGCTGCTCACAGAGACCCGTCTGTCTCTGCCTCCCGAGTGCACCACCACTGCCCAGCAGGAGTACGGGTCTTTATTTCAGAATAATACTCTCTTGGATTGAAAAGGTGTGTGCCCAAAAGATTGCCATATCAAGTATAGCGCCGTGATTATTTTTAGTAAAATCTGATCTATTACCAATAGGTGATGTTTTTAAAAATAGTTGAGATTTATTTGTATGTGTATGAGTATTGTCTGCATGTGTGTATATGTTCACATGTGCATTGCTTTTAGAGGCAGGAAGAGGTTATCAGTTACTAGCAACCACGCAAATGTTGGGACTCAAGCCCAGGTCCTCTAGAAGAGCCACTGAGCCGTCTCTAGCTCCTTAGCTGGAATAGACTTAAGTGTGGAAAACGTCCGTGTTGTACAACACACAGAAATGAGGAGGCCTTAGTGAATCTGTGATTTACTTTTGAGACCGTGCTTTTCTTTAGGCCCAGCTGGTTTAGAATTTACTGTGTGGATTAGGCCAGCCTTGAACTAGTTTTTATCTGTCTTTACTTCCCAAATGCTGGGGTTATAGGTGTGACCCACCATGACTGGCCTTGAAATCTTGGGGTGTGTGTGTGTGTGTGTGTGTTGGTAAAGGGTGTAAATGGTGTTGGTGGTGGCATTATAGTGACTAGAACACCACCTCTAGTATTGTTTTTCAGGAGCCCCCCCCCATTCCCTTGCTCCTTCTGAGACAAGCTCTCAGAAAATGGCACTGGGATGGGGCTTGCGCTTTAGGCTAGGCTGTCTGGACAGAGCGCTGGAGGAGGTAGGAGGGGAGGGAGGGGAGGGGAGCCTGTGTCGTCGTGTCCCCCCCCCCCCCCCCCCCCCCCCGCCCTCAGCATGGGATCCCAAGCTTACACTGCCGTGCTTGGACTGACTGTTCGTGTATGGATGCTGGGGACCCAGCTCAGGGCCTCCTACCTGACTGAACTGTCTCCTTTGTCTGAATCCTTGCCTTTGAAGAGGGGTAAAACTTGTCTCATCTCTACAGGGAGACATTGGGGCTAGGTGCTTAAGGTTCTTGTAAACTTGAACATTTTAGGATTTTGAAGGCTAGACTTTTGTGTGCCGTTAGTTTTTTTTTTTTCCCAACTTGACACAAACCAGGGGAAACCTCTGTTGATGAATTGCCTGGATCAGATTGGCCTGTGGGCAAGTCTTTGGGGGCATTTTCTTGATTAGGGATTGCTATGGACAGGCCCAGCCCACTGTGGCTTGTACCGCCCCAGGCAAGAGGTCCTGTTCCTGCCTGGAGCATCCGCCCAGCCCAGCCCAGCCCGCCTCTGATGCAGGGTGCAGCCTGGGAGCCAAAGGTGCTTTGGTCAGTGTTCTATCACAGGGACAGATGTATGTTGTAGCCTAGCTGGCCTGGAACTGACTTTGTGGGGCTCCTGCTGCTTCAGTGTCTGGAGTAAGGAATCACATAGGAGAGCCAAGACGACTCAGTGCATATCCTGTTAGCCTGCGAGAGATGACAAGATACTAAACTGACCCCTCCCCATGTCTTAAATTTGTGTGCATGGCTATGATGTGTGCGTATGTGTGTGAGTGTGGGCAAGTATCACGGCACACTTATTGAGGCCCGACGAGAGTCTGAGGTGTGGAGCTGCCATGCTGACCTTGAGTCCTCATGCTGGCTAGCAAGCATTTCACATGGGGCCTTTGCCAGCCTCGCTCCGTATCTTAGCAGGTTTCAGTTTGGTCTCAGATGAGCACGAGCCAACTTCTTATGGGCTTTGGATGCTTGAGCCAGTTACACACGCACACACACACGTATAGTTTTCACTTAGATAATCCTAGGTGGAACTAAATCCCCCCTGTGCTGCTCGCATCCTGCACTTGTTCTGCTTTGTCGCTTTTCCTTGTTTTATCGATGTTTATTTTATATTTGTGTCTTAGAATTACTATTTCAAAGAAAATGTTATTTCTGTTTTGGTAAGACATCATGGCCAAAAGCAACCTGGGGGAGGAAATGTTTTATTTCAGTTTATAGTTGACCTTACAGTCCAGCATTGATGTAAGTCAGGACAAGAACTAAGGCAGAAGCCATGGAGGAGTGCTGCTTACTGGCTTAGCCCCAAGGTGTTGAAATAGGAGCGGCTGGGCTGCGTCCCCGGCACCCGGCCGCCCGCATGGCTAGCTTATGCCCCGAAATAATTACACGGAAATTGTATTCTTTCAAACACTGCCTGGCCCGGCTAGTTCCAGCTTCTTATTGACTAGCTCTTACATATTGTTCTAACCCATTTCTAATATTCTGTGTAGCCCACGAGCTGGCTTACCAGGGAGGATCTTAACCTGCGTCTGTCTGGAGCGGGAGAATCATGGCGACTCTCTCTTTCCTCTTCTTTTTCCCAG
>NW_026067916.1:11772559-11802191 GCF_014885135.2 Alexandromys fortis | reverse complement strand
TTTAAGGTAATTACGGTAGTTCCTGCCTGAGACCAGCACAGTTCAGCAAGGTGGAGCTGAGCCAAGGTGCTCCTGCCTCAGAGCCATTTGGTGCCCCTGAGCCACACACAGTTCCAGGCACACAGCAGTCCACATTGTCATCAAGCAAGCCATAGCACTTTACTCCAAATGCTCCATTCAAAAGTTCTGTCTCCCGCAGAAGCCAGACTGAGATCGCGATGGTGGCACAGCCCAGAAAGCCGGCATTTTAAAACAGCCAGTTTTTTCCTGCTGCTGAGTCAGGACAATTTCTTTGCGGCACGCAACCCAGAAACAGCAAAAAGCTGTCTTAAATTCTCTCTCTCTCCTTTTTAAGCCCTCTCAGGTTTTTAAGTGGATTTAGCCCATCACGTCTGGGCGCCACCAGGGTTTCCTCAAGTCAGGGACCCCAGCCTAAGGGTCGCATTACCACAAAGGCTGGGCCTTCCTCATCCATTGCTTATTCAAGACAATGTCCTACAGGCCGATCCCACGGAGACATTTTCTCAGTTAAGATACTGTCTTTCCAGGTACGTTAGGCCGAGAAAAACCAGATAGTGTGTGAGTGCTTGTTTGCAGGCATGTGTGTACAACATGTATGCTTGGTGCTTGTACAGGTCAGAGGGGGTATTTGATCCCCAGGGCCTGCAGTGGGCCATCCCTCTGACACCAGCCTTCCCGCTGGTGACAGAGACTTTGTAGTAGTCTAGGAAGCATAGGGCGTGTGACCGTTGCTGTAGGACTGTGCTACACTGCTACCCTTGACCAGGAAACAGAATAAGGGAGAAGAGAAGCAAACGACCTTTGCCCTCCAGAGTCCGCATAGCCTGGGGTTTTAGGAGCCCCAGAGCAGCGGCTCCAGGCCTCTCTAGGCCAGCAGTTTACAAGGCCCGTGCGCTGGGTTAGATGGAACTGGATGTTCCAGTCTCTTTGTCTTTTTCTCGTTTACTTTTCGAGGCTGAGTTTCCGAGTTTCTCTCTAACTTTGGCCGGATAGACTAGGATAGACCAGGCTGGAGACCCGCCTTCCTTTTCCTCCCAGGTGCTGAGATTAAAGGCGTGCACCACCACCACCTGGCTCAGTTCTTAATACACAGAAGTTTCATTGATTTAAAGACCACTTACCCTTCCAGCAAACCATGCCTGCCTGCATGGACAAACGTTTATAGGAAGGGGCAGGGTCAGGTACTTTACTGTCCACCTTACAACTGTCCTTTCATGGGAAAGATTTCTTTTTACATTCCTAGTAACGTTGCCCCCCCCCCCCCATCCCTTTTTTCTTGATCTTAGGCAGGGTCTCACTGTGTAGCCCCGACATTGCTAGAACTCACTACATTACCAGGTTGGCTTCAAACTCAGAGACCCAGCTGCCTCTGGCTCCCTAGTGCTGGGTAAAGGTATAGTGATGTGTTGCTTTTGAACGAACAAATAAAGCTTGCCTGAAAATCAGAGTGCAGAGCTAAACCATTAGTTGGCCATAAAGGCCAGGCAGTGGTGGCACGTACCTTTAATCCAAACACTCAGAAGACAGGCAGATGGATCTCCGGATCTAGACCTCCTCGAGTTCAATACCACCCTGGGCAACACAAAATTGAATCTGTCGAAAAGAGAGACAGAGCTCACACAAAGGTGATCCCAGCCCTTGGGATCGCACACCTTTAATCCTAAGAAGGTGGAGGCGGGTATATAAGGTGGGAGGGGACAGAAGCTCAGATGTTGTCTGAGGATTCATGGAGATGGGATGCCCATTTTGTCTGAGCATCGGTAGAGGTAAGAACTCTCTAGTGACTGACTGTTCTGCTTCTCTGACCTCTCAGCTTTCACCCTCTAATATCTGACTCTGGGTTTTTATTATTAAGAACAATTAGAATTTGTGCAGCATAAAGGAACGTGTCTGGCTAATTCTGCATCTTTCTTTTTTATTTTTACTTTGTATTAGGACTCTCCTGTTTTGTCCTTCTGCTTGTATCTTACAGGAATTAAACAAGTGCAGACTATTGCCTGCTGTAGGAGGCGGGGAATGCAAACTAAACTGTTTGTAATTTCATTGGAGAGTGAATAACGAGCTGGATCATTAGGTTTCAAACCAGGAGGTGCCTACTAACATATCAGAGCAGACCCCGGCAGATCCCATTCTCCCAGCATCCCTCAGTCCCTGCCTGTTACAGGGTCGTCCTGACCAGCACACCTGGAGCCTACCCAAACTACTCTGATTCTTATGGAACCCAGCCATTATGCCAGCCCAATTTACCCTTTGACCTCTTTGCCTCCTGGCTCTCCCTCTCCTCTCCCCGCTTCCACATGGCCCAGTTCAGCCTGCTGATCATGTCCGCTACGCACTTTCCCAGATGTCTCTGCCTCTAGCTGTGTTCTCCTCTTGTCTACAGTAAGCTTTCTCCATCACATCTAGGAGGATCATAGTCTTTTTTCCTTCTTCCTACTTTCCTTCCTTCCTTCCCTCCATCCTCTTCTCTCCCTCTCTCCCTCTCTCCCTCTTCTCTCCCTCTCTCCCTCTCTTTTCCCCTCTTTGGTTTCTTAAGACTGTTTCTCTGTGTAACAGTCCTAGCTGTCCTGGAACCTGCTTTATAGACCAGGCTGGCCTCGAACTCACAGGGATCCGCCTGCCTCTGCCTCCCGAGTGCTGAGATTAAAGGTGTGCGCCACCACCGCCTGGCATAAAATCATTTTTAATTGGTAGGGATAAAGGAATTCTCGAAAAAGGAACATAATGATTTTGGCAGACTGAGTTGGGTTAGGCAAAGGCATTCATAAGTGTAATTAGCAGAAATGTTGAAATATTTATTACATTTGAGCAAGGAATCTGGAATGGCATTGGTAAGTAGAGGAAGAAAAGACAGAAAAGTTAAGTACTGACCTCTTAAAGTCTTGAACAGCATACCAGTATAACAGAACTGAAAACTGCAGAGAAAACAGTGAGTTTCTGGGCCTTATTTGGAAAAAAAAAGCCTTTGCTTTGCTTGCTTTTGTGTGCAGTGTAAACGGCTCTGCCAGACCTGTGGGAGATGCACTCAGTCGTCCACACGTCAGATACGTAGGAGTGTTCCAGAGATGACGGCCATTCTCTACCCTGCAGTCCTCCAAAAAACATATGGGAGAACAGAGAAATGTCTGGAGGTCCCCTGCTCTTGTGTGAGGCGCAGCTACACCCTGTTTTCCCAAGCCTGCACTTTATCTCCCCAGTCTGTGTGGTGGGGCTTCTAGGACCTGCTGACACCAACCGTGTTTTCTTCCTTTAGTTAGACAGAAACAAGGAGAATTTGTTTAATTTGTTCTAAGCAAAAGTGATGTGATTAATTATTTTGAAGAGATTTAATTAGTGTGTTGCCCCTTTGAGACACTCACAGTTTTAGCATTTTAAAAACTAATAAGCAGACGAGTGGGTTTTGTTCGGACGTTTTCATACATATGGTTTTGTCGATTCTCACCTGTGATGTCGCTTCCTCCCACACTAACCCTCTTCACCTTCCTGTTGCCTGGAAAGAGGATGAAAGATGATTTGGTTCTAAGTACCTTCAAGAAACGAAGGTGTGCAGTTTGGCAGGGACTGGCTAGGCAGGATTGGAGAATGTCCTTAATGACAACCGTGTAGTCACAGGAGACTGTAGGTGAGACAGAGCTTCATTTACAGAAAAGTCACACCACTCCTGTGTGGAAGACTTGCCAGGTGTCCTCAGCTCCTGCTGGTGCAGGAAGATGAAGGTCAGCATCAGCACCACCTTCTGAGTCCTGGCTGGACTGTAGAACAGGTTCAGATAACACTGGCTGATTCAGACCACCTGAGGGATGAAGAAGGCCGAGTTCTTCCTAGGTGACCCGTAAAGAATGTTCTCTGAGGCGGGACATTGGCCACACCTGTGCCCTCCAGGGACCGAAGTGCTGGAGGCTGGAGCTCAAGCTCCTCCTGAGTCTTTTCTAAGCCACTCTTCACCTGGGAGGGGCTCACGTGGTCAAAACACCACTGATGCTGTCGGGCCACGAGGCCAGGCCAATGCATGTGGTGTCATAGGAAGCTGTGAAGTCCCTCCACAGAGTCTCCAAGAAGCAGAAGACCATGGCTATACTATAAATGCAGAGGCGTAGGGGCGTGCGTGAGCCCTTTGGCTTCTAATTCAGTTCTGGTTCCTAGCACACACACAGGACTGTGGATTGCTACTAATTCTGTGAGTTTACCCTGTTATAAATAAGCCTCTTATATACTCCATTCTGGGCTAGTGTGGAAATGGTCTGCTTATTGCCACAGTTTATAGTAATATAAACTAGTGACAGCAAGGCCATATCTTTGTGTGTATGTTATGTGTGTACACATAACAGGGTGTGTGTGCTTGCTTTCAGAGCAGAACTGTGCAGCCGGTCTGCTCCAGTAAAGATAGTTTTCTGTAATTCGAGTTAACCCTGCATTTTGTGACATGAAATGAGGGAAAATTATCATTGAAATTAAATGTGTGTGATAAATTTTGATCTGTATTGAGTGCTCAGTGAAAGAAATGTAGAAATTTGACCTAAAACTGAGAAAGGAAAAGAAAAGGGAATTTTTTTTCCTGTCATCATGATTTTTGTGTGTATGATGTTCATTTTGTTTGTGTTTTTGTTCTTTTTGGGGTGATCAGGTGTCACTTTGTTGTCCTTGCTACCCCGGACTTCACTGGCCTCCAGCTCACTGAGATCAGAGGCGCGGGTGACCACGCTCAGTCTTCTTATGTATATGTCTAGGAATTGAGCTAACGTTCATGGAGAATAAAGAAGATTTCTAACAGTTTTAAATATTTTTTGTCTTTTCAGATAAAATCAAAGACAAAATTAAAGAGAACGACAAAGAAAAAGAGAGAGAAAAAAAGAAACACAAAGTAATGAGTGAGATCAAGAAGGAAAATGGAGATGTAAAGATTCTGCTGAAAAGTAAGTTTGTTTCAGTGAACTTTGTCTGTATTAATGTTCAGTACACTGGTCAGCCAGGTGATTGAAGTAAGGAATGCTATCTGGAAAGCTTTTTCCTGAGAGTGAAGTGAAGAGCAGCCGTAGCGCTGGGCCTGTAGTCTGCAGGCTGCCATGCTTTGGGTATGGGTAAGCTCATATAAAAACAGGTGTGTAGATTGGTGTATGCATTGATATAATTTGGAATAAAAGGCCGCAGTAACCTCTGGCATGAGAGGGATGGTGACGACTGCTCTCCTACAGATTACAGCAGAATCGCAGAGCAGGGCTGAGAGGGACAGTTCACCCTGAGCTGAGCCACAAGGGGCGCTGTCTCCTTTTCTTCCTTGCTTGCTGAAGAGTATCTTGTTTTTGTTTTTCTTTTCAGGATCAGGTTTCTCTCTTTAGTCCTGGCTGTCCTGGATCTCACTCTGAGGCTGGGTTTAAAGAAAGGCCTCTGCAGCGCAGTGGTGGCGCACGCCTTTAATCCCAGCACTTGGGAGGCAGAGGCAGGCGGATCTCTGTGAGTTTGAGGCCAGCCTGCTCTACAAGAGCTAGTTCCAGGACAGGGACAAAAAAAAAGGAAGGAAGGAAGGAAGGAAGGAAGGAAGGAAGGAAGGAAGGAAGGAAGGAAGGAAGGAAGGAAGGAGAGAGAAAGGAAAGGAAGGAAGGAAGGAAAGAAAGAAAGAAAGAAAGAAAGAAAGAAAGAAAGAAAGAAAGAAGGAAAGAAAGGCCTGTGCTATGTGTTCAGTCAGTTCAGTTTGTGCTTGTACATGGGAAAAGGTAGGGAGAAGAATTTTGGGGTAGTATATTGGACAGCAACATAACAAATTCTATAAAAAATCAGAACATATCTTAGAATAGAGATAAGAACAGTCTCAAATTCACTTAGGTGGTTAGGTATGAATCAGTGACGTTCTTTTGTTAGGAAGCTGGGAAGGCATTGGCTATTCTGTTAGTTTGATAGTTGTTAAAAAACAGCTGGGGATGGCGCACACCTGTAATCCCAGCACACAGAAGGTAGAGGCAGGAGGATCTCTCTGAGTTTGAGGCTAGCCTGGTCTACAAAGCCAGTTCCAGGACAGACAAGGCTGTTAGTTGTTTATCAGAACCCTTTGACTTCATTAATTTCGGATTGGATTTGGGTAACAGTTAACATTTATATCCACAAGGAAGAAAATAACACTCTCCTGTAGCTGGTGTCAAACACAGTAACGAGGTTTTATTACTTATGGAAATGTGGACTCTTCATTTCATTCTTTGTCATATTTACAAATATTCTGTTCCTTTACATAATAAACTTTTGTACAAGTCAGATGTTTTATTCATAGATTTATCTTATGTCCGTGTGCCTGAGTATACGTGTATGTTCATCACATGCATGCAGTGTCTTCGGGGATCTCCTGGAACTGGGGTTACAGGTGGCTGCGAGCCACTCAGTGTGGGAGCTGGGAACTGAGCCCAGGTCCTCTGGAAGAGTAGCAAATGTTCGTAACACTGAGCCAGCTCTTCAACCCCAGGATGTTTTTTTCCTGTAATATTCTTTACACCATAAAGACACGTATCCCCAGTTAGGTGATGACTTCTTGGTTAATGTTTTCAATCCCTTTGTTCTGTTTATTTTGTCCCTTTGCTTTTGTTACTGTTGTTGTTTTATTATTTTTCTTTAAATTTTTATTTACTTATTTTATTCCCTCCCGCCCACCTGCCCGCCTTTGGAGCTCTTGGCTAAAGACATGTACCTTCATGCCGGCTGTAGTTGTATCTATTTTTTAAACTTTGTGTGTATGAGTGTTTTGCCTGCACATGTAAATATGAGCTCTGTCTGTGCCTGGTGCTGGTGGAGACCAGAATACAGTGTCAGATTCCCCGAAACTCGAGTTACTGCCATGTGAGTGCTGGGAGCTGAACTCAGGTTGTCTGCAACCACAGAACCATTTCTCCAGTCCCCTGGGTTTCACACTGGATATGCAGGAATGGCCTTGCCCTTCTGACCTGCTCTCCACGGCCCAGTGCTAGGATGAGGGGCGGGCACACCACGCCCAGAATGTAGACCTCTGAGTTTGGGCTCGAGTAGCTGGTGTCCTCCATACGCCAGTGTTTTCCTAGCTGTACCCTACTGGCTCAGCCAGATACTTGTTTAGTGCTTTATTTGGGTGTGCAGTGATACACATTTATGCTATTAGAGCAGCAGTCTGTGGCCTCAGAATACTTAGGCTCACATAATTTTGGCAACCAGATCCTTAGGGATGGTATTTATGAAAATATCCCTGTGAACTGAGAATTTTCTAGGAATATACAGTATTTACCTTGATTTTGAAGTGACAGAAAATTTAGGAGACATTGTGAACTGAATATAGGTGGAACCAGCGATGCAAACAAAGAGAATGAAGTAGGTTTAGAACTAATTTGTAACCTTTGGGATGACCAGGAAACTTTAAGGAAGTGGTTACTGTGCAGTGGAGGTAATATTAATACTGCTGTGCAGATTGTGTGAGTAAAAGTGTGGGATGTCAAATTCAGCAAGTAGATGTGAATATCGGAAACATCTTTGAAGGAATAATTTTGGGATCAAAAAGGAACAAAACCGGTGCTATCCTTCCTCCTCAGTCTAGAGTGTATAGGCACTCACACTAGTGACAGCAGGATTCATTTGGACCAAGTGTTGTTGAGCATCATGTGGACGCTAAGGGAATCGAGTCGTCGGTTGATGCTCAGCTTGTTAGAGGCAGTTACTCTTAGGACTCAGTGTGCTACAGTTCTCTCTTTGGCATCTATCTTATTTTCTCCTCATAGGTTTCTTCTGTGGTACAAGCCGTAGCATACAGATACTTGAAAATGTAAACTAACTCCCTAGCTTACTAACTCTCTTACGGATCTCACTTCCTCTGTGACTTCTGTAAAACTGTCAGGGAGACGGAAGTTAATGCGCAGTGCTCTCTGAGAGAGCTCAGGTTCAGGTTCCAGCACGGTGGCTCACAGCCGTCTGTAACTCTAGTTCCAGGGGATCCAGTGCCTCCTCCTGACCTCCTCGGGCACCAAGCGTGCATGTGTGCACATACATAACATAGGCAGAACACTCACATACGTAAATAAATGGGTGTGTGTGTGTATGTGTTTGAACCTGAGCATGGTGGCTCACAACTGTATCCTATCCTAGCACTCAGGAGACTGAAGCATGAGGCCACCTTGGACAGGAGAGTGCGTTCTAGGTATTCTGGGTTATGTAAAGACCCTGATTTAAAAAGAACAAAAAAATGTAAAATACTAAAAAAAAAAAAAAAAAAAAAAAAAACTAAAACCCCCCA
Source organism: Alexandromys fortis (assembly GCF_014885135.2). NCBI lineage: Eukaryota > Metazoa > Chordata > Mammalia > Rodentia > Cricetidae > Alexandromys > Alexandromys fortis. The sequence continues at coordinate 11,793,934 of NW_026067916.1, read as the reverse complement.
AAAGCTAAACAAAACAAAAAACCCAAAAAACAGAACGATACAAGGTTTCGTGTGACTGCACATATGTATGTATATATTAAATGTATGTGAAAAGATTTTAATAGGAAACTTCTAATGTTTTACAAAGTGGGATTACTTACTTTTAGTTTAAACAAATGCATTACATAAACTTATTTAGTGGGTCTCATCCTTTTCTACCAAATTCTGCCAACTATTTTTGAACATGTGCATATGTTCCAACCATCTTATGTACATACTTCATTAAAATTAAAATTAAGTTATAAGAAAATATTTTAATTTTGGTATTTTAAGATGTTATCATTATATCATGTCAAAGATTTTTCCTCATGAGCAAGTGTAATAGGTTAAAAACAGTGTCCTGGGGGCTGGAGAGATGGCTCAGAGGTTAAGAGCACTGCCTGTTCTTCCAAAGGTCCTGAGTTCAATTCCCAGCAACCACATGGTGGCTCACAACCATCTGTAATGGGGTCTGGTGCCCTCTTCTGGCCTGCAGGCATACACACAGACAGAATGTTGTGTACATAATAAATAAATAAATAAATATTTAAAAAAAAAAAAACAGTGTCCTGGGGTATTGCTAGCACACCAGAGATCACAGATGGGGTAAGTCATGGCAGGCAGAATGACCGCATTGTGTTGTTAAAAATCTTGTTGGACTATCTTTGGACCACCAGCCTGCAAATAATGACCCCGAGGCTTTTCCCCAGCTAACTCTTCTTATAACTTCACCCACATTTTCAATCGTGTTCTACCACGTGGCTCGATTACGGCACATCCTAGTGTGCTGGTGAAATCGCTGTCTAGATTCCTCCTCCTCTCTCTCCTGCCTAGCTGCTGGCCATCCAACTCAAACCAATCAGAAGGCGCCTTGGCAAAGACACTGTTGGCTAGGATGCAGATCTGTGTGAAGTGTCTTTCCCCTAAGCGTGAGACTCTGAGTTTGATCCCCAGAACCATGTTAAAGTTAACAGGCCTTGTGATGCCCTGTGGCTCTCCATGGCTGGGGAAGTGGGGCAGGAGGAATCCTGGCACTTTCTGGCCAGCCTTGCCTAACTGTGGGCTCCTGGTTACTAGGAGACCTATCCTGAAGGAGTTGATGGTGTCCTGAGGGGACACTAGGACTGTCCCCTGGCCTCCACCCGTGCTCATACCACCCTACCAACCCACGTAACCCCAGAAACTGAACCTGCTTCCCAGAGACCACAGACTGATTATTAGTAATTGTTGTTGCTTCTCTTTTCTGTGTGTGGTAATAGAATTGAATGTTATTTCCTATATCACATATGAAAGATGGTCTAGTTTTCCTGGGTTAAATTTATCTTTTATTTTGTTAGCAAGAAAGATATACTGAGGTTAGTGGTAGAAACTAGTATCAGTTAACACTTATTTTTATTTACCTATTTGTATATCTATCTTTTGGTTTTTCAAGACAGGGTTTCTCTGTGTAGTCCTGGGTGTCCTGGAATCTGTAGACCAGGCTGGCCTTGAACTCACAGAGATCCACCTGCTTTTGCCTCGGGTGTGCGCCATCACCACCCTGCTGCAGAGTTTTACTTTCAAAGCAGGTTTTTTATAATTTGCCCCCTAGAGCGTACGCTTCTGTTCCCTTTCCTCCTCCTGTCCTCAGCCCCTCCCCCACTCTTTCCTTCACTCCACCCCCCCCCTCCTGTTCTTTTAGGCAGGTCTTCCCAGGCTCTCCTGGAGATGGTTGTATAGCCCACGCTGGCCCAAGGCTTCTGAGTGAGTCATATGCACACCACCTTGCCTGCTATGTGGTGTTGATACGCTTGTTTCTCTTTTTTAGGGGGGGGGTTGTCTTTTGTGGGTGTCCCTTTATCTCTTGTTGAATGTGTGTCTTTGTTTTCGTGTTCCTGTTTCTTTGGCTTTCAGTTTGGCACCCCACTTTGACCCTGGGTCTTCATGTGTGGAGTCCTCCCGCCCCCCCCTCCCCCTGTCTCTGTGTCCTTGCCTGTTCTGCGCTCTGCACCCTTTTGCTCTGAGTCATACATAATTTGAGAGTTGTCCACGTTCCTTAGACACCAGCTCTAGTTTCTAAATTTATCTATTATTTTATTATATCAGAGTCAATGGGTTTTGTTAGAATTACAGGTTTAGAGTAATGCGAACTTTCAGTGTTTTTTACTGTAAGACGAGAGTGTTGATATTCAGAATGACATTTCCTAAGGTACTCTACAGTTTCTGTACATAGTTTTCATCTAGTGACAGCGTATGTGAAACAGAATCAGATTCCGTGGTGTTCTTAGAATCTTCCCCCTGCAAACTAGTTCCTTTGTTTGACTTAACAGAAAGAATATATCTTACCTCTGTTTTGGGGGGGTTTCCAAGCCTACATTCATGTTCTGTGAAGAGGTGGCAAGACTCTCAGGGCCCAGCATAATAGTTGTTCCTATGATATGATTTATTATTATGAAAGTATGCAAAGGAAAATAAGCAGAGAGAAAAGTGCATGGGACAATACCTGTGAAGCACAGGTTTCTGAGAATCCTCCAAGTGGAGTTAGATAGGATTATGCTTATTCAGTAAGTTGTGACAGCCTGCATAGAACGATTTGGACCAGAGAAGCTCATTAGTGACTCAGGGTTCTATTGGGAGTTGGTACATCAGTACCATCTGTCTACCGTGGACCAACATTTAGACTTCCAGAAGGAATACAAGTACTTAGCATATAGAAAACAAGTACTCAGCTTACACAGTACTGTTTGTGCCAGTGAAAACAGCAAAGTACATTGTAGGAGCCTTCAGAATTCAGGGTTCCAACTCCAGGCAAGGGCCAGCCCAACAGTCTTAGGTACATCATCTTTGCACACTGTAATAGTTAATTATAAAGTAATTTGACAGGATATTTTAGCTTCTTGATGCCCAACCTAAGAATCTCCTATTGATTAAGCTTGCCTTTTCAAATTGCTGTTATAATTTTTTTGTTCTAGGTAATAGACAATATGTTGTCTATTTTATTTCAAAGTAATATGGCTGGTTACAGGATATTTTTTAATACAAAAATGTGCTGTGTGAATTTAATTAGTTTTTAAACATTTTCATTACAGTGATGTTTATTTCAAAATAATTTTATTTGTACTTTTTGCATGTAGTTTCCATTATGGGGTTTGAGGTTGCTATTAATACCTATGCCCAAGCTGGGCAGTGGTGGTGCAGCCTTTAATCCCCACTCCCAGGAGGCAGAGATAGGTGGATCTCTGAGTTCCAGGACAGCTGAGGCCATACAGAGAAACACTGTCTCAAAAAACCAAAACCAAGCAAGCAACCTATACCCTTTAAATTATATTTGTAATCTTATTGATAGGCTTTTTTTTCTTATTTTATTGGATTATTCTTAAAACTTCTTTGCTCCGGGAGGCAGAGGCAGGCGGATCCCTGTGAGTTCGAGACCAGCCTGGTCTACAAGAGCTAGTTCCAGGACAGGCTCCAAAACCACAGAGAAACCCTGTCTCGAAAAGCAAAAAAAAAAAAAAAAACCTTCTTTGCTCTTTCATTTGGTTACTCTACTATCTTACTCTTTAAATTTTTGGTCATATTTGAATAGTTAATTAATTTTTGAGACAATATCTCATGTATTACAGGTTTGTCTAGTACTTAACAGGTAGCCAAGGACGACCTTGAATTCCTCTGCCCCTGAGGTCAGGGGCTGCAGTTATCTGCTCCCATAGCTGGCTTGTGTAGTGCTGGAAATTGACGCAGGCGCTTCTTACATCCCAGATGAGTACACAGCGCCTGGGCAGCACACAGTCCCCAGTTTCTGTTTTTAAATGCTCACCTGATCCGATTGTTTGTAATACATACCTAGACGGGATTTGTTTTCTCAGCCTGGCTAATACTTCAACCCTTTGATACAATTCCTTATGCTGTGGTGACCCCTAACCAACAAAACTATTTCACTGTTACTTCATAACTATAATTTTGCTACTGTTATGAATAGTAACTGTCTGCTATCCGGATATCTGATGGGTCGTCACTCACATTTTGAGAACCACTGACTTAGATGACTTGAATTTGATCCCTTGATGTCTGGAACCCGCATCGAAAGAAAGAAGCGACTCTGAAGGTTTTCCTCTGACTGCAACACACATTCTGTGGCATGCACCTGCAGGCTTGTGTAAGCATGTGTGCGTGCGCGCACACACACACACACACACACACACACAGACACAGAGAGAGACACACAGAGAGAGAGAGAGAGAGAGAGAGAGAGAGAGAGAGAGAGAGAGAGAGAAGAAACAATGTTGAATAAAGAAAAGATACTAGGTGGAGGTGGTTCTTTTTGAGATTCAAGTCTTTTGGGAATTGGCCTAAGAGATTCAGTTTTGAATTAGGTAGAACATCTCAGTCATGAAAAATAAAGAAATAAGAGACATGTGAACATGGAAAATGCTGAAAGAAGCCTTGTGAGGGCTGGAATGTGACTCAGGTGATGAAGTCCACCCACTGTGCAGAAGCCCTGGATCTTGTCCTCAGCACTGCACAACCCTGGGTGTGGTGGGCATGCCTAAAACCTCAGAGCTTGGGAAGGGAGGAGGAAGGATCAAGTTCAGGGTTATCCTAAGCTGTATGCCATGTTTGAGACTCACACACTCCCCCAAAATAGGCAGGTTGTTATAATTTTATCTGGACTATCCTAAGAACGGTAATAAAGCTGAGTGTAGCAGCTCAGGTTTGTACCTCAGCACTGTAGTCTCTGCAGGCTGAGTCAGTAGGGTCCTGATCACGTTCAGTGTTATCTTGCCTTAAAAACCAAAACAACAGAACTCCTCGGAAGGGGGCTAGGGAGATGAGTCATGGTTAAGATAGTAGCTGCTCTTTCTGAGGATCTGGGTGTAATGCCTCCTTGTGGAGGCTCACACCTATCTGTAACTCGGTTTCAGGGGCTCTCACCTCTCCTTCTAGTCTCCAAGGTCCAGATGCTTGTGGTACAAAGACATACTCAACACAAAAACCAAAAGGAAGAAGTAGAAACAAACAGTCTTCTTTTCTGAATTGTTACTTTGTTGTCCTTTTTATACTTATCTTAGGAAACTTTTTAAAAAAAAAAACACACATAGAAATAGTGTGCTAATTTCTATATAAGGAAAATAGAGAAATATTATTATATGTGTATATGTAAATAATTAATGTGTGTGCTTTTGTGCACATTTAAGTTTTCTAGTTAAATAGCCCGTGGACTTTCTGGGATTTTTGACCCAGGGTCTGCTGCTTTTGCTCACAGAAACTCTTCAGGATATAAGCTTGTATTGTCCGTCTACTCTGTTTCTCTCTTTACCTAGCATCTGGGCATCATTGGGACCTCGTGTATGAGGGCTCTGATTTTTGTCACCTCCTGTAGAGTTCCTGCTGAGTCTTGACTTGGAACTCTACACTGTCGTGGACTACGGTAGACGCAAGTGTAGCTTACTGAGGAGGGACTGGGGTGCTGTGTACTGTGCCCTGCTCTGACGTGGATGTCTCACTATGGAATGCTTCTGACTTTGTCATCCTCCCTCCCTCCCTCCCTCCCTCCNCGCCCCCCCTCCCTCCCTCCCTCCCTCCCTCCCTCCCTCGCAACTCTGAGTGTCCTGGAACTAGCTTTGTAGACCAGGCTGGCCTCCAGCTCACAGAGATCCGCCTGCCTCTGCCTCCTAAGTATGGAATTAAAGGTGTGCGCCACCACTGCCTTGCTGGATTTGATTTTTTAAAGCCTCAGACAAAATAAACTTTACAGTACATCCATGAGAACTGTCTGAACGGTATTGCTGACATTTGTTTCTGAGCCCCTGCTTTCTACCTTTGAAGAGCGCACTTTCTGAAATGCGCCCTTGGGTGAGCGCCCAGCCTGCTGTCTCTGTGTGTAAAGGCAGGGATGCGACAGAAAGACAAAGTAAAATTTGAATACAAAATGAATGTCAGTGATTTTTCACAAGTGTCAGAAGTAAATTTACTTGTAACAGAACAGTTTCTAAAAGCATGTTTTTAAAAACTAATTAAAATACAGAGTTTCAAAACAATTCTTTTCCAACAGGTGGGAAGGAGAAACCAAAAACAAATATAGAAGACCTACAAATTAAGAAAGTAAAGAAGAAAAAGAAAAAGAAACACAAAGAGAATGAAAAGCGGAAGCGTCCAAAAATGTATAGCAAGTCTATTCAGACCATCTGTGCAGGATTGCTGTCTGAGGCTGAGGATCAGGAAGCCAAAGGCGTCTTAAATGATCACATAAAGGATTCCATTGGAAAACATTTAAACGCCAAGAACTGTGACTCTAAGGTTTCTGGTAACAGTGACTCTCCGTTTGTCTTGTTGAAGGAACCGCGCGTTCAGCATAACCTAAAGAGGTTGGACACGCTGGAGTTCAAGCGGCTCGTTCATATCGAGCACCAGCCTAACGGAGGGGCGTCTGTGGTCCATGCCTACAGTAGTGAGCTCTCCTGCCTGTCTCCTGTGGAGATGCAGAGATTTGCAGAAGAATTTGTGGGGTTAGTGTTCAGTGAAAATAAAAGTTCTGCAGCTTTCTATGTCATGGGTATTGTTCATGGGGCAGCTGCTTACTTACCCGACTTTTTAGACTACTTTTCCCGTAATTTCCCCAATTCGCCAGTGAAAATGGAGATACTGGGAAAGAAAGACATAGAGACAACGACTATGTCCAGCTTCCATGCTCAGGTAAGAGGCTTTGAGTTGTATTGTAGATAGACTTGTGTTTTTCCTCTTAATTTTACGGTAGGTTTGCGGTAAAATGGTAAGAGTATAGTGACACTGCTTGGGAGCAACTTCTTGACATGAATTTATAAGTTTAAATTTTAATTTCTGCTTTTTTATTCTACTTAAAAATCAGTTAATGAAATACTTAAGATTCTGAGTTCATTCCCTGTTCCCCATCCCCCCTTTTCTTTGGACAAGGACTTCACTTGGACCAAGTAAAATTAATTTAACCAGGTATTTTTCAGTTCTTTTAAAATGGTTTCTCCTAAACCTGTAAATCACCTCTAGCTATGTTCTTTGTGATTCCCTGTAAATGCTTAGCACTGGGTCCATCAAGTTAGTCAGTGCTAAATCCATGCCAGCTGGTATAAAATACATTGTAATAGGGAGTACTCGCTACTTAGTATGCCAGCTGGTGTAAAATACATTGATTGTAATAAGAAGTCCTCACTACTTAGTGTATAACATTAGTGTGAGAACATTAGTGCGTATTTGCCTTGCTTACTTTCTGTTGTTGTCAAGATACACCGTCACCAAGGCAGCATATAAAAGAAGGCATTTAATTGGAGGCTTGCTAGTCTGTGATCATCATGGTGGGGGCTGTGGGGTCAGGCAGGCAGACAGGCAGGCATGGCCCTGGAGCAGCAGCTGATAGCTCACATATGGCCCACAAGCAGGAGACAGAGACAGGAACTGAACTTCTGAAACCGCAACGCCTACCTCCCCCCAACACCTTCTCTAGCAAAGCCACACCTCCTAATCCTTCCCAAACAGCCTACCAACTGCAACCAGATATTCAGATGCCAACCTAGGGGAGCCATTCTCATCCAAACCACCAAAGTATTTTACGCTAATTTCCATTTCCTATTTTTTCCTACAGAACATTATTTTAGAGACTAGAGACAAAATTGAGTTTTAGCTTTATAATAAAAGTTAATTTGTGGCCTATGTAAAAGTTAAGTTAACGTGTGGCATATCATCTAAAAGCCAGTGCCTTTGTCACTGGACAGAGTGAGGGAAGTTTAGACTGTACTAGTTGTGTGTTTTAATTTTTAAAATGTATTTTTATTTTATGTGATTTGGTGTTTTGCCTACGTGTATGCCAGTGTGAGGGTATCGAACTCTGAAACAGGAGTTCCAGACAGTTGTGAGCTGCCATGTGGATGCTGGGAGTTGAACTCAGGTCCGCTGGAAGAGCAGCCAGCGCTCTTAACTCTCCAGCCCCTGACTATAACTTCCCCCCACCGTTTTCTGGGGGTGCTCGTAACTGATGTAGTATTCTAGTTTATAGGAAAAATACAGTAAAGTCTCCCGGAGATCTTTCCCTACTGAAAGACTAGCTGTGAGCTCCACGAGGGACAGACAGACTCTCCTCTTCATGCTGGGCTCTCCCTTTGCTCTAGGGTATCCCTGCAGTGACGTTCCCACAACATGCTGTCCTGCAGCACACAGAGCCTGGAAAATAGCATTTAAATTAAAGTGTATGTCTGAGGATTATTCCCTCAAGCAGCATAGTTGAGAACTGAAATTTAAACATTTTTATAATAGAAAGGAAGCAATAGAGCATTCATTACTAGCCCATTAGGGTTTTTAAAAATTCATTTTACATACCAACCACAGTCCCATCCCATTCTCCACCCATCAAGCCAACTCATTTTGTAGAATTCCAAATGAGTACTCCAACCCTGAGGGACTTTTTTTTTTAAATTTATTTATTTATTTATTTGTTGTGTATACAATATTCTATCTGTGTGTATGCCTGCAGGCCAGAAGAGGGCATCAGACCCCATTACAGATGGTTGTGAGCCACCATGTGGTTGCTGGGAATTGAACTCAGGACCTTTGGAAGAGCAGGCAATGCTCTTAACCACTGAGCCATTTCTCCAGCCCGGGACTTTGAACAATAGGTAAAATATTGAGAAATGAAACAGTGCAAAAGAAGAAAGCCCTACAGTCCTAGATCATTCTTTGTTTCTTTTTTCTTTTCTTTTTCTTTTTGGTCACTCAATGTGTGAAGTGATTTGCTGTCACTTACTGTGCTAAGTGACAAGTTGTATGCTATGTTTTTTTAGACTTCAAGTTGTTTGCACAATATCACACATTCTCTGTCATACTGGGCAAGTGTGTTTTAGTAATGTTTTAAATGGCAATAAACACATTCATGTATTAGTGGTGATGATTTTAAGTTAACTTTGTAGTAAATGATAAGACTTGTGTGTTTTAGTAATGTTTTAAATGGCAGTAAACATATGCATGTATTAGTGGTGATGTTTTAAGTTAACTTTGTAGTAAATGATAAGACTTTCCACTTCACAGTGGCTGGCAGGAGAGAACCAGCTTCCAGAGGTTTCTCTCTGATCCCCACATGTGCACCATAACGTGTGAAAAACAAACAGCTTTCATTAACGTACTATTTACAAAATGAAAGCTGCTTTAGCTAGTAAATAAAATGAGAGCTGGACTTGTTCAGGGCTCCAGTGTGTGGCTCTCGGTCCTTAAGGAGCTACACTTGGTTATCAGTGTCCTCTAGAGGCAAATGCTGCTTCTCTGTGGCCAGCTGTGGCTCTGGCCCCCAGGTCTTTGTGATCTGCTACTATGTTGACTCAAGTTTGTCATCCACAAGGGCTACTTTTGATTTTTAGGAAACTGCGAAAGCCACATGCCTTTGTAAAATTCTCTTAATTGTTTAGTGCGGAGCAAAAGTGTGTAATGAACTCATTTGTATTTTCCTCACGTTGGATTCTTTCATTTTTTTTAAAACAAATTATTTATTTACTTACATTTTGTGGGTTTTTGTTGCTTGTTCTTGAGACAGGTTTCTTTGTGTCGCTCTTCTGGAACTCGCTCTGTAGCCCAGAGCCTCGCGGCCTCCCAAGCGCTGGGGTTAAAGGTGTGCGCCACCATGCCTGGCTGGATTCTTTTCTTTATTTACTTTATTTCATTTTCTTTTATTGAGAGCTTAGGAAAACTCAAAACAGAAAGATCAAATCAGATTTGATCTTGTCCTTAAGCCCTGGGCCAGTGAGACTAGTCTGAAGGCCACACGGTGAGGAGGCGCCTGCGCGCACTTAGCACTTAGATCCGTCTTGTCCGCGGTGCCGGCTGCTCTGTTGTCCTTCGCTTGCTCTTTTTTGAACCAGGAGCTGCTGACGCTGGAGTTGTTCCTGCCCCTACCTCCCAATTGCTGACGTTGCGGGTTTAGTCTCTTAACCTGTCTCCTCCGGGAATCGATCCCTCTTCCCATAAATCTTATGAATGATATTGTGAACACAGAAAAATGTATCATTGGAGGTGAATACTCAGGAAGGGAACAGACCCGCTGAGTTCAGAACTGAGAGGAGCTGAAGGTCTGTCTAAACCATTCGTTATGACTGCCCTGCTGGTCTCCTCAAACTCCGACGTGTTTATATATACAGTGTCAGAGACTGTTAGCGTGGTGTGTGTGTGCAGTGTGTGTGCGGTGTGTGTGTGTGCGCGCACGCGTGTGTACTGTGTGTGGAAGAGCCCGAGGAAGTCAGATGAGGGTGTCGGGTCCCTAGAGCTGCAGCTGCACAGTCTCGGGCTGCCATGTGGATGCTGGGAGTTGAACCCAGTGCTCTGAAGAGCAGCAAATGCCCTTAACCATCATGCATTCTCCAGCCCAACCCAGCATATGAACACCCAGGACACATTACCCTGAATTCAAACAAGATGTTTTACATATTTTAGCTCATGTTTAATGGTACATCTTTGTCTTCCTTTCGGTATTATGTTTGTGACATCCATCTTGTAGATAGCCATGTTCCTTTTTCTTATTGTTGGGTGGTATTCCATTGTACGTATGTATTGTAATTGTCCTAATTACAGTAAGTGGACATTTTAGTTGTTTTTACTTTGGTATGGTTATAATAGGAGCTCTGAGTATTTTGTTCATAAACTTGATGGGCATATGTGTTAAAGTATTCCTGTCATTTGAATATCAGGATCAAAAGCTGCACAGATATGTGGTTTTGATAGATGAATTACTGTTTTTTTTAAAACTCTTCTACCAGTTTGTTTTCACGTCAACAGTGGGCCATACTTTTGGTCACACTTAGTATTTTTTAGTAACCATTGTTGGGATTCAGCAGTATTATCTCCCTGTAGTTTAGTTTTCATTTTCCTGAGGACCTGTTAAATATGACTGTGTATATTTCAGTGCTGGTTTGGTAGACTGTTCTGCTCTTTCGCACAGATTTTCTTATCCTATCTAGTAACTTTAAAAATTGTATTGTAGATCAGATCTTTTTTGTTTTGTTTGCCGAGATAGGGTTTCTCTGTGTAATAGGCCTAACTGTCCTGGAACTAGCTCTGTAAACCCACAGAGATCCGCCTTCCTCAGCTTCCCCAGTGCTGGGATTAAAGGTGTGCGCCACCACTGCCTGGCTAGATGAGATCTTTGCTCAGCCAAATAACCCTTCTCAGTCAGTGTCTTGATTTATGACTAGAAGTTAAGTTTAATCTAGTGTATAATTCTTTCTCAGTAATGGTTAGTGCATTTTGTGTCCTATTTTAAAAAACCTTTGTCTACTCTAAAGATAATGACAATCTTTGGTGTTTTCTTTTGGAAACTTTTATTGTTATTCTTTCACATTTAAATCTGCAGCTCATCTCTGATTATACAGCAGGAGATAAAGATCAGGGTTCCTCCAGGTGTGGTGGGTGTGCCTGTGATGTAACTTGAGGAGGGGAGGCAGGAGATGCTGGGTGTCAGGATTAGCACGGGCTAGATAATGAAACCCTGTCTTTAAAAAGTCAGAACTCAAACAGGGTTGATGGTTTTCAGTGGGGTAGGCGTGCAAAGAGACACACACACACACACACACACACAATATAAAGATGCCCATGTCCCTGGTAGTTTTCAGTGGGGTAGGTGTGCAGACACAGCACACACACACACACACACAAGATACAAAGATGCCCATGTCCCTGATAGTTTTCAGTGGGGTAGGTGTGCAGACACAGCACACACACACACACACACACACACACACACGATACAAAGATGCCCACGTCCCTGGTAGTTTTCAGTGGAGTAGGTGTGCAGACACAGCACACAAACACCACGGACACACAGATGCAATGATGCCCACGTCTCCGTGCACTGCAGTCTCCTTGTGGCAAGCCAGCCGATTCTGCCCAGGGCTCTCTCTGGGCTTTGCTCCTCTATTGCCCTTTTTATGACTGCTCAGCAGGGAGCCCAGTAGAGCACGTCACTTCATGTAGAATGGCTCGGGCTCGAGAGATGGCTTGGTGGGTAAAGACCTGACCACGAAGCCTGGCAGCATGGTTTGATCCCTGGCTGCTGCCCAAGTGGAGGAGAGAGGCAGTTCCACGCTGGCCTCTGGCCGCCACATGTTTGCTGTGGGGACCTTCAGATAAATGTAATTTAAAAGATTTTTTTAAAACTTAGAAAATAGAGTGATTTTTATTACATTATCTGCATATATACACTATACTAAAGGGACTGTAAAAAGACAGAAGGCAGCACGCACTAGTGAAGGCAGAGTAAGGAATCCTTGTCTACTATTGGTGACACTGTTACTAGTGGAGCCAGTACCGAATGTGTGGAAATTCTGTAAGTTCGCTGCTATATGCTGAAGGAAATGGAGTTAGTATGTCAAGGAGACATCTGTCCTGATGTCTGTACTATAGCATTACAAGTGGAAACAGCCTTACCCAGCGAAAGGATAAGAAAATCTATGTATGTAAGTCATGTGCATATGGACTCCTATTCTAAGTCTGCCGTTTACTGAAACCTTACATTAAGACCAATCCTACAAGGTCTTAGGCATGGAACCTGAGAAAGGGGATCTGCCAGAAGCTGAGCCTCCCCTGTATGGTAGTCACCAGGGCTGCAGATACCGCAGAAAGGAAGGCGAGATTTCCAGTCTGCTGCAGCTAAGACGTTCTCATGTGCTGTTAACAGTGAGGTATCTGCAGATCCCACTCTTGTATGGGGTGGGAACCAAGGCTGTAACTGGGAAAGTCTATTTTTCTGCTTTATTAATTTAAAGATGAATATTAATAACATTTTTTATTGAAGTTACACGTATTTTTAAAATAAAAGAAATAAGGGGCTGAGGAGTTGTGTCCTTCCATAAAGTGCTAATGTCCAAGCATGAAGCCCTGAGTTCTGTCTCTAGCATCCTGAGAAAAGCCCACGGCAGCCGAGCCCTCCTGTGATTCCAGTGCTGGGGAGGCAGAGACAGGAGGGGCCCTGAGGTCTGGTTGCAAGCCAGTCTGGCCAAATTTTCAAATTCTAGGCCCTGTGAGAGACCCATGTGTCAGAAATTAAGGTGGAGAAGATTGAGGTAGTCAACGATTCCTTCTCTGACCGTGCGCTTAACTATCACCCATCACGATCGTATTTGAGAGTGTGTGTTAGAAGTGGTGCCCTCTTGTGGTACCCTCCTTTCCATATCAGATGGTGTGAGACTGCATCACCAAGAGTGTGGAGCAGGGGCAGGAAGTAGCCTTGCCAAGCCTAACCCGACACCTTTGTGGTGGAAGGAGAGAATCGGCTCTCCCGTGGACTGTCCCGTGGCCTCCACACTGCACACTGCCTTGACAATCCACACACGGACCAACCTATCCCAAATCCCCGTCTCCCTTTGCCGTGAACATACTACATAGGCAAATAATAAACAGCAAATAACTGTTAAACAGTAATGTGGCAGACAGCCCACTGATTAACATAAGGGACTGCGCTACTCCCTAAGGACGAGCCAGAGAGCGGCTGCTTTACTCCTTCGCCTCTAAGCGCCCGCATTCAACCTGCTTTGATACAAGTTGACGTGTGTGCGTTTTAGGTGTTTTATGGATTGCTGTTCGGAAGAACTGCTAATATCTTGGGATATTGATGGGAGTACTAAAACAGGTTTTGAAATGAAAATAGTTCATGTTGCAGGAACCAGCCATGAAAAGCTAAATATGAACAGACCACCCAAGGGAAGTTCTTTACTTCCAGCCATCATCACCTGCCAGTGATAAGTTTAGAACATAGCCATAAGTTTAATGGAGGCCTGGGTCTCAGTAGTTTACCCTGAGGTAATACCTGTTTGCAGGAAGGACCACCCAAGAACAGACCTTCCAAAGGAAATGTCTGATGTTCCAGCTGCTGTAGATAGGATCGCCTGCCAGCACACACTCACCAGGACACCCCTGGACAAATGTCAGCCAATCAGGGGTCCTGAACCTCGGAAACCCCTCACCCCCACCTTTACTACTATAAAACCCAACTCTAACTGAGCTCCAGGTTCTCTGATTATTGCAGTACGCTGGACATGCAGGGGGACCGAGTGTGTAAACTTGCATAAAATAAAGGCTCTTTTGCTTTTACTTTTATGTACGGGACTCAGTCTCCTTGTTGGTATTTGGGGGACTTTGTGGATCAGGGAATAACACATGCATTCTAGATCAAACAAATTTGGTTTATTTGCTGAGTCTTTTCAGAAATTTAGCATACATATGGGCATTTATTGCACAAGGATTTTCCAAACTTACTTGATTATATTATTTTTTAAAGCTTAGTCATGGTTGAATATCTCCACCTCCCCTCAGCTGGCCTCAAATTTGCAATACTCTGTGTCTCCTCCCCAGTAGGTCTGTGCTGGTGTACCTGGCTCAGCCTTCGCTGTCCTAGAATCACTATGTGGACCGGGATGGATTCACACAATAGAGATCTGCTTGCTTCTGACTCCTGAGCACTGGGGTTAAAGATGTGCACCACACGCCAGCCTTCTCCCTCTTTCTTGTGGAGTAGAAATAGTTATCTGAATTAAAAAACAAAAGTTACGGGATAGTGGGGCGGAAGCCAGCTTTTACTTATTAGAGAAATAGATTATTTCAAACAGTGTGCCTTCATTTACACACTAGCTAAATAGATGTACAATTTCAGACTTATTTCCCCTTCCCTTGGTCGCCCTTAAATTTACTTTACACAGTGTTCTTTCATGTCTTTTGTATGCAGTCATGGCATATAGTAGAAAAAGTTATTTTTTTCTCTCTTTTTCTTGCTATGAAAGAGTATTAAATATCACGTCTTCGGGAGAGCTCATATTGAAGTGTGCTTACTACTTGAGAAGAATTCACTCATTGAAAATTCTTTTATGTTATTGAATGAAATTAATTATTTAATTGAAAATCATATACATTATTTAATGGGTTATTATTTGATGTAGTAAAGTGGACATATGTTCATCTCTTTTTTCATAACTCAAATAATGTTTTGTTTTGTTTTTCGAGACAGGGTTTCTCTGTAGCTTTGGAACCTGTCCTAGAACTAGCTGTTGTAGACCTGGCTGGCCCCAAAGTCACAGAGATCCGCCTGTTTCTGCCTCCTAGGTGCTGGGGTTAAAGGCGTGTATCTCCACCACCCAGCCTCTGTTTGGGTAGTTTTAAAAAATATTTATTTTATTGGTATTTTGCTTGAATGTATGCCTGTGTGAGAGTGTTGGGTCCCCTGGAACTGGAGTTTCTGTCAGTTGTGAGCTGCCATGTGCTGCTGGGAATTGAACCTGGGTCCTCTCTTAACTTGTGAACCTCTCCAGCGCCCCCCTCTTTTTTGCTTTCTCTCTGGAGCCTTGGTTGTCTTAGAACTTGGTTTGTACCGTCAGGCTGGCCTCGAAGTCAGATGTACCTGCCTCTGCCTCCCTAGTGCTGGGATTAAAGGGGTGTGTCTCCACTGCCCAGCCTCTGGTTTGGTATTTTGTCTTGTTTGTACAGGGATACTAAGGATTTATTATTGGTGGTTAGAATTGTTTAGTAACATAGGTGATATTCAGGTATCTGACTTAAATAAATGTATGCACAGCAAACTTAACTGCCTGTATGACACGGAAACATTAGCTCCCTAAATTGTCCTTTGTTACATTTCAAAACCCTCGGTAAGTTTGTGTTTTATAACAAGTTGATCTTACTTCTTCCCTTCCTCTTCCCGCCCATGTTGGGGATCAATCCCAGGACTCTATAATTGCTAAGCAAGGGATCTGTACCCTCAGCCCTAATTTCCCTCTTCAATAGCTTTGCGGTTTCTCATAATTCATATAGTCACCTCAAACCAAGTACATGAATGCAGAATCATTTAATAGTTTTTGTATTGTATTCTGGGATGTTCGTTGGAGTTCAGGCTGGTGACCGTGGGTTTGTCCGAGACGACCGTACTGAACAATAGACCCAGGTTGCCTACTGTTATTCTGGGATGTTTGTTAGAGTTCAGAATGGCGACCGTAGCGTTTTCAAGACGACTTTACTGAACCACACTCGTGCCCAGGTTCCCTACTGTTAATCTGGGATGTTTGCTGGAGTTCAGACTGGCGACTTGGTTTGTTCAAGACGACCATACTGAACCACACTCTGACCAGGTTCCCACTGTGATACCCTCATGTCTCCGAGTCAGTTCAGACTCTCAGTTTGTTGTTTCTATGGCCGTGGTCCTCAGCTTCCTGATGCTGTGACTCTAACACGGTTCCTCATATTGTGTCTTCAACCATAAAACTATCCCGTTGCTACCTCATAACTGTATTTTGCTATGTTGCCAATCGTGATGTAAACACCTGGCACAACCCAAAGGTTGGGAACCATTGATGCAGGGATGATGGGACCTTTTAGGAGACAGGAGAGGGTGGGACCCTCACTGTGAGGTGAAGTATGATCACCTGGCACAACCCAGAGATTGGGAACCATTGATGCAGGGATGATGGGACCTTTTAGGTGAAGTATGATCTGCACATTTTGTGACTTGGGGCTTGGCTTGTGAATCTGAGCAGTGAAGTTTTGACAGATAATGGAAAAGTTAAACTTACAATTCTTAAATAAAGTTAATGTTCATCATGATAAAAATTTAAAGAATCAATGCTTGCTGATTATGATAAGAATGAAATTCTGGTGTCTTAGAGTTATTCTAGGGTAATACAATATTTATTGTCATGTTTCCTAAAGTATGTGGGCCAGAACTGGCACTTTGCATGTGTTGATCTATGCATGCTATTCCAGTTGTGTAGGTTTTATAATCACAGAAGCATGGCCATATGGGTTTGCTTGTACTACAGGACTGTGGTTTAAACTAGGTCAGTCCTGGGCAAACTAATCAGTGATCTTCAACATATTGTGGCCACAAAGTCTTACTTTTGAAAAAAAAAAGCGATAATTGGAATTTTGACTAAAGTTTGTTTAGGAAAAGAAGCTTGAAATGATACCTCCCATTTCTATTCTCTGTACAACGCACCATCGTCTGTGAGGAGCAAATTGACAGCAAACCCACAGACGGAGACCGCTCGGTCACACAGGTGCTTTATGAGCACTGTCTTGTCTTCTCTGATCTGGGTCACAATGAGAGCAGGACTTTATGTGGGATCTGAAGTTAGCAGGTTGATGGCAGGGGTGATTTTGTGGCCTAGGATTTCCAACTCGGAATTTCAACCATTTCATCAGAGTTGAGGATAGTGTGTGAACTGGCTGCTAGTGAAAATCTTATCCAGAATGAAAGAAAATCCTTAGTGGCTTTTGACATTTAACCACTAGGAACGTCGGTCATTTGACAGCTGTGAAAGATAAGAGCTGTCTATCTAGAAAAATGGTGTGTCGTTTTGAATATTTTTAGTGGTACTGTATCAAACAACGACTAGAAGACGGTGCCGCTGGTTGTTCATACAGTGCTGTTCATTTGAAGTCTCCTAGTGAGTAGTTTGCAGACAGAGAAACAGAAATTAGCTGGCTTATTAATATTTTTTATAAAATGCCTCATTATTACAGACTTCTTTTTTTTCTGCCTTGTATTTTCTTTATTTCTGGCTATGTTCTAGTAGTCTGAAATGATGTAATTCATTGTTATGTGACAATAACAAACACTTCATATATATATGTCTGACTTATTTAACTTAATTAAATTCATGTCTCTCAGGTAAAAAGAACATATTCTCATGGTACTTACAGAGCTGGCCCCATGCGACAGATTAGCTTGGTGGGAGCCGTTGATGAAGAAGTAGGAGATTTCTTCCCTGAGTTCCTTGACATGTTGGAGGAGTCACCGTTCTTAAAAGTAAGAGAAAGTCTTAGCATTCTAAGTTGTGGGTGTTACTTTCAAGTTATAGTTGATACAGATGAATGGTTGTTTACAATTATTTTTTTTAAATTTTTATTTAAATTCAAAAAAGGAAACCTATGTATACGTGCAGTTTCTCAGCTTTTTTTTTTTTTTTTTTTTTTTGGTGTGTTTGTTTGCTTGTTTTTCGAGGTAGGGTTTCCCTGTGAAGCAGTCCTGACTGTCCTGGAACTCACTTTGTAGACCAGGCTGGTCTCAGACTCAAGAGATCCGCTTGCCCCTGCCTCCCGAGTGCTGGGATTAAAGGCGTGTGCCACCGCTGCCCAAATTTCTCAGTCTTTATTGTAATGACAAAGTTAAAGGGTGAATCAGCAAATAACATTGCTTGTTACTGCGTCTGTACAAGAAGATTCAGATGAGGATGCCTAGTAAGCTTTGTGAGAACCAGGGTTTGGTGGGAACATGGTGTGAACTGGCCTGGGGAGCTGTACAGTTGGTGGTGGGAACATGGTGGGAACTGACCTGGGGAGCTGTACAGTTGCATCAAACATTCAGCTCATGCTCCATTTTTGTTTCTAAAATTTTTCTAATCAACTTCCATTTTATATTCTTTTTAAAAAAATGTATTCATTATTATGAGTACACGTGGGTTTGGGGCACACACGGGCCATGAGGTATATGTACCTGTCAGAAGACAACTTTGTGCACCCTATCCCCATCTTTTCCATGTTAAATTTCATCTTTTTCACATTTGCATGCGTTGTGAGACTCGGACGCAGGCCGCGTCAGTTTTGTGCTGAGCTCTCTTGCTGCGCAGCCTTGCGGCCAGACCCTCCCCTCCCTTCTGTTTTGCAGCAGCTGCTGCATTCTTACTGTATCTGAACTGCGTAGTTAGTTCCTTAATAAGCAATAATTCAAGGATAAGTGTGACCCTCCCGACAGGTAGGGCCGTGGTCACAGCAGAATGTGGGGCTGCTCTCCAGCCGACCACCTGAGCCATTGCATGACTGACTGTGTCCTGCCTCGTGTGTTATATAGCCTGTGGTCTACTTTGACTTTATTTTTCTTTCTTTCTTTCCCCCTTTATAGCTTTTACACTTTTCATTTCTTTTTCCTTTTCCAGTTAGTCATAGCAAGTACTTTGAGCATAATCATTCTTCTTGTTTGTAGAAAATTTAGCTCTTTCAAACGGGACAGTGAGGTGATGAAGACATCCCATCCCTTTATCTAGTGCTTCCCTCCTCCCTCACTTCTTTAGGAATTTAGTTTCTGCCTTAAGACCAGCAGTCTTGTCGGGCAATGGTGGTGCACGCCTTTAATCCCAGCACTCGGGAGGCAGAGGCAGGCGGATCTCTGTGAGTTCGAGACCAGCCTGGTCTACAGAGCTAGTTCCAGGACAGGCTCCAAAGCTACAGAGGAACTCTGTCTCAAAAAAAGAAAAAAAAAGAAAAAGAAAAAAAGCAGCCTTGTCAAGAAACTACTAAACAAATATTTTGATTGGTTTGTGTGTGTGTGTTTTTTTATGACATTAGTATTTGACTATCACCAATTAAGGGTGCATTTGACTTTTTGGTGGGAGTGGGTTAAAGTTCTATATGTGTTTAAGAGGGGAACTTTTTTTCCTCCAATCTAATTTTAACCTTTGTTAATACATGGTAAAGATTCTTATAAGGAGAATTAGAATTTTTTTGTTTTAATTATCAGTCTGTTTCATTTGTTGACTCTCAGGTAATATTTTTTGGGATTAATATAATTACATTATTTACCCCTCTCTGTCTTACCCCACCCACATATCCCTCCTCGTAATAGTTTTAGTACATATTTGAAGATATATTTTGAGAATAACTAATTTGTGCTATTATTTGTTTCTAGTGTACGTTGCCGTGGGGAACACTCTCTAGTCTAAAGCTAGAGAGTCGGAAAGATAGCGATGATGGCCCTATCATGTGGGTGCGTCCAGGAGAGCAGATGATCCCTGTGGCGGACATGCCAAAGTCGCCCTTCAAGAGGAAAAGGTACGTCGGCAGTATGTTAACATACTTGGTTATAAAACATCCAAAATAAGTGAAACATGAGAAGGAAGCGAATGAGAATAATTACAGCGAGGAGAATGTAGTTGGTTTTACTCTTTGGACTCTTTACACTTTACTCTTGGGGGCCTGCCACCCAGCTCCCAAATAAACCACACGGAGGTACCCAGCCCTAGCTTGGCTTGTTTCTTGCCAGCTTTTCTTAAATTATCTCATCTACCCTTTGCCTCTGGGTATTTTCCTTTTCTGTTTCTGTGTATCTTTCTTTCCTTCTTATTCCGTGTCTGGCTGTGTGGTCCCTGGATCTTTCCTCCTTCTCTCCTAGGTATTCTCTCTGCCTGTTAACCTCACCCATTCTTCCTCCCGCCTTGCTGGTAGCTGTTCAGCCCTTTTTTAGACCAATCAGGTATTTTAGACAGGCAGAGTAACAGCTGCACAGAGTTAAGCGAATGCAGCGTAAACAAAAGCAATGCATCTTTGAATAAACGAATGTAACACATTGTAAACTAATATTCTACAGCAGCAGTGGAGAAGATCTCACTCATGGAGAGAGAAACTGGTTAGAAGAATAAATTTAACAAGTATTCAAAACTTGTATTAAGAACTAACCCACTTCATTGGGAAGACATAAAATAATACAAAGAGAAAATGAAAGTGCATTGTCTTCCAGGTTTTAGAAGAACTTCAGTTGGCTTTTCATCTCACTTGGATGTTTGCTCCTAGACTGGAGAAAACGAATTTACTTTATGCATGTGTGCTGTCATCAGAGAATTACTAAACATTTAGGCCAGGAGGTGGTGGTGCACACCTTTAATCCCAGCACTCAGGAGGCAGAGGCAGGTGGGAGAGAGAGAGAGAGAGAGAGAGAGAGAGAGAGAGAGAGAGAGAGAGAGAGAGATTTAAAATTAAAAATTTATTTTATAAACTATGCATGGAACAAAAGTTGGAAAAATATACACTAAGTTAACTTTGTGGTCATAGAATTGGGGGTGCTAGGGGGCAGTGTGGCTTTTTTTTTTTCTGTAGATACTAAAATGATTTTAACAGTTAAACGAATTATTACAAACAGCAATGGGAGATATGACTCTTGTAGGAGACCCAGGCTCCATTCCCAGAGCTCACATGCTGGCTCACAGCCATCCAGTGCCAGGGATCCCATGCCCTTTCTGACCTGTGAAGGCACCAGACACACACATGATGCACTGCATACATGCAGGCCAGCGATTCATGTGCATAAAATAAATAAATCTAAAACAAAACAGGGTAAGACGTCATGGAGTAAATGGTAGGTTTCCTGACCGCAGGGACTGTTGGGCTTGCTGTATGGTGTGTGCTCCTTAATAAATAATGGAACCCAAGAGTTAAGTTCTAAGTTGGTAACAGTTGTAAAATTGTGTTTTGTAGAGCTTATTCTCTTGTCTTTTTTGAAAGATTACTCAAAACATTTTAATGATGTGTTTTTGTTTGTCTGTGGGTATGTGCATGTGTGGGTATGCTCATATATGTGCAGATGCCTGTGGCGGTCACAGGTGTTACATGCCCCTCCCCCCCCAC
>NW_026067916.1:11677363-11771429 GCF_014885135.2 Alexandromys fortis | reverse complement strand
TCGGGCTGGAGAGATGGCTCAGAGGTTAAGAGCACTGCCTGTTCTTCCAAAGGTCCTGAGTTCAATTCCCAGCAACCACATGGTGGCTCACAACCATCTGTAATGGGGTCTGGTGCCCTCTTCTGGCCTGCAGGCATACACACAGACAGAATATTGTATACATAATTAATAAATAAATATTTAAAAAAAAGAATTAAACATCTCCTTTTATCTGAAATTATGTGATTATGAAATGCCTGGTAAGGAAACAAGCCTCAGTATTTAAATGCAAATCTCTTTTAATAAACAGGACTACCAATGAAATCAAAAACCTTCAGTATCTACCTCGAACCAGCGAGCCTCGGGAGATGCTGTTTGAAGACAGGACGAGGGCCCACGCTGACCACATAGGCCAAGGCTTTGAGCGACAGACCACAGCTGCTGTGGGGGTGCTGAAGGCTGTGCACTGTGGACAGCGGTACACAAGCTGCTTCCTCAGATTTATTCTGTGTGTCTGAATGTTTCGCCTGAATCCCACGCAAGCCGTGTCTGGTGGGGCAGAAGAGGACAGTTGGGGTTGTCACATAGGTGTTGGAGATGGGCTTGAGTCCTCTGGAGGAGCAGCCAGCGCTCTTAACTGCTCAACTCCAGCCCCACTATAGTTGTTTGTTGGCGTTGGCTGTACTAGAACTTGAACCTGGGTTCTTCCTTACACTAACTACTGTTATTTTATTATATTTCCTTTCACTGTTTTCGAGACAGTGTGTTACTGTGGAGCTGGCCTTACTAAGACAGTCCTGGAATTCACTATGTACATCAAAGACTCACTTGCCTCTTCTTCCCAAGTACTGGGATTAAAAGTGTATGCCATTTAAAATCTTTATTGGGCCATGAGATGGTGGTACAGACCTTTAGTCCCAGCACTGGGGAGGCAGGGGCAGGAGGCTCTCCGTGAGTTTGAGGCCAGCCTGCTCTACAGAGAGGGTTCCAGGACAGCCAGGGCTGTGGAGAGAAACTTTTGTCTTGAAAAACAAAACAAAAGCTGGGCAGTAGTGGCACACGGCTTTAATCCCAGCACTCGGGAGGCAGAGGCAGGTGGATCTCTGTGAGTTCAAAGGCAGCCTGATCTACAAAGTGAGTACCAGGATAGGTTCCAAAGCTACAGAGAAATCCTGTCTCGAAAAACAAAAAAACAAAAAAGAAAAAAAAAAAAAAGAAAAAGAAAAACAAAACAAAAGCCCTGTATTGGAAATGTTCATAATTTCTTTTTGCTAGGGAAAATCATTTATTTTGCTCTTACATTTGGATAGCATAATTGAATTGAATATTTAAATTGCTAGACTCTAATTTGAGTGGAATAATTTCCTTTTTAAAATGACTAATGGAGAAATTCCTGGTTAAAGGGAACTAGATATACCTAGAGCTACTGTAAGCTCATTTACGAATGACCTTGGGAGGTCATTCATTATGTCATGACCGTGGTGTGTGTTAGTGTGTCTGAGACTCAGTCCTCTTACTCTGCTTCTTTGAGACAGGTTCTCTTGTTCGGCTGCTGAGTATGCAGGAAAGCTGCCTGCAAGCTTTCTGGGACTGGATTCTATTGTTTTCCACTCCCATTTTGCCATAAGAACTCTGGGATTATAGTGCTCAACTTGGCATGGTTGGGCTCTGAACCCAGGTCCTCACACTTGCTTAGTGCTTTGCCTGTGGAGCTGTCTCTCGAGCCCATAATTATACCCATAAAGTTGGGGTATAATTTACATTCAATAAAACATGTACCAATTTTAAGCCTGCTCCTTGTTTTGACTAATTTCTTTAGCTATGTACTACAACGACAGTCAAGTTGTAGAACATTTGTCTTGTAGTATTCTTGGTGGCTCATTACTTCAGCCATTTCTTTACCTCAAATATCCATTCATCTGCTACTTTCTGTCCCTCGGTTAGTCTGCCAGGACAGTGTCTGAGGAGCAGCGCAGAGGAGGGAGGGCAGTTGTGTTTTCTGTCCATACTTTCTTCTGTGTTTTAGTCTTTGAAAAGTCTGCACTCCAGGAACTGGCTGCCCTCATTTCTGTATGTAGTATCATCCAGGAGACTCTCTCATTGAACCTTAGGGATTTGACTATATTATGACTTATATTTCTTTCTTTTTTTTTTTTTTTTTTTGAGATTGTATTTTTTGTTTGTTTGGTTTTTCGAGACGACAGGGTTTCTCTGTGGCTTTGGAGCCTGTCCTGGAACCAGGCTGTAGCTCTTGTAGACCAGGCTGGCCTCAANCCCCCCCCCCCCCCCCCCCCCCACTGCTGGGATTAAAGGCGTGCTCCACCACCACCGGCTGAGATTATATTTTTAATTACAACCTTTTTCTCTTCCCTTTCCTCTTTCCAGACCCTCCCTTACATCACTCCCTGCTCTCCTTCAGATTCATGGCCTTTTCTTTTTATCAGTTGTTACTATAGCCATATATGTACTTGTATCTATGTATATAGCTCCATATGTTAACTCCATATAATGGTTCTTTTATGTCTGTTGCCCAGGATGAGCGTTTGTTATTAGACAACCAATTAGTGTGCTTTTGTCCCCAGAGGGCCCCCTCTCCCCCACCTTTCTACTTAGCAGCCTGCAGTTCTTTGTGTAGGGTTGGGGCCTCAAAGGCTTTCCCCATGTGACTTTGCACACTTTGGTGTCCTTTTTGGGCAGTCCTGTTGGTGAGACTCTATGGATGTAACTTATTAGGAGACAGGATCTCACAGCATAGCCCTGGTCATCTGGCTCTTAGAATTCTTCCACCCCTCTGAGCCTTAGCTGCGGGAGTGTTTTCTAGATGTGTTAGCTGAGACAGGGCTCCGTGACTGCACATTGATTGGTCGTTGTCTCTGTCAGGCTAGACTGTCAGGATTTTCCTTGTGTACTGCCTTGATTGGAATTTCACTTCAGAAATTTATTTTGAGCATCTTCTGTGAAAATGTATTTTTGTATTTCTAATTGAAGAATTTGGAAATTTTTCATAATTTATATAAGAAATGTAATGTCTCCAATGAAGAATGAGTATTTGTAATAGACATTTCTTAACTTATTGTTACTAAGACCCATTAATGTGCACTAGTATACAAAATAAAACTGCAAGAGTCCTTAGGGTTGCATGGCTGTGTGCATCATCAGCATGGCTGTGTGCATCATCAGCATGGCTGTGTGCATCATCAGCATGGCTGTGTGCATCAGCATGGCTGTGTGCATCATCAGCATGGCTGTGTGCAATCTTTCCCATCTCACACTAACTGGGCCTAAGCCTACTTAGTGTCCAGAGCTTTTGAGATTGGGTGTGTTCAGGTAGACAGTATCTTCTGTAGAACAAGAAAGTATTTCTTCTCTCTCTCTTTTTTTTGTAGAGTGTCACTGTGTAATCCAGGTTACAGGCGTGAGCCCCTTCTGCCCATACTTTTCATTATAAAATTAATAATATACTAAATGTACATATTTATGAGATTCAGTGTGATATTTCAACACAGGTATACCCTATATAACAGAGCAGAACACTGCTTTATCTGTTACTTCCACAACCACCACAGCATCCACCATTTTTGTGTGGTGAGAATGAAGTTCTCTCTTCTGCCTGTTTGCAGTATTTAACTAAGTGTTAACCATAGTCACCCTCCTGTACTACAGAACATTTCCAGTTATTCCTCTGTAATTCACTCTCTCCAGCCCGATAACTACCATTCTGTGCTTTGCCAAGGCCCCTTTAACTTACACATGGAAATGAGAACACGTAGTCTGTGTCTTTCTTGTTTGCTTCTGCTTCTTTTATGCGGTATTTTATATTTTAACACTTAAAGAAAAATTGAACTGCATTAAAATGAGATACTTAGTTTTGATGGTTTGTATAATTTACGGATAATTCTGAAAGTAAAGACAGTTGTTAGTCTGTTTAGGTTGGAGCTCACGGCTAACCTGATTTTAACAGATGAAGTGGTTTTCTTTATTTGTAAGGTTTTGGTGTTGATCGTAAACTAGTTTTGTTTGAATTTATTAAGGACTTAACAGGATGAAACATTAATGGAAGGTTCCTTTATTATCACCCTCCTTTACAGACCTGACCAGCCCCGAATAACCAAAGATGTGATTTGTTTCCATGCAGAAGATTTCTTAGAAGTAGTTCAACGAATGCAGTTAGATTTACACGAACCTCCACTGTCCCAGGTAAAACCAAAACTTAAAATAATCATCATTTTCACTTAGATTTTGTTGTGCAAGTCTTACCTCTATTTTTTTTTCCAGTGTGTTCAGTGGGTTGATGATGCAAAACTTAATCAGCTGCGGAGAGAAGGCATTCGCTATGCCAGGATTCAGCTGTACGACAATGACATTTACTTCATTCCCAGGAACGTTGTTCATCAGTTCAAGACCGTCTCTGCCGTGTGCAGTTTGGCGTGGCATGTTCGACTTAAGTTATATCACGCAGAGGAGGACACTTGTCACGAAACATGCATGTCATCAGGTCCTAAGTCATCCGTTCTCGAACCTCACACCGGCAACATCCTTTGTGCTGTGAACCAAACCTCATCAGACTCTGTGTTTTCAGACAAACTTCCTTCTAAGTATGAATCCCAACAGATTAAACATGAACCTGTTGCCCCTACAAGAACCAAGGAAGACCCTTTGAGAGTTACCATAGCTGAAAAGACTAGAACCCTGGATAGCACAGAAGGCAAAACTGTTAAGACGAAGTTGGATCATGTTCAGTTTTCAGGTTTCCAGATTGACGTGGAGTCTAAATTTGAAGACAGTAACAAAGACTTCAGGGAAGAACTGTGTCCTGGAAGTCTCACTGATGTAGTTGATACACGGCAACAGAGTTCTGTGCACTCAAATCAAGACAAGAACGATAATGACAATTTGTGCTGAATTTGTACATTGTGTTTAAAATTCCTTTTTAAAGATAATTTGTAATAACGATTCATGAAATCTGAAAGCGAGCCCAGGAAGTGCTCTCGTTGGTTACAGCGTAGTTTATGTAGCTTCGTAACATTCCGCAGTGCCTGTCCGTGACTGAATCCGCGCACTAGGGCCCGCCGCACTGTCACCATTGCCGGTCACATCAAAGGAGTCTGAGTTTTAGGTTCAGAATGGAGCTGACAAAAATCACATAAATATATTTTTTGTAATATGAGCCAGAATTCTTTTTTGACAATTTAAGGTTTTCCATAGAGCTTATTTATATCGACGTTTCCTTTGCTGTCAAGTGTGTCAGCATTGTATGTACATAGCTTTCAGAAGTCTTTAGTATGATCCATATTGAAACGTGAGCCCTAATAAAGGTTCATAACAATGCTTTCTGTTGAGTTTGCAGAAACAACCTGACAATTCAGTTTGTTTGATCTATGTCTCTGTTAATGTATACACATGGGGGAGGAAATGGAGGAAAATGTATGTGCTCAAATCTAGTAAATATTTAAATTTCCCATATTGTACAAACCTTCAAAGAACCAGGATTCAGTTATGAAAGCATATACATATATATAATATATTGTGTGTTTGTGTGTGTGTGTACACACATGTGCGTGTATTTTGGGATGTATATTATGTATATTGTTTTGCACAGTTTCTTAAATTGATGGATATATGAAAATTCCTAGTGCTACTTTCTGGAATAAATCTTAAAATATTTATGTTCAACAATAAGAAAATAATTAATAGTTAGAAGTTGGGAGAAACTAAGAATGTTGATGTTTTTATCCCTTTAATTAATGAAGTTACGTGGCCAGATTCTTTAGCCCTAGTGTAATCTTTTTCCGGGTGATAGAAATTTCTCTTACTAAAGGGCACCTGTATGTTTAATAATAGCTGAGTGAAAAACTGGCATGCACAAAGTTGAATTATGGGCAATTAAAAGGCTTATTTTACAATTTTCCATGCTACAAAAACAAATTTTTAAACAGAGGCGATGATAGTGACTCAGATGTAACAGCACCGTCAGCTCGTCTTTCTCGGGGCCTCTCCCCGGCCCGCCAGGCCAGTGTCAGGCGTAGCCTCCTAGAGCTCTGGCGCGGCCGCTGTGTATGGGCGCGAGGTGCGTAGGGAAGTCTGCACAGCCTCGGTCTGCTCCACTTGGATGCCTGTGTGCGGGGGGGGGGGGGGGGGGGGGGGGGGGGGGGGGGGGGGGGGGGGGGGGGGGAGAGGGGGGGGGATGGGGGGATGGAAGGAGCTCTTGCATTGCAAACGTTTTCCTTGTATTATCCTGGGTCCCTGTCTTGACTGACGACTTTCAGCCAGCTTTCCTGCTCTGTGCTGCGCTGCCTTTCGGGAGACTGCCGTTTCCGTTCCGTGGGCTCCATTTTCACCGCCCATGCTTTGTATGTGGTGAGGAACCAATGAGAATCAACGGTAGCAACAGTGATGGCTAACGAAGATGGGCAGTGAAACAGGACATCTTGGTGGCTCACAGGAACTCAGCTTGTAGTCTGGACATTTCATGGAGAGGAGTTCAAAGTCATGACTGTAAATAAGGGTTTGTTCGTTCTCTGTGTAACTGGCTGGCTTTCACTGCACTTACTAAGCCACTTTAAGCTGAATTTAGGGTTCTTCATCATCTTTCTGGGGAACAGATTCCTAATAAACGAGTGCTAAGACTAGGAAGGGATACTGTTAAGACCTGGATTTTAGGGGTGATATCTTTACCACGGTGTGTTTGTTCCCAGTCCCCTACAGTAGACACTCTGAGGTCGTACTGCAAGGAAACACTGGTAGGTTGTTCCCCAGATAGATGAGCCTACGGTTTTCCCTTAAAGGAGTGCATGTTTCTTATGTAGCCCACAGTCAGTTACCCATAATGTAAAGGTTTAGTTGATTGTCAAATGCATACACCTCTGTGAAGGTGGGGTATGAATAACCAACGTGCTCAAGAGTTCAAGTTAAAGCCTTACAGACTTGAATCATGCTTATGCCCCTGGTCTTACGGGTTCCTTTTTAAAAATCCTCTTCAGATGCCATCTGAGAACTTGCTGAACTGAGAACTACCTTTGTTACACACAAATACCTATTTTAATACTGCATATTAGTGGTTTTTTAGTTAGTATACTCTTCATTCTCCATGTGAAATAAGTTTTTTTTTAATTTCCAATATCTTAGACCAGAACAATAAAGCACTTAAGATGCAGTTTTAATAAGGTCATATGCTATACAGAGTCATTGTTAATATGTTATTAAATAATATATAGACCTTCACTTAAAAACTTAGGTCTCTCTCTCACACACACACATACACACACATTTTCCCCTTTTCTCATTTTATTTATATCCTCTTAGCTAAGTCATATATATCCCATACTCAGGTTAGCTATCAAAAGAATTAAACATTTTTGATACTTAGTTGCAAAGTTACATAAAGCCATATATTGATTGTCTATGTTCCTATGACAAGACTACTGACCTTAATGATCAGGTTGGTGTACACAGCACTGTGTGTTGTATTATGTGTGCATTTCTGTATAAACTTGTTTGAAATAGGCTTCTTTCCGGAATGGAAGGGGTAGGCAATTGAGGAAACATTTTCTTAGGTTAAATGTTTTAAGAAATTTAATTAATGTACTCAAAATAAGATTTTCTTTTCTAAATTCAGTTCTATGGCAGGTAAGATTTTTTTGTAAATAATAAATTAGCATTGTTTGGTAAACTCAGTTTTGGGGGGGCGAAAGGGACAGTTTATTGGTATGTAAAGCACTTATTTACATTTAGGTACAGATTTGTTTTTGGCATTTGAGAGGCTATTTTCCTTGTCTTCCACCTTTCAATAAAAAAGATTGATAACCACAGTCTTCTTACCTTTGTTTTGTAATTATTTTCTTAAGTTTAACATTTTAGTCTCAGACTCTTTGCAAGTTCCGGTTTCTGTCTTCAGATGGTAAAATTCTGAAAGTGATTCTAACCTGAAAGTCTCCTTAATCTGCCTCAAGGCAGTAATAAACTTTACTTTGCCCCAAGAGAGGGAGCATCGAGGTCATTTTGGATCTTCAGTTAGGTGTGGGTTCTGGAGTGCACAGTAAGTCTCTCTGACCCGAATATCTCTATTTCAGGACAAGGATGGGCGCACCGTTGTTTTCAAGCTAGGTCGTTAAGTGACATGGTGAACTTTATATTTATTTGCTCGAGTGGTAGGAAAAGCTCTTATTCTTTCTCTAGCCTGATTATAACTAGTATAACTAGATATGAAAGCGACATTGAACTGGTTTTAAAACGGATTGCTTATTTAATGAGAACACGATGCTTAATCTGGCTCTGACAGCCTACCTCAGGGAGTGACTGGGATGGCAGCCCTTTCTGGTTTGCTGACTGGTCTCCCTCCCCTTTGTTGAGTTCTTGCAGAACTCAGGCCGAACATACGTGAACCCCAGAGCCACAGTCCCAGGTCTCAGACATTCTTTCAGGCTGGCTTTGCAACCCAGGCAGCCTTGAAGGCTTCCAGCCTTATTGTTTAGTTCCTGTAGATTGTTGTGTACTGCAGATGGAGAAATCGTTTCTTTCCCTGCACAAATGCGACAGTCACAGCAGACCATAGCGTCACAACTATAGCTGTGGCTGCCCGTGGAAGGTAACGCCCGGTATGCCGACTGGTGAAGGGGACGGCAGAACATGACGGATGCTCAGCACATTGCTGGCTTCCTTCAGAAGCCCTGCTAGAGCTCTGGGCCGAGGTAAAGGTGGGGCACGTCACAGACTGCCCGCAGACCACAGATGCAGGCAGTGATGGGAAACAGGAAATGGGAAGATAGCGCTACCGGCCTGGTGTTGGATGGAGAGCACTTGCTACCCACTGGGGATCCTCCCCCTCCACACTGCTCACACTCTTGTTTGTAAGAGACCCCGTCAACATTTACCTCATGTTTAGCTTTACCATTCTGAGTCGCTGCTCCTCTCTGTCCTGCCCTCTTAGACACTAATTTTGTGCTAATTCTGAGAACTGCAAATCATTAAATTCTTCTGGTAGTTTGTAAATGCTAAAGGACCGATCATTTCACTCAACAAAGAGAAATACCCATTTTCCTTTATGGCTCAGGGACGTGCCTGCCCTTCTATGAGAGGAAATGATTATGTACTTTGCTTTCCCTCTCATCTCTGCTTATTAATTTTAATTCTCATCTGCTGAACTGCAGAAAAGCAAAGTAGAAAACAGGCCAACTTTCTAAGGCTAGCAAACTTGTAAGAATCTTGAACTTTTTCACGGTGTCAACCTTCTGACTCTAATCTGACCTTGTCACCTAGAAAAGTGTCAGCATAGTTTATAGCTGTCTTGCGACACACGTGTGTGCTGCAGGCCAGACATGCTCCTATCTAATCTGAGCACAGATCTGTCCTTGGTACTGGAGAACTCTCCAGGAGTGGGCTGTTGTTTGTAGAGCTAAGCTGGGGGAAAGATGTTCATAGATCACGACTTCCATTTCATGAAGATGTCTGCTCATAACTGTTCTTATTGAGAAATACCCTTTTGCTTAGACTGAAAAAGTGCTGTCTATAAGCTACGTATCTATCATAACTCAGAGAACAGTGGCCTCTGCAGGAGCCTGCTTGTTACTTGAGGCAGTGATTATGCATCTTATAAAAAGGAACCCAGAAGGCATTTTTTCTGTAATACTATGTATTTCCCACCAACAAGCATCTTTTTTTGGGGGGAGGGGGAGGTTGTTTTTGAGACGGTTTCCCTGTAAGTTTTAGAGCCTGTCCTGGAACTTGCTCTACAGACCAGGCTGGCCTGGAACTCACAGAGATCTGCCTGTCTCTGCCTCCACCACCGCCCAGCTGCACTGTTTCTTTTTAATGTTTCTCATGAGCCAATGTTGAGATGTTATTAATGCACACATTAATCATTTCCTGTGCTGCCTTAGGTGTCTCACACAGACGAAGGTTGTACACTGAGAACCTGCCAGAGGCCATTAAACTTGTTTCATCCTCACGAATGAGCAGGCTGGTTCCTGTTGTCTTCTGCATATAATTGTTACTCATGTCTTTTCCTTTCTTGTTACAGTTGTTCTGGGAAGGAATAACTGTCACACTTTGACCCTAGGAGAGCTTATCACTAAGGCCAATTGCTTGAAGCAGGGCGGTGGTGGCGGCAATGTCTTTAATCCCCTGCACTCGGGAGGCAGAAGCAGGGGGATCTCTGAATTTGAGGCCAGGGTGGCCTACATAGTGAGTTCTAGGACAGCCGCGGTTACAGAGAGAGAAGCCAGGGATACACAGAGAAATTCTGTCTAGAAAAGAGAGAGAGAGAGAGAGAGAGAGAGAGAGAGAGAGAGAGAGAGAGAGAGAGAGAGAGAGGCAATTGCCTGAACAATTTTATCTGAAGTAAGTGATTCTGCAGCTTGTTTATTACAATGGGAATTTTATTTGAATTAATGATCTGCTCCAAAGGCCTGTTTGGATTTGTCTGACCAAGCCTAAATCCTCACTTCCAAATACTGTTTTATGACTCCTACGTTTAGATACTCAAAAATAACACTCCGTGGCCAGTTAACTGACAGGAAGACATGTGCAACGAGATGTTTTTTGGTTAGCTTTTTAATTTCAAAAGCCTAGTGTAATTTAAGCGGTCTTTGTGGTGTGTGGCTGCTTTTATTATCTTTATTTACAAGGAAGAAATGTATTAAAATAATCTTCGGGGGCCCTGGAAGATGGCTTACTGCTGAAGAGTGAAGACCCCAGTTTGGATACCCAGCACTCACGCAGGTTCCGGATTCAGGGACTACTGGCTGGGTAGTCTAGCCAACTGGCAGACTACGGAGGACAGCAGGTGTTGACCTCTGTCTTCCATACACACGCATGGATGCCTGCTCACACCAGTAGCCACCTGCACAGAAATTCTGTATTAGCAGTGAGACAAAGGGCCTCTAGCCAGGCTTTCCTCAAATTCAAAATTCTGCTCCTCTACCAGAGTGCTGAATTATGGGATGCATCATCTCACTCTCTGCCTATGGTAGATCCTTTAAAACCACCAAAATGACCACTTTAGACGCTGACAGAGCTAAAAGTGAAAACTAGGACAAAATCAGTCTCTTGAGGCTAGAGAGAGGGCTGAGTGGTTAGGAGCTCATACTGCTCTTGCAGAAGACTGAGGTGGATCCCATCACCCGAGCCAAGCATCTAAACACAGCTCCAGGCAGTCTCGACCCTCTGGCTTCTGCAAGCACTTGCACTTACCTGTACATATGCACGCGAGCGTGTATACGCACGTGCACACACATACACAAAATCCTAACAAAACAAAACAAAACCTCCCCAAAAAACCTTTTCTCCCCCTCTCTGAGACAGGGTTTCTCTATAGCTTTGGAGCCTGTCCTGTCCTGGAACTAGCTCTGTAGACCAGGCAGGTCTCAAACTCACAGAGATCTGCCTGCCTCTGCCTCCCGAGTGCTGGGATTAAAGGGGTGTGCCACCACCGCCTGGCTAATTCTAAAAAAAAACCTTAAAAGCACTTACAAGTTCAGCAGTTACGAGCACTTCCAGAGAGAGACTGGGGGTTTGATCCCTTGCCCCCCCCCCCCCATGGTCTTACAACCATCTGCAGCTCCAGTTCTGGGGACCGTGCTCTCTCTCTGGTCTCACGTGAACTCATCCAAGATGCCTGGCATTCCCATGAAGGTAAAACAAGAATTTTATCTCCAAGTTTTGAAATGCTTCACCTCTAAACTTGAGAAGTATGGCTACCTGGACTTTGGCATTGGTTAAGTTTGCTTTTATGGCAGCTGCATAGAATTTCTCAAACCTGAACACTTCAGTCAGGCACTGTCTGAGACTCCCAGAACAAAGAGGCAGAGCTGGCTCCCATGACGTAAATAGGCTCATCCTAGGCCATAGGAAGAACTCAACGTGAGCGTACCCCACTTGGAAATGCCAAACTAAGGTTCTTTCTTAGTTGGACATGAGGTTGCATCCCTAGAATATTTTCATAACCAAGTTCTTCCCTCATAGTCTAGAAGCACACATATATACCTGGTCTATACAGAGCACCGATCAGCAAACTCACAGAGAGTTCACAACTTCACGTCCTGACCACACACAAGGTGAGAGGCACAGAAAAATAACGTCAGAAACAAGCTTTATTTACACAGGGATAACAAAGATATCAGTAACTCAAATACTGAATAATTCAGCTTTGGGTTGGCTACAAGTTCCTGCCTCCACAACCCTGTTAATGGCAGCTTAGAACTACACTTGGTACTTCCCATCAGGTCTCGGTATTCTGGAAGTCAGTCTCTCACAAAGAAGACGTTATATCCAAGTTCTGTCAGAGCGCCAGCCAGCAAGGCCCACAGCGGGATGAAGACATAGGAGAGGTTCATGGTAGTGAACTGTTCCAGCCTCGCGCACAGTGCCAGGCAGAAGGCCAGCTTGAGTAACATGGCGACGAGGTACCAGGCTTTCTTTTTGATATTGTGTGACCCATGCCGGGGGTCAAAGCCAGACTTACACCGTCC
The DNA here is from genome assembly GCF_014885135.2 of Alexandromys fortis. Classification (NCBI taxonomy): domain Eukaryota; kingdom Metazoa; phylum Chordata; class Mammalia; order Rodentia; family Cricetidae; genus Alexandromys; species Alexandromys fortis. The sequence continues at coordinate 11,758,986 of NW_026067916.1, read as the reverse complement.
AGCCATTTTCACGATCAGCATGACGAGGAGGATAGTGTCAAATATCCAGACTGGAATAAAAATGAGGAACCAGTTCCAAGGGGCCTTCTCGTCCAGTTTTAACACCAACATGATCAGGAAGAGTAACGTGAAAAGCCAGGTGAGGAGTACTCTCTGAGCCAAGGACATTCTCATTTACACAGTTTCAAGAGGATGTTTCAGGGCTGAGGTAAGGGAGATACACCCTAGAAAAGAAAAAAAGCTCAGGGTGTGACAGCAGAAATCACTTCTATTCCTAGAAAAGTTGGCTGCTTCCTACTTCCCAGTCTTTCCAATTTGGAAAACACTGTCTTGTAGCAACAACCACCATTTCTGTATGCATGCAAGTATGCATGTGCATGTATATTAAAAACATTCTGTCCTGAATTGTGTGTGTGTGTGTGTGCATGCAAGTATGCATATGCATGTATATTAAAAACATTCTGTCCTGAATTGTGTGTGTGTGTGTGTGTGTGCATGCAAGTGCAGGTGCCCTCGGGCTGGAGGTGGCAGATTCCCCTGGGGCTGCAATCCTCCCTCTAGTAACCTGCAGTTCTCCGGAGGAGCAGCCTGTTCCTGGCTGCAGAGCTGTTTTCCCAGCCATTGCCATCTCTTCCAGTCCATCACTGTAGTGCTAAGATTTTAAGCATTTAAGATTTAAGTAGACACTGGGTATGAACCTATTCAAGAGCAGTTGGTTTCTTTTCAGCGCTACCCCGCAAGCCCACGCTGTGACTATTGCAACTCAGCGATGATCTTAAGCTCTCTGCACGCTTGTGAACCTATAGGCTTGCATTTAATTTCAAGAGGTGCTAACACCAAGCACCTGAGGTCAGAGCGGTGGAAAAGGCAATGCAGTTTGTAAGGGTGCAATGGCTAATATAAACTCAATGCATGAAGACTGCAAAGTTGCTGCTGGGCTAAGTAACGCAGAAGGCATCGATAATCATTGCTTCCTACATTTGTAAGATTTTCTTGCTAAACAGACCACTTAAAAAACTAGGTATTTTGTCATTACTTCATGTCTAATTATCCTATGAGAAGGATCTTTTACATCACTATTCTCTCTAAATCTACTCTAAAATACTCATTAAAAAAAAATTCAAGTCTACGTATGTCTGCATGTGTATGCCACTTGTGCAGACGCCCTTAGAGAAGAAAACGTCAACTCCTAAGACAGTTTCTGAATGTGAACACGAGCTGGCACCCCTGGTGGAGTCCCCAGCGTGAGAGGTACAGGCAGTCCTGAACAAGCTAGTGTGGGTCCTGGGAACTGAACTCAGGTCCTCTGGAAGAGCAGTAGCTTTATAAACCATCACCATCTCTCCATGACCCTTACTTTTGTTCACAATTTAAAACTTACTGTTACTCTAGGATATATCCTCAAATCTGGAAGGCCTAGGATCCACTTCTTGCCAGAATATCTTCAATTTCTCTTATTTTTTTTTAAAGGATTGCATAGGCTGAACTACAATGGTGATACAGATTCCAGTTTTACAAAAACGTCTTAATCGGGGTAAAGAGTTTATTTAGCTTTTACCACCACTCTCTCTCCAAGGGACGGTCAAAGGTGCACTCCAAGGCTGAGATTTACTCAATAGATATTTCCCACTCGAGATGGGTATTTCTGGTACACAGGAAGTAGGGTTTTTGCTCATGATTCCTGATCCACTGTGCAAACCTCCAGTTTTTGTTTTGTTTTCTCCACATGGAGATCTACTGGTCTCTTATCCTTTTATCTGCATCTAGTGATCAGTTGTGTGCAGATCGGTCCAAGGTCCATCCCTCGCCATCCGATTTCCCTTCTCCCGCTGTCAACACTCTCCCAAATGAACTCTCCGTACCCAAAGGCAGCTCCGTTTCGTAAGATCACCATTTCCGCTACAAACCCAGTGTCCTCCCAGCTGACAACCTGGCTGACTTTAGGGCGCATCAGCATTGGAACGTTAAGGGTGCTGCTCAACTATCCCGGTCTTCGGTATGCAAACGCGGTATGCAAACGGTGGTTTCGTGGGGCTGCCCTACCTCTCCCAAACCTATGCTGGAATTGAATGCGGTTTGTGCGAGATGTACCCGGTAGTCGTCGAGCCGCGGCGTGATGGGCTGAGGGTCACCCAAGCACCGGGCGGCTCGGGCGGGTACCGAACGGGCAAGGGCCGAGCTCCCGACTCACCTGGCAGAGCGGCCGGCGGGCGAGCCGAGAGGACGGCGAAGGTCGGGAAGTCCGCCAGTTTGGGTCCTCGTCCTCTTCCACCCTGGTGCCCCCCATGAAAGCCCCAGCCGCTCACATAATTAGGAGAAGGTAGAGTTCCGCCTCTCCGAACCGCCGCAGCGGAGGCCCAGCACAAGCCAGGGCCCCGCCCACATCCGGGGCCGTTCCCGCCGCCCTTGGCCTATGCCGAAGCACGGAGCGGACGCTGGCCGCCTCTCTTCGGCACCTCCCCACCGGTCATTGGTCCGTTTAGCCGCCAGTAACTGATCAGTTTTCCCTTGAGCCCGCCTCCTAGTTCTATTGGGTTACGAGAGCTGCCAGTCTAGGCGTCGGCCCCGCCCCGCTCGCTCGGGCCCAGCGACCAGGGGACTGAAGCGCAGACTCCCTGGCGAGCCGAGGGGCGGGGCGTCCCGGGGGCGGAGTCGGGGCGGGCGGCGCAGACTCCGTGGAGAGCCGAGGGGCGGGGCGTCCCGGGGGGCGGAGCGCGGGGCGGGCGGCGCGAGGGTGGCGGCGGCGCGCCGCCGGCGGCGGGGCTGTAGCTCTCCGGGCTCCGGCGGCGGCGCTCTCCTCGGCGCGTCCGCGCGTCTCCCAGCCGCTTCCCAGCGGCGCAGGCGGCTACGGTAAGCGCCGCGGCTCCGTGCTCGGCTGGCCGCGTGGAGGGCGTCGGGGTCACACGGGATCCCGGGGCCGTGCGGACCGGGCGGCGGGGCGGCGGGCGGGATCGGGGCGCGGGCTCCGGGGTCGGCGCGGCGGTGCCCCCAGCCGCGGGCACCTGCGGGCCCGGCTCGGCCGCGGCCCCCTCCCACCGCCGGGGCGCGGAGGCTGCGGGTCGGGGCTCGGCGCGGGGTGGGCGCCCGCGCCTCTGCGCGCTGCCGGCGTGGGGTGGCGCGGTCCCCGGTGGGCGTAGGGGGCGGCGAGTGGCCCGGGCCGGGCCCGCGCGAGGTCCGCTATCGGCGGTAGGCGCGGGCTCGCGGTGCGGGCGCCCTGCGTGCTGCTGGCGCTGCCCGCGCGGGAGGGTAGCAGCTGCTGCAGCAGCCCCAGCGCTGAAGCTGCGGATCCGGCGGTGACTGCAGAGGGGCGGCTGCCCGACTCCTGTGCGCGGGCCTTGCAGGCTGCCTGAGGTCTGCAAACAATGCGGCGGTCCTTAGGCACGCTCACCTTTCTTCTGCCTCGTGTTGACAGCCCTCGTTCTGGTATTGTTCTGGCGTTGTGCTTTCTAACTCATCCCCGCCTTGCTAACTTCGAGGGTCATTTTGCTAACTATTTTATTTTTATCCTGACAAAACCGAGGAACCGCGTTAACATGTGCGACCGGGAAAGTAGACTCTGGAACAATTAATTGATTTCCCTGTGGGTTTTCCATACGTAGGTGCTGCTGAAATTAGGTTTGCAGTTCACAATTGTTTTTGTCAGTGGTAGGTTTTGCTTACTTTGATGTTATTTTACGAGTCATACTTTTGCCTTTTTTTTTTTTTTTTGTTGCTTTAACCAAAACATTTCTCGGCTTTCTTGCCGTTTTCCCCTTCTTCTGAGTCTTTGATTATAAACTTAACCATGACTTGGCTAGGTACTTTTGTAAATTCTTTTTCCCCAAACTGGATGGACCTGCGTAAGCACCATAGTTCAAGACTTAACTTGGCAAACAGGCTGGGGATTAAAAGAGAAAGAAATGTATATTCCTCTGAGTTTTATGGCTCAGACTCCAGATGAGAGGGCTGGCGAGGTCTAGGTATACTGGGCCATGTTTGCGCCCAGAAAACAAGGTGGTCCAGTACACCCCCCCCTCCCCCTTGGAAGTGGTTTGCCTCCTGCATAGGGAAGCTGTTGAATGCCTCAGACAGTGGCTGTCTAGGTGTTAGGTGGGAAGGTTCTGATGTTTACCATATTGTAGTAGAGCCTGAAGATGTAAGCGTTTCAAGGGCAGCTCACAGCGTGGGCACTCTTGCTTAGTCAAGTCTGCAAGAGTAAATATTTTAAAGGCCAAGCTGGCACTGGGCAGTTGATCCTAAAAATAAAGATGACTTGAACAGTTTTTAAGTGGAAACTTTTTTGGCTAGTTTGTTTTTATGTATAATTGTAAGGGATTTGGAATGTGAACGGCTTCACTAAGAGAATTTATGTTAGTATGTTGAAAAAATGAAGATCAGAAAGTAGTTGGAGTATTTATGTGTTATTTAATCCAAGATTTCAATGGTAATTAGTTGATGGGTTCACTTCTAACCAATTTGGTTACAGGGACTGCATTCACCACTCCGGTAAAAATGGCTTAGGCTTGTATAAAGAGACTAATAGACAACAAATGTTGCAAAGCGATAAACTGAATCAAATTCTCTTTGTAACACTTGGAGTTCTCTTTGTAATAGACAGTGTTGATTGTTGGTGGAAACACAGGGATGGAGTCAGGCACTCTGACTGTTCTGAACAGCCGATTAAGAGGAGAGATACTTAAACAAACGCTAATATCTCTCTATTGTGAGAGAATGTGTGGAATCTGCCTGACTTTATGGAGAGTTTAAAGGACAGACATCAGCGCCAGGTGTGGTAGCATGTGCTTCTAATCCTATCTAGCATCTGAGAGGCAGAAGCAGGGGGATGTCTGGGTTGTAGGACAGCCAAGTCTACGTAGTGAGACTTTTTCCTCAAACAATAATGAAAAAAAAAAAGTTCCCAGAGGTTAAATTTACCTGTTGATCTTTCACTGTGAATGTGATCCCCACATCAGTTTCTTTATTTGTTTAGCAGAGAGGATAGAACTTCCAAGTAGCTAGTAAGAGGATAATGGGTAGAAGGTCCAGGGAGGAGCTGTCTGAGAGCCTTGGCAACCTAAACGTGTTTTCATAACAGGGAAGGAAGGCATTCCATACTGAAGGCAGTCTCAGAACATGAGTACAGACCGAGAGAATGGGAACTGTAGATTTATGTACAAGTACTCGTGAATACCAGTGGTATATACTAATTACATAGGATGTGTCTGGGCAGTGTGAGTATATCCACTTTTGATGGCTGGAAATTGCAAACCTATTACTAAATCGTCTTTGTTGCTGTGACAGAACATCATTACCAAGGCAACTTTATGAAAGAATTTAATTTGGGTTCATGGTTTTATAGGGAAAGAGTCTGCATCGGGCGGGCGGGCGGGCAGGGCGCTGTAATAGTAGTTGGGAACTTACAAGGTTTTTTGTAAACAGGGCATCTGAGTGTAGCCCCGCCCATCCTAGAACTTGCTCTGTAAGGCCCGGCTGACCCTCTTGCCACTGTTTCCTGAGTTCTGGGATTAAAGGCATGCACCACCACTGCAGGTGGAGAACTTCAGTCTTGATCCACAAGAATGAAGCAGCTGGAGACAGAGAAATTGGAAATGGCTGGGCTTTTGAAACCCCAGAACCCACCCCTGCAGCGATGCAGCTCCAACAGGGCTGTACCCCCAGTTCTTCTCAAACAGTTCCAAACTGGGGGGTGCCACACATCCAAATACACAAGCCTGTGGGGAACCATTCTCGCTTAAACTACCACATACATTAATAGAAACTATTTGTCTGTTGTGATACTTTTACCTAATACTCTTCAGTACTTATTTTCCAAGTGCCTATGCAATACATTTTTAAATGTGTTTGTCTAGTTCTAAGTTACAGACAAAGACTAACATAGCACTCCTAGAGGTGTTTACACTTACTTTATGGATTCTGTTTTGTCATTCTTTATGCCCCCAACCTCTTTACATATTTTTTTGGAGACAGACTCTCCTTGGCAGGCGTGGCTGGCCTGGAATTCCCTGAATGGACCAGACTGGCCTCGAACTCGGGTTCTGCTTTCTCTGCACCAGCACCTCCAGCCTGCTGTTTTAAAGCTAGCTTGAGATGTTTTAGGGGGGCAGGATGTTGTAAATTGGGACTTCCCTTGAAACTGAGAAAAAAGTTCCGCGCTTATACTTCTCTGGTTAGCGTGGAGCTGCACAGGCGTTGGTTTGTGAACCACCAGAAGCACATGACTAAGATTGACAGTCCATGTGATGTTTGGGACAGCTGCGTTTGCAGTTCAGGTTCTTAGTGCCATGCAAGTGGATAACATGGTTTTTAAAAAAATCCAGAGACTAGTTTGCAAATAAAAATGCTGATTGCAGGTGGTTTTTATGAGCATTAGGCAAGAAAGAGAATCTGCTGGGTTTAATTCTCGGCAGTGAACACGAGCCGGGGCAGGAAATGACTGTGGTGAAGACCTACCTGATGATAATCACAGCTTGATTAGATGTGACATTTAATGAGAGGAAGTAAAGAGGAGAATGCAGCTTTCTGGTCGTTAGCTCATCTGCAGGAATTTTGAGAAGTAGTAGATCATAAAGCACTGGATACGGGATCTGAAAGATAGACACTTATGAAAGATCTTTGCAAGGTATGTACCCTTGTTTCCGTGTTCCGTAGACCGAGGTTTAGGTCTGAATTCTGCCGTTCACTAATTCGGCAACTGTGGGTTCATTGTTTAACCTTTTTGTAGTTTGGTTGGAGTCATAAAATAGAGGTGTCCGTCTGGATAAATGTTAAAAAAAAATGTAAGTGAGAGACTGGATGCCTTGACACAGTGCTTGGCTTCTAAGACTTACTCACAAGCCAATTGCTGTAATTATTTGATTATATTGAACTCTAAAAACCAAAAAGCCCCGCTGGGTGTGATCGCTTACACTTTTAATTCCAGCACTGGGGAGGCAGAGCCCAGCAGGTTTCTGTGAGTTCAAGGTCAGCCAGGACTGCATAGTGAGGCAACCTTGTCTCGGAAAAATAAAAGGAACAAGGGGGAAAACTCTAAAGATAACAAAACCGAAAATGGCAAAGAGAAAAATAACTCAAGCTATAGTCTGCTGAGTCACTCATAGGCAGAGTTCAGTGAAGAATTACTGCAGCAGCGTGCTCTGTGTGTTTGTGTGTGTGTGTGTGTGTGTGTATATATATATAAAAATGAGTGTCTCACAGTAAGTAGTCAGACTCTCGAGAGCACATAGTTAATTCTTACGGCCCAGAACAGAATCACCGAGCTCAGGTCTCGCAGTGTGAATAAAGCAGACAGGCAAAGGGACTTGTTTTTCCTCACATCCCTTACTCATTTCCCTCCTAACAGACTTTAGTCTGTGTGTGAGGCTAGGCCAGGTGGCATTGGGTGTCCTCCTCAGTCACTCTTCATCTTACTTGTTGAGATAGGGTAGGGTGTCGCTGGACTTGGAGCTCCCCCGGGCCCTCCTGACTATGAACCAAGCGATGTGATGGCCCTGCAGGTGCACTGCACCGAGCTTTATTGCTTGGGTTTTAGGATGCTCAGGCTTGCAGGACAGTAGTAATTAAATCATCTCTGTGGTTGGTTGTTTTTTTTTTTTACTCTTGGATTTTTGGGGGGCCCTCCACCCACCTCCCAAAAATCACACACAAAGACTTATTTCTTATGAATGCCCAGCCTTAGCTTCCTTGTTTCTTGCCAGCTTTTCTTCAATTGTCCTGTCCACCTTTTGCCTCTGGGCTTTTACCTTTCTCTATTTTCGTATATCCTTTCTTTCCTTCTTATTCCATGTCTGGCTGTGTGGCTGACCCCTTGGGTCCTTGGTCTTGCTCCCCTCGATCCCAAATTTCTCCTCTCCTTTATTCTCTGTCTGCCAGCTCCACCTATCCTTGCTCCTGCCTTGCTATTGACTGTTCAGCTCTTTATTAGATCAGTCAGGTGTTTTAGACAGGCAAAGTAACACAGCTTCACGGAGTAAAACAAGTGCAATTAAAAGAACGCAGCACATCTTTGCATCATTAAACAAGTGTTCCACAGCATAAACAAATGTAACACATCTTAGAATAATATTCTACAGCATATCTCCCAGCCCCTTGTTCTTAGATCCACAATAGACACAGCCATTATTTCATTTTTAAATGTTTGGTTTTTTTTCAAAGAGAACTTTATTATTGTGTCTGCGTATGATACATGAGCGTGGGTGGGTCACAGCTGTGTGTGCAGGTCAGAGGGCACCTTTATGGATTTGGTTCTCTCCTTCCCCCTTTCCGTGAGATTCAGGGATCCATCGTAGGAAATCAGCTTGTGTGGGTAGCACTTTCCGAACGCTGAGCTTTCTAGCTGGTCCTTGTTCTTCTGCTGCGGTGATGAAGCTCCATGGCCAAGGCAGTTTACGGAAGAGGTTGCTGGGGTTTACAGTTTCAGAGAGTGAGTCCGTGGCCATCCTGGCAGGGCACATGGGTGGCATGCAGGCCAGGTGTTGGAACAGTAGCTTAGAGCTTATGTCTCAAGCAGGAGTGGGGGAGAGAGGAAGAGGCAGCTCTGAACTGGGAATGGCGTGTGTTTGGAAACCTCAGACTGGGGACCAAGCATTTAAACATGGGGACCATTCTCATTCAAACCAGCACATTCCGCCCCCGGGCTCCCATACACTTGTAGCTAGCTGTATCATAATGCACAATGCACTGAGTACATCTTCAGAAGTCAAGGGAGCTTATAGAAGTTTATTGGGGTCTTACGGTTTCAGGAGGGTTGGTGAGGAGAAGCATTTGCAGCAGGCAGGCATGATGCTGAAGCTGGTGCCGAGAGCCACATCTCATCCTAAGTACAGGACACAGAGACAGCTAACCGAGAAGAGTGGGGGCCTTTGAAAGCTCAAAGTCCGGCCCGAGTGATACAGCTCCTCTTTTCGAAACGGTTGCATCAGCTGGATACCAACCATTGAAGCCTGCGAGACTGTGGGCAGTTCTCACCCAGAACACCACAGCCTTATCTTTAATAGAGTGTTTTATTCTTTAACAACTTCATGTAACCTCAACTGCGTTCTCCCGTGTGCCCTTGACCCCATCATGTTTGCGTCTGCTTTTTCTTTTGTTAACCGACCCTGTCTAGTTAGTGCTGCCTGTTGGAATGGCAACCCGTCTTGCTCTTGTGTAGGTGACCTTAGCTGGAGTCAGTTTATGGGTTGACAGCCATCCATGTCCAGGGGACAGTGGTCCTCCTAGTCCCTGACTCTTCCATCTCCTGCTCCCTCTTCTGTGTTTCCTGAGCCTTGGGCACAGACTTTGCTATGGATGTCCCATTTAGGGCTGGGCACTCAACAGTCACTTATTCTCCACTTTGACCAGTACTTTGAATGCTTACCACCTCCTAGGAAGCTTTATGTCCCAAAGTTGAGGACAGCACTAATCTGTGTAGTAGGGAGACCCCTGGCTCCTGGCTGCCCAGACCCGAAACAGTCACTCAGAAACTGTCATTTGAATCACCGCTTGGCCAATAGCTTAAGCATATTTTTAGCTAGCTCTTATATCCTGAATTAACCCATCTCTATTAATCTGTGTGTCACTATGTGACTGTGGCTTACCAGCAAGGTTCCATCTGGCCTCTGTCTCTGGAGGGGCTACATGGCTTCTCCTTGACTCCGCCTACTCTCTCTCTCTATATCTTTTGCAGCCTGGCTATATTCTGTTAAGCCATTGGCCGAAAGCAGCTTCTTTATTCATTTACCAATAAAAGCAACACATATACCAAACCTGAGTGTATAAAAGAAATATTTAGACGGTAGTTGGACAACATGAGCATTCAGCAGAAACCCTAGGGCCTGTTACCTACTTAGCCATGGGCTTTGGATCATGTTGGCGATAGCAGGTGCTGATTCTTCTTGTGGAGTAGGCCTCAGGTTCATTCCTTCTAAGACCTCGGTGCCAAGCCATTAATAATATAATTGTAGAGGCTTTAATGGCAAGGGATCCCTGGTGACAGAGGCTAGTTAAACTGTGCGTCTCCTGAGTGTTTACATCGTACATCCCTTTGCTTGCTTTTGGGTGCTGAATATACATATGTAAAATTTGTTGAAAAGCAAATTGGCCTTGTTTTTCTCTTGTATTCCCTGACAAGAACCTGGATGGTTCTTTTACTATGCCAGCTGAAAATTGTGGAGTATCTTTATTCTTATCTCCCATATTTTCTGTGTCGAATTATTTACTACATTTGATTATTCTCGCTACTAACTATTTAACCATGCCCTGTCTCAGTACCCACAACTGAAAAACAAGAGACCAAACCAAACCCCTTTGCCTGAGTTGGTTTAGGCCCCCATCATCTTTCAAGTTAATCTTGTTAATTTCTTTTTCATTTAGTCTCTTAGTAATCAATTTTTGTCTGACATGAAATGTGCGTGTGCCAGTTACACAAGTACCAGATCTCTCCATGTACTTTGAGTCTCAGCAGTTTGTGCGGTTATCCTTCTGGGTCTGGAAGTTTCTTTCAAGGGAGAATTTTAACTCCATGTTAATGCTTTTGTTGTTGTTGACAAATGGCTAGCCAATTTATTTCTTCCTCACTGAGCATCGATGACTTGCTTCTCTGAAGGGATTGGTTCATCTAGTCATATTTATTTCTTCCTCACTGAGCTTCGATGTCTTGTTTCTCTGAAGGGTTTGGTTCATTTATTGTTAAATTCACAGGCATAATTAGTGCTCCTAAGCTTTTTAAGGCCTGTGGGGTCTGTCGTCAGCTGAGCTCGGTAGCACATGCGCTTGGGAGGCAGAGGCTGGCAGATCTCCGAGTTCGGGCCAGCCTGGTCTATGTGGCTGCACAGGGAAAAAGATTATCTAAAGGGAGTGGAGGTGTTTCTGCTCCTGGTCTTGACTCTGGGAATCTGTCTCAGGCCTGCACCCCCGGTGGGCTCTGACTAAGGTTTATCTGTTGTTGACTATACCAATGAAACAGCCTTTGGTTTCCTGTTGATTTTTTTTAATACTCATCATCAGTGATTTATATTCCTTATTATTTCCTGTCTGCTGTTTATTTACCTTGAATTTTGTTTCTCTCAACTTAATTGATATCCTGAGCTGGAAGCTTAGCTCATTTAAAATTTTTATCCTCCTGCAAAATAAAAGTTTAGTTTTATAAGATTCTTTTTAAATGGTGTTTTTTTTTATTTTTAAGACATTCCTATGTGTACCTATTGTGTGTATCGGGCATATTTTTACCTCACACCTTGCTGCTCTCCCTGTTCACTTTCTTGGTGTGTGTGGGTGTGTGTTTGAGTGTGAGTGCACGCTTGTGCCGAGCACATATCTGTATAAAATCTAGCACCCACAAATAATAAACATACTTGTTTTGTCAGAGATTGGCCTAATCTATTAGTGTGATTAGTTGCATCCAGTAAATGATAGAACTTTGTTCTTTATGGCTAAAAGTGATTCCTTTACGAACATTTGTCCAATTTTCTTACCCGTTTTTCTACTACTGGACAACTAAGGAGATTGCATAATTTAGCTCTTGTGAGTGGTACGGCCGCAAACACTGGTGTGCAGTCTGTGTGATGCTGCCTGGGAGTCATGTGGGTGTGCACTCAGGATGATGTAGCTGACTGTGCAGAGGACGCGTGCGGATTCTTAGGAGCCCTCCACACCGGCTTCCAGTGACGAGACCATGTGCGTCTCCACCCTTGGCCACAAGTCCCTTCTGTCTGCGTTTGCCGTTCTTGTTTTCCTCACAGCTGACGTTCTGACGGGAACAAGGCGGGATCTCAGTGTGGCTTTGATTTGACGGCAAGTGAAGCAGAACAGTTTTTCATGTTTATTTCATATTTTTTAAAGAACTGTCATCACCTTCTCTAGATACTGTTGGTAATTTGAGCCCACAGATTTTGGTATCTTACATCTTTGTTTCCTGTTTTTTTATTAAGATTTTTAATCATTGGGCTGGAGAGATGGCTCTGTGGTTAAGAGTGCTGACTGCTCTTCCAGAGGACCCAGGTTCAATTCCTACCCACCCACATGGCAGTTAACAGCTGTCGGTAACTCCAAGATCTGACACCCTCAGATAGACATACATGCAGGCAAAACACCAATGCCAATAAAATAANCCTCAGATAGACATACATGCAGGCAAAACACCAATGCCAATAAAATAAAAATAAATAAATTATTAGGAAAATAAATATAAAAAAAAGATTTTTAATCATTTATTTTGTGTGTGTTGTCTGCACGCGAATGCACGTGGGATGTCCACAGGCAGGAACGGGCACTGTGCGTGAGCCAGGATAACTGTAGGACTTGCTTGTCTCTCTCCTACCTTGTGAGTTCCTGGGGTCAACTCAGGTTGTCAGGCTTGGTGGCGAGCGCTGTTACCTGCTGAGTCATCCTGCTGGCCCCAGTTTAATTTTAGTAAGGCATTTTATTAACCCTCAGCATGATCCTGTCTGTTTATTGTGGATTAATTTTGTTTTCGAAATGGTCTCATTTTGTAGTCCTGATTGATCTGGAATTTGTGGTAATCTTTCTTACTCTCTTTGAAAGTGCTGAGATTACAGGCGTGTCCCACTACACGGGCGTGGTTTAGCCGTGCTGAGATTACAGGCGTGTCCCACTACACTGGCATGGTTCTGGTTTACATGATTCGTGTGCTCTTGAAAAGAGTCCTGTGTGGAGTTGTGGACAACAAGTGAAGCCAGCGTTAACTCTTTACTACCATTTGGGTTTTGTCTTTATTCTTGTACTCAGTGTTAAGGGTGTTGAAACCTTTCACTGTGGACTACTTGGTTTCTAGCACTTCTTTCTGTCTTTGCCTACTGCATTTTGAAGCTCGGCTGCAGTGTGCGTTCATGTATCTTAAGTTTCATGATCTCTGAGTGAATTGGATCCCTTTCTCCAATTAGAGTTAGGGTTAGGGTCTCTCCTTATTTCTGATGATGTACTTGTCTGAAATCTACTCTCTATGGCCTGTGAGCTTCTTTTGATTACTATTAGTGTAGAATATTATTTTAATTATTTTTGGTTTTTGATTTATCTTATTTTTCTCAAGACAGAGTTTTTCTGTGTAGCCCTGGCTATCCTGGAATTTGCTCTGTGGACCAGGTTGGCCTTGATCAGAGATCTTCCTGCCTCTGCCTCCCTGGTGTTGGGATCAAAGGCCTGTGCCACCATGCCCACTTATTGTTTAAATTTTTAGATTTTACTTACTAATTTGAGTATTTATATATAGATGCATGTGTATGTGTCTTGTGTATGTGTACACGTGTGCGGAGGCCAGAGGTCCTTGTCGGGTGCTTTTCTCAATAACTTTTCCACCCTGTTTTTTGAGACAGGGTTTGTTGGTTAGATTGGCTGGTGATCACACACCAGGCCCAGAGATTTATGTGTCTAAGTGAGTTCCTGGTGGTAGCATCTTAATGTTGGCATGCATTTTAAATTCACTTCATTATTTCTTCTGTTTAATTTGGACCATTTTCAATTATGGTTGTGATGCTGTTGGTTTGAAATCTTATCTTACTTTTCTCTTGTTTTTATTGAGATAGGGCCTCTCTGTGTAGCGCTGACTGCCCTTGCTTCCCTAGTGCTGGAAGCTGAGAATTGAACTCAGGTCTTCAGCAAACACAGTACATGCTCTGAACTGCTGGGCCACTTTCCATTCCTTTCTGAGGTGCTGTGTGTCAGACCAGGGCACGGTGTCTGCCACGTCATAACAGCCGTGTCCCCAGCTTACTACATTTCTTTATCCCAGTTTTCCTTTCTTTCTAAGTGTTTTATACGCACACTCACACGCAGAGCTGCATATATATTCTTTTCTCCTAAATACTTCCCCCCTTTATTCATAGTGCCTTTTTTAAACACAATTATCACATGTGCTCACTCATAGATGGTTTTTAAACACAAAGCAAAGAAATCAGCCTACAAACCACAATCCCAGAGAACTTAGACAACAATGCGGACACTAAGAAAGACTTAGATAGATCTAATCTACATGGGAAGTAGAAAGTAGAAAAAGACAAGATCTCCTGAGTTAATTGGGAGCATGGGGACCTTGGGGGAGGATTGAAGTGGGGAGGGAAGAAGTAGGGAGGGGAGCAGAGAAAAATGTAGAGCTCAATAAATATCAATAAAAAAACTGAAAAAAAAAGAATACTCAGTATGACTTCGGATTAATTTTTTTATGTGTGTGTGTACATGTATGTGTGTCTGTGTGTGCGTGTATGCGTGGAGCACGTGTACAGGCAGAGACAACTTGCAGGAGTCAGTTCTTTGTGTACTGCCTCCTGGGTTTGGACTTCAGTTCTCAGGCTTGGCCACAAGTCCCTTAACTCTCAGCCTCTCGCTGGCTCTGACTTCGGGTTTTGAAAAGTGCTGACGTGGCTGTTAGGGCCTGTCATTTGATTTGTACAGAGAATGTTCATTCTAGTGAGGAGAATGTGCATTGGACTGATGTTGAATGGCAGGTGTTTCCTCGAGCTGTGGGTCTTGTTTGACGACCTGTGCACTGGTGAGAACAACCGTGCTCCTGCAGCCTTTTTTCTCTCCCTTCTGGCCAGTCACTGTGCAGTCACCTGTATTCAGAACCGCCGTTGCTTCCCCTGGATTGACCTTCTCTTGTATCAACCTTCTTCGGCTCTCTCTTACCAGTCCCCTAGGCCTGTTTCTGTCAGCTAAGAGAAGCCTGCTGCTCAGGCTTTTTAGGGTCCCATCTGTGTGGAATATCTTGCTCCGTCATCTCACTCCAGTCTCTTTCCCTTTACAGGCGGAGGGAGGTACATTGGGTCTTGTTTGTTTTCAGTCACTTAGTTACTGTATGTGTGTATGCCTGGGGAATAATCCACCTCACTCAGATAATGACTAGGGAAGGTCTTCCTGCTGTTTGGAGACCACTGTGTGCCTTTTTCTAGTTTTATTGCAGTACCTTTTGCTTCTCTTACTGTTTTCTTTTACAGCGACAGGATTTAGTCAACTGCAGTATTTTGATTCCTTGTTTGTTTTTTTTTCTATTGTTGATTTTTCTTTTGTGGTTGCTGAGGCTTATAAAAACAATTTTGATTATAACTTTCTATTTTGAAATAATAACACTTGAACATTGTACAGAATAGGAATGAACTAGAGAACAAGAAAACATACTAATGTGAAAACCACATTTTTATTTCTTTTCTTCCCTCAGTTTGAATTTTAGATAGCCTGTTTTGCATCTTTCTATATCACGTTTTGCGTGTTAATATAGCAACTTTCTTGATTTACGTAGTATGCATATCTACCAGAGCAGTCTAAGTTTGTCTTCCCAAGAGTCTGCATCCAAGCTCTTACCTTAAACAGGCAGAGTGAGATGATCAGAGTCTGTAAACTAGCGTTCTTATACTACTGTTTGCTAGTGTACACTCTGTAAACTAGCGTTCTTACACCATTGTTTGCTAGTGTACAGAGTCTGTAAACTAGCGTTCTTACACTACTGTTTGCTAGTGTACAGAGTCTGTAAACTAGCGTTCTTACACTACTGTTTGCCTAGTGTACAGAGTCTGTAAACCAGCATTCTTACACCACTGTTTGCTAGTGTACAGAGTCTAAACTAGCGTTCTTACACTACTGTTTGCTAGTGTACAGTCTGTAAACCAGCATTCTTACACTACTGTTTGCTAGTGTACACTCTGTAAACTAGCGTTCTTACACTATTGTTTGCTAGTGTACACTCTGTAAACTAGCTTTCTTACACCACTGTTTGCTAGTGTACAGAGTCTGTAAACTAGCGTTCTTACACTACTGTTTGCTAGTGTACAGTCTGTAAACCAGCATTCTTACACCACTGTTTGCTAGTGTACACTCTGTAAACTAGCGTTCTTACACCACTGTTTGCTAGTGTACAGAGTCTGTAAACTAACGTTCTTACACCACTGTTTGCTAGTGTACAGTCTGTAAACTTGCGTTCTTACACTACTGTTTGCTAGTGTACAAACGCTCACATTTGCGCTGTAGAACAAACGAAGTTCCAGGATCATGTGACGTTTGATTGGCACGTCTCTGGCTTCCTTTAAACAACAGAATAATTCTCGGATCTGTATTTGTATCTCGTGACTGATGCTTTTAAAGCTTCGAGGCCGTTATTTTGCCGAACATCTTCCTGTATTAGCTCGGCTGATGCTTCTTCATGTTTATAATCGGGATCTTGGGGCAGGAGTACCTCAGACACGATTCTGTTTTCTCTTAGTATATGAAGAATCGAATGCTGGAATAATACTTCTGATTATTTGGTTGAGGAGCTCAGCTGGGTTTCTCCATCATAGCTCCACTTTGTTTTGTCGTTTCTTTTCCAGAGACAGGGCCTTCCTACCATGTCCTCGGGCTGCCTGACCTCCCCAGGTGGCCCAGGCTGAGCTCTCACTGGGAAGCCTCCCCCTTAGCGCCTGCAGCGCAGAGACCAGGTGTGTGCCGCCACATCCTGTACTAAGGTGGTTTTCCCTCGTTTTTTTTTTTTTTCTTGTAATATCCTCTGTCTATTCTTTGGCAGTTTCACACATGTACACTGATCTCTTTATCAAACCCAGCTCTGCTGTTCTCCTGTCACTGGCTCTCTCCGCCTTCACAGCCAGTCCATGTTTCATTTTGAGATTGTGTAGTTATCTTATTACTCTTGAACATACTTGTTGATTGTAATAAGTTATTCTTCTGTGATTACACTATTTAAAAATAATTGTCAGATGGTTTTTTTCCTAATTCTGATTTATGTTTACTAAAATTTAATAATGGCTTAAAAATTTAAATTGCATTTGCGTATGTATCTTGTCTGTTAGGAGAATGGTGTGCACGCGGAAGTCAGAAGATAACCCATGAGAGTCGGTCCTTTCCTTTCACTCCGTGGGTACCAGGGCTCAACCTGAAGTGGTCAGGCTTGGTGGCAAGCATCTTTAACCACAGATCCACCTTGCCTGACCGGAATCCTTATAATAAAGTAAAACTTCTCTTTGATACTCAGTGTTAGTGTGGACTCATTGATGGATAATTTCTGTGCCAAAGTTTCTGTGAGTCTTGGCACATTTTCTTATAAGTCAGCAAGATACTCTAGGATCGCTCGGTACTGGCTGTCCCGGCCCTGGAGACAAGTGTTTCTATAAGGGATGTGAAATGGGTTTAGAGATTTCATTGCTACTGAGGAGTCACTGCTGCTAGGTCTGCCCAGCGGACACAGTTAAATGGATATGATATGCGGGGATGGCCTGAAAGAAATCGTGAAGCTGAGTATGTATTTACAATGTGGGAATTGTAGCTACAGCGCCAGCCGTTTGGGAGACCTCCTCTGACACACTGCAAGTGTGAGGTTTATGGGATCTTGTTACAGAAAAATAATAAAGAGGGCTGGAATTCAGTCTACTGAGCCCTGAGTTCATTTCTCAGTTCTGAAGAAAGAAAGAGCCAACTCGACTATTCTTCAGATGACGAGACATTCTTGAGACAAAATAATTGCTTTGTTGATCAACCCGATTCTAGGAATGGCCTAGATTTAGAGGAAGGCAACCAGACGGGAAAGGCTCTGGCTGTCCTTGCAGCTCCGGGGAGATGTGTGCTGGCTTCCGTTGTCTGTGCCTTCGGAGATGTTCTGACGTTGGCCGTGGGCGCAGAGACTCTACCAGTGTCCAGCAGGCTTTGTAAAGGTGGTCCTCCCGCATTCCCTGCCACGGTGTCCCTCAGCCTTCGTCGTCTGCTCCTTGCCTCGGTCACTTCGCGGAGCTTTCTCCAGAGTTCGTTTTAGTGATCTCTCTCCTTGTGCTTTATGACCCTGCTTTGACTTCAGCTGCTTTATAAGGGAGTGAAGTTAAATGCCCATGTCTAGTTTGCCATCTTTTCTCCTAAAGTTTGAAATATTTAATCTTCTTCTTACGTTAGTGGGGAAGATGGCTTTGTGGATAAGCGTGCTTGCTGTGTAAGAACGAAGCCTGAGTACAGACACCAGTCCCTCTCTAAGTGGCCGGGTGTGACGCTTCTCTGGGACCCTTCTCGAAGAATAAGACGGAGAGTGACAGAACAGGAAAATCCGTGTCCTCCCCTGGCCTCCTGTGCATGCACAGATATGCACACCACATACATGTGCTCACACAACATGCATGCAACATACACTAACACACATACATGTGCTCACACACAACATACACTAACACACATACATGTGCTCACACACAAGACACTAACACACATACATGTGCTCACACACAACATACACTAACACACATACATGTGCTCACACAACATACACTAACACACATAACATGTGCTCACACACAACATACACTAACACACATACATGTGCTCACACACAACACACTAACACACATACATGTGCTCACACACAACATACACTAACACACATACATGTGCTCACACAACATACACTAACACACATAACATGTGCTCACACACAACATACACTAACACACATACATGTGCTCACACACAACACACTAACACACATACATGTGCTCACACACAACATACACTAACACACATACATGTGCTCACACACAACATACACTAACACACATACGCACATGGATTTTCATACGAATCACTCTTGTAGTAATACAGTTATTTTAACTTTGTTGAGCATTGGTTTTCCCAGGTGAAATTCTGTAGCGGATGATCTGGGCCAAGGTGATGTGAAGTAATAGACAAGGAGGAGGGAACACTGTGGAAGAGAGACGCCTGCTAGGGTTAGGCCTTACATGTGTGTTGGGAAGGGAGACGCCTGCTAGGGTTAGGCCTTACATGCGTGTTGGGGGTGTGTGCAGTCGGAAGCACAGGGGTAGTTGGATGTGCTGATTTTGCAGTAAATCTACAGCCAGTTTGTGAAAGAAGACCTTCTGTTTGTAGCCAATAAACATTTTTCTTTCTCTTTTAGGCACTGAGAAATGATTAGATGTTTTACAGGAATGAAATCAGTGTTTTTAAGTACTGAAATGAAATAATAAAGAATGGGTCTGAGTAGTGGGGAGTGAGAAACATTGGGCATGCACCAGTTGTGTGGAGTGGGCCGGGAGGTGTCGGAACGGCTGGCTGTGTGGCGAGTCGTGTTCCTGTGTCAGACACAGGGGGGGCTGGAAGACAGACTCTGGGGCTCCCAGCTTGGAGACTGAGTGCACAGTACTGAGGACTAGGAAAAACAGCCGAGGCTTTGGGGGTGCTTTCTCGGCAGACTAATTCCCAGCTCTGTGGCGCTGCTGTTTAATATCTCGAGTTCATAGGAAGGATGGAAACCGTGTCTTTCACTTCCTTCTGTTAGAGACGACGGAAGTTAAAAGCACAGCTGCTGCCAGTTTATAGTTCCGTCTGCAAATGTTAGACTTTACTTTTTAGTTGTCTTAGTATAAAATACTGAGTTTATTTATTGAAGAAAAAAGAGGTTGAAAAGCAGATACAGTTGGGCTGGAGAGGATGTCTCATCTGGGGAGAGCCTCATCCTCACACAGACAGTACCGGGGGTATACACCTGTAATCCCAGCATCTGGAGGAGGTGGCCCAGCAGAAGTTCAAGGTCATCCTCACCTTCATAGTAAATTTGGGAGCAGCCTGGAACGTGAGCTCTACCTCAGAAGCAAAAATGAAAAAAAGTCAAACAGTGAATGTAGGAGTTCCTAAGTAATTGAGTAAGATCACGGTCTTTTCTTCCAGTAAATGAAAAAGGGGGGAATGGATGTGGGAAGATGGTGACAGACTGGGGTTGGGTGGAGAGACGGAAGGAGATACCAGATGAAGACTAAGCAACTCTGTGCTAAACGTTTAAAAAAGTAGCTAGCAAGGAAAGTGAAGTACATGGAAAGGCGATAATCTTGGTCACCTGCTCGAAGCGAGATAAAGAAGGCAGAGTCACAGAGAAGCATCCTGAGAGGCCGGGAGGCAGCTGTACAGTCAGGGAACGCTCTTGAGATGACCCTGCCCGGAAACGCTGCACAGGCAGAGCAGCATTCTAAATAGAGGGCAGGAGCCGCGGCTGGTGAAGGTGGGCTGCCTCCTGACTGCAGCCCCACACAGGGGCCCTCGTGACCCCAGGATTGCACTTAGACGTTAGCTCTCTCTTTGTATGTCTTTGGATTAAAGGAAAGTAGACTAAAATCAGCAAGCCGTTCTCAAAGGGAAGTTTGTGTTTACGGTGTGCATATCCATGCACAGAAACCAACACGGTCTAAGCTCTGTGGGGCCGGCAGGTACTGTTTGAGAGAGCCTATTGACTGTCAGAGTAAGTAGATCTCGGGATAGCCCCCTCCGTTTAGACATTTCAAAAACGGGGAGGCTGCTTCGCCCATAAGCTGCTGGAACATTCTTCCCTGTCTGGCAACCGAGGTGTGTTGTGTCTTCAACAAGACATCTTAGCATCTAGATATGGTGGGCAACCAAGAGTAAATAAAAACCGTAGCGTTTGCTGTTTGGGGGCGGTGAGTGGAGGGTGGAAGGGCTGTGGGGCTTCCTTACTAGTAATATTCATAGTTAGGTATCCCATGCCTGGCATTGAAATTTTAATTTAATAACTCATGTCTGCTGGGCGGTGACGGCGCAGAGGCAGGTGGATCTCTGTGAGCTCAAGGCCAGCCTGGGCTACAAAGCTAGTTCCAGGACAGGCTCCCCCTCTCCAAAACAAAACAAAAAAAAGAAAAAAAAAATCAAAAACAACCCATATCTTAAGACTAGGGGGAAATGTTATCTACCTGTGCAGGGTACTTGTGTTTAAACGCCCTTTAAAAAAAAACTCTATTTTTAAATTAGGTTACAAGGTAGTGGGCTTTCATACAGCCTTAATTTTCAGTTGTCATTGATTGGTGTGTAGGAGAGCTGTTTTTTTTTTCCTGTGTTAAATTTGTTTTTTGACATGTTGCAGAAATCGCCTATCAGTTCTCACCGTTTTCTGGTGGAGTCTCTCGGGTCTCTTATGTGTAGAATCATGTCATCCACAAATAGAAATTCTCTTCCTGTTTGTATCTCTGTTTGCATAATTGGGATGTATTTTTGGTGTAGCGACGCTGAATAGGAGTGGAGGGAGAAACTGGACGCCCTTGGTTTGTCCCTAATGCCGGAACACCAACACCTGCTCGTTTCCGAGCTTATTTTACTTGGAATAACTTTTCATCCTTTGTGCTAAGATAGTGGTTTTTGTTGGGTTTTGCTTCTGTGGTAAGGTTTGTTTCTTGGAGGCAGCAAGTAGACGGTTCATGCTTTTTGATGTAGTCCTCTGTGTCTTTCGACTGGGACATTGAGACCACTAGATTTTATTGTTGAAGGTGTGCATCGGTTCCTGCCATTTTGCTGATTTTGTCGTGTTTGGTTTCTTCTTCTTTTCTTAACTATTAGCCTAGTGTGGTTTATTCTTTCCTTCGGCTTCACGGACGGCTTTGTTTTCTTTCTCAGCTTGAGAATTCCTTCAAGTATGTTCCATAGAGCTGGCTTAGTGGTCATAAATTCCTTCAGGCTATTTTTGTCATGGAGAGCTTTTATTTTTCCTCTGGTTATGACGGACAGCTTTGCTGGAGCAGCTCTGGGCTGGCATTGTTTCGTCACGCAGGGCCTTCCTTGCTGCCTGCAGAGTCTGTTCTGCTGTGTGTATTTAGCGTGTCAGTGATGGTAGGTGACAGGGGTTCCTTTTCTGCTCTGTCTGTTGGGGTACCGCATGCTTCCTGCATGTGGACTGATATCTCCTACCCTAACTCTGGGAAGTTTTCTGTCATAATTCTTTTTTAAAGATGTGTTCTTTGCCTTTGGAAATGGATTCTCCTATGTCTCTCCACAGATTCGGTCTTTTCCAATGATCACGTGTGTCTTGTTCCTCTGCCTTGTCTTCAAACTGAGGTATCCTGTTCTTTTCTTGGTCTGTTCTATTAGTGAGACTTGGAGGGTTTTTCCTTAGTAGTTTCCTCATTTCCAGTATGTCAGATTCTTTCAATATTTATATCTGCTTTTTAAATTTATTATTAAAATTATTAAATTCATACCTTGCAACATCTTTATTCATTTGTTTGTTTAAAAATGTAAAGGAAACCTTAGGGTTTATTCTTGGACTTGTTTGAATGTACCTTAATAATTATTTTGAGTTTCTTGTCAAGGATTATACTTAACTCACCATCACTGGGTGTCATTACGATAGAATTGATTATTTTTAAAGGAATCGTGTTGTCTTGGTTTTTCATGTTTGTCTGTGTTAGAATTACATAGTTAGTGTTTCCTTTGCTTGCCTTTCCCCCACAGCAGCTGTGTTCTTTCAGTTGAAGTATTTGCAGCATTCACGTGTGGTCCAGAGCCTAGTTCTTCACTCCAGGGTTGCAGGCACATGCTAGCATCTCTGACCGCTTTCCTGAGGGGATTAGGTGTGGAGACCACTCTACCTTGAGGTCAGCGTGGGGCAGGCAACAGAGGTCCTCTGACTCAGTAACTGCTGCAGGGTGAACAAGGACCATCCTCAGACCTTAGTGGATAAGAGACACAGGCCACTTACGGGCCAGGGTAAGGATTAAGTACATGAGCTGCTCCTGTAGTGCCAGCTACCAGGAGGCAGATGGTGAGGGTTCCTGAGTCCAGGAGTCCAGGCAGGAGACCATTCCAAATCTATAGTTTAGAGAGGTTAGGGCATGTGCAGGAAACGACTCAGAAGTTTGCTCTTTTACTCTCGGGAGCCCGCCACCCAGCTCCCAAGTAATGTACACACCGGGTCTTACTACTTATGAATACCAGGCCTTAACCTGACTTGTTTCTAACCGGCTTTTCTTAAATTATCCCGTCTACCTTTTGCCTTTGGGCTTTTTTCTTTTCTTCTGTGTATCTAACTTTCACTCTTACTCTGTGGCTGGCTGCTGACACCCTCCTCTCCTTGTCCTCTTGCTCCTCCCTCCTACATTCTCTTCCTACTACACTCTGCCTGCCGGCTCCGCCTGTCCTTGCTCCTGCCTGGCTGTTGGTGGTTCAGCTCTTCATTAGACCAGCAAAGCCATACTTCATAATAGTGCCACCCCTGTGAGATTATGGGGCCAGTTACATTCAAACCACCACAGTGCACATGCAGACAGAATACTCCTATACACTGAATGAATAAATACAGGTGCTTTAGACAGGCAGAGTAGCACAGCTTTACAGAGTTAAACCGATGCAACGTCAACAAGTAACGCACCTTTACATCATTAAACAAGTGCTCCACAGCATAAACAAAAGCAATGCACCTTAGACTGATTTTCCATGCACAGAAGCCCAGGAACCGTGAGGCTGTGAGGTTGGTGGCCCTCACGAGCCCCCCTCCCCACAGCGCCACCTAAAACTGGCTAGAGCCACAGGAGTCTGAGGATGCCACCTTTCAGTTCCTCACAGCTGTGCAGGAACGCACCCCATAGGTATTTTCCTTCCTGTCTGTTAATTTCTGTCCTTGCATGGATTCATCGTGGTGGGTTTGGCTTTTGTCTGCACCCTCAGGTTTTCAGGACCGTGGTTTACATTTTTAAAGCATCTTCAGCCGCCTCTCATGCATTTCTCTTCTTATTCCCACTTCTTTCTCAGTCTTTTTTCACGTCTTAATTATAACCGTCCTTAGCTTTAGCAGTCTTTAAGACCTGGGCACCCTAACAGTATCCCTTCTTTCCCGTCTTGCTACTTTATGTACCTAGAGATGTTCTTTTCAAAATTATTGAATACTTGCTCCTTATCTTCACCCACCTTACATCCCTCCCACTTTTAATCTAATCCTATTATTTAATATCTGAGGATGCTGTTCTACTCTAGATTGTTTATCCAGACATTTTGATGACGATGCATAGTTAGTAATTTTTAATGTTTAGATAAAATCAAGTAAAAGAAGTTTGGTTGATTGGATAAATTACATGGAATGCTTGCCACCCACCGCTCCTGGAACTCACTCTGTAGACCAGGCTGGCTTCAAACACACAGAGATCCACCTAGCCTACCCAGCCTAGTTATGTTTCTGTTGGTAACAATAAGATCATATGTATATTTGGGTCAAGCTTGGCTGATGCTTTCTTCTGGGTGAATAGGTAGTTAAACCACTTGAGTGGATCATACTCCACAGTTCAGTTTTCCAAGTATAACATCAACCAAAACACAAATAGTTAATCGCACATACTGTGATTGGGTATTTGGAGGCCTTTCCAGGCCTTGGAAACAAAATACAGCAAAGAATTCTAAGACTAGTCGGGGTTTTTTGAGAACACGCTGAAATTTAGAAACCCTAAAATAGAAAAAGTTAACTCTGAAGGACCGGTAAACTCTTTTCCTGGCCCATCTGGAAGCCCTACGGAGTAATAATAGAACTGCAGCTGTCGGGACGGCTTGGCAGTTCAGAGCTTTTCCTGGGAACCTGAGTGCAGTTCCCAGCACTACCTGGCAGCTCACAGCTGTCTGTAACTCCAGTTCCAGGGTTCCAAAGTCCTCTCCTGGACTACATGCATGTAGTGTGATGTTCTGCTCTTTGGAGTTTTTGAGGGATCCACTACCCAGCTCCCACACAAATCACACAAGGAGTCTTATTCTTTGTTATAATTGCCTGGCCTTAGCTTGGCTTGTTTCTTGCCAGCTTTTCTAGTTACCTTTCACAGGTGGCCCCTTGCTCCTCCTCTTCCCGTTTCTCCCTCTGTTCATACTCTGTCTGCCAGCCCTGCCTGTCCTTGCTCCTGCCTTGCCCTTGGCCACTCAGCTCTTTATTGTTTTAGACAGGTAAAGAATCACAGCTTCAGAGTTAAACAAATGCAGCATATACAAAAGCACCACACCTTACGCTAATATCCCCAACAGACTTGGCGCACATGGTAGCGGGTTTCTATGCTGTGAAGACATCATGACTATGGCCACTCTTACAAGGAAAACATTTAACTGAGGGCTCCCTTAACCGTTTGAGAGGTTGGGTCCATTACCATCGCAGGAAGCGCGGAGACAGGCAAACTGATGTGGTCCTGGAGACATAGCTGAGAATCCTACATCTTGTAGGCAACAGGAAGTCAGCTGAGACACTGCTTGGTATCCCGGGCATAGGAAACCTCAAAGCCCCGTCCCACAGTGACACATGTTCTCCAACAAGGTCACACCTACTCCAGCAAAGCCATACTTCATAATAGTGCCACTCCCTGTGAGATTATGGGGCCAGTTACATTCAAACCACCACAGTGCACATGCAGACAGAATACTCCTATACACTGAATGAAGAAATAAGTAAAGAAAAGTTTGAAAAGGTCTGAATATTTTGTTAGTCCCCCGCCCCCCAAACCCAGACAGGGTTTTGACTGTCTGGCAGACCAGGGTGGCCTCAGCTCACCGAGATCCACCTGTGGGCGGGGTGTTGGAATTAAAGGTGTGCCACAGTGCTGTCTCTTAGATTTCTTAATAGCACCGGTGTTTTTGTTACTCTAAGTTCACGCTTGCCCATGACTTCCCGTAGAATGGGTGTTATCCTCTACTTTGCATTGGTTCTGTTGGACTCTGGCGTCCAAACACCGAGAAGGAGTCGCCCCCAGAGACCATCTCACACACCACAGCCGATGCAAAAGCATGAGGATTTTATTAATTCTGTCATGACAGGGTCCCCCAGCATTCGGGAAGCCGAGGGACCTCGAATAGCTGGTACAGTCTACTTTTAAAGGGGCCACAGAAGCAAGGGGGGTTGTTCTTTGACTATTCTGATTGGCTTATTTGAAAGGGCTATTACCAATAATTGACTGGAGAGCTGTTGCCAGATCAGATGAGGTAAGAGGTCATTTTGACCCCGTTTCCCAGGGGACCGAACCAAAGCATACGTATATGGGTAATTGTTCAGGAACTGAGTACGTGCAAGTGTAGCTGTTAGGTCCTTGGTTCCCAGGGGAGGAGGGGAAGCACTATGGCACAGAGGCTGAGAGGATTCAGAATTGTCAAAAATGGCTTCAGGATTGTCTTAAAGTTCCATTCCGGAAATTAAAAATTAAATATTTCTTTTATGAACTGTCAAAATAGAGAATGGAATGGACAGCTGTTTCTCAGATCACCTTTTAATTTCATTTTCTATTCCAAAATTGGAGCCGTTTTTAGCATATAGTGTATTTCCTACACCCTTTCTATGTGATCTCTTCATTCTAGGTGAAAACATACAAACATTGAAGCTGAACCTGGGGGGGGGGGGACGGACACGAGTCAAATAATCCAAGCTGACTCCGGAAAGAGTGTTCTAAGGTGTTCCTTTGTTAAAGGAACGGGGTCCAGCCTCAAGGTGTGGAGTGTGGGAAGAAGAGAGTGAGCCGGCTTTCTCTGGGCCCCCAAAAGTCACGCCCCAACCTGGTCCAGCCAACCAAAGGCCGTTGGCTGATGGAGGTTCCCATGGAAACTGTTAATGAAATTGTAACAACTTCTAGACCACACCAGTGAATTCCATTGTGCTCATACCTTATTCCTTCTGTCAAAGTGCTTTTCATTTCTTTCCCCAGCCTCAGAACCAAGGTGAAGAAAAGTGTTTGACCCTTAGTATTTACTAGTCTTTTCAGAGGTAACTGTTAGACGTAGCATGCAGGGGAGGAGTTAGACTAGGCTTGGGAGGTTTTAGTTCAAGTCATTTTTTGCACCTTTTAGGTCTGCAGATTATCCTGTTTTGGTTGGTTAAGTTATATGTCAGTAAATCAGCCATGTTTATTATATTTTATATCTTTTAATGTTAAAAGGTGTGTGCTTGTGTGCACCTTGGGGATCTATGAGTCAGTTTCGAGTCTTGTCCACATTCATTTGTGATGGTGCTTCGGTTGGTAACTTCTAAATTTCTTTATAAACCTTTGTGTTTAATATAGTCAAAGAGCTGATATGGTAGTGGCCTAAACGTTGACTCCACTGGGGTCAAACCACCCTTTCACAGGGGTCACATATCAGACATTATATTATAATTCATAACAGAACAAAATTACAGTTGTGAAGTAGCAAGAAAATAATTTTACGGTTGGAGGTCACCACAACATGAGGAACTGTTACCAGTGGCAGCAGAAGAAAAGTTAAGAACCATGAGCCCTAGGATGGTTTCTTAAAGGCACTGGACTTTTCTCAACATCTTTAAGCCTGGGGTTGGGGTCATAGGTAGATAAGTACGTGCAGAAAAAGTGAACATGTAATAGAAGCACAGACAAAGATTATTTGAAAGTCTTGAGTGGAGGGATGAGGGGGGATATTTGTGGGTAAAGTAGAATTAGGAGGCCGCTTACGAGGTTCTGTTTGGGGAGAGGAAATAAATGCTAATTTCGGTGCTGAGGCAGAAAAGCATAGAAACATGACATTGTGCAGAGGAGGGGAGGGGAGGGGAGAGGAGGGGAGACGAGAGGAGAGGAGAGGAGAGGAGAGGAGAGGAGAGGAGAGGAGAGGAGAGGAGAGGAGAGGAGAGCGAGGCACTGTTGACTGATAGGTCAGAGTCGGACAGTGCGCTCGAAACACAGTCCTGAGAGAGGAGTTTCATTCTGCAACCAGACAGGGATAAAGGTTAGAGAAAAGGTGGGACGGTGAGGTCACAGGACCCGAGCAGACTGACAGGACGCTGTCTTCAGAACACATTTCATCTAATAGCTTGTGCCACACTGAGTCTCACATAGTCAAAGGAGATTGGTCTGGTAGTTTTAGGAGTGTTAGTACAATCATACACGGTTGGAGCTGTTGGTTTAGTCTGTTATTTTGTGGGCCGCAGGGCTAGCGCTGGTGACAAGCTCAGGTGCAGAGAGCTTGGTGCCATCTGATGTAGAACCCTCCCGGTGCGCACTTGGTCATTGGCATTTCTCCAGTCCTCCTCTGCAACCATGGCAGCGATAGGTGCCCAGGGAGATGCCAGGAAGAGCATGGCCCCCTTTTCCCAAGTGTTTACCTTAAGTCAGGTGACCTGTACGGCTATGTTGTTTGTGTGTTAGATGCCACACTTCCTCGTCGGCGTGAACAAAGAGACAAGCTCCAGCGCCTTTTTTATTTCTAATGGGTGAATACTCGATAGGAAGACTTTCTTTTGGAGGAAGATGACGAACGGAGAAAATCCCAGAATGGGAAGAAAAGGCAGAAGCACTGTCAGCTGGGAATAATTAGTTTTCTGAGCGCAGTGAGGCATGCTAGAACATGACTTGGTTCAGGAATAATGAGGAAAATACATTGTGTTTATTAATAGTTCATGGAGATTTGAAGCATAGAGAGTAGCTAAAAATCCGGCTTTTTAAAAACATAGACCTGTGCAAAGAACATTCCTCCTGGTCATTATTAGGTTGATAATAAAAGCACCCTTCACCCACTTTCCCTTCTATAGCCGCCTTCTCTCGCTGCGAGCTGACCTTTGGCCCCATAAATGTGGAGGTTTACTCATTAAAGAACAGTTTCAGATATTTTGATAGATGTGGTGATTAAGCTCATATCACCGAGTATTAGCACAGACTGTCCATAGCAAAACTGAAATGTCTACCTACGGTTAGCCCTGTAGCTTTTATTCTTACTGTAACACCCATCCTTGTAGTTGATTGCAGAAGATCTGGCAGACAGAGAAACGGCACAGGTGGCAATGTACTTGCCGCACGAGCGTGAGGAGCCGAGAGTAAACCCCAGCACCCATGTTACTGCTGCGTGTGGAGGAGCATTTCTGTAACTCCAGTGCTTGGGGCTGGCCGGCCAGTCGCTGCATTTCAGGCTCACTGAGAGACAGTCTCAAAAACAAAGTGGAGAGGTTGACGAGATGGCTCAGGGATTAGGAGCACCGTCCTAGGTGCTCTCAGTGCGCACGTGGCGGCTTACCGCTGTGGCTAATTCCCAATTCCTCGGGTACTGCGGTGGGTGGTAACGTCTTTAGTTCCAGCACTCGGGAGGCAGAGGGGTGGAGCTCTGTGAGTTCAATGTCTGCTCTACATATTGAGTTCCAGGACAGCCAAGGCTACGTAGAGAGCTGCTGTCTCTGAAAACAAAACGAAACAAAAAAACAAAAAAAAACAAAACTGAAAATAAAAGCAAGTGCAGTTTTCTAGGCTATGACCCCCTCTTCTGGCTCAGTGGCGGTTAGGCACTCACAGTGCACATACATACAAGCCAGCAAAACACTCATACACATAAAATGAAGATAAATCAGTATTTAAAGAAATAAGAGAAAAGATCAAGGAAGATACGTGATGTTGACCTCTAGTATGCGTGTGAACATGCATGGCTATATCCCATCCACACAGGCTTCAGAGTCTCTATTCAGGGTGCCCAGTAAGTCTTTTAATACTCCCCGTCCATCAGTCTGTCTCTCGTTAGCCCCATGTACATTCACTTGAATATAGTTTATCATTACCAAACTTTACTAGCATGAACAGTTACAATAGAGATAATAAGCTTTAAGCTTGGACTGTTAGAGAATCAACACTGGAAAGACTTTAATTGCCCAGAAAATCATTTGTTGTGTATTAATAATAATTTTGTTTACTGATTTGACATCGGTTGTCTTTTTGCTTTCGCTAAGTTTCACTTGTCTGAAGTTCATTTGTCGTTGAGGGCGCTTTGTCAGAAGTCTGATTCAGAAGTCTGTCTCAGTGTGTGGCAGACCTGTGTGAAGAATTGGCCTGAGCCCCTCAAGGTCACGGGAAGGTTATTGCTGAAGTGCTGGAGCAGGGCTAGCCGCTGGCGCCCAAGCCTGGCCTCCTGAGTTCTAGTTCACACCCACGAGAAGGTAGGCTCCTGCCCACGAACACTGCCGCCTGTGGACACACTCAGCGCTAATGAAACGAAACTTGAGGTCCTTGCTTCAGGAAGCGAGATTGACTCTGTAGATCTTCTTACTCGAGGCAGAGGTTGTCCTTATTTATGCTGAGGATCTTCTCTTGCTTTTGTTTAATGTCTTTATTATTTCTGTTTGTTTATTTATTGCTTGTGGTCATGTGTGTGGCATTGTGCACATGTTGACATCAGAATCCATCCTCTCCTTCCATCGTGTGGACCCTGGGGCTCAGGTTATTGTTTATGTGTATTTATTTATTGCGGGTGGGCATGTGTGTAGTATGGTGCATATATTGACATCAGAATCCATTCTTTCCTTCCATTGTGTGGACCCTGGGGCTCAGGTTGACATCCCTGGCAGCCGAGCCCTCCTGCTGGCCCTCAGTGTTGTTACTTAAGTGTGAGAGAAGTTTGTGTGGTAAGAGAAATGAAGGTAACCTCAGAGGGAACTTGGGCATCTCTGAATCTCATGCATGCAGCTGAGACGTTGTGATCTTATGATAATCAGGCAGCTATTGTTATTCTTTTACTCAGTTGTTTTCCACACTAAAGGAAGCGTTAAGTATTTTCTTCTTAATTTAAGAATTTTTAAATAGAAAAGTTAATAAAATTGACATGTACTGTCTGTTGAGTTCTGTGATAGGTGTCTTATGTGTATCATTTGTAATGGCTAATTCCCCCTTTATTCACGAAGGGAACCACGGTCTAAAGAACTTAATCAACGTCTCCAGTATTAAATAGTGGATGTTGGAGCCAATATTTGAATCAGATCCCTTGGTTTTGTGAGCCCTCTTTCCATATGTTTGGTGATTTGACAATAATGTCAAAATAGACTTTGCCTGGATTTGCCCAGTGTAAAGGTAGCCATTGATCCGCTAAGGATTTGCCCAGTGTAAAGGTAATCATTGATTCATTAGGAAAGGAAATGAATGATTTTGTGTGCAGCTGTCAAGAATACAAGCATTAAGTAAATTGTGCTTTAAACATTAGAGGTTATTACCTCACATTTGAACTAATAGTTTTGTTATATTTGAATCCTGACATGCTCAAGAAGCCTGCATGCTCCCAAGAGTGGCATGTGACATTTGTGATGTTGTGATTACCCTGACAGGCTAGCATTTCTCCAGCTGTGGGTCCGCTGCACGCAGTAGGATGGGCTAGGTAGGGCACTTTCTCGCTGATTTCCCTGAAGTGCTGGGGTGGTGGTGGTTGTCTTTGAGGATGCTGGATTGTAGTGAGTGCTCTGCCCAGAATCTGTTGTCTTACCACATAGTCAGAGGTGGTGTCTTTAGCATTGCTGTCTTATGACCAGGAAAGTATCTTGGTGTTAACTGCTGTTGGTCTGAAAATCATTGTATTGCTGTGAAACTGTTGTCTTAGGTGACTGTAAGGTAGATGGTAAACTGTCTGTCTGAGGTGACTGTAAGATGGTAAACTGTCTGTCTGAGGTGACTGTAAGATGGTAAACTGTCTGAGGTGACTGTAAGGTAGATGGTAAACTGTCTGTCTGAGGTGACTGTAAGATGGTAAACTGTCTGGCTTAGGTGACTGTAAAATGGTAAACTGTCTGTCTTAGGTGACTGTAAGGTAGATGGTAAACTGTCTGTCTTAGGTGACTGTAAGGTAGATGGTAACTGTCTGGCTTAGGTGACTGTAAGGTAGATGGTAAAATTTCTCAGTATCCTCAAACTGTGATATCTGACATGTTCTTACTATTTCTGTTCCTAATACTGACTTAACATTTAATCTGCTTGTCTTGTTGATGTGAGTTTGATTTTGTTTATTATAAAAATACACGATTCCAAATTCTGTCATTTCTCTCAAGCCATGTGTTAGCAACAGTAATTGACACCAGCTTCTTGACAGGAACCAAAGAAAAACTGACCTGTTAGTTTCTATTATATATTAGTTATAAGGATAAAATTTCCAGCATAGCCAGAAATATTCTCAAATTTATTTAAAAGATTTATTTTTCTAAGAATAGTTAATTACTATATTCATCCAAAAGCAACTTCTTTATCATGACATCTGGTTTTTGTTTACTCGAGAGGACGTGTTGCTGAAACAGGCGTGGGGAGGGTGTTTTACAAATACAGAGTGCTGTGTGTGCTGTTAACTCCTGGAGAATGGGAATAAAGTCATTTCCATGTTTTCTCTCTGTACAGCTTAAAATGACGACCGTGTAACCTCAGTGGAATAAATGGCGTCCAAAGTCACAGATGCTATAGTCTGGTATCAAAAGAAGGTGAGTTAATGGTCAGAGCTTTTCATTTTTTTTAAGCGTTTGAATTCCACAAATTGGTATGTATTTTATGCTATCGATTTAAGCCAGCTAAAGTAAAGACTAAATAAGTTTTGGGGATTTTAATTGAAAGAGGAGGATTATGTTACTGTGAATTTCGTTTTCTTTATATTTTCCTTAAGTAAATTAGAAGAATGGTGCTTATACTAATTGGCCTCTAATTTTTGCCCTAAGATAGCAAAGTAGCTAGATTAATCACTGCCAGGTATGAACTATGTCAGCTCTCCAGGGTTATATGTATAAGTAGAATTATATAAAAATATTCCAAATTTTATTGCTTTTTTTTAAACTAAAAGCTTGATTCTTAGAACTTACCTTTTTGGGGCTCAGAGGTTAAGGGCATTGCCTGCTCTTCCAAAGGTTCTGAGTTCAATTCCCAGCAATCACATGGTGGCTCACAACCATCTGTAATGGGGTCTGGTGCCCTCTTCTGGCCTGCAGGCATACATGCAGACAGAATATCGTATACATAATAAATATATATATATATATATATACATATATATATATATAAAGAACTTACCTTTTTGTAAAAAAGTTTAGCAGCCTTAGTTTTTTATTTTTTTAGTGTTTGTGGTGAATTACATGTATTACACATTAAAATATTTCTTTTGATTCTTGGGAATACCCATTATTGAACCCATTATTGCTTTGTACTTATAAGTCAAATATTCAACCATTTAGCCACATTTACACTCCTTAAAAATGATGATGCATTAGTCTTCAATTTTTTTTTATTAAGCATATAATTGTATATTTAAGCCTTTTGTGTGTGAAGAAAACCAGTCACATTTTAAATTTTTTGAATTGGTGATGTGATAATTAAAACATCTTAAAGATGAGACAAATCTGAGAATGCAGTCTGTTTTGGGATATGTTGGTTGATTCTTGGTGACATATTGCACAGATAGACACGTGTATAATGGTATCACATTTCCATACAGAGGTCTTCATGGGAAGCACTGATGCTGACATGTAAAGTCAGTGCACTCTCTGGTTCTGGGTTAGCTTCTCCTTTTAAAGTTCTAATCAGTTTAAACATAAAATTCTCACAGAAACCAGAAGTAGGAAATTAAGCAAATCCACATTTACATATTTTCAGTGACTTGATGCGGGTACTAGGAACCCAGCTTTGGTTCTGCAAACTCAGCATACACTTTTAACTACTAAGCCATTTCAAGTCCAGCAGATGATGCTCTGTGGCTTTTAATGTTAGTCAAGAGGAGGATTCATCTATTAACTTAAATAAACTACCCTAAGTAACATGAACTTGACTGACAACTGGTGTTAATTATAAGTAGTTGGGAACTTTAAATCTTCTGCTTTCTTAATTAAGTCAGGATGTGTAAATGTGCCTTGTGTGTGTACAAGGCACTGTTTCCTGTGTGTATGTAAGTGTGATTATAGGGAGATTCAGAGTGGTCACTTATAGATCACCGTACAGATGGTTAAGAATGTTAAGTCTCAACTGGGTGGTGGTGGCGCACACCTTTAATCCCAGCACTCGGGAGGCAGAGGCAGGCAGATCACTGTGAGTTTGAGGTTGAGGCCAGCCTGGTCTACAAGAGCGAGTTCCATGACAAGCACCAAAGCTACAGAGAAACCCTGTCTTGAAAAACAAACAAACAAATTAGTCTCTGTTGTCAAGTCCCCAAATGATTGCTGTTTATCTTTTACATGATCTTTCTTGTGTCAGGTAAGCTTTTTTGGTAAAACTAATGCAACACAAATTATTTTGAGAGGGGGACATTGTATTGGCTTAAAGGTAAAACATGCAGAAGTGTTAGACTTACCCCAGTGTTGACTGAGTCCCAGCTCCAGGGCACCACCAGATGTGTGTGTCTGCCGCTTTTTTCTTCTGAGCGTCTCTAGAGTTAGCGTTCCTCTACCACACAGAACATATGTGCGTTATGGAGGCCAACCTGAACACTTCTTTTTCTCTAGAGAACTGGGATAAGTTGGGTTTTCAACTCAAGACTTTTCTCACTGTTGGAAGAGTTTTAACTTGACTAGAAAATTTCATTGTCCATAGTCCCTAGGTGTTGGTCTACAAAAGAGATCTAGAATAGCCCAGAATGGAGTATAGAAAGGTTTGTTTATTTATTTAGGGATAAACTCATAGAAAGGGTAGCAATCTGCAGTCCTCTGCATGTGCTGGGAACTGGAACTGAATCCAGCAGCCAAGAGACCCCACACATGTTTTGTCTGCATTTATGGTACATAAGACCACGCCCAAAGTGGGCTGGTATTGTAAAGGCCATTGGCTGAAGGAGTTCCCACAGTACCTCCCCCTTTTGTCTAAATAAGAGAGCTCTAAGTCTAATAAAAAACTATATACAGTAAGAACAAATATCAAGTGTTGTCCAGGGAAAAAGATGAGGCAAAAACATACATAAAAATTAAATTTACAACCCGCCTGATCAACATCAAACAAAAAACATATATGCAATGTTTCAATAATCATCCTATCCTAAGGAGTCTAAGTCTTATATTAAAAATGTCTTGGCAAAGTCATGAGAAAAATAATTCTTATTCTTGAGTATCTAGTCTTCAACCCCATCCAAGACCTAAGAAGGCCAGTATTACTTGAGTAAATAGGAAGTGCAATCAAGCAACTGCCAAAAGGACAAGAAATGACCTGGGCAATCACCCAACGTCTCATGTGCAGCATCGGGGCAACCAACTTTGTCTACGGCTTGAGTATCTGACAGACCATTTTCAGAGGCAGGAAAATTTGAAAGACCGTCTTAGCAAGATCTGGCAGTCTTTTTGCTTGTATCCTGATTGTCCAGTCTGGACACTGTGCATTTTGTCAGTGGTCGAGGCAGGGGCAGTTCCTTGCCCAAAGGCCAGTTTTGCCAAGAGGAAAACAAGCTCCAAGTGGAATGTCTTTGGTGTCCAACATTCTCTTGGGAATAGACCGCTACTACCAGGAGCAGTAGTGTCTAATGTCAACAAAATCTTAAGTTATTTAAATGCCATATTCTACAGTTCTTTGAAGTGTATAAAGATTACCTGTCTATGTGGAATACAGTCTCTATGCATCTAAAGAACCTGATGTAGTCTAACTATAAGTGTGACAAACATGGATGACTGTAGTTCTTAATATCTATATACTTAAAGACTAAGTCTTTATATTAAAGAATTAAATAATCTTTAAACAAATGTACAGCAAATGAGGACAATGACCTCAAAATGTAAAGAATGTATAAGTATTTTGATCAGAGGTAGATATGTATAATGCAATATGATAAATATATCTTAAAATTGTATCAGTATACAAAATGTCTTAAGCAGAGGTAGAAACATGCATGCATACAATCTGAGAAAATTACTTTGCATAGGTGTACAAATAATATAAAACAGAAATAGGAGTATATTCAATATAACAAATATAATTTGAATTTGTTTCAATACAGAAGAATCTATGCCAATGTAAATTGCCTATAAATAATATCATGAATAATTTCACTATTACTATTATTAGTAGTATGAGTAAGTCATACTAATCTACCTGTTATACCATCATCCCATCAATTCCCCCCCTTTTTTTTCAAGAGAGATTTCTGAGCCTACTTCATTTCCACCCCAACCCTCTACCACTTCTAGCCAATCCCTGATAGTGTCCCTAGTCCTGAGGACAAACTTTGTTGGGAGAAGGGACATTGTTTTCTAAAATTAACTTCCAGCTGTCACGAGGACAATGTTCTTTCTATAGGATCCTGTAAAAAGTAAAATAATGGTAAAGTTTTAGGATTACTGTGTGTTATAATTGCAGATAGTCTCTGAATATAATGAAGTGAATATTTAATTTACAGCCTGAATCAGTAAAACTTCTGTTCAGTTCTTCTGTGCATGTATCTTTTTGTTTTTTGTTTTACTAAATTGGTGAGTTCCTGTTGAAGGAACTTACAGCGTTAGTAGAACTCTCTAAGTTACTCTTGGGCAGCAAGTCATGCCCGGTGCGCCCTATTTAATAACATGCACATGGTCATGTTAGCAGACACACTCCCACCAGCCTATGTAACATAGCTTTCAGGATGGCAGGTAGTCTTTTATATGCAAGAGTAAAAAAATTGAACATGAAGTTGTAATTATGAATACAAAATAACAAGTTATTCTTAAGAATCTGATTAAAAACGAATCTCAGCATCTAAAGTGGATATACTTCAAGTAGATGGTGTAGTTGCTTAATTCTTTACCTAAACAAGTAGTTTGAAATGTTTTCTGCTATAAATTACTATTGTCGTTAGCTTCGAAGGCAGCACGTCCTAGGAAAGCAGCATTTTGTAATGGCAACACGAAAGAGCAGAGTCCTCAACATGCTCCATCGTGGATGGAGCTCTGGACAGCACACCAAGACCTGTGCTGTAATCTCGTATCTCATATGAATTGCAAATGAGAGGCAGGCATGCAAATCTACAGACAAGGATTAACCAGCGGTCTGTGCTGGAAGTAGGAGCAAGCAGTAACTACGAGTGAGTTTCGAGAGTCGTTATGGTAAGGAAGGCTTCTGAGTTAAAATGTGGAAACGGTTGTGCAGCTGTACAGACCTGGGACACAGATCTGTTCTATGGCATCTGTCTTAGCCTGCTTTTTAAATTTCTACAAAATACCCAAGACTGAGCTATGTATACTGTGAAGAAGCTTGTTCAACTCAGAGTTCTAGAAGGCGGGAGCACAACACCAGGACCTGCTCCTGTCTAGTAGGATCCCGGCTACCCCGTCACAGCCTGCCTGATGGGAGGAAGCTCCTGTCTAGTAAGGATGCTGGCTACCCCATCACAGCCTGCCTGATGGGAGGAAGCTCCTGTCTAGTAAGGATGCTGGCTACCCTGTCACAGCCTGCCTGATGGGAGGATGGGGAGAAGGAGGTGATGCAGGCAGACAAGAAGCCGGAGAGTCAGGAGCCAGCTTTGCTCTTTGTAATCCTCTCCCCTCCTGGGGACAATCCATCCTGCAATGAGAAGTAGGTTAGTCCGTGTGGAAGGCCTTGTCCCCACTCATCTGAGACCTTCTACCAGGCCCTGCCTCTCAAAGGTTTCAGTACTGGGTTGCCAGAGTAGTGGCAGATCTCCATGCCAGCTCATGGATTGGAGGTTCACATTCAAACACAACATATGCCATATTTCCTTTAAACAGCTTCATAAGTAGTCGTATTTTGATGGGCAGTGGTGGTGCACACCTTTATTCCCAGCACTCAGGAGGCAGAGGCAGGCG
Organism: Alexandromys fortis; assembly: GCF_014885135.2. NCBI lineage: Eukaryota > Metazoa > Chordata > Mammalia > Rodentia > Cricetidae > Alexandromys > Alexandromys fortis. The sequence goes on along the minus strand of NW_026067916.1, from coordinate 11,721,800 downwards.
GATCTCTGTGAGTTTAGGGCCATTCTGGTCTATAAGAGCTAGTTCCAGGACAGGTTCCAAAGCTACAGAGAAACCCTGTCTCAAAAAAAAAAAAAAAAAGTAGTTATATTTCAAATAAATTTCTTTAAATAAAATAACACAACAAGTGTTCTTAACTGAAATCTCTAAATCCAAATGGCTATGTATTCTGCGTATTCTAGGGAAACAAAAGCAAACGGTTTCCCAAGATGTTTTGACTCTAGTAGGCTTCCCCTCTGTACCCACAACACTGCTTCTGGCACCAATCTCCCCGCCTTTGCTGTGTGTATAGGACAGGATCAGAATTTCCATACTGATGTAGTAACTTAGGTATTCATAGGCTACTTTCCAAATGACTTGAAATAACTAAACATTATATATTACAAATGATAGTTTACCACAGTTGAGAAAATAAACGTTACCGTAGAGGAATTGCTGTGCTATAGATTTGTTATTAGTATGCACTGTAAACTACATGTATGGAAGTTGTTACAAAGTAGACTTGAAAATTTTTGCATATAGGAGACAGAAAACTTCAGTTATGTCTAGCCTTGTGTAAGAATCATGTCCAGTTGCAGAAATTGTGTGTAACTAGATGCCATCAAAATAACATTTCTTGGATACTTGGATCCATGTTAAAATAACATGTCTTATTCCATTACAAATGAAAAGGAGACGGTGGCGGGTGATGGGCAGATACGCCGACTGAAGTCCAGATTCTGGCGTGGGCCCCAGTCTTCCTCACGGGCAGGGTCCTCGTCTTTCTTTGGTTTGTTTTATTTTTCAAGACAGGGTTTCTCTGTGTATCTCTGGCTGTCTGGAACCCACTCTGTGGACCAGGCTGGCCTTGAACTCACTGAGATCCGTTGTCTCTGCTCCTCAGTGCTGGGATTAATGGCGTGTGCCACCACCTTCCAGCTCAGTGTCCCAGTCTTTAAAGTGAGAGCATTGATGATGTTTGTGGGTGGGGAAACTCTAGCTCACGCTCTGAGATCTTTAATGTACTTAACGTAGATTTTACTGGGACATAACCAAAGTTAAAAGATAATTACATGATTACTGTATCAACTATCATACTGTAATATGAAAATAATATTTATTACTTTTTATGTTTGTATGAACAATTAGAATTTTTTTTTTTTTTTTTTGGTTTTTTCGAGACAGGGTTTCTCTGTGGCTTTGCAGCCTGTCCTGGAACTAGCTCTGTAGACCAGGCTGGTCTCAAACTCACAGAGATCCGTCTGCCTCTGCCTCCCGAGTGCTGGGATTAAAGGCGTGCCCCACCATCGCCCGGCAACAATTAGAAATTTTATCTCATAGAAAGATAGGTCCTATTTGCAACTTAAAAGTCGGACAGGAAAGAATGCAAAACAAACAAAAGCCAAGGTCCCTTTGGAGTTGGATGCTGTCTTGTATTTGAGTCTGCTTCTGTCATTTGGTCTCGAGTCTAAGTTATCGAGTGGGTCTGTTCTGTTTTCTTCAGATATGAGGTAAAGTGCTTCACGGTTGTTGCTGGGATTAGTGTCGCGGTGTCAGTGGTTACCACAGTCTTTCACCTTGGTTATGTCTAGCCTCGTGTAGAGTGTCAGCGTGTCTGCTGCGGAGATTCCGTGTAACCGGCCTCCATCAAAATAACACTGCCTGAACTGTTGGATCACTGTTGAAATAAAATTAAGTGTTTTGATCCCATCATCCCAGCGTAGAGCTTGGGTGGGTGTGCACGACTCTAGACAGCAGCGCTTCCTGACTGCTTAGCTGTGCGCCACGCTGCCAAAGAGCATTTGCTGGCCTCGTGCTGACTCCTAGTCTGGAGAGGAAGGTTCCGGAGGAAACCTGGCGGTAGTGCAAGCAGAGCCTCTGTCGCCCTGTCCCTGCTTCCGGAGTGACCCCTTACCTGGCCACGGTTGTGGACGTGTCCTTTTGTGGCCCATTCCGTACCTGGACCGCTACCGAGAAGTAGCAAATGCGAAATAACTAGTAGCAGCAGCTGCTGTTCACTAACGCAATCTAGTTCTATGTGAGTTCTTACAAATTTGATTTATTGTGTAAAACTGCAGCTGTGTGTGTGCACGGAGGACAACTTTCGTGAGTGCATGCTCGGCTTCCAGTCAGTTCCAGGGATGCAGCTCACGTTGGTGGTCTTCCAAGGCCATCTCACCAGCCCAGCAGTGATTTTAAATTAAACGTATTGTCATTTCTGCTGAGCGGCAGAGATACTTTCACGGAATGTGTCCTTTGTTAATATCATAGTGTACCTGGATGAAACAGATGTGGTGTGGATCAGGCAGTCATCCAGTGTTGGCCTCTCAGTGTAGCTGGGATGGGGACCACCAATTGTGTGAGGCTCTCACAGGCACGCACACCGCACATATATTAGTAAGATAGTCTCACACTTGGGACTTAGCAGGATTAAGTGCTGTCTGTCCGTAACTGTAGGTGCTGTTCTTTTACATGGCTGGTAGCGCAGTAAGTTTGTATGCATCTGGGTTGGTATCATCACAAACAGGAGAGGGTGGCTCCAAGGTCATAGGTGACTAGAGGTTTTTCAGTGCCGTTAGGGTATGACTTATGTGGTCTATTATACGGTACTTTGTTGACCAGATGTCAGCAGTGCATGGCTGTTTTGTTGAATCAATCAGAAGTGTTGTTATTTACTGATCGGTTATTTGGGTTAATGTTTAACTGTGTACACAGCTTAGGGAATTTTCACTAATGCTTATGAATTTTTTTCTTATACTAAATGGGGTAATGAAATTCATGGGTTTTTGAGATTTTCCACAATATTTGGTGATAAGATAAAGATGAAGTAAAGTTTGTATTTGGTCTTTTACTGTGGTTCACTTATTTAGAGCTAAAGAAAGTCATCTTTAGCTTTTAAGACCAAATTTTATTTTTAAGTAATGTATAGCTTTTGAATGCCATTTTAAATAATTTAATAATTTAAATAACTTAATGATTTCGACTCTGATAATTTAAATTACACTTATCAAAAATATAAATGATTAGCAATTGAGTAGTGTTAATTTGGTTTTAAAAACATCATTACAAGAATTAGTATGGTAGGTTTGTTAGAACTTGTTGTATTTTGACCCTCTGTTTGATACTTTTGAACTGCTTCCTTACTATTAATAGATTACTAGATCTTTCCTGTTGTCACTAGTAGGGTCTCCACAGATCACGATCCAAGATTAGTGTAAGTAGAAAAGTAGAAATTAAATTATCTTTGCTCAGAAGACTTCTTAGAGAAGGTTATTAATCTGACAGCATCTTAATCAATAGTCCCACTGAGAGCATGCCCCACGCACCAGCAAGCTGGAAAGTAAACAGTCCGTGTAAATTATGCAGGCTGGTGTGGGTTTCCATGAACAGCGATGCTCTCTGTAAAGTCGGGCCAGGAAAACTCAGTGCTGCGCTGCGCTCCTGTCCACAACACACGTGGACTGCCACCCCGACAGCCTAGACTAGAAGGAAAGGTCAGCGTCAGCTCCAGTCAGCCCGGATGGGCTCTTCCAGCGCCGTTCTGAGCTCCGAATGCCAGCTTTGTTTCTTTCTGTTAGTCATGTTTCTTTCTGACCTTTCTGAGGAAGAGGCAGCCTGCTTGGCTCAGCTGGAGTTAGATATCTGGCCTTGGGTCTTTGTGGGGGAGTAGGCAGGATCAAGTAACAGGGACCTGGTGTGTGGGAGTCACTTTCAGAATACGCAAGACCTCAGTCCATGCCTAGTGCTTGGTGGCATTTACTGAAGTGGGAAAGAGCCAGGTACAGACTCAACGTGGTGCATGCCTTCAGGTTTAATGTTGAATCCCTCACGTCCTTACATATCAGCCTTACATATTAGTTAATGTGGGACTTAAAAGGACACAGTGTAACTTCTCATCATGGCTACTTTCCCTCTCAGGTGGTAACCATTGTTAAACAGGCTGGAAGGTTCTCTTTGGCTTCCCGGGCACATGGTGGCTCTCTCAGTTCCACTGCATTTACACATTTGTAGCTGCTGTCTTTACTGCCTGCTCCTTCTACTCTCAGTACTGATATGAAAATGTGTCTAAAACCACTCTGCTCAGTCCCAGTGTGACACTTAGTTGGTTCTTGAGAATATTAACTGTAGCAGGAGGTCGCTTGTTTGTTCCTGGCCACTTGAACCCAAAATAATCTCACAGAAACTCTGTCATTTGAATCATTGCTTGGCCAATAGCTTAAGCATATTTTTTAGCTAGCTCTTATATCCTGAACTAACCCATCTCCATTAATCTGTGTATCACCACGTAGCTGTGGCTTGTTGGCAAGATTCCATCTGGCGTCTGTCTCTGGCCGGGGTATATGGCTTCTCACTGACTCCGCTTTCTTTCTCCCAGCATTCAGTTTAGTTTTCCCTGCCTAGCTAAGTTCTGCCTTGCTATAAGTCAGAGTAGTTTCTTTATTCGTTAACCAATAAAAGCAACACATAGACAGAAGAACTTCCCACACCAATTAACTATTGTTTTCCTCTTGGTTTTCCTAAATGTCTTATCATAATTATTAAAGAAATACATGTCAATTTCTGCTGGGTGTAGTAGTGAATGCCTTTAATCCCAGAAATGGGGTGGCAGAGGCAGGTGAATCTCTGTGAGTTCAAGACTAGCCTGGTCTACATAGTAAGTTCTAGGCTCTCCAAGGAGACTGTCTCAAAAACCAAATAGAACAAAAGCAAGCAAGCAAAAAGCTTAAAAAAACCAAAACCTTAAAATGACCCTGTTAAGACCCTGACCTTTTCCAAACAAATTTAGGACATTTTATTTTTTATAAAAAGTTCCTATTTTAATGTAGTATACCAAAATACTCTCATTTTACTAAATGACCTGTAAAAACGCCGTGTATGCATGTACATGAGTGTGTGTGTGTGTGTGTTTTACTGGGAATTGAACCCAAGGCCTTGTGCATACCAAGCAAGTACTCTACTACTGAGCTGTGTCTCCAAGGCCTCTAAAACTATAGTTATTTACCCAGTGATTCTCAAGATAGTTTTCTGCGCAGATAGAAGCATTTTCGGGCATTTGGGACATCGGTACCCCGTGTTCAGCCGTTTTCCGCTCTGTGTGCAGAGACTGCGTTGTCCTAGTCAGGGCTTCAGCTTTCTCACCCTGCCATCACAGCTCATCAACAGCTCCGCCCTGCCCTGCCTCCTCCCGCCCTGCCCTGCCTCCTCCCGCCCTGCCCTGCCTCCTCCCGCGTGTCTGGGTTTCCCCTGGATCTGGCACCCAGGTTTTAGTGCCCATAATCCTATTTCGTCCAATTTGCTGTAGCAGTAAATTGTCCAGAAGTAGGAAGGCCAGGGGAGAGGAACCAATCAAGAGTAAACATGGTCTGTATCTTAAGTGTGTAAGGTATTTGATTCTTAGTTAATGCCCAGGCTCAGCTGTGAAATTTACACACTCTGCCATCAGAGATCTGCTTACCTGGATTCTAAGGCCAATCTTCTCATTGCGTATCCATTTTCCGTTATCCTTGGTTCTTGGTTTCTTCAAGTTATTCAGTTTCTCTAGGTGGTCATATCGGCAGTGTAACACGTGAACACATTGTTTTTGCTACTGAGTTCCAGACTTTTTATTACCAACTCTCTTGAACCCAGGTTATAATTTCTAATTGATTAAGGGCACTGTTGTAACCCAGTACTTAAGCCACACATCCCCTTTCTTGTCCTTAAGTTCTGTTTTACTCACAGATGCTGTGGTCACGTTATTCCTTGCTGATAGTGTTTACTTGGTTTTGTTTGAATTATGACTGTGAATATTTTTTTCTTTAGTAGTTACTTCATAGAGCCAGATTCTCTCTCAGTATTCATTTTCTTCATCATATTAAAGAATATTCTTCATGGCTTTTTCAGAACTTGGGTCAGTGTTTCACCATATCACTAACGTCTGTTCTTCCTACGCTGTGTGAATGTAGGCATGCATGTAGCAGTGTGTGTGTGTGTGTGTGTGTGTGTGTGTGTGTGTGTGGTCGGAGAACAACTTTCAGGGCTTGCTTTTCTCCTTTCATTGTAGTAACTGGGAATTAAACTCACATTGTTGGACTTGCTTGACCAAATGCCTTTCGTTACCTGTTGAACCACTTTGCTGGCCAGAGAAAAAAGTCATATTCTCCACCCCAGAAGATTTCCGGGTCTTTTAAAAAGTTTTATTAGCATTCTAGTTAACCAAATTTTTTTCCTGTAGTAATATCCTTTATTATGATACAACCTTGGTGATGACTGATTATAAAAATAAACAATAGTTAAATCATAGATGTTCAGAGGATGTAAAATTACTATTTTATCACTTAGAATTATTTCTACAATTACCTGCTTTCATTACATTCGATATACTACTAGGATTATAGGGGATGTTTAAAACTTATAATCGATTTGTTTGTTTATGGGGAAACGTGCACTACCACGTGTGTGTAGGCCAGAGTCAGTTCTCTCCAGCATGTGGGTTTCAGGGTTGGAATGCATATCCTCAAGCTCGGCAGCAAGCCCAGGGCAAGGTTTCTAATAATTGTGTTGGAAATTTATGATTCTGCCTTTTATTTTTGGTCTTTTAATTTTAAAGAAAGATTGAATCAAAAGATTTGGAGATTTGGTTAAAAAGAAACATGGAAATTACTAGTCACTCACAAGTTAGGAACTGCAAGGGTGTGGTACCCCCAGACCATGCCTTGTCTGTCACCATCGCCTCTCGGTGACTCACGCCCCAATATTCCACTTCCTCGCCCAAGTGTCTGGTGCACACACTGACTCCTTTAATTCGGGTTTTGCCAGATTTGTCTGAGAGTCAGTGGTTACAAACAAAACATTGTGAAAATTGTTGATGGTTTTCAGAGCTTGGGAACCTTTACTTTGGAGCTAAACATTTCTTAGATCCTGTTATCCTGGGTGGAGATTTGTCTAGAGGCACTCGATTTTAATGACTGAGTATCATCTGTGTCCTCTGTGTGCTTCACAAATATGAATGGAGGGACTTGTGAAAAACTGAAAATGTCCCCCAGAACAACATCATTCGGGGCATGATAGCTTTCTTTCATTAATTTCTTCAGTTGGTGTTTTAATGTTTTATTCTGACACACACTGTTTTGTGTTGTGACTTTATGTTGTATTCTTAACTTCGTTATTTTCTCTAGATTAAACTGGCAGATAGATCATTATGGCACAACAAGCTGCGTCTTAGGGACCCGGGAAATGGACTCAGGCGGTCTCAACTGCCCACTCAGGATGCTCTTGGATTTTTTTACTTGTCTTTGGAATATTCTTGTCATGGATTTAGCTGATACTTTTTTGCAAACAAATGAAAACACATAATGCTCTAACATTTGTTAAGGGATCAAACTGGGAAGGGATTTGAGGTCTCTATTATCTTTCTGTGTAACAGTTGATATTTATGAGAATTAAAAACTTGCTTTTCAGAATTTCTTAAACGAGATTCAGAAAAATAAGAGCATAGTAGTGTGAGGGAGGAAAGGTAGTGTTTGTTTAATATATATGTTCATTAAAGAAATTAGGCAATTGAAAGTTGTAAATCTGGGCTTCCTTCCACTTAAGTGCATTTATGAACTTTTAGTCTTTTCTACAGTAGACAGCTCACTTTGGAAGCTCAATGCTGCCTGTTCTTTTGGGTCCCCCAGCTACTTGTCTTCCGAATGTGGCGACCTAAAGGGTAAGCCAAGCCATAAAACTAGCTTTTCATCTTGTCTTTCAGAGACACTTCCCTAGAACTCATGCGCAGTGCCTGCCAACATCTCATCACTTAATCGCTTTGCCTTTGTTTCATTGTCCTGTAGGGGACAGAGCTGATCTTGCAGACACCTAAATAGAGGCAGCCTTCCTACCTGTGGGTCTCTCCTTTTTCCCCCTTGCATTTTCAGTCTTCTCTCCACCCCCTCTGTCTTCAGATTTCTTCCGTGATTTGTTTCTATTGTGTGAAGAAAGGTAGAAAACTCGAGAATCACAGCAGAAGGGAATCGATTCGTGAGACATGTTTCCTTTCTTAGATGACTTTTTTGAGTTTGACCTGGGTTTGAGACTTACTCTTACTTATGGCATGTGGGCAAAAATACAGTGTCATTGTAAAGCGCAAGGAACGGCGCCAGCCATCCCATAGGTGACAGGATGTTTGTGTCTGCTGCAGGTACTTACAGGGAGCGACTGTGGCACTGTGCTCACCAGACTCGGGGCAGGAAGTCGCAACAGCATTCACTTCAGTCTTCATCTTTTCGTTATTATGAATTCTTTATCTCCGTTGTTTTATTTCTGTATTGGTTTAAGGATTATGGCTGTACCCATGTTTCTCTTGTTTTGTTTTTGTTGATATTCCCCCACTGAATAGCTCAACGTTTGTTCATAAAAATAAGAGGCGAGGGAAAATAAATTAGCTGAAAACACCAAAGGGAGTTTTGTATCTTCTGGACTCAGGCTTCTTGAAGTAGAGGGCTATGTCCACTTGTATGAGTGGTGTTGTTCACGGGCTTGGGGTCTGAGACTTGTAGGGTGCGAATGTAGAGTTATCTCTGCTGGCACTTTAGGAAGGGTTGAAAGAGAGGAGCTCGCTGGACCTGTTGTTGAAGGCGTGAAATCACAGATGAAGGAGGAAGTTGTAGCGGGCAGAATGCATGTGTGGGGCCTGGGAGCAAAAATGTCGACAGTAGATCACCTCTGCTTAAAAAAACAGCCCAGCCCAGCATGCTGCGTTCAGGAGTCTCTAGAAAAGTGGCAGGAGGGTTGAGAAGTTGCTGACTGTATTAGACACAAGGCAAAACCATTGATTATAAGAATGAATTCGGATTGTGGATCTTTTCGTAGTTGGACTTTTTGTCTGGACTGCTGGCTCCCCCCCCATAATGACATGAAGACTTATTATTAATATGTCTCATGACATTTATGCTTCTTTTTCCCAGTGTTCTCTCTGCCCCAAAAGTCCTGCCTAGCTGTTGGCTATTCTGCTTTTTATTAAACCAATCTGAGTGGCACATCTTCATAACAAGCAAAAAGATTATTCCACAACATTTCCCCCTTTTTGTCTAAATAAAAAGGCAAGGTTTTAACTCTAACATAATAAAACTATATACAATAAGAACAAGTATCAGGATTTGTCTAAATAGAAAGGAAAGATTGTTGTCTTAATTTATGCTAAGTAGTGATTACATTTGCATAGGCATTGACTTTATTTTTCTCTCATTTAATGGTTGTGGAAAAGTTATTTCCATGTCTGTGTGCTTGAATCACCTTGACATAAAACAGTGTTCTCTAAAGAAACCTTAGGCATTCTTTTGCATATGAAAACAAAATTTAGAAAATAATCATTTAAACATATTACTATGTAACTCTGAAGTAGTTTGGGTTATTGTTTCAACAAAATATTTGATGAATTGGGATGATTATACTATTTTATTTTATGTGGATGGGTGTTTTGCCCACGTGTATGACTGTCATAGGGTTGCTATTGCTGTGAAGAGACACCATGACCATGACACTCTTATAAAAACGCTTAATTGAGGTGGCAGCTTCCAGTTTCAGAGGTTTAGTCCGTTATCATCATGGCAGGGAGCTTGGCAGCTGGCAGTATGGTCGTCGGAAGGCAAACATGGTGCTACAGAATTCTACATCTTGTTCCAAAAGAACTGTCTCACTTGGCGGGGTTTGAGCATATATGAGACCTCAGAGCCCGCCTCCGCCTCTGCAGTGACACACTTCCTCCAGCAAGACCACACCTACTTCAAAACAAGGCCACACAGCTCCTAATAATGCCGCTCTAGAAGGCTTGTTGTGAATTTGAAGCCAGTTAAGCTACAGAGTGAGACCCTGTCTCAGAAGGAAACCACTTAGTGATCTACATGTTTATGATTGTGTCCTTTGGGAGGTGTTTTCCTCACCTGTACTAGTAATGTGGTCATTTCCTTTATTGAAACCGAAGGATTCCTTAGGCCAGGGTTTTCTGATTTCAGTGTTATCTTAGATAAATTTTTGAACCTCACAGCCATATTTCTGATCCAGTAATTCTTCTGGGAACTTGAAAGTTTCCATTCTCAAAGTCGATGTTGATACTGGCTGTCCTGTGAGCAGCGTGCTGAGCAGCACTGTGGCGCAGGGTTGGTCTCTGACGTCTGTGGCAGAGCCAGTCTGTGTGTGCAGTGAGCTCCGGGAATGCCCACTTAACACAGCGCTGTCTTTCTTCATAGATCGGAGCCTACGATCAACAAATATGGGAGAAATCTGTTGAACAAAGAGAAATCAAGGTAACAACTTCGCTTTATTTTGTTTATTCTGAAACAATTCTATACATTGTCAGTCACTTTACCATCCCATTTAAATTTACTATTTTAGTTAATATTTATTTTATCTGCACTTTCAAGAGAGAAACCTATGATTTCATAGTCTTACCTTTTAATTGTTTTATTTTACTTTTAGCCTCTTCCATTCCCTTTAAATTTAATTTCTCAAGCGTATTCTCTTGCCAGCGTTCCCCCTTTCACTTGTCACCTTGCACTTCTAGTCTCTTTCTTCCCCTTGATGCTGTCTTTGCTCTGTACAGTTTATTAAACTGGTAAGTGTCTCAGGATGTTTACCGCCTGCGTGGCACTGTGCACACGTGGCTTTGCCTAATAGAAACCCGCTTTGGTGGCGCTACTAACTGAGTGACTTGGGTGCAGAAAGAGTTGTTGAATTGTGTAAGAGCTGCAGGAAGTAGAATATTAATTCAACTGCTTTGGTGGCAGGCGTTTTCCTCCTGGGCGCGTGACTACTTGTCTTATTCTGATCGAACGTTCTCATGGACTATCTTGCTGGCATGAGAAAAGTTTTGAAACTAAATTTGTTGTTTCTCAACACTCTGTGATGATAAAATTACATATCTTTCGTTTGCTTAGATGCTAATCAGTTTGTTCTTGCACGAGCTAAATTTAATTTGGGCCTAGAGAATGTTACTGTAATCGCTTACCATTTTCTGCTCAATATTTAAATATTTTTATTCGGTTAAAAACCAAGTCTATAGTCACTTAAAAATTTGCTCAAAAGATTTGTTGCTGTTCAGACCATATCATCAATGAAAGAGGAGATCATTCTTTGATACTTAAAAATTTTAATCTTCTACGTTTTTTATGAAGAATTAATACATTCATTTAGTGAAGTTCTGGCATATTTAAAAATAGAATTTAAGGTCACGAGGGCCGAAAGATAAATAAATTGTATTTAGGTCAGGTATTTTATTGTGGATAAAAATCATTGAAGTGACAGGGGAAGGACATGTGAAAATATTCAGGAAGGAAGAGAGCGAGGGAGGGAGAGGAGACTGAGTAAGAAACCCTTGAATTTGATTTGACAGTTGGGGTGAAGAAGGTGATGGAATGATTATCAGTAAAGCTGGAAAGAAAAATGTCAGTGTATGAAGGGGTTTCCAGCTTAACCCCACGGTTTAGCCATAATGTTAGAACAGTTGGGAGGACATTGACGGATTTGAAGCAGAAAATTAGAATTGCATTTTTATAAATTCATTAAGTCAGTAATAAGTATGATAGAAAATATTGGAAGAGAGATTTAAATTGTTTTAGAAATAGCCAGGTTCTTGGGAGTCCTTGATATGTAACATTTGTGTGTGTGTGTAGGCATGTGGATGTTGTGTGTAGTATTATGTGTACGTCAACTGAGCATTGTACATATTACATAGAGTCTATAAGTGAACAGATGTTCATTGACTGATGAAAGACAATCATCAGGAACAGAACACCGAGAAATACCAATATTTCATGTGAAGCAGCTGAGGTATCAAGAAGAATTGAAGTGAAGGGGCCATAGAGATGGGGTGCCATAGAGATAGGGGTGCCAAATATTAAAATATACGAGGCTATGGGGCGTTCTCATTCAAACCACTAGAGAGCTCATTGTGTTGCGGGAAAGAGCCCGCCTTACAAAGACAGGAACTGCACAGGTTCATCACACACGAGCCTAAAGTATTGATTGATTACCTGGTGCTTGAAAGTACAGTGGTGGGTGAGAAGGAAAGCAAATTGAAGTTCAGGTATGTTACCACATATTATCTTGACTGTAAATAACAGCAGTGTCCCGTGTATTTTTAAAATCTAGATGAAAGGATTTCAATGTTATCATAAATGACAAGCCTGTGAGGAGACAGATGTTTACCATGGTTTAAAATTATGCAGTGCATGCATAAAAACTCCACCCAGTGCCGCACAACTGTGTACAGTTGCCGTGTCACACACAGAAATCCCTCTCAGTATCTAACAATGAAACCTCAACAAAAAGTTTTATGAGGTCATTTACAAAGGATTCTGAAGGTCCGTAAGGGAAGCTGGTGTTAGTCGATAGAACATACACGGAACGGTGTTTCTGTACACAAGAAGTCTAGCCCACTGAGCAGAAGCATGCTGTAATCTTAACGGCAGTGTCTGGTTATTATCTCATCGTCTCTATATATGGAGCTTAAAGCACAAAATTTCCTGCTGCCAGATTGCTGCATCGTGGGAGTACATTGTCAGTTTCGTACTAGAGAGGGCCTCTGGTTCCTGAGGACGGAGTTACATGTGTCCTGTGTACTAGAGAGGGCCTCTGGTTCCTGAGGACGGAGTTACATGTGTACTAGAGAGGGCCTCTGGTTCCTGAGGACCGTCTTACATGTGTCCTCCTGTGTTTCTGCTAGTCTCTCGCCTTCTCTCCTTGCTCGGCCCCTTTCCCCCATGCCAAGCAGGCATCTGAACACTGAGCCCCCACAGCCTACTCTGTTATCTTCTCTGGGAAGGCCCACAGTTATAGTTAGTATGCAAAGCTATGTTCATTTATACACCTGTGGTTTAATCCACATCAAGTTAAACTTTTCCTTTTATAAGGTCCACTTAACGAGACTCACGCTTTATGAACACTCAGACCTTCCTGATAGTATCTTTCATTTTTGTGATGAAAATGATTGATCCTTTGGTGAAAGTTTTTGATTCAAAAGTCCTTTACATGTTCTTACACTACATAATTCATCTTAAAGTAGATTTTATGTATTTTTATTTTGGAGATGTGGTCTCACTGTGTATCCCTGACTGCCCTGTAACTCATTATGTAGACCAGGCTGGCCTCAAACTCACGGAGATCCACCTGCTTCACCTCCCGAGTGTTGGAGCTAACAGTTGTATTCTGGCTCTACAGTATGCTCACTTACCTGTAAGACAGGAAATGACCTGTGGGAAGAGACAACTTACCGTTTCTCTTCTAAGGACTTTTAGTTATTAAGATGATCCTGATAAAAATTGTAGGTGTACAACAGTAAATGTTGCTTCAGATTGATAGTGAGATGATTATCAAATTGGTAAATAAATAATTTTTAAAAAAGTAAATGAAAATTTATCAAATTTTTTATACTAATAAAGAAATTTATATAAATTTTATACAAATTAAGCTAGTGCTTTATTATTGAAATTGTATTCAAATGTGCAGTTTTAGAATCACTGTTCTAGTTTGGAAAATGTTGAAAATATGTATAATCTCTTAGCTGCTCTGTAGCAACATTAAATGAAAATGAATATGGATACAGTTGTTTTTATTACTGGCACTTTCTAGATAGTCACCGTGAAGACTGAAGGTGTGAAGACTGATAATGGGTCCTGTGGGCCTCTGGTCACAGCACTGTTAATAAGCCGTCAGCACATACTGTTATGCATGCTTCTCTTAAAGACACCACGTAGTTAGCTGGCCGTGGGATCTCCTGTCCTTACAGCACCGGGATTGCTGAGGACAGGAGGATCAAGAATTTAAGGTTAGCCTTGTTAGCAAATCAGGGGCAGCCTGGATACGTGGGAACCCACCAACAAACAGACCGTTTATTAAATAGCTATCACCACTTCCCGTAGTATAAGAATAACTTCATAAGTACAAGTTGCCTGGCTCTTTCTCTGAAGGCACAGCACAGCCTGCTTGCGCTTGGATCATTCTGCACGGCAGAGTTGACGGCAGATGCAGAAATGTGAACAGTGCTAAGCAGCCTGTCAGGACAGTCGTTTAGAAGCTGCGGGAACTGAGGCAGGAGGCAGCTGCTGCTCTCTGCGGCCTCAGCTGGGAAAGTCTGTTAGGTAACTTAAAACACTTGCAGATGTATTGCGTTTGCTTCTTGTTACTGCCACTTTTCACACGTCAAATGAGGACAAACACAGAGAATATGGATTCTAGAGTACAGATAGTAGTGAGTGAATTTGCAGTACAGAACTTGAAAACGTGAGGATCAGCTGTATGAAAACCCTGTTTTTCTCTTGTTACCGCAGAACCATCTTTCTCTGTTTTGTTCTGTGTCTCTGGGTAGCCTGGGATGGACAGAACTTGTGGAGGGTCTTGACTCAGGGTGTCCTTCTGGTTTAGACATAGCAGCTAACCTGACTTACATCTTCCTCTTGCTTGTTTTATTCGCAAACAGTTCTTAACCTTGAGGGACCATTGTCACCTAGTGGGTCCAAAGGAGTATCGCACAGTTGCTTTCTGATTGAATGGATAATTAACAGTCCTTTGAACCCGTGTCTTGGTTCTTGAGGACTTTAGTCTAAGCTTATCCAGTTCTTAACTTAGTATGATTTATTTTCCCATTCTTTTGTTTTCACCATTAATTTTTACCTCCAACTCAGTAATTTCAATTTTAAACCAATTCAATTTATGACAGCTGCTTTCCCTGTCTCCTGTTCCTGTTCGTAGTATTTAGTGATGAGGTGATATTATGGTCTGGGCAGTAGCTGGCAGTCTTGAGATGTACATCATCCTCTTGGTTTCTGCTGCTAGCATCTGCTGAGAAATTCGCATCCCTGTCTTGTTCTCCGCAACACCCCCAGCATCACATCTTGAGCGCCTTTGGGACCACTACTACTTTCCTAATGACAGTCAAGGCCAACAGTGTCTTGGGTCGTACAGGGCCTAGGCTGTATGCTCCCACTTGCTTGGTATATGACAGTCTTTGATTTGGAAGCTTACTGTCCATAATAAACAAGGCTTTGCATGTTACACATATTCCTAAACATTCCTTTTGGAAGATAAGTTATTAGAATGCTATAATTGTATTCCATTTGTAACAAATCTTTTAATATATTTTTTACTTAATGTTACTTCAAGATTTTGTTTCAAATTGAAACTCTTATACATTGGTTCCCCTTTTGCTATGTAGGATTTTAGCAAAATATATGTAGAATTCCAATATTGCTTTTAATATATTACAGGGGTTAAGGAATAAACCAAAGAAAACAGCATATGTGAAACCAGACCTCATAGATGTTGATCTTGTGAGAGGTGAGTCCTGGATAAGAAGATGTGTAACACAAGTAAACCCTGGTCCTGAAGAGACAATCAACATAGCTTGAATATGCACCTTTGTAGAAATAAAGGCAATTCTAGTGTAAATAAGGACAGGAATTCCTGCTTTTTTTTCTAAACAAAAATGCAAAGCTTTAACTTGAACATAGAAAGCTTGTATACAGTAGAACAATTATCAAATAAAGATTACATTCACCATGTACTGAATTCCAATTCATTTGTGTTTGACGAACTTAAAGAACATACTCAGTAATCTCTCCTATCTTAGCAAACCCCATATTTTATACCTAACCTGCTTCTATCCTACCTAAGGAAAACTGCGACTATAACTTTCTCATCTTCAACCCCATCAAAGACCCAGAAGGATGTTGTTATTTAAGTAAGCTAAAAGTGCATTGTAAACAACTTCCAAAAGTTCTAGAAATGACAGAGACATCTGACTACCTGGACAGTCACCCAAATTTCCTCTGCAGTGTTGGGGGATCCATCTTCAATCTACAGGCCCATAGCATCTGGCAGACTTCACTTTCCTCCATGGTCTGCAGATTGCCTGGCCATTTCTTCTGTGAAGCAGGAACCCAGAAGGACCATTCTGCTCTGTTGTGGCAAAGTTCAGCGTTCACTTTCTTGTGGGCACTGCATGTTCAGTTTATACAACATACTGTCAAGCTGTTCAGGCATGAGCAACTTCTTTGCCTAACTGGCTAATTTTGCCACAAATAATAGCAAACTCCATATGGAGTTTCTCCAGTGCCCGTCATCTCTGAAGTAAATAGGTACTGCCAGGAACAGATGTGTCTCATTGTCATGAAAAACTTGAAATTAACAAAACATTTTAAATGCCATATTCTATTGGTCTTTGAAGTATTTGAAGACCATCTCTCTATCTAAAATTTTTCTCCGTATGATCTGGAAAACATACCTAGCATGTCTGCAAATTTGATCATCATAGATGACTACTGACCTGTGTTTCTGTTATCCTAAATAGTTCATGATATTAGTTTTCAAAAACTAGAATTTTACCTTACATTTTTTAATGAATTGCCTAGATACATATTATAAACAAGAGCAAAAACATATATAGAATATGTTGTAACAAAAATAGCCTTAAATTGGTATCAATATACAAAATCCTTTAAACAAGAGCAAAAACATATACAGTGTGTGTTGTAACAAAAATTACCTTAAAATTGTAGCAATGTACAAATGTTCTTTAAGAGTAAAAACAAGTATACAATGTAACAAAATTGACTTGAACTGTGTAGATCATGGTGGCCTTAAAGCCACCAAGAGTGGGCTATCTCTGTGTCTGAAGCACTGGAAGTAAAGATACGTGTATGAGAATAGAAGCTGAGGGTGACCCCTGGTGACTTCCTGAACTGACTCCCTTACACTAGAACAGTGCTTCTCAACCTCCCTAGTGCTGTGACCTTTGACACAGTTTCTTATGTTGTGGTGACCCCCAACCATAAAATTAGTTTCCTTGCTACTTTATAGCTGTGGTTTTGCTGCTGTTGTGAATCTTAGTGTAAAGATCGGATACAGGATGTCTGATCTGAGACCCTGTGAAAGGGTCATGGAGCCCCGAGGATCTCAACTCGCAGGTTAAAAACTGCTGGCCCAGAACTCGCTGATTTGGCCCATTTGCTCCCAGGCTTCCCTGTGTCTGGCTTCAGAGTCCTGGGATTATAGGTTGGCCACTCACTGCCAGGCTTCTATGTTGGTGCCAGTCCTCGGCTACTCCGTGAGCCATCTCTGCCATCTTATTATTTATAGTTCCTAATGAATGAAAATAAGTCCTATTTTTATGAAATGTGTAGAGCAAGTCCTGTTATCTAGCTGAGAATCTTCATCTTCTGAGTATGATAACGAGATAACAAGGATTGCTTGTGAAGACTGCTGTCCCATTTTAGATACTTTACTCATAGAAGAAAATTATATACCATTTGTTGTTCTTCAAATGTGGAATTTATTTCTGTAGTGAAATTAAAGAACAGGTAGAGTCTGCCATTATATATTTTTTTCCCTCAGGGTCTGCATTTGCTAAGGCAAAGCCCGAAAGTCCGTGGACTTCCCTGACTAGAAAAGGGATTGTTCGAGTTGTGTTTTTCCCGTTTTTCTTCCGGTGGTGGTTACAAGTGACATCGAAGGTCATCTTCTCCTGGCTTCTCGTCCTCTATCTTCTCCAAGGTATAATAATCAGTGGAGATGTGTGTGCTTTTACCTTTCAGGATGTTGTATTTTCATGATTATCAAAGCTTTGCTCTCAACATGTACTGTCGCTGTGCACGAAGTGACTATTGCTGTTACCCACAAACTCCTTAGATACTAAAGATGTCCGCGGCCCAGCAGACTGCTGTTACCCACAAACTGCTTAGATACTAAAGATGTTCGCGGCCCTGTGGAGCGGCCCAGCAGACTGTGCTGTGACCTACAAACTCCTTAGATACTAAAGATGTCTGAGGCCCTGTGGAGCTTGTTGACAACTCTGACAACCTGTTTCCTGAGGTAGCATGTTAGAGAGGGAGGGGACCAACAACCAGAAGTTGTCCTTGACCCTGCGTGCACTCTGTGTAAGGAGAGGGGAAATGGAGAAGGGGGGTATTTTGAATAGATGAACACTTTTGCTCCCACACACTTATCTTTGTGTAGCTGATGCTGGCCTTGAACTATGGCGTTAGCTTCCCGAGTTAAGATTGCCACTGGAGGACATCATGCCTATTAGCACATCCTTTTATATATTTATTTATTTTTAATAACACTTTTGCTAATTAATTTTTCTTGCATAAAGTGTGGTGTATTTTTCCGTACCTTTACCGCGGTGATCCGATGCATCCTTATTTTATATCAAAACTTGTGTTTATGCCATTAGCTCTTAACTTTTTCTCAGCTCCCTATTTAATGTCTTTAATAGCCCGACATAGTATAGCAAATCTGTTACTACGTCTACCTATGTAGACTCGGCACTTGAAAAACCTGAGGCTCTCAGACCTCGCTTCTTCCGTGAATAATGCCACAGAACATGTAGTCACCAGGAGTTCAAATACAATCATTCTGACTCCGTGTCCACAGATCTGTTGTGTTGCCTCCCAGCCTCTGTTACAGAATCTTTCTGTGAAAATACATTGTATGGCATTTCTAAAACGTCACCAGGGATTATCTAGGCCTTTGATTCGTTTAAAAATGATTTTCGTTGTGTATCTGAATGATTTGCTTGCGTGTATTTGTAGCACGTGAATGCCTGGGTGTTGGATCCTCTGGAACTGGAGTGATTGTCCGTGTGGGTGCTGGGAATTGAGTGTGGTCTTTCGCGTGGAATAGCAAGTGCCACTAACTACTGAACCCATCTCTCTAGCCCCGTGTCTTAGGGTCTTGGTTAAGGAAAATATTTTTGTTAAATATTCCCCTTATTTTGTTAAATTATGCACATCATGACATTTGCCCATGAATATAATATCTTTAAAGAAACAAAACGTCTATGCCCTGAGTTATTAATATTGTGGTAGCCCACAATTACATCTATGCGTGAAGTAAAAGAAATAAACCAGTTTTAGGGCATAAATCTTTTTTTTTTTATTTATTTATTAAAGATTTCTGTCTCTTCCCCACCGCCGCCTCCCCTTTCCCTCCCCCTCCCCCAATCAAGTCCCCCTCCCTCGTCAGCCCAAAGAGCAATCAGGGTTCCCTGCCCTGTGGGAAGTCCAAGGACCACCCACCTCCATCCAGGTCTAGTAAGGTGAGCATCCAAACTGCCTAGGCTCCCACAAAACCAATAGGTGCAGTAGGATCAAAAACCCATTGCCACTGTTCTTGAGGTCTCAGTAGTCCTCATTGTCCACTATGTTCAGTGAGACCGGTTTTAACCCAGGCTTTTTCAGACCCAGGCCAGCTGGCCTTGGTGAGTTCCTGATAGAACATCCCCATTGTCTCAGTGTGTGGGTGCACCCCTCGCGGTCCCGAGTTCCTTACTCATGCTCTCTCTCCTTCTGCTCCTGAGTTGGACCTTGAGATTTCAGTCCGGTGCTCCAATGTTGGTCTCTGTCTTTGTCTCTGTCTCCTTTCATCGCCTGATGAAGGTTAATATTCAGGAGGATACCTAAATGTTTTTCTTTGGGTTCTCCTTCTTATTTAGCTTCTCTAAGAACCCGAATTATAGGCTCAATGTCCTTTATTTATGGCTAGAAACCAAATATGAGTGAGTACATCCCATGTTCCTCTTTTTGGGTCTGGCTTACCTCACTCTGAGTGCTGGGTCTAAAGGCGCTCTCCACCACGTCTGACAACATGTAGTGACATTTTAAATTTAGGAGAAGAATTTAGTAAGAAGTGTTAAAGTGCCTACAGATGTCTAACTGGATACATTCTCTCTCCGTTTGTAGTTGCTGCAATAGTGTTATTCTGTGCCGCTCCTAGCCCACACAGCATACCTCTGACTGAAGTCGTCGGGCCCGTATGGCTGATGCTGCTCCTGGGGACTGTGCACTGCCAGATCGTTTCCACAAGAACACCCAAACCTCCTCTGAGCACGGGCGGGAAAAGAAGAAGGTACTGCATGTCAGAAGTGCTCTGTGGATTCCTGTCATTCCGATATGGGATTTGATTTGTGTGCGTGCGTGCGTGCGTGCGTGCGTGCGTGCGTGTGTGTGTGTGTAGGTCTGTAGGTCTGTGTGCCCACCCATGAATGCAGGTGCCCACTGAGACTAGAAAAGGCATCAGAACCCCTGGAGGTGAAGTTGTGGGTGGCTGGGAACTGCTGGATGTGGGTGCTGGGAACTGAACCTAGGTCCTTTTCAAGAGCTGCAGTGCTCTTAACCACTGAACCACCTCTCTAGCCCTTGGGATCGTTCTTAACTGCTCTTAACTTCATAATGTTGCTTTAAAAAGTTGCTCTTTCAGATAAAGCCTAAACTCCAGAGCCAGTTACCAGATGACTCAGTTTTCTGTGTGTGTTTCCAGGCCGCCTCGGGGCCTCCTGTCTGTGGAGTTTGTTTTTATGGAATACATTTGTTTGTTTGTTTGTTCTTGAGGTTCATTTCTAGTCAGCAGTACCTGTATAAGAAATAGATGTGAGGTGGTTTAATTAAATTCTGCTACTTAGAAAGATGTTCTGTTTCTAAGATTCTTTGGTAAAGACAGGGCTAGGAAAAAGGCTGTTTATTACATGTTATTTGAAGCCATTTGACAGTGCCTACTGGTGAGTAAATACCCAGTTTCCCCACTGGCACCTGAGCACACTGCAGTTCTATTTTAAAAATACTTTGGGACAATACTTCTTTGAATATTATTGCTAAGACATTGCAATATTTGGAGTTTCGGGATGTGGAGATTTAAGTCCATCTCCTTTTTGAAAGGTGTAATATCTACATTAGGTAAATAACTTTGCTTATTAGTTAGGTTACAGTTCTCTCCACTGTGAAGTTTCCTTCATTCACAGAGAAGTAGCACCCACATAGGGAAGGAATGTCTTTGCAGTGCGATCCATATGTTAGTGTGTGTATCGACCGCCAATGTGAGGACGAGCAAGGAACTTGAAATATGCACCATGATGATGCTTTAAATTCGGTGTATTTGCCTTTCCTTGTGCGTTAATGAGCTCCTGTGTTCTGTAAGTCTCATGTGTTTTTCACCTGCTTTCCACTGTCAATCTTTTCTGCTGAAGGAAGCTAAGAAAAGCCGCCCATTTGGAAGTCCACAGGGAAGGAGATGGATCTAGCACCACAGACAACACCCAGGAGGGGGTGGTCCCGAGCCACGGTGCAGGCTCCTCCTACGGTGTTGGCGCTGTCTTCAGAGATCTTTGGCGTGCTGCGTTCTTTCTATCAGGGTTTGTATTTATTTACTCAAGGCTTTGTGACATAAAGACGCTGTGACTCCAGATAGTGAGTGGTGGTGACTGTCAATATTACAGCCTCATTACACACTTTATTTCGATAGTCAGAGTGCTATAGTTTAAGGGGAAATAGGATAAAGTTTACTCGGGGTTATGTGTAAATGTGTTATTTCCATGGGAATGAGTATATACTAGCAAAGTGTAGTAAAGACTTCCTTCCCTCCTCCCTCCCTCTCCTCCTTCCCTCCCTCCCTCCCTCCCTCCCTCCCTCCCTCCCTCCCTCCCTTCCTTCCTCTTTCTGTTTTGTTTTTACTTTTGTTTTTCAAGAGACAGGGTCTCTCATGTCATCCTGGCTGTCCTGGAACTAGCTCTGTAGAGGCTGGCCTTGAACTCACAGAGATCCGCCTGCCCTTACCTCCCAAGTGGTAGGATCCAAAGTGTGCGCGACTACTGTCCAGATAAATGCATTTTTTTTCTTTCCTTTTCTTTTAAAGATTTCTTGACTTATAAAATTTTTCCCAACTATTGTTTTACTCTGTTAATTAGTTCATTGTTTTATCAGTATTGTAGGTAATACACCGTGTGACTTGTATTGCTTTTTGTTTTACATCGACCTCAGTTTTCTAAAATCATGTGATATAAGCACTTTGAGTTAGTCAAACGGTGTAGTACAGTCTAAAGTTCTTTGTTAATCACCAGGTTTTTGTATCAATGAGTATTGACCAAATAGGAAAAAATATAACAAACTTCAAAAGTAAATTAAATCTATCTCAATATTATATTATTAATACTTTGAACAATTAGTTTAGACAGTTAAGAGTTATGCTGGTTTACACGTGGCATAGCATAAACTAGAAAATAGTTGAAAAGATGTAGATTTACCTGAAGGTGTTCAATTAATAAATTAAGACAAGAGATACTGCACATAGCTAATTCCTTTCTTAAGACAACAACTTTGCTAATAACCTCCCCAGCTTTTGCTAACTAATTCACAGATTTGTCATCAGTTTGTATTTGTGGTTTTATGATAAAGTTTATCATGCATTAAGCAGTTGTATCCTGTGTTTATTTTTACTGTTCATGATTTTTTAGTAATGGTTTCCTAAATCATTTTGACAACAGTAACGTGGCCCGTGTTCCAATCATCTGTTCCCTTAAGGAGGGGTTTGTTTTATTTGTTTTTAACTTGGTCTCTATTCTTCTCTTCTCTTGTTTTGTTTAACAGATTTTCATTCATGAGATGCAAGAGTTAAAATCAGTTTCCTAAGTATTTCTCAAGACTTTCAGAGGAGCAATTATAAATAGCAGAGCAGTGATAAAGAGTTCTCAGGGAATCTGTTCGTTGTTTTGACTTCTATAATTGATATTGTTATATTATGGACAGCATTTAGATTGGTCTCTTTAGAGGTTTACCTCGTTTTTCCTCTCAGGTGAGACCTAGACTTCAGTGTTTCTTCTGCTGGTCCATTGCATGAAGAGGTATAGGACAGTCAGTCCCTGATACCACAGGGTCCAGCTCCCGTGGGCAGACGGATAGGACAGTCAGTCCCTGATACCACAGGGTCCAGCTCCCGTGGGCAGACGGATAGGACAGTCAGTCCCTGATACCACAGGGTCCAGCTCCCGTGGGCAGACGGATAGGACAGTCAGTCCCTGATACCACAGGGTCCAGCTCCCGTGGGCAGACGGATAGGACAGTCAGTCCCTGATACCACAGGGTCCAGCTCCCGTGGGCAGACGGATAGGACAGTCAGTCCCTGATACCACAGGGTCCAGCTCCCGTGGGCAGACGGATAGGACAGTCAGTCCCTGATACCACAGGGTCCAGCTCCCGTGGGCAGACGGATAGGACAGTCAGTCCCTGATACCACAGGGTCCAGCTCCCGTGGGCAGACGGATAGGACAGTCAGTCCCTGATACCACAGGGTCCAGCTCCCGTGGGCAGACGGATAGGACAGTCAGTCCCTGATACCACAGGGTCCAGCTCCCGTGGGCAGACGGATAGGACAGTCAGTCCCTGATACCACAGGGTCCAGCTCCCGTGGGCAGACGGATAGGACAGTCAGTCCCTGATACCACAGGGTCCAGCTCCCGTGGGCAGACGGATAGGACAGTCAGTCCCTGATACCACAGGGTCCAGCTCCCGTGGGCAGACGGATAGGACAGTCAGTCCCTGATACCACAGGGTCCAGCTCCCGTGGGCAGACGGATAGGACAGTCAGTCAGCCCCTGATACCACAGGGTCCAGCTCCCGTGGGCAGACTCTGTGGTTAGTACTCTTGTGCGTCTAAGTGCTTTAAACGTGAAGCACTTTCCACTGTCTCTCTGGGGTTTGGTTTGCCCGCATAAGACACTCAGGTCCTAGGATAAATGTTAACTCGAGTCCTGTACTGAGTTCTGAGATCCTAGGCCCCGTGCTCTGAGCTTGGGAAGGGGTAGCAGGAGTAGCGACCTCGCATCTGAGACTTACTCTCAGGTGACAGTGGAAAAACTGGCTTTTCTGCTTAGGTGTCTGAGTGAATGTGACCAGTGGAAGAAGGGATCGAAACAGCGCAGTTCATAGCTGTGACTGATACGGTTTTCTAGAGGCCAGAATGAAAAGTGATGTTTAAGTCTTAGACTGTTGTGTCTGCATACACTCCGTTCTTAAAGTAAAACTGCTTAAATCAGCCAAGTGTCAATTTAAAAATATAGACATTAACCCAGATTCTAAGTTTAGTACTTTAATTCATCGAATTGTTTTCATTAGGAATGTAGCTCCCATTGCAAAGATCAAACAGGAAATGTCAGGCTTTGAATTTGCATTTCTTCAGCTCTATACCAATGTCAGAATTCTAACAAATCCTCAGTTTTCTTTCATCGCCTTTAAGATCTGTCATGCTACTGAAGAGCAAGTCAACCGAAAGGAATTTTGCTCTGGTTTCTGAGTAGACAAACTAACTTTATACAATAGATTTAGTGAATTAAAAAGTTCTGAGACTCGGACGTGGATCACGTGTTAGCTAGCGTGCTGATGGACCTGCTCTTGACTTCTGTCTAGGGCTGTGATGTTGCACAGTGCTGGAGCGCTGCTTACTGGGACGTGGGCAGGGCCTGCTGGGGTGGGTGTGGGTGGAGAGAGTTGCACCTCTGTTCATTGTGTATAAATGAAAGTGAGAGTCAGAGTTGATGCACTGATTTATTTATGGAATTAAATGTCCTGCATATCCTGCATAATATATTCAGCCCCAACAGAAAATTTCAGTACAAGTATTAAAATTTAGCCTTTGGTGAACATAGTTGTGGTTGAGTCATTTACACTGTAAAGCAGGCACTTAGCTGTCTTCTGCAGACAAGAATAGGAGGGGTTTGCTTGTCTACATCTAGATTGTTGGAACTGTTGATGGGCACAGCTAGAAACTCATTAAGCTTGGAACACACTAGATTTTAGACCGGGCTCATCTTAGGGGCAAGTTCTTTAAAAGTTGTACCAGCTTGTGGGCTAAAGTTTTCCGTATGAAAAATGTAATAGTTTTATCACTTATTTATAATATAATCACTATTTTTCAAAGGAAATAAATGTATTAAACTAGTATATTTTTAAGGTTCTTTTCCCCTTGAGTGGTTTTGACACAGGAATTCTTCATCTTAAGTACCACACATAATGCAGTGTAGAAAATTCTACAGCTATCTCACCATCCAGAAATTAAAGAGGTAGAACTATGAACTTTGGCCATAAAAGTGAGATCATGCATTTTTATACATAGACGATTTTCTTCTTAAAAATCAGTTCATAAGATAGTTGATTTTGTTTCTTAATGAAAACCGTATTTATTAAGAACTACTCAGACTAGGCATTATGCTACTTGCTGGTAACAAAACACTGAAGCTGGTGGCCTAGTAGAGGTGAGTTACAGATAATCCACCAAGACAGAGGACTGTAAATAGAAAGAGGGCCCTAGGGTGGAGGTGGACACTAGAAGTGCCTTTGTCAAGGAGTGACCTCACTTCAGGGTGAGTCGTAAGTAACTGGATACAATTAGTTCTTGGAAAATGGATAAGGTAATTTCTTTTAAGCTGTTTCACTTATTAATAGACAGAACCATATGAAATTAATACGTTTCTGGATAGCAAGGGAATCTGTCAGAGCAAACAGGCACCCACAGGCCTGTCTAGAGTGTGTAAAGATCTACAGAAGTGAGCGCTCAAACTGACTGCCAGTCAGTTCTCAACGAAGGAACAAGCAACCAGGTATTCTTATTCTTAAATTCAACATCCTTAGCCACTAGGGAATAGGCGAATTCAAACCATTGGAGTTCCCATCTCGCCCCAGTCAGAATGGCCACCATCAAGACAATAAACAATAACAAATGCTTCCAGGTTTGTGGGGAGTGAGGGACCCTTCTTTATGGTTGGCGAGACGGTTAGCGTGTGCGGCCCTATGGAAATCAGTGTGGCGGTTCCCTGCAAGAATAGGAGTAGATCCAGTTCTACCCCTGCTGGGCGTGCTCCGTGCTTACAGCTGCATTAGTCTCAGGAGCAGAGAGGAGCCAGCCACGTGTCTGCTAACAGAAGACTGGACCATGAAAATGTGCCATGTTCCATAATGGAACTTGGTTTGGCTGTTAAGAACAAATGAAGTTTGGAGAAAAATGGGTGGAAACACAGAGGGTTATATTAAGTGAAGTGGCCCGGTCTCAGAAGATAAAAATTGCATATTCTGTCTCATGTGGACTCTAACACTTGAAATGTATATATGACTCTAAGTAAGGGATTGTAAAGGAGGGCACAGCCTATAAAACGAGGTAGGGGACCTCAAGAGGAGAACAAAAGCATTGAGGAATGGTGGCGGAGGACAGAAGCCTACCTGTGGCAGGCAGTAATCTGTTATTGTACAGTGTTCACTGTCTTGGCTGAGGAGCCTTTGATTTTTGTGTGAATGATGGTGTTCCTACATGTTTCTGTTCCCAGCTCCATCACCATACCCAGTGGGGGACCTCTGGGCAGTGTCCTTGACTTTTTAACAGCTCCTTCCTGTCATCTGAGCCAACACACCAGGATGTTCCTGGTTCAGCTTGTGCACCCTCGACTCCAGTCCTGAAATCAGCCACTTCTTCAGGGAGAATGTGTTTAGAAACCAAAGTCTGGGTGCAGGATGCTAGTGGGGTGTTCAGAATGGATAAAAGTATTTTAGAGATGTGTCATTCAACTCTGTACCTATCAATCAAAGCATGTCTGGTGCAATATATGAAACAGGTATAGTTCTGTTCCTGCTTGCATGTGTATGTGCTAGCTATGAATTTTCAGTGATGACTCCAAGCCCCAGTACCACTCAGTGCATTCTTTTTCTTTCCTTTTTTTAAAAAAATGTGTATGGGTGTTTTGTTTGCATGCATGTCCGTGCACAGCTTGCAATGCAGTGCCCGTAGGGCTGGAAGAGGGCATTCAGTCCTCTGGAACTGGAGTCACAGACAGTCAGCTGCCCTGCGAGTGTTGGGATCTAAACCTAGGTCCTCTGGAAGAGCAACACAGGCTCTTAACCACTCAGCCATCTCGCCAGTCCATTCTTTTCTCTATTTCTGAATCTTCTTCAGCAGCAGCAGCCCTCAGTGTGTTTACATACACATTGAATCTTCTGTGGGTAGCCTGTCTTCTGGTCTACCGGGATGCATATGGCCTTCTGCCTTCACATTGTTCCCCCAGTTAGCTGCCATCGACTGTTACCCTCTGCTGTCTCTTCTAGCCTTCCAAGGGTCACACTTTATCTGCATGGGAGGTGCTTACATTTAATATTTTCTTCTTGTCCTTACAGCTGGTTTAGTGATTTGTCTGCATTTGGTTAGTAAGAAAACTTACTGTTCATGTCTCCTCAGTGTCCCAGTATTCTAGAGAAGCAGCTCCACTTTTACTTTTGCCAGATTTATAACTTTTAGATTGTGTTCCCTTTTCCTTATATTTTTATGCTACAGAAGGTTTTATGTTTCTGTTGTACAGTACAGTAAAAGGAACTTACCAAAAACTTACGTATACGAAAGGTAAAATATTTGGGATGTATTAAGTCACTTTTATAACTTATCTAATGAATTTACAAAGATAATCATTTTAAAATAAAAGCTTAAAATACATTAACACTAACAAATTGGGCAAAATTTTTATTCTAGACATTTCCAAACACCAAGCAAAGAATTCTCTGATAAATTAGGACTTTTCCTTGTGAATTGCTATTTGTAAGACCTCAAAACCTCCCATAAACTAAACCAGGATTTTAAGTTGAATCGCTATTTTATCTGATATTATTTTTCATTTACTGTAAACAAAACAAAGATAGCCATTAAAATTCTGAAAAATACTGCTTTATATAATTAGTGCCAGAGTTTAGTTTCTGTCAAACCATCCAGAATAAGCTACGTACACATGACATTTCTGTATCTATTTGTTTCTAGGTCAAAGAAAGCAAAGAATTCAATTGATAAGTCCACAGAGACTGACAACGGCTATGTGTCCCTCGATGGGAGAAGGGCTGTGAAAAGCGGTGAGGACGGAGCACAGGACCACGAGCCTCAGTGTGAAACCATTCGAGCAGACGATACAGCCTGGGCCGCCCGGACTCCAAGGAGCGTCCGTGCCAAAGTCAGTATCAGTGTGAGTTCGTGTGATTTTACGTCCACTAACATGAATTGCTCTCAAGTGAAATGTTTCCCTTGGAATTGATCTGGGAACTTTCGTAGATAATAGTGACAGCCTTGAAGTCAGGTAAGTGTGGTTATAACATGATCGGAAATGTAACCTGGTATCTTCCGAGTTGATTGGCTTGGGTTTTCCGGAATGTCGAGGCAGCTTAGGATCTATGGTCCGTGTTTATTAACCCTTACCTTCACTTCCCATTCCACGTAGAATTCATGGTCCGTGTTTATTAACCCTTGCCTTCTCTCCCCATTTCCATGTGTGTATGAGAGTGTGCACTGGACGGAAGAGCTCAGTTGTTCTCAGCACTGATCCAGGCACTGACCCTTACTCTGTAAGAAAATGCCTTGCTTTCTCTGTTAATCACTTTTGGTTTTATACATCTGTTTTAGCTTATGTATGACCTGAAAACAATTTCTTTAATTTTTTTTGGTTGAATCAGTAGTTATTTATAGGGTACAGTGTACATATGATTAACTTCTAGCAATGGGATCAAGGTGATTGGCCTGTTAGCTACAAATGTTTATCAAATGTTGGTAACATCGGAAAACCCTTGGCACTTTGCTGACATGTGCAGTAGTTTGTCAACCATTATTACACAAGTTAAGTTATTCCTCCTATCATTTATACCTGTCTGTTCCTCAGCCATCGTCTGTTCATCCTCCTGGGTGTGTGTGTGTGTGTGTGTGTGTGTGTGTGTGCTGTGTGTGTGCGTGTGTGTGCACATCACACTGTAATAGTGACCCCCGTGTCAGCCCCACCCTGTGTGTGTGTGTGTGCGCGCGCGCGTGTGTGTGTGTGTGCACATCACACTGTGTAATAGTGACCCCCGTGTCAGCCCCACCCTGTGTGTGTGTGCGCGCGCGTGTGCGTGTGTGTGCACATCACACTGTGTAATAGTGACCCCCGTGTCAGCCCCACCCTGTGCGTGTGTGTGTGCACATCACACTGTGTAATAGTGACCCCCGTGTCAGCCCCACCCTGTGTGTGTGTGTGCTGTGTGTGCGTGTGTGTGCACATCACACTGTGTAATAGTGACCCCCGTGTCTATGGACTGAACAACCACTCATCTCCCAGCAGCTGGTTGAGGCTCCCGCAGTCCTAGTGCGTGTTATTGGTTCTTTCTGTTCAGGATTGCTGCCCAGGATCTTTCATGGTTCCGCACAGATTTTGGGTGCTCTAGTTTTGTGAAGCACGTGACTAGAATGAGACAAGGGTTCCCACTCCACTGTTATTCATTATAATGTTTCAAGTCTTCTCTACCGTAATAAGACAAGAGAAAGTGACAACGGGGATTATAATTGGAAGGGAAAAGTTAGATTTTTTTTTTCTTAGTTGCAGGTGCCATGAGTCTGTATTTAAAAGATACCCTGGACTCCAACCAGAAAAGTTTTATATGTGATAAACACTTGCAGTAATTTGCAGGATGCAAAATTAATATACCAAACCCAGTAACTTTTGTATAGAATGGTAACAAACTTGCCGAGAAAGAAATTAGAAAGAATACCCCATTTATAATAGTTTCTACAGTGAGAACTTATGATACCATAAAAAGAATCTGAAGAACACTTGACAGTGGGAAGGCCTGAATTGACAGCATTAAATACTGTGAAAATGGCTAGACTACCGGAATAATCTATATTTAATGAAATCCTCATTAAAATTCTAGGGAAATTCTTTATAGAACTGGGGGAGGGGCATAAATCCTAAAATTCATAGGGAGATACAAGACTGTGGATAACCAAGCCATTCCTAAGCAAAAGAACATGGCTAGAGGCAACATGTTACGTGGCCTCAAGCTGTACCACCCAGCCATAGTGTAAAAGCGGCATGCTGCGTCCACAAAAACAGACTTGTGGAGCGTGATAGAAAACCTAGAGATAAACCCATGCAGCTGTAGACACATCATAAAACTGTGAAAAGATTTTACTTTATGTGTATAATTTATATAATTTAATGTATAATTTATTTGCCTGTGCATGTGTATGTATGTATGTACTCCATTTGTGTGCCTCATGTCCGCAGAGGTCAGGAGAAGGCGTCAGAGTCTCTGGAATGAACTAGAGTCACAGACATTGTGAGCCACCGTGAGGGTGCACGCCTTTAATCCCAGCACTCCAGAATAGGAGCAAGAGCATTTTTGTGTTGAAGGAGGCAAAAAGATTTCCTGAGTGTTTTCTAGGTGAATGTACTTGTATTTTGTAGTATCGTCTGTGAGTCATCGTGATTCTGTAGTCAGTCTGGCTGCAAGTTTTGATTACTCAGTGTTAGCTGTCTGGTAGTATGAGCATCCTGTGTGTCACGGCTCACACGGTTTCCAGTGCATGTTCAGCACATATTACCTGTGACGGTACCTGGAGGAGCATGGGCGGGGCTCAGGCTTCCTGAGTCTTTCCGTTTCAGACTGTTGGAAGTGTGAGTGTCTCTTACATATGTCAGCCATGCACACTCTTCCGACTGCTCGGTTCTCATCCCCATAACTTTTATAAGTTAGTGATGGGCCTTTTAATTGACCAGGTAGCTTGATTAAATATTATTTTTTTCTAAGGTCTTTCAGCTTCTTTCAAACGGCCTGTGTTATGTTTGTGTCTTATTCATATTTCTGTAAGGTATTTCAGATCCTTTCCTGAACAAAAGTTACAGAATAATATTTGATAAATTACTTGAATTACTTTTAAAGAAAATGTTCACTTAAGAGTATAATTGCTAACATAAGATTTTTTTTTTTTTTTTTTTTTTTGGTTTTTTCGAGACAGGGTTTCTCTGCGGCTTTGGAGCCTGTCCTGGAACTAGCTCTGTAGACCAGGCTGGTCTCGAACTCACAGAGATCCACCTGCCTCTGCCTCTCGAGTGCTGGGATTAAAGGCGTGCGCCACCACCGCCCGGCTGATTATTTTCTTCAGAAAATTAGGTAGTTCTAATCAGTTTCTTGGTATTTGATGATATTTTGAAGGTATGTGTGATGTCTGTATTGTAGAAATTGTAGAAATTGCTGTCTCGAAGCTTAGACATCATGGAATTCCTTACAGTTCCCTCTGTCGGCTCCCACAGGATACCCAGAGGAAGACAGCAAATGTGTCTGACGAAGTCTCCAGCGAGGAAGGTCCTGAGGCAGGGTACTCACCGCGCAGCCATGTGGACAGAGCGTCTGAAAGCAGTCTTCGAAATAGAAAGGCGCACCATTATAAAAAGCATTATGCAAATGAGGTACACAGTTTGACCTTACATAAATGCACATATATCTGTGTTATATTACTTTCAACACTTGAGTGTTATCATTGAAATATTTCCCACCATTACCAATATGTATTGTTTACAATCTTTTTTTTGAGGGGGCAGGACACAGGGTCCCGGGACTTGCTGCATAGACCAGGCTAGCTCCAGTTCAGGTTCCTCTGCTTCAGCCTCCTGAGTGCTCACATTAAAGGCGTGCCGCCGCACCCGGCTTTGTCCTACGATCTTGATGGATAGTGTAGCGTCTATCAGTAGGTGGCCATGCACCCTCAAGTTTGTATGACTCTTCATACATTTAGCAGGTTGTTTACTGTTTGTTTGCTGGTTTGGGGGAGGGTGCCTCTGTTGTACATGTGGAGTTCAGAGAACAGCTCGTAGGAGTTGATTATCTGCCCATCAAGTGAGTCCCAGGGATCCGACCCAGTTCAGGTGTCTAGACAGTGCCAGGCTCGGAGCTAAGCGCTCTTACCAGCGGAGACAGTCAGCTGTCCCATATCAGTGTTTCCACAGTTCATTAGAGTGACTGACGTTCTTTTCCAGGTTAATTTCGTTCACGTTGCTATTGCCGGTTATTAATTTACCCACACTACAACATTCAGTAATTTTCCTCTTTGATTCGATCTTTTCTTTTTTAGTTTATTTATTTATTGGTTATCTCAAAATTTTCCCCAACTTTCTGACATCTCTAGAACTTAAAACTATTTAGGTAGAAAAATAATTTCATTCCATTTAATGTTTATTTTCTATAAACAAGAAATTCCATTGCCTAGCTCCAAAGAAATACCCCTCTGATACTTTTTAGCCATTGCTACTCTGTAGTCTTTTCACAATATGCAGATACTTTTTCTGGATGATCTTGAGGTGAACTTATGGAGAAAATGAGGAGATGCTGTGTGTGGGTAGAGTGAGTAGGTGCAGGTTGCTGGGAGACGGCAGACGGCCCTCTCGTCATGTCTGCTCGGGTGTCGTCTTCCTCTCAAGGGCTGCACTAGCAGACCCTAAGACTCGTGTGCCCACTTACGTATGGCCTTATCACCCACAGCCTGCTTCAGGCCAAATAACAGGAAGTTGGAATCTTACTCTGTGTAGTTAGAAGTTCATCGGTGACCCCTCTCCTGCGTAACTAGCCGTTTGACCCCCACGTGAGTCCTGCTCCTGGGATCTGTGCTGGGACTAAAGGCGTGCGCCACCACCACCCGGCCACCTTTTGGGTTCTTGAAGAGCAGAGCACTATTCTTCTAAATTATATTTTTAAATAAATATCGCTTTGAAAACATTTCAACCTATTTCACATTTATGGTTAATAAACATCGTATAAGGCTGAGATTTAGTTTCATTTATAAAGACTTTAAAATAAATGGTGTTTCAGCAGTTGGGTTCAGCTCCCCCAGATACGACCTTAGAAACAGCCGACTCTAAGGGACGTGTCTTACAGGAGAACAAGTCTTGGACAGCAGTTCTCAGCCTGTGGGTCGCGACTCCTTTGGGCCTCGCGCCAGATATTTTGTGCTCTGTCCTTGTAATGTTTCGCTGTCTCTGCCGCTGTCCTTGGACAGAACGAGTATGCTTGTTGTTTTTTGGAGAAGTAGCAGTGTATGGTTCTGATAAAATCTCTTGAGTCAGGAAGGACCCACAGATTGCATTAATGTCAAAGACTGTCTCGATTTCAGGACACCCCTAAGTCGGGTACTAGTTGGGAAGGATACACAGATTGTATTAATGTCAAAGACTGTCTCGATTTCAGGACGCCCCTAAGTCGGGTACTAGTTGGGAAGGATACACAGATTGTATTAATGTCAAAGACTGTCTTGATTTCAGGACGCCCCTAAATCGGGTACTAGTTGCAGCTCTCGCTGTTCAAGTTCCAGACAGGACTCTGAGAGCACAAGGCCAGAATCTGAAACGGAAGATGTCTTGTGGGAAGACTTGTTGCATTGTGCAGAATGCCGTTCATCTTGTACCAGTGAGACAGATGTGGGGAATGCGCAGATTAACCCCTGTGTGAAAAAAGAATATAGAGACGACCCCTTCCACCAGGTTAGTTCACAGTGTCGGATTGCGCGGGCTATCAGACAAGCTCCTTTGAGCGTACGTGCAAATCTTAGAGGTGACAGGCGTTCACATTCCGTTAAAGTAATACTCACGAGGTTGTTTTGTTGTTTTTATGTGGCCTGTGGTCTGGCTTCACTAGACTATAGTCTCGGTGTTTATATTGTTGTTGTGTCTCTGTCTTTCCACATCTGTGATCCTGAGTTAGAAGATGGAGTTTGTGGGTCAGTCTGTGTTTGTCCTGTTCAAACTCACATACTTCATGGCCTTAATTCTCCCTTAATATTATGATTCAAAATATGTGTCAAATTTGAATGACTAAGCACCCATAGTCACAGTATTCAGTAGAAATACAGTCGTGTGTGCAAGTTTACATTTTCCATTACCCACAATAAAAGCAGTTCAAAAAGTGAAATTCCAATATGCATTATTTAGCCAAATATATTCAGCGTATTATTCCTTTACTATTTAATTAATGTGAAAATAAAAATGATATAGATGGCCTTTTTCATATTAAGCCTAGAAACTTGAGTCTGAATCCTTAGTATACATCTCATTTTGGATTAATCACATTTAAGGTGCTGAAAAGTACAATTGAGTCCGGTACTGTGTTGAATTCTTTTAATGTCCAGTGTCTCATGTTAGCGAAATCCCTCATCTTCCTTTATGAACTTTCTCTTTCTGTACTCAGAATCTTGGTGAATGGGCATCGCCATTTGTCACTCAGCAGTCCAGAAACCTGGATTTAAAAATCCTCACCCTGGCTTAGGAGATGGCTCAGTCAGTCCAGTGTCTACATACAAGCCTGAGGGCCAGCTTAGGAGATGGCTCAGTCAGTCCAGTGTCTACATACAAGCCTGAGGGCAGCTTAGGAGATGGCTCAGTCAGTACTCTTCTCGTGTAGCTTTGGTAGCTGGTGGGGCCAGGTTGGGGTGTCAGCATGGTCACTCTCTTGGTAAAAATCCCCCTGCTGTTTCCTTGCACTGTAGATACTAAGCTCTGAGCCTGATTTCAGGATTCGTTTTTATGGAAAGCAGGTACCTGTGGAAATGTCCATTATCCTGTGTTTACTTTTATTTTGACAGCCTTTTTAGTTCATTGGTCTACCAGGTTTGGTTGGATTTGCACCAGTCAAAGAACATATTAAAGAATGAAATGTTAAAAATAGCAAAAATGGTTGGGTGTGTTGACACCTGTCTTTAAACCTTGCACTCTGGAGATGGAGGTAGTTGGGTATACAGGTTCCAGACCAGCCAGGACTAACAAAACAAAACAAAAGCCAGGGCTGTTACACAGAGAAACCAAACAAAACAGTTTCAAATAACAATAGATGGACTTTCTCTACAGATACAAAGTTTTAGTTTAAGTTAAGAATAGGGTAGTTTTATGTGGGTGCACACACAGACAATGAAACAGTCAAGAAAAATGCAGGAATAGATTAGTGCTCTTATGGATCCCTAATGTACAGTAGAAAAAGCATCAATACTCAGTGAAGAAAGATAAGACCATAAGATGGTAGGCTAAGTGGTCGTCGACACATTAAAATGTATTGCACGTAGCTACTGGGTGTAAAGGGAAAAGTCTAAAGCATTTAGCAAGAGTATAGAGGTCATCTCCATTACTTCTGCTTACCAGAACTTCCAAAATCAAGATGGGGGACTTAGGAATATCTTAATTTAAAAAACTTCGGCTTTCAAATTAAGCGATAATGTTACTAAAAGACAGTCCTCAGAAGATGTTTGTAACATCTTAGCTGTCGGTATTGTTGTACAGAGCTAAAGCAGAGGATTAGCTCAACAGACGGTGCTGGCTGCGTGTGTGCGTGTGTGTGCTTTCAACACCAGTGCTCACTCCAGCAGCGGAGGCCAGTGCCTCTCTGTGGGTTAGAAACCAGCCGGGGGTTACCTGGAGAGATATTGTCTCAGAAAAGGCTTAGGGAGAGAGGGGGGGGGGGAGAAGCAAAGATGGGGGAACTCAATAGAAAAATAAACAAAAGGATCTGAAGCAGTAACTTAGGACAGGTGTGCGAGAGAGCAGGCGAGCACTGTGTGAGCGTGGCCGGTTCTGTGCGTGGTCATGATGAGGACAGGTGTGCGAGAGGGCAGGTGAGCACTGTGTGAGCGTGGCCGGTTCTGTGCGTGGTCAGGGTGAGGACAGGTGTGCGAGAGGGCAGGTGAGCACTGTGTGAGCGTGGCCGGTTCTGTGCGTGGTCTGGCAGATGAACTTTAGAGCAATGAGACACTGTTTTTTACTGATCAGATTTCAAAAAAAAAATTTAAGAGATCAGGCATAGCACTTGGGAAGCAGAGGCAGGCAGATCCCTGTAAGTGCCTGGCCAGCCTGGGCTACACAGTAAGTTCCAGGCCAACCTGGGCTACCCAGAGAAACCCGGGGTTGGGGAGAATAAGCTAGCATAGCTGTGGTGGTTATTCTTCAACGTCCCTAGCTGGATCTGGAATCCCCTAGAATCCACCTGGGGTGTGCTTGGGTGCAGACTCATCTGAGGGGAAGATAGGTGGTACCATCCCTTAGCTAAGATCCCAGACTGAATACAAAGGAAAACAAAACCAGCCAGGTCTTGGAGTTTCTCCTTTTCTATTTCCTCATTGGTACCATAGACCTCGACCAAGACGCCCCTAGAACCACGTCTTTCCTACCGTGATACACTGTGCTGCAGCTGAACTGGGTGGGAGCCATGGAGGCTTGCGTACTTTTTGCTAGGTAGTTCCTTGCAGTGATGGACAGCACAGCAGGATTAAACCAGCAGGCAAGCCTTGTAATAAAGCAGTTTATAGCAGTGAAATTTAACTTGGCTACGCGTCAGCACGAGTTTTATGAATATAAATTCTCAATTACAAATTGAAGTATGAATTTTTTTGAGTGAAAGCAATTTGAATAGCTGTGTAGTATACCATTGATATAAAATTTTAAAGCATTCAAAAAGTGTATTTATGAATTAAAGCATATGCAATTGGCATATAAAAACACGCCAGGAAATAATAAGCACGGAATTTAGACATGTGAAACTTGGTGATTAGCCAGAGAAGTATACAAAGTAATTTCCAAGTCTCCCTGAAATGTATCACTTGAGCAGAGCGAGAAGAAAGGTCAGTTAGGTCAGGTCACCTCTTGAGTAGCTGAATGATAAGGTTGCACTTTAAAAATGTGCCCATTGAACTCCCCAAGGCCAGCTGGCCAGGGTCTGAAAAAGCCCGGGTTAAAACCGGTCTCGCTGAACATAGTGGACAATGAGGACTACTGAGACCTCAAGAACAATGGCAACGGGTTTTTGATTCTACTGGACCTATTGGTTTCGTGGGAGCCCAGGCAGTTTCTAGACCTGGATGGAGGTGGGTGGTCCTTGGACTTCCCACAGGGCAGGGAACCCTGATTGCTCTTTGGGATGACGAGGGAGGGGGACTTGATTGGGGGAGGGGGAGGGAAAGGGGAGGCGGCGGTGGGGAAGAGACAGAAATCTTTAATAAATAAATAAATAAAATAAAAATATACCCATTGGTTTTGGCTTCAGGCCCATTGCAAAATGACAGGGGAAAGCAAGATGTTCAGAGTCTGGATCGGGTGTTTAGGAAGCACAGCACAGAACACGGCAGGAGATACAGTAGCTCAGGTGAGAAGTTAAGGAGTGGAGAGCATGGTTTTTAGGATGTAAGATGCTGAGCTCATTTACATACGAGGAAGCTGTACAGAGAAATCAAAAGCGCTCTAACAAAAGGTAACGCCCGGCTGTCGCAGGCCGCAGGGGAGCAGAAAGGCGTGCGTAGAATGAGCACGGCAGTGGAGACCCAGGAGGCTGGGGTCCTCTAAGGAGGAAAAAGAGCCAAGAGAGGGGGTCTGAAGAAATGTTTCTGTGGGAGTCCAGAGGGCAGCTTAGCCGGGAAAGGACTGATAAGTTGAAGGATAATGATGTTCCAGAGACGGGGTCAGATGGGAGGGTGCTACTAATGACGGACTCATTTCGGAGGTGAGGCAGTGAGGCAGTTCCTGCTGTGGCCAGGGGAATAGCTAAGGGTCCCTGGATCTGAGCGACCCAGTAGTGAGTAATCCCCAAGACTACGTGGTGTTGGCTGAGGAGCTTGTAAATATTCATCTGGGCCACTTGAGTGTAGTAAATAGATTGGCATTAGCAAGAAATATCCGAGCTATTTTCCCTGTGATTCCTGAAATTAATAATTTGGCCCTATATGTTTGATTCATCCTTCTGTTTTTCTATGAGATTAAAAAACCTCACTTGACACTCTATTCTGCATATCTGATTGGTATCCTACACTTACATTAGTTAGTATTGGTTTTGGAATAAGGGCTCTTTTTTCTGTACAATTTCATATTTCCAGGCTTACGGAAGGCTCACACTTTTCAGTCTTATTAGTTGTCAGGCAGTAGACTTTAGCTTCCTTTAATGAAAAAGCTACCAAGTTGTTTTCTTGTCTGGCTGTAGGTCTGCGCTAGGTTGGCAAGACTGTTTTATGTCTCCCAGGAAGATGGAATGTCTCCTTGGGAAGAAACACTGAGCATTTGGATGGGCATGTTCTCGGAATATTGCCAGGACATTCCTGATATTTATAAATGGTAACAAACGTTTCATAGGAGAAAAATTTCCTCTGCTATTTATGGCTGGGTATATAATGAAACACAAAGCCATGTTCAAGTGATAATATTTTCCGGTAGGTACGGCTGGATTCTAATGACTGGGTTCCCATACTCGGGAACACCACATAAAGCCGTTGTCTTAGTGGATTTATTTGAAATAAAACATAACATCATTGCAATTCAAGGTTTCCATTTTGAATGAAGATAAAAGGAAAGCACCGGAGATCTGGGGTGAAGCTGAAAAAATAATAATGAAAAGAATTCCAAGTGTTAGCTCGAAAGCCTTAGTTCCTCAGCGTGTCGCCTTCACAGGTCACATGCGGCCCACGGCAGCTGCGGCTGCTCTCAGCACGTCCTCCGAGGCAGTGCCATGGGGCAGAGGCAGAAGATGACGTTCTGAACTGTGATCCTTTGCTCTTAGGAGCCCTAGGCTCTTGTATGGTGATGCTCTTTCCACACTGTCTGTCTGTCTAGAACCTTATGCACGGTGATGCTCTCTCCACGCTGTCTCTAGAACCCTGTGTACGGTGATGCTCTCTCCACGCTGTCTCTAGAACCCTGTGTATGATGATGCTCTCTCCACGCTGTGTCTCTAGAACTCACGTTGAGGGTTCTTTTGAATAACTCGAAGTTGACCAGTTCTCATGCCCATCTTTTCTCTTGCCTTTTGACTGTAAGAAAATGAAGCCAAGTGTTGGTTTAAAAAAAAAAAAAAAAAAAAAAAAAAGTACCTGGGGAGAAGTGCTTTGAGGACAGCGGAGATGCTGATATCTTCCTTCTCCTGTTCCTAGATTGACCTCCATTGTCCTAACATAATCTTTGTGTGATTGAGCAGACCTGTGCTTTCTGTTATCCAGTGAGACTCTGTTATTACTTGGTTAAAATCTGTTACGTCCTTGGCTCACCTAACTCTGTGCGGGTTAGTGTTACTGACAGCCTGACAGGGTCTGGAGTCTGAGGAGAAGCACACTGTGAGGGATTGCGTGCCTTAGCTAAGTCTCAGGACACGCCTGTGCTCAGCTTGTCTTTCCAGTTTTCATACATTTTGTGCCCAAGTCCCTCCCTGCCTCCAGAGTGCCAGGGACTGTGAATGCGAGCCCTCTCGCATCCTAGAGAACACTCTACCTGTGAGCCACACCTCCAGCCCTTTTCTAGAGTAGTTCAGAATCTATTAAGTTTTCAGAGAAAATCTGATACATATTTTCATACAGAATTACTTCTCTTCTAAACTGGCATATATTGTTTGTCACAAGTTATGAAACATCACTTGTAGTAAGGTAACAAGTTAACAGTAATATTTCAACGCTTGTAAATCCCTCAAGTACTGAAATATATAAAGACCATGAAAGTATTTAGAAAAGATAAAAATGTTTAGAAAAGATAAAAAAATCCCTTTTCTTTTTTTAATATATTATTGATTTTTTAAGACAGTTTCAGTTGAAGTTTATCGATGCACCTTTATCTCCCTTGTATGAAACATTACATTGCTTAAATTCATGGAAATATTTTGGAATATTAGAATGTCAACAGTTTGTTGATCATATTTCTCAGGTTACTGTGAGTGCCAAACATATTGTTTATATAAAATGTGGGAAATATATCAATCCTTGAGATGTATGTGAGCTAGCGATACTGTGACGTGAGCAGGTGAGGCCCGCTCCAGCGCAGGCCTTAGGCAATGCACCATGGCCTTGCGTGTTGTGGCCTTGCGTGTTGTGGCATTGCGTGTTGTGGCATTACGTGTTGTTGTGAGAGGTTTGTGTTTGTTGCTACCTGCAGCCCAACTATCCCATTACCTACTCCACTCCTCTACGTCCAAAACAGATAACCACCACGCTTTGCAAGTTTGTAACTGTAATTATTTCTTGAAACATTGGGAAATAAAGTATTGTATTTCAGAAAATATTTGTAATTCTTAATGTTTCTTCTCACAGTGTTTGCTAAAACACTTTGAAAAAAAGGCTTAATTCATCCTTTCCAGAAATGCTGTTTTAGAATGCCACAAAAGTAACAAAATCAGTTAATATTTGGCATCCATGTTTTTTAGCCTTAAGTAGGTTGGATGACAGCTAAGTACTTTTGCTAACATATTTTGTTGCATATTTAACTTACAGGATATTTGTTAAGGTTCTACATTTTTATAACTGCAGTTTCTTATGTGATCTGTTTAATGTATAACATTTTAATTGATGTTTTAATGTAGCTAACATTGTATGTGCATAAATATGGCTACAATATACAGATAAATATGTTCCACTTATAAATTTACCAATTTTTATTTAGTGTAGTTACGATTTTACCTCCATGTACAACATGTATCATTTTGTAGACACTTTTATCTGTGAATGTAATAAGTGTGTTTCTCTTTCTTTGTAGACTCATTTGCCTTGGCTTCACAGTTCCCACCCGGGCTTAGAGAAAGTCAGTGCCATCGTGTGGGAAGGCAATGACTGTAAGAAGGCAGACCTGTCTGTGCTTGAGATCAGCGGGATGATAATGAACAGAGTGAGTTCCGAACTTGTGTCCTTTAGGGAAAGGGTGAAAGTTAAGGATTTATTGAATAGTTACTTTTTTCTCCTCTTTGGGGGATTAGTCGATACAGGGTTTCTCTGTGTAATCCTGGCTGTTCTGAAACTCTGTAGACCGGGCTCTGGCCTCTAACTCAGAGAGATCTGCCTCTGCCTCCTGAGTGCTGGGATTAAAGACATGCACCGCTACCACCGGCACCTTTTTTTTTTTTAATTACATTTTTGTTTAAATTACATTTAAACATTTAAATTCCATTTATTGTTTTGGGGCTAGAATGCGTGTGTCACAGTGCGTTGTGGAAGTCAGAGGACCCTTTCAGAAGCGGTTTTCTCCTCCACGTGTGGGTCCTAGGGATGGCACTCAGTTGTCAGGGCTGATGACAGGTGTCTCCATCTGCTGTGCCGTCTCATTGGCGCCTCAACTTTTCCTTCAACAAATTGGGTTTAATGTAGTATTGATCTCAACACTCTAATATTTGTAAATATTTCTAACTTAAAATAATAACTTGCATAGTTTTCTCTATCTGAGATTGACCTTCCTTTCATCTACTTATCAATTAGAGAGCTTGTGATTAGTGTGTAACAGGCTCTTTCATAATGTATTAAATTTAAAAAAAATTTAAATCCTATTATAAAAAAGTGAGGTTTCATTAGAATTCATTTTACCTTAAATTTGATTTATGTCCACTTTCTTTTCTTCTCCCCCTCTGCCCCTACTTCCTAAGGTGAACAGCCATGTACCAGGTATAGGATACCAGATATTTGGAAATGCTGTTTCCCTAATCCTGGGCTTAACTCCGTTTGTTTTCCGACTGTCCCAAGCAACAGACTTGGAGCAACTCACAGCCCATTCCGCCTCAGAACTTTGTGTGATCGCTGTTGGTTCTAACGAAGATTTCATGGTTCTCTCTATGGTCCTCATAAGCTTTGTGGTTCGAGTATCTCTTGTCTGGATCTTCTTTTTTTTGCTGTGTGTAGCAGAACGAACATATAAGCAAGTGAGTCTGAAGAATACTAGTTTACCCTTTCGTAGCCCTCAAAGTGTTCCTTAGGTGTGTTCGTAGTTCACGGGACACTGTGACATAATTGTTTGTTTGCTTTTATATTAAGTCATAACAATTCATATTTCATATAATAATTATATAAATTGTGCAATATTTTATACAGTAATTAATCTTCACTTTAATCTTTTTTAGCGACTGCTCTTTGCAAAACTCTTTGGACACTTGACATCTGCAAGGAGAGCTCGGAAATCTGAGGTTCCTCATTTCCGGTTGAAGAAAGTGCAGAATATAAAGATGTGGCTGTCTCTCCGTTCCTATCTCAAGGTAGAGTGCTATTGGTACATGCATTCTTAGTATACATCTTTCCCAGCAGTTACCATGTATGTCTGTAGGTGTGGGGGTTGTTATAGAGCCAGCAATTTCTCATCCAAAGGCTGGATTAAGGATTTCTGTTTTTCCCTCGAATAGTCCTCATGAGCCAGCAGAGGGAGCCCCCTACTTATAAACCAGTCTTGGGAACTCTAACCAGTGAGACTTACTGCTCTTCTAAGTCACTGCAAAGCTGTCTCTACATGCTACTCCGTCTTCGATGGCTTAGATGACATCGATGTTTGTGGACGAGGTGTGAAAACGCTAGACCCTAGGAAATAGACGCAGGGTTGATTTTAATAATACCATTTTTCCTGGGGATTCTTTTTATAGTAGATAACAGTGAGGTTTACTATTTATGGAGTATGCAGACATGTTCAAGGATGTTTATGCAAACAGTGAATGATAAAGTTGTCCCAAAGACTAAGAATCCACTGAACTAGATCTTTAAAGCTTTTTCTTCTGAAGTAACAAAGAAATAGAAAAAAATTATTTGCTTTTACGTTTTAAAATTTTATTGTTCTCTTTATCAGTTTGGTTTTTTTTTAAAATTTAACTCAGTGTATATTAGGAAATGCTACAAATTGACGTTTTTTCCTCATTGTTACATTTATGTTTCATGAAGGATGAATGTGATTTTCTTGCTTGGTTTAGTTTAAAATTCCGAACCCTAAGTAGGTGCTATATTCTTTTATACATTGTTGATTCTCTTCTGAAAAGTTCACTTAATGTTAACCATTTCCATTCGCTCTTAATTAGAACTAGATTATCCTTGCAGCTTCTGTCCTGGTCTCCGGCATTCAGTCCTTTCTGCTCCCAGAATACGTCTTGCATCTGTTCCCAGTCCTTGTTTCCGTGCCCACGGCCCTATTGCGACCCTTGTCATGTTTCTCACTGCTGCTTCTCTGGCGTGAGCGTTCCTTCCTTCATTGCTGTCTTCAGCCTGCCAGGACCGTACAGTTTTCTCGCCTCTCTGGAAGTCTGTTACTCTCGGATAAGGAACTGAGCCTTAGTATGTTCTGGCTGCTGTTCGTGGTCTGGGCCTTGCTCTCCTGTCTGTCTCCTGGCTCTCTCGAAACCATCTTCCTCTCCTAGGACAGTGCTACATGTCATCTGGTTCTAGAGATGATGTAAAATGCTACTTTCCTAGGAACACTCACCAGGCAGATAGACACTCCTGACCCACAAATCTGAATTAATCTCCCTGACATTGACCTCCGAGCACCCAGAGGATACCTTTCCTCCATAGTTCAGTACACAGATATCAGATGTGTCTGTGTGAGTTTAGTGTGAGCATCATAGCTCATCTGTCCATGTATCTCTGAGTGAGTTTAGCGTGAAAAACAGTTACACTAAGGGATCTATGCTGTGTAGATACCACATTTACAGTTGTAAAACTATAAGGGAATAACAACACATTACAAAACAGTTCATCTGGCAAGTTAGGTATCCTTTCAGCACTGTAGGTTATGACCAGCTTGTCGCACCTTAACTAAAAGCATGGAAATTCTCCTTTTTAAAGTGTGTTCCCCTTTTTCCCTAGCGTCGAGGTCCTCAGAGATCAGTGGATGTCATCGTTTCATCTGCCTTCTTGCTGACGATCTCAGTTGTGTTTATTTGCTGTGCTCAGGTGAGTTATCTTGTTACATCCGTCTCTAGATAAATACTCAGTTCCTAAACAGAATGTTTAATATTTTTCAATTACCTTAGAGGGTGTTAGATCTCGTTATCTTGTTTTTGAACGAGTGTGTTTTCATAGATGCTTCTCCCCCACGGCCTACAACAGTGAGCGTCTCTTGTAAATCCCCCCGCACGTTCCAGTCTCTTTCGTCCGTTCCTGTCTCGGGTGTCTTTGTTGCCACCTTTCGTTCTTCCTAATTGCTTACTATTCTGTCTCGATCTCCTATTGTTTTAGGTCTTACACACATAATACACATGCTTACAGTGCAGGCTTTGAACCACGTGAGAACACGTAAAGGGAAAACCTGGAGTTAACGTATTCTCAGATATAACACCCTTCAACAGAATGATTCAGAGGGAAAGCCTGAACTATCACAGCTGTGAGCCACAACTAAGGTGCTTTATCCCTGTAGTGGAGGGATTTTCAATTTCAGAAAATCCACTGATGGAATTTCATGCCTGTGGTTTGCTAAAGGAAAACATTACAGGTATCTCAATAAATGAAGAAAAAAAATTATGATTCTCAGCAGAGAATTAGTATTTATTCTACAAAATAATGGGTTTCACCATGACACCTCAGACATGTATTATGATGTATGCTGACCGTCTTCAGAGAATGGTTGGGATCGCAGCCACATGCGCTTAAACAGAATGCTGGTTTTTTGCTTTTTAACTTCAGTAAGCTTCCTAGAGTTCATTGGGAAGCAACAGTCCAGAGCTTTGAGCAACATGTTGCCTGAGCAGAGATATGGACTGACTTCTGCAGTACAGGGAGACGGTGCTGTTGATAGAGAAGTGGAATGTTCAGTGGATGAAACAGTCCTGCAAACCATGCAGATTATATGGTCCAGTGCAGTCATAAACCAGCCCAGGAAGGCTGACGTAATGGGAGTGAAATAAGACTAGAGTGAGTCAGAAGTACTTCATACCAGAAAATAAATTCTAGACAGATAGGGATTTAAACATAGTGACATTTTTTTTCCTTTTTTATGTGGTATATTTGTTTCAACTATCACAACATTTTATTGCTTTGTTTTAAAATTAAGTAAATTTTTTTTATTTATTTATTAAAGATTTCTGTCTCTTCCCCACCGCCGCCTCCCCTTTCCCTCCCCCTCCCCCAATCAAGTCCCCCTCCCTCGTCAGCCCAAAGAGCAATC
>NW_026067916.1:11672214-11676772 GCF_014885135.2 Alexandromys fortis | reverse complement strand
ATATTTGGTTTCTAGCCATAAATAAAGGACATTGAGCCTATAATTCGGGTTCTTAGAGAAGCTAAATAAGAAAGAGAACCCAAAGAAAATCATATAGGCATCCTCCTGAATATTAACCTTCATCAGGCGATGAAAGGAGACAGAGACAGAGACCCACATTGGAGCACCGGACTGAAATCTCAAGGTCCAAATCAGGAGCAGAAGGAGAGAGAGCACGAGCAAGGAACTCAGGACCGCGAGGGGTGCACCCAAACATAGCGAAATTTTAAATCCAATCCCAAATCAAATGTATGGACTACAAAGGGCACCATCCGAGACCAGATAAGATCTGGGGAAACAAGACTTCAGTGGGAATGTGTTTACAATCTGTCTTCACAAGTCAATAAGAAAATCATCCTAACA
Source organism: Alexandromys fortis (assembly GCF_014885135.2). Lineage (NCBI taxonomy): Eukaryota > Metazoa > Chordata > Mammalia > Rodentia > Cricetidae > Alexandromys > Alexandromys fortis. The sequence continues at coordinate 11,676,370 of NW_026067916.1, read as the reverse complement.
GAAAAAGTTATAAGAAACATGGTTGAGTATACAGTGGTACCACTGTTTAGAGATAAATAAATATGTACCATATTATATAGAGATAAATATAGAGTTGAAGATGTGACTGCCCATGAACTAATAGTTTTATCCCTACGTATTAATACCCAACACAAGTCTTGCATATGTGGCCAAGGAAACACAAGACCATTGCTGCGTTGTTGGTAACAAAGAAATTGACAACACCGTAAATGCTAATTGTTGGAGCAGACCGAAATCGTTATAGTTGATTCTTTTACTATAATTAATAGGGCTTAAAATGAACTAATTTAAAGCTGAATGTTTCAACATGGGTAAATCTTAGAAACAAGGTTCAGCGGAATAAAAAAAAAAAAAAAACCAAAAAACTGGAGCTGACCAGACGGCCCAGAGGGCAAAGGTGCTTTTTTTCTAAGCCTGTTTGGTTATCTGAGCTCAGTTCCCAGAACCAACATGGTGGATGTCGAGAACTGATTTCCTGAGGGTTGTCCTGACCATCACACATGCATGCATTATGGCACGGGCATGGGACTGCTGGCCTCCCTCGGGGAGAGCGGGGATGTGAGAAAGAAAGTACATGGATATGTGTTGTGTTGGGTGGTGACACTGACGTAAGAGTTGAGTGATGGGTGGGTGTTGAAGGTTAGGGATACGGCGCCATGATAGAGTGGGAAACCACTCGCCCGGCCTGCACAGAGCCCTGGCTGTGTCTCCGGTACTAGGAAAGGAAAAATAAAGCCACAGGTTTTTTTTTTTTATAAATTATTAAAAACCTGCATGGAAAAGATAAAGACAAATTTTACCTTGGGGTAGAGTTGTGTTGGTTCAGAAAGCAGGAACAAAGAAAATGTAAAGGTTTTAACTAAATTCGAAATATTGTTTCAATCTGAAGTAAATACTGTAAAATATTGATATTAAAAAAGTACAAGTGTCAGAACCTGTGACTGTTGGTTATGGTATTCTCTGTACTTCTGATGTCGTGATAAGCGTCCTAAAAACACACTGCTCCGTTCACGAGCAGTCCTGTGAAGTGGCGTTTTGTTCTGAAGTGAGGTGAGCCGCTCACACTGACGCTCTGTGCTCCCCAGCTGCTGCACGTGCACGAGATCTTCCTCAACTGTCACTACAACTGGGAGCTGGTGATCTGGTGCATCTCCTTAACACTGTTCCTCCTGAGGTTCGTGACTCTCGGGTCAGAGACGAGCAAGAAATACAGCAATACCTCAATATTACTTACAGAACAGGTGAGTTCATTCTGTCGTCCACAGTCCAATTGTGTGTGTGTGTGTGTGTGTGAGAGAGAGAGGGGGGGGGACAACTTGCCATCATCAGTTCTGTCCTATAATGTTTAGTCCAGGGATCAGGCTGTCAGTCCTGGCAGAAAGCCTTTCCCTTTGAGACATCTGACCAGCCCATGTGTACATACAAATTACAATATTTTTGCTTATTTCCTATTTTTCGGAGCATATTTTTTTATTTGATTAAGGTCATATATGCTTTGGAGCTAAAGTTAAATTTTGATAGTATGCAAACCTTTCTTTGGTGTTTCTGCCTTGATCCAAATCTCAAATCTAACCCGCAGTTTTACGTCCCATTTTCATTCGGCAGGAAGAGAATAGTATTTGTAAAATGATAGATTTTAAATCATTGGTGGGACATGATCGCTTTGCATTGTAACAAAACCATGTTAGAGTAAATTTAAATTTTTATTCAATAAAAAGAGCAAAGCATAATAATTTGTATAATTGATTTAATTTTATATGAATTTGCTAAGTATTTCTTCTTGCTATTTCATAAGAGTTGTACAAATGTTTGCCAATGACCTTGTTTGAATATTTTAGTTAGGAAGAGCTTTTATTTTAAATACTCAGTAGGTAAATAGGCTCAATTAGATGGAAGAGGAAAGTTACGACAAAGATAATCGTCTCTAACAGTCACTAGGTCTCATGGTCAGCCACTTCCTCATAGCTTCCCATTCACCTCCTCCTGCACCTCCTGTCCTGTTCCCCTGTGGACTCCCGACCCTGTGCTGGCTTACGTGATTTGGGTTTGCTGTATTATGATTGCTGATATTACCAGCTGTCCAAGTCATAGCACCCAGATCATTGTTAGTCCACTAGTCCATGGTTGGGCTGTGGCTGCCTGAGTAAAGAGGGAAGATGGATCAAGTGAGTGAGCACAGTGTATGAGCGGCCTAGAGCTAGAGCCTTTCCAGACAGGGTAACTAAGCTGGCCAGCACCCCAAAAGTATCAGATGGGTAATAAAGATAGTGAATATTTGCATTGCTTTCATAATAAAAAATCATGAGCCAGTTTGTTGAGTTTATTCTGTTTCTGTTTATTTTCTAAGTTAAGTTGATCTGGCCCTGAGAATACAATGTTTACCTTTTTAAGTTTTCTTATTATTAAATAAGTTCATTATAAGATTTGAGATATATAGTAATGTGTAAACATTAAAAATCATTTGTAATGTAATACCCAGAGACGCACTATTAATATTGTGGGACTGCCTTTTAGATCTGTTTAAGAATGTATTTGTGGGGGTCATGAGAGGAGAACCCACAGAGACAGCTGACCTGAGCTTACGGGAGCTCATGGGAGCTCATGGACGCTGGACCAACAGCTAGGGAGCCTTTCTGGGACCCACCGAGGTCCTCTGCATGTGTGGACAGTTGTTTAGCTTGGTTTCTTTGTAAGGCTCCTAGCGGTGAGATCAGGACCTGTCCCTGGTGCTTAGCTGGCCTTTGGGACCCTGTTCCCCATGCTGGACTACCTTGCCCAGCCTTGGTCCTCCCTCAATTTGATGTGCCCTGCCTTGTGGGAGCTCACGAGAGGCTAGTCCCTTTCTGATGGCGATGGAGGAGAAGGGGTGGGGGAACTGTGGTCAGTATGTAAAATAAATGGAAAAAAAATGTTATCTAAATAATTTTCTTTTCAAAAAACAGTGTATTTGTGGTCTGGGGTATAACTCATCGGTAAAATGATTGGGTAGCATGCACGAGGCCCTAGGCTCAGTCCCCAACGCCGCAAAAGAAAAAAGCATGTATGTTATAATTTTAAATTATTTTGCCTACGGGGCTCTTTTATATCAAAGATAAACCTCTACTTGAAGATGGAGAAGAAACCGAACAAAAAGGAGGAACTGACACTCGTGAACAATGTTCTGAAGCTGGCTACTAAACTCCTGAAGGTGAGCGCAGAGCTGGGATGGGTGAGGATTGCTCTCCTGGCCGTGAACCTGGTCTCCGGAGATCTGCCTTGGCTCTGGATGTCAGCATGAGATTACATCTGAGCACATCCGTGCAGTGTGCTCTGCTCTTCATTGCTTACGTAATCCAGCGAATGTCTTTGAAAAGTATGTCAAGGCGTTTCCTAATGTTGTATTATAATGCTGTTTTTGCTGTGTGTGTGTTTAGTCAGTTTTATCTAGAATACTAGGAAACGTTTCACAAAAGATGGGACGTTAACTCAGAAGTTGCTTGTTTTATATGTCATTGTCTCGGTATTAACTGTGCTGCCCAGGGTGACTTGTGACTCAGTCTCCCGCGTGCTGGGACCACAGGTGTCCCGCCAGGCCTGGCTCTCCGTGCTTCTCTTTGTTGGAACTACAATCTACTTAAGGGTATTAATTTCTGTAACTAATTGAGCATCCTACAGGAGTTTCGAGTCTTCAGAGACTGGTATGAAATGAGTTTTGACACAGTGATAGGGTTAGGTCCTCTGTCAACTAAGGTATTGATTGAGTGTAGACTGTGACTCGCGGGAAATTGGGCACCAGAAATACTCAGAGGAGGCTGGTAGAGGGTAATGAGGTAGGGAATTGTTGATTGCATTTAATCCAAGGCAGAGCACGGGATGCTCTGATTCAGGCCAGGATGTAGGCCTGAATGTGTTCACCAGCCAAGCACTCACAAGGCCAAGATTCGGGGCTCGTGCCCTCTGGCCTATCCCCTTCTTCTATCAGTACCACCCTGAACCTAAAGCACCCCTGCTTCTGTTGTCAGTGTTCCTTATCTCTGCATCACCAGCCCCGAGCCATGTCACACACACACACACACACACACACACACACCCCACACCCCCCCACACACACCCCACACCCCACACACACACACCCCACACCCCACACACACCCCAC
>NW_026067916.1:11642524-11671868 GCF_014885135.2 Alexandromys fortis | reverse complement strand
CACACACCCCCACACCACACCCCCCCACACACACACCACACACCCCCCCCACACACACACACCCCACACACCCCGGCTTCAGTTTCTTTAGTGCTGGGCCAAGTCTGGCTGAGGAGGTCCCAACCCTCTGAGTCAGTGCGCTCCCTCATGTGTGTGTGGGGGGGGCTCACCAGTGCTCAGCAGCCTGCAGCCGTTCCCCAGCCCTGGCCCCCACAAGCCTGCTCTTTGGAGGACCTCACTTGACTCTGCATGCTCACTGAACTATAAAGTCCTTCTGTGCTAGGACTGAGCTTGCCTTCCCAGAGCCCAGCCTGGTGCCTGTGTAACAGACCTTTCAATATTCGAATCATCAGTATTTGTGCATCTGAAGATGAATGGACTCGGTGCGAGGGAGCAGTGCTCCCTTAGCTTCTGGTCCAGCTCGTGTCCCAAAGTGCGTTCTCTAATCTCTGGCTATTAAACCAAGACTTCACTAGTCGTCCATTGGTAACAAGAATTGAAGTAAACAATTTATAAAATTATTTTCTTATTCCAAATTTAGGTAAGTTTGTATTTTCTAAAATTATTCATAATTTATAATTTTTCGAATAGTGATTTTTTTTTTTAGCTCTCTGTTGCCTATGGGGGTTTTGTTTAACTGGAGTTGCTGCAGGACCTGAGCTAACACTGTGTCTGCCCCCAGGAGCTGGACAGCCCCTTCAGGCTGTACGGACTCACGATGAACCCGCTGCTCTACAACATCACCCAGGTCGTCATCCTGTCCGCTGTCTCTGGCGTCATCAGTGACCTGCTTGGATTCAACTTAAAGGTAAAAGCCTGCAGCCTTGTGCCATTTTCTTTGACCCCGGTTCCCTTTTGAGATTTCACATGCATTGTGGGGCTGTTTTAACAAGTTTGTACAGTTATTAGCAGTGGCTGCACATTTAACTTCGGGGACTTACTTATAGGCATGGATTCTCATATTGATAGAACTTCACAGAATTCAATATATATAGGACTCTTTTGGGGTACATTAAGGAAGGATTTACTTTTCCTCATTAATTGAAACTGGTTCTAGTGATTCAACAGAAAGAGCCATATTCTTCTCTGGGCCAAAAACTGTATTATTTGTGTAGCAATGGGTATGTCCTCTGATACATGTATAGTGTTAGTAAGGGTTAGAAAGAACATAGTAAACAAATATTGGTATATGTTGACATTTCTCAGTAAAAGCCAACAAGAGCGACCTGATGTCCACCGCGGTGGTTCAGACGCGCCTTTAAAGGAGGTGACGGAGGGAACTCTGCACTCCGCACCTGGGAGTGGAGTTTAAGGGTAGTGTGCGGTAGGACCTAAGCTTCCATGTTAATGACGATCATGACTTGCAACGTTTTTCCATAGCTGTGGAAGATTAAGTCCTGACGTTGAGACATGAAGAGGTGGCCCGTGTTCCAGAGCGAGAGTGCTGAGAAGCTGTCCGGAAGCAGTCGCTGCCTCTGCCCCGGAGTCTGCTGGGAACCAAGTGTTTACATCAGACTGCATAGTGCAATTCTTTTATTTATTTTGCTTGTTTTTGTTGTTGTGTGTCTGTCTGTCTGTGTATTTCTTTCATTTTTTTTTTACATTGGTTTTAGTCTGTTTAAAGCATTGAAGTTCTTAGCTGTTGAAAGGGTGACAAAACCGACCCAGAAACCTGAGGTCCTGGTAATCGTCCATAAGTAATCGACACATTGGGAAACTCAAAGCCATCGCTGAGCACTGTTTCTGCATCAACGCCGTGAACTTGCCTTACTTGAGGAGAACTTCAACTCCGAAACAGTGCATTGGACGCAGCTAAACACACAGAACATTTACCTTGGTGAACCAGGATCCCCTCGGGGTCGCTCTTGAAGTCTCTCAGAACAGTGCTGGGATGTAAGCCGATGAAGCTGCAGCTGAAGCACCCTTCAGTATTACTATATGGTATTATGTCACAGGTCATCAAGTGCTCTTTGATAATAAAACCCTATGGAGCAATAATTGTAAATGGTTACCATACTGTAAAATATTTTGATAAAAACTAGTGATAAATGTATTTATTTGAAACACTGAGCTGTTTGCACAGCTCCAGCTGTGCACGCTCAGTGCGTGCACTTTTTAAGATTGTTACTTTCGGTGTATTATCTTTATGTGGGATGCGTTACAGCGTACTAGGGCAGAATACGGTATCCTTTTGAGTGAGGTCTGCCTCATCTCATAAGTGAAGTGCCTACCGCTTTTACTAAAGTATGCTACGTTACTCAAAAGAATTTCCCATGGTACACTAGAGCTTATGCTGTCCCTACCACACTTAAGTAAAGCTAAGAACCAACAAAATACTTATCTGATTGCTAGTTATAAAGTTTCCATATCTTCTGAAACGACAGCTTCGCTCTACCACTCCTAACCTCTGAGTTTAATCTGGTGCGCCCCTCCTCCTGCTCCATTATCTAAGGGCTATTTTTAGATGCTTTTAACTTGGAAAGCTAGCTTCTCTCCCTTCAGTAACTTGTCAAGTGTCCCGAGGGAGCTTATCATGTTTCCTGATAGATAAATAGGGCAGATACAATAGTCCCCTGCATCTGGCCTTGATCCTAAGTTGTTACATCCGTACAATCAGTAGAGTTTTAAGAAATACGTGAAGCAAAATATTTTTTGCGGCTGCTTTGTTTGAGCCAAGCATTTGGTTTCTAAAACAAAGGACGTATTTGAAACAATCTAGAGTTTTCTTGGTGCAAAGTCACATTGAATATATTCATATTTTAGTGCATTTTAAGGGGTTTAAATAATTAACTGTAAATAATTTATTTGATTGGTGCAGTTCTCATTCCCGTATCACTCTTAATATCAGGAATGTGCAGAGGACGGAGCCACGTGACGCCATGTTGCTCTTCCTGTTCCTTTGACTAGCCTGAGGTCAGCCTCATGGTAGAGTGCTCTTTGTGTGGGAAACGGCACACAGCGTTGTGTTCCATTTGCCTGTGTTCTAATCTGTCGATAATGACCAAAGTGCATTCTTAGTATTTTCAAGGAATGTATACCTGAGCTTTAAGAACATACTTAGTTTCTCACGTGACGAATTAGGCTTTGTCTGACATGTTTCTTTCTCTATTGTCTAATGTTGAGGTTGTTTTTAGGCGCTATATTTTGTAAACTTTTTCAAAATAAGGTACATACTTATACAGAACTTGACATTTTGCACAGATTATATCAAATATATTTTGAGGAAAAAAAAGTACAGCATGAGTTCTGTTAGTAATAAAAAGATGAAATTATTGTATCTTACAAAAACCTATTTCAGAATGGAAATATTTTTGAGAAAAGTAGCTGAGTATACTGATGTAGAAAAATGCTTGCTTTAGGTCGCAGTTGTGTTTGGCATAGAGTCGGGAGTTGGTGGTACAGATACCTGTCAGCAGTGTGACACCTTGTTGTGCCGTTAGTATGGGCAACCGTAGAATACTGAAAGGAAGATGTTTTAAGCAGTTGACAATGTTAACGGAACCGTTTCAAAGTAGTTGACGTCGCTGCCTTTAAGGATACTGTGACTGTAAGAAGTTGAGACTGTAACCTAACACATCACAGAGAAGAAGCAGTTCAGAGGCAGAGACATGGCAGGTGCTGTGTGCGGTTTCTTCGCTGCGTGCTGTTTTTAAAATAAAACGTCCTGTGACTGACCATCGTGTGTGTGTCTTCAGTTCGTGTCAGGGGTGACTGTGTGTTTGCTGCAGCATCGGCCCCGGTCACGCCCTGCAGACGAGAGGTGATGGAAATAAAGCTTTCCGTTTCTTGACCTTCAGATAGGATAGCGGCGCACACACCAGGATGCTTCTGCGTGGGTAATAGCGGTGCCTTTATACTGGAACCGAGAAAACTGACTGTGGCCTCGGGTGCAGTAACGGGACAGTGATACTTTAAATACAGTTTTGCCGCATAAATCACTCTGAGATATCATGGCCAACAGAGAAATTAAACGTTGAAATCTATCTTTCCTAATTGATAGAGGTGCACGTGGTGCTCAGATTATTCCGGAAGTCACGTGCGCCTTCGGACCGACCTTAAGCTCAGAACTGGCTCTTTAGTGAGCGAAATCCCCCACGGCATCCACACTTCAGCAGCAGCAGCAGCAGCAGCGACACGGCGGCTCCCCCTTCTTTCGTTTGCGCTGTTAAAGTCCCAGCTCTCTCCTGCCGCGCTCCCCACGTCGGGGGAAGCCGGGAGGCTACTGGGAGCAAGCAAGCCCACACATTTGCCATCAGACACCAGCCAAGAGCGTCAGTAACTCGGTCCAGCACTCCGCCCCAAATAGCATGAGATTCCACAGGTTCCTGCCTTTCAGAGCCGAGCCAAGCTAAGTAGTGGGGTGTCCGCTTCTGAGAACCGGGCTTTATAATGCTTTCCTTCGGTTTATACTTACTTTGCTTAAGCGGTTCCTAGAATTCGGGGAAAGTTTTCCAAAAAGGATATTAGAAAGAGTGGAGATGATGGGAGGGGGGTACCAAAGGCAAGGAGTACTGGCCCTCTCTGGGGTCCACCCCACCCTCCAGGACCCTCTTCTGCTCTGGAAACAGGCTATTCTCTGAATCCTGCCGTTAGAATCTTTATGGGAGCAGTATCACGTGACTCCTCCGTTAGCACCTCTCTGGCTCTTCTCTGTAGAACATGAGGTGGCACTGGGAGCTCTGAGCTTATTTATGACGGTGGCTTGAGCTGTCTAAGGAGTAATGAATGACCTTGAGTCGAAGGTCCCAGTGGACAGATACACAGGCCACAGAATCAGTGAAGCTTATCCAAGGCTGCTTAGGTAATGACAGACCTCACAAGTTCCAGGTTCCGACTCCAGGCGGCATGTGTGATGGTGTCTAACACTGCTCCCTTCTTAACTAAGCAAAAATACTTCACCCTAAGAAAATACTCTGGGACAAACTAAAAAATTACCAGCCTGTATTTCTCGCCAGCTTGTGTATAAACTAACCAGCCTCAGCAGGAAAAGGGTCATAATTCACTTTGCCGTGGCTTCCCTCCTTGATGTCACAGTGCCCTGCTGAAAGAACAAACATCGTTTCACCTCTTCAGCCTCTTGTCCTTGATTTTCTTTTCTCCCCTCCCTCCCTCCCTCCCTCCCTCCCTCCCTCCCCCCCCCCCCTCCCTCCCTCCCTCCTTCCTTTTGGACACAGGGTTTCTCTGTGGAGCCTTGGTTGTCCTGGTCGTTCTGCGCCCCGCGCTGGCCTCAGACTCACAGAGATCTGCCATTATGGCATCTTCGTACTTCCGTGTCTCATACTTGAGTTCACCCCTCCTGCGCTACATTCCCCAAGCTCTGGTTCTCTCAGCTGTAGGCTGTCGGTGGGGACACCTGTCCTTGGTGCTGTGGGACGAGTTTGTGAGGACACAGAAGCTGATAAAATGGCCGCGTAGACATGCTTCCTCATCCTGTACTCTTTCTCAACAAGACAAGTAGTGGTCTGGGCCAGTTAACACAGCCTCAAGATGAACCATTTGTGTTAAAAGTGCCCCCTGCCAGTTAAATGCTGTGCCTCCGCCTCGTCTAAATGATAGGGATGAGGTCTCTTACAGGGAACAAGGATTTGATTACTCTTCTTTCTAAGGATGGGTCTTGATGTTAAGCAAAATAACTCAGAAATTGCATGCTTTCTCTCATGTGAAATTTGGGGTTGAATACATGTAGTTTTTACATTTAATATACTTTGTAGGACATGGAAGTAAAAAGGACAGTAAGAATGTATGAGAAAGTCGAAAGCAGGGAGATTATAGCTCCAGGGAGCAGAGCAGAAACTGGGAGAGACAGCGGGAGGGGCCGGTGGATGGCGGTGAGGAGTTAAGTTGAAGTCCCTTCTTTTATTTAACTTGGAGGCCAAGATAGAGCCACGCACTGAATTGAATGGCGGAATCATTTGGGATATCTGCTACTGGGAGAGACTCGATTGAATGGGTCTCTCCAGCCACCGTTTCTATGAGTTGGCGGCATGGTTCTAGTCTATGACTCTATCTCCCTTCTGAGGGTCATGTTGCCTTTGGGGGAGCCAGGCTGAAAAGAGAAGTGCAATCCCTGAAGACATCACCACGGGCAAGGCTCAGTCTGGGAGTCCGGCAGACTGGATATTTTCTCTGCATTCCCACCCCAGTAGCCACCCTTAGTATCCACAGCACTGACTTGTGTTATCCGTCGGCTTTTTGTAGCAAGCGCCAGCGTGATTGCTCCTGCAGTTTGTTCTGCTCTTGGGTTAGTGCTAGAGATCAGCTTTGCCCTGTTCACAACAGCTTCACAAGTGCCTGGGAATATGCACAATTTCACAGCCCTGAAGAGAGCAGAAGTCCCAAACCCCGCGAAATTAATAGTCTGCTAGACGGTGACTACCGAAAATGACCTGTGGTATTTTGCACACTCTCCATCAGAATCCCTTTTGGAAAGTTTGAAAAATCCTAAAACTCATGCGGAAGCACAGAAGAGTCCAAGCAGCCCAAACAGTCACATGCAAAAGGAACAGTGCTGGGCTTTCCTGCGACCTGACCGCAAGCTTTACTGAGAGCCTTAGTAACAAAGCAGCGTGGCCCCGCACAAGACAGTCAAAGACGGGAGGGATGGGTGGAGGACCAGAGATGTGGTCACACAGCTGCAACCACTAGAGTTGGACAAAGTAGTCAAAAGCATACATTGGAGAAAAGACACATCAGTAATCTGTATGATGTGAAAATAAAAATTAGACTTGGGGGAAGACGGGCTCATGAGGTATAAGGACGGTGAACATGATCACGTGCGTGTGACAGACATGAATGAAAATGTCAGTAAAACTCACTTTGTACAATGAAAATGAAAATTTTTTAATGCCAATGAAAATAGTTAAAACAATAGAAAATAAGGCTTTAGGCAGAATCACTTGGATTGGCTATTAAGAAAATAGCTATTTAAATGGACGTCTCCATTTGTGTTTAAGCCCACAACAGCTAACAGCCACAGTGCTTGGGGGGTTTTGAGGGCTGAAGAATCCACAGCCTCACCTAGCACAGTGTGTCTACCAGTTCTTTATCATCTTTGATGTTCAGTTAGCCACCATCCCTTGATGCGCTGGCCCTGGTGTGAATACTTCCTGGAAGCTGTCGCAGGGTTTTCCGGTGGAGAAACAGCATCTCAAACAGCCCTCCTGACTAGAGGGAGCACTCTGGGGGCGGGCCATCTAGAGTGGACGCTCTCTCCTCTCCACAGCCCACCACGTTAGAAAGTTAGGCTTCACAACCGACTGGTTCCAGTGAGCTGCATCTGCTCACAGTTTTAGAGAGAACCTGGCTGTCCACGTGGCGCTCTTCAGCTCAGGTTTCCATAGTTCCCCGAAGTCAGTCCGTCTTCGCTGTCTGGGGCATCTCATTAGTGGGTCCCTATTTAAGACTGTCCCCCATTGCTCTACACAAGCCTTAAAGCAGAGCTCTCGTGGTTGTCTCTGAATGGCTCGCAACCTCCTTGGCAGCAAACCCCAAGGCTGGCTGAGGGAATCCCAGGCTGCTTGCCCCTCATCCTTCCCGCTGGGTTCCAGTCCCAGGCAGTGACAACAGGTCTGCACTCGACTGTTTGTAGATTCTTTCATATGACCCTTTGTTTCTGACTTACCTTTAAACATCTTGCAAGACTCTGGGTCTGTTTGTAACTTAAATTCACACCTGTGCTCTCTCTAATCGTATGGAACTAGGTCACAAGCCACTGTTCGTGTCAGCCCGGGTCTGTGTGCACTGAGGCATACAGTGGGGGTATTTAACAGAGATGCCCAGTAGAGGGTAGATAACAGAAACCAAGATCTGTTTTGGTAGAGCTTGACCTCTTTGTGATGGACGACTCTAAGCCTGTTTGCAAGAATGACCCAGAAACTTTAAAGCCACCCACCGACACCTGCTGTGTTCTTCGCGTGGCTCCAGGGACTTGGACTCGATGGGTTGTGCTGGGAATGAAGAAGTGACAGACACAGAAAGCTGGGGTCGGGTGGTCCCTCTGCTGGAGAAAAACCCCAGCACCCTAGAAGCTCACTGCTTATTCTACAGAGCTGAACAGAGACAGGGTTATTCCATACAGACAAGTAAGGAGCAAGGTTTGTGGTCCACAGCTGGACCAAGGAGGCAAATGTGGTCACTTCAGCAGGAGCCACCTCTGCAGGGAGCAGTCTGTAAGCGGCAAACATTCTGGGGGTGAACGGGTGGACATTTTCTTGGTTTACACAGGCAAACTCTCTGTCAAGAATTCAGAATGATGATAATTTTTGAATGTTCCATCAACGCTGACTTGTAAAAGTTCCTGGTAGGTCAAATATGCCCAGGAAAGTTATACTTCCTAAATGGGACTGGCTAACTAGCAGGGACCACCTTGGCTTGGAGCAGTTGTGGGTATTCAAACTCTGTTCCAGGGACCACCTTGGCTTGGAGCAGTTGTGGGTATTCAAACTCTGTTCCTGTAGGGTGGTTTGTGCCTGGATGCTCTGTGGCTCTGAAGAGGAGCCCAGGGGGCATTCCGGAGTTTTAAGTTTAGCTCTCTGATTTCCAAAGGTTTAGAATGGATCCAAATGAAGTCTCTCTCCCAACTTCTGGGAGTGAGGGAGAGCCATATCCTGTGAGCGATAGGGGAGAGACAGCCATAAACTCACTGTTCTTCTAGGCCCCTGATTTGGAAGTCAGCTCTTTATCCCCAAACCCCCACCTAGACTGCATTCACCAGGACCAACAGAACTTGCTAAGCTGCAGACTCAGATGACAGATTTAGATGGGGGTCCACGAAGAGGAAGGTGGTGCCTGTGAGAACGGGGCTGGCTCGGGCCCTGGGAGCCGCTGTTTATGATTCAAGGCCCTTCCTAGTTTAGAACGGTTATCAGTAGAAACCTGCTAAAAGTTCCTCTCACCCACGCTGGCTTCAGAGCCCTGAGCTCCTGACGGAAGTCACTCTTCTGCCCCAAGATTTCGCTTTCTCATAGCATTAAAGTGAGGCGCTTATTAGAAGACTCATAAAATATTAAATGTGGGTATGTGGAAGTTTGCCTGTAGAAATTGCTTCATGAATGCCAGTTATTAGAATTATGGCCTAAATCATGTGATCAGCTGTCACATAATGGCAGTTCTATCAGTAACAAGCCACCTGTGAATCTGACCCATGTGATATAGCTAATGTTTTGCTTTTGGGTCTCACTGCGTAGCTCACACTGGCCGCAAACTCCTCAGCCTGCCATCTAAGCCTTCTAAGAGCTAGGATCACAGATACACGCCACCACGCCCAGCTCTCATGGGCTGTTGTAATTTGTGTAAGCCCTTTGTTATGTCTGACAAAGACAAAATAGTCCTGTGACCTGGTTTCAGAATATGTCCCATCATTAAGTGACCCATGACCTGTATAAAGTAAGTTTAATCTTCAGAGATATTTGTATGAGACTCAGAACCTGTTTGTGAGGTTCCTGTTGGGCCTGTGAGTAACTGGTAGCTCTTGTTCACCCCAGAACATTGAAGGAATAGCGTGCAAGCTAAAGTCAACTGGCACCAGCATCTCATGATGACGCCATCACCTTGCAAAACTTAAACGCACTTAGTCATAGGAAGTGCTAACAAATGGTACATCAGCATCTGATGTTCAGATGTTCCCAGGTGCTTCTCCTAGAGACGGAGAGAGGATCTACAGAACCTAGCAGTTCTATAGTGTGAATTCTCTCAGGAGTTTGACTGGTGGTCTTACAGACCACCTTTGAGGACGATACAGTCACTTCCTGTTTCTCTACTAAACCACGTGTTTGAGAAAACAGAAGCCTCCGTACACCTGAGGTTATCAGAAATGAATACATCGGGCCGCCGTAGATGAGCCAAAGGAAAATTAAATCCTTGTGATTTTTTAATTACACCATGAACATGAATAATCTCCCCATTTCCACAGCAGTGATTGAATCCAGGACCTCCAGCGTGCCAGCCAAGTGGTCTGCCTCTCAGTCTTACCCTGCAAAATTAAAATAAGCAAATAGATATAGCTTATTCTACCCTTCAGTCAGAAATCATACTTCATACGAACAGGCAGCTTACATCTTTTTGATCTTTGATCGCATCTGAAATGCTATCCTTATAAATTATCATTGAATAGTTTCATTATTATTGTTGTCTTTGTTGAATGTTGTTGTTGTTATTGCTGTTGAATGTCCTGAGAAAGAGCATTGCTGTTGACTGAGAGATGGTGTGCCTGAGGCAGAGTGTGGTAGTCAGGGGAGAATGGGAAGATCAGGGGCCACAAGTCTCACCCATTCTGCAGACCAAGCAAGGCCTTAGCTGGTGGATTTACCTGGCCTTACAGCCATCAAAGGACAAAAAGATCGGGGCCACTTTCTTCTGCCCCTTCCTTTTTGAGCTCTTGTTCCTGACAAACCCGAGAGATGACATGGGATTTGTTTTATTTAGAGCTTGTTACAGAAGGGTTCTGCATTTAAACTAGTACTGATCTGCTCCCCTCAGGCAGTTATGGAATATTCTTCAGGAGTCTAACAGGCAGAGTTGTTTTTAGCAAAAATCCTTTCCCAGCAGAGGCTAAGGGAAAGCCGTGGTAAGGAGAATAGCAGACAGAAACTGCCAGAATAGCTGGGTTTCTATTTTAAGCATAAGAAAGCCATTATGTTTTAATGTATCACGTTCCCGTGGATTCACAGCCAGTGACCTGCAAGTAGAAGCCCGAGGCTATAGCATCCCTCTGAAAGAGTCTGATTTGCCTTCCTTTGTCAGGCATCACGGAGTAGCTTGATCTTAGGAAGCCTGCTTCCTTCGTTCTAGGGGCAGTGGCAGTGCCCGACCAAGAGATCCAAGGGTAGCCTGTGGAGGAAGTGTAGACGAGAAATGAGTCACAGTACCAAGAGTTTCTGTCTTCAGGCTGGCACGAGACCTAAGCCTAAAGCCCTAGGCTTTGCAGAGTGGTACTGGGGTTACTTGGGCTGTTGGTGCTGTTGGGTCAATTGGAAGGGGAAGATGTCCATAGTGGCCTTATCACATCTGATGGTCCAGAAGGCACTCCAAAGGAGCCATGCTTTCTGATGGATTGCCCATATTCTCTAAGGTAGACAGACCCACCTTCCTCAGTCACTCTGCCTCCCATCTGCCTGCGAGTCGTTCCTGATACAATTAGGTGCCTCTCACAAGTCAAATTGGTGTGTTGTGTTTACTCCACAGAAGTGCAGGAAACTCCTGGCCACACAATTATTAATTACTAATCTAAACTTGGTAGGAGGTAACCAGGAAGTTTTGAGAGATCTAGAGGAGGCTCTCTTAGTAGCCTGCCCTTCTTAGGGGCCTTGGTTCTTAATCTCAAAAGTCAGTGAGATTCCCCTCAGGACTCTGATGGGGAACCTCCTTCAGCCAATGGTCTTTGAGAGGCTGGACCAGGTGGGGCATTTTTGGTCTCTTTTTTGGAATAACTTTTAAAAAATTAATTGAGGTCCATCATTCAGGACTGCTGAAAATAACTGAATCCAGCCATGTGGGGTGGCTTTAATGCTAGAAGACCACGACTTTATCATCTCCTTAACAAATGTGGAATGCAAGCTATAGGTTACAATAGCTTGCTTAATTTTTTTTTTATTTCTATAGGTATCCATCTATCTTCTTTGGATCCTTTTGGACCTTTAGAACTTGATGCTTTGTCAGAGTAGATTATTGAGTAGGAAGCTAAAACCCTGGGTAAGTCATCTCTGACAGCTACTGGCAGTGTTAAATCCTGTCCTTGTGCCTTTTTTTCCTGTTTATCAACTCCAATAATTTTTCAATTATTTTAAATCTTTTTATTATTGTCTTTAGTAAAGCCTGAATCTCCTAGACTGTATATATATTTAGTGATTTTATTGAGGCACCTAGCCTCTGATCCTCATTTTGCACAAGTGATTTTAAGGTCTGAAGTTTTTTCTTTAAAGATAACATCTCATCCTTGGACATTACTTGAATAGTGCGTAGATTCCCATCCTGGAGAGATAGTCTTTTTGCTAACATCATAATTTTTTAACAAATTTTGATTGTCAAATTTAGCAGTATGAATTAGATAACTTCTTAGTACCCTTAGATATAGATTTAATTTTGTCTATAAAATTAATGTTATCCTTTTTAATAGTATTAATTTTTTAGGCAACTTTTGATTTTTGATGGTATTAATCCTTTCAACTAGCTGTTCATTGTTAGTCTGTAAAGACTGTATCATTCCTAAAAGTGCCGTATTCTTTCTTAATGCTAGAATATGGAGAAGAAAACTGAGTCCCAATACCCAATAAATTGAAGTATCACACTAACCATAGAAGCATCACATAATACAATTCATAGTATTAGCAAAAAAGTTACTAAAAGTTGCAATATGAATGAAGTCTGCCATATCGGTTTATTAGTTACCTGTTATGTGATCCGGTAAAATGTAATCTTTATTGCCCAGGAGATGTCATGGTTGCAGAGTTGCGACTAGAAGCAACGCAACAGGAGTGGTCCTGGGCTGCTTTAGTGCTTTCCGCCTTGGTACTGGTTAAATACTGAGAAATACGCAAACAAAAAGCAATTAAATCAATTCCATACCCTGAGCAAGAAAATTTTATAGGCTCAGGGATCGCTTTGAAAAAAAGGGGGGGGATTGGATGGGATAATAGATTAGTGTGAGCTTACTCACACTAATAATAATAGTAATAGAGTAAATACTTGTGAGTTATTATTTATAGACAATTACATTGGTATAGATTCTTGTATATTGACACAAAGTTAAATTACATTGAATATTGTACTCATGCATGCTTCTATCTCTGCTTAAAACATTTTTATATATTGATATATTTATCATATTGTAATACTTATATATTGTTTACATTTTGAGGTCATTGTCCTCATTTGTTACATAGTTGTTTATTATATAATATTCTAATGTAAAGTCTTAGTCTTTAAGTTGTATAGGTATTAAGAATTATCTCAAGTGAAACAAAGCACGAGATGGGTTGAATAAATAGGAACAGAAGGACAAAGAGGAAGGCTGAGCCCATATGTGGCTAATATGACAGTGTATTTATGGGGTCATGACCCGTTATAGCAATGGAATACCCAGATTACATTTCTACAGTACCAGAAACTCATGTTTTGGGGAAGGATATTATAAGGTATTATAAACAAAGGTCACCAGTCATTCAGGATGTACAAGAACAAAGCAACTAGCAAAACTTCAGAGGGACTAATGGCTCTACCTTTAAAATGGTTAACTGAGAAACCAATATGGGTTAAACAATGGCCTTTAATAGAAGACAAACTGTAGGCTTTAGAACAGCTGGTACAGGAGCAATTAGATGCTCACCATATTGAAGAATCAACCATCCTTTGGAACTCTTCTGTATTTCTTGTTAAAAAGAAATATGGAAAATGGAGAATGGTGACAGATCTAAGAGCTGTCAACAAAGTTATTTGACCTATAGGCCCTCTACAATCTGGAATTCCTCTGCCTTTTCTATTACCAAAAGGATGGCCTCTCATAATTAATAATTTAAAAGATTCTTTATTCATTATACCCTTACAAGAAAAAGACAGAGAAAAATTTGCCTTCACAGTGCCTACTTATAATAATTCTCAGCCTACTAGGAGATATCAGTGAACTATCCTCCCACAGGGGATGGTCAATAGTCTCACATTGTGCCAATATTTTGTAAGTCAGCCATTGGAAATAATATGTAAACAACTTCCTAAATCTATAATTTACCATTACATGGATGAGGTTTTCTATCTGATTCAAATGCAGAAAGAATGTTTGGAGAAGTAAAGAGGGAGGTGAAGGGGAGCCTCTTTTAGCCAATGGCCTTTGAGAGGCTGGACCAGGTGGATGTGGTCCACAGGAGTGCCTGCTCAGCCTCTTCCCACTCACCACACCTGGATGTTGGATCTCCGTCCTATTTCCTCGTTGTGATGGTGAGTTTTCCTTTTTAATAAAGACCACTGTAGTATACCCTATTCTGAGCTAGTGGGGAATTCCTTTATTCGAAGTCTCTCATCTGACACATTCTGCTTCAGCACCCATCACCAACAATGTCCTGCATCACAAAGTTGGGGTAAAATGGATTTCCTTCTTTTTAAAACTCAGTCCTGATGTCCATTCCTATAAGTTCAGAATTGGCCATTCCCTCTGCTACCAGGACTTGGAGCCGAAGCAAGATCTTTTCCAAGATAAACCTGCTTTCCTGGATTTGTATTTCATCCTTCACCCCATTCCTGACTCCTATGGAGTCATCACTCAGACTAATTCTCACACAGCAGTCTGAAGAAAATGAAGTTCACACATGTACACACACGCATGCCCACTCGCACGTGCATGCCTGCACACACACACGCACACACACACACCCTTTAGTGGAACTTCAGACCTAACACATACAAAGGGCTATTTATGGAAGGAATGATAACTAGGAGGCACAAGAAAGTCCTGAAATAAAATCTCCTTTGAATTATGTATGAGAAACTGAATTAATATAATCCAACTGCTCTTTAAAAATGGAATTTGCCAGTTGCTGGGCTGGGCCTTATTTTATCATTGAAAAGAAAAGGAGGAAGAGGAGAAGCAAAGAAGTGGTTGCATTCAGAGTGGAGGGCAAATTTACTTTGCACTTTTGATGCCCTCCTCTAGTAGTTGGTCAGCATCACCCCGGAGCCTCGCCTACGCTACTGTTGTCATGGAGACATACCTCTAGCCAGGTGTAGTAAAGTTTATCTGTAATTCAAGCACTCTGGAGCCTCAGGCTGGAGGGTGAAGAGTTTGAGGTCATTCTGGGCTGCTTAGCAAGAGCTTGTCTCAGTGAAACACAGAGATATTTCTTTCCAAATATTACCCTATCTGTGTGCTCACCATTGGTGTGAGGGTGTACCACAATAAGGATGTGGAGGGCACAGGACAACTCTAAGGGTCATAAGAGCTGTGGACAAGCCCTTTTACCCACCATGCCATCACGTTACCTCCAAAGAGACGTCTTTCACTAAAGAGCTTTGTAGTCTTTCAGGCTAAGAAGATGGGACGTGCAGGTCCAGCTTTCCTTTGTTCCTGTGTTTGCATTTGTCACGGACGCTCATTTCTCTGTGCTAGGAATGGAGAGGGCTCTTAGGAGTGTTAGGTTTTTTTTTTTTTTGTTAGAAAGAAAAAATTACTTGGGAGATTTTAGTGGTGACGCAGAAGGGGAAGGAAGGGGAGAGAGAGTGTGTTGTAAATATCATTTAAGATGTGTTACATTTATTTGTGCTGCAGAACATTTATTTAATGATGCAAAGCCGTGTTGCATTTTTTAATGTTGCGTTTGTTTAACTCCATGAAGCTGTGTTACTTTGCCTGTCCAAAACTCCTGATTGATCTAATAAAGAGCTGAACGGACAGCAGGAAGGCAGAAGAAAGGAGGCAGAGTAAGAAGTAAAGAGAGGTCTGTAGAATAGAGAAATATAAAAGCCCTGCAAAAGGCAGAAAAGCTGGCTAGAAATAAGTCAAGCTAAGACCGGGCATTCATAAGTAATAATAAGTCTCTGTGTATTTATTTGGGAGCTGGTTGAAGGGCCCCCCAAAGAGTAAAAAACACAACTAAAAGAGAGAAAGAGGGAGGGAGAGGAAGAGAGAGAGAGAGAGAGAGAGAGAGAGAGAGAGAGAGAGAGAGAGACTAATGGGGAGCCACACAGTGGAGACCCTTGAGTCGAAAACAGTCTTTGTTTATTTGTATTTATTTTTGAAATGTGAAGTTCTAGGCAGGGAAACCCTGGTTTCTTTTCTGTCCTTGAATATGAGTGTGTTCTGCTCCTGAAGACAGACCTGGCTTAGAAGCAATGGAAGGGTTTGCTATTGAGTTCACCCTCCCAGCCTCCTCTGTCCCCTCTAGGGACTCACATCATGATAGCCCTGCCCCCTGGGGAGTCTGAGGATCCAGGGGGTCCTCGAGCACAGGCTGTTGACACTATCTGCGTAGCTGCCCTTTAATGTAGGTCGTCTATGGAAGACTTTATGATGCAGAAAGGCAAGGGTTGGTGATATCCCCAACCGTGCCAGAAAAGGAAGAAGGTGGACTTATACATCTTTGAGGTGCCTTTGTGTGATGTTTGAATCAACCCTACCTCTGCCATTGTGATAGGGAGCCCCCATCAAACAAGTCAACCCCGACTCGTTTGACATGCTTATGGGTCAGCCAATAACCATTTCCTGAGCTCCCCTTGCTCACGGGGAAAATCACATCCTTTTCTTTTCCTTTGGATTGCTTGATCTTTAAAAGTCTGAGCAGTTGTTTAAATAGCCAGGTTTAAAGTCTCAAGTCATTTCAGAGGCCATAATTCTCCTGCTGTTTCAGCTCCCTCACCTTGTTCATGACCCTGATCATCACATCTCCTGGTGCTCCTGCATGATTAAAGGCGGTAGTCATGGGGGAAGGCTGACAGAGTGACATTTGAAAGGCGCTATTAGCTCGAGTAGGTCAGGGAAGGTCGGACACAAGAGGTTACTAAAGCTACAAATGCTGGTACTCTGTGCTGGTGTGCACGCTCCGTCAGTCTCTGCTGGTGTGCACACTCCATCAGTCTGTGCTGGTGTGCACGCTCCGTCAGTCTGTGCTGGTGTGCACGCTCCGTCAGTCTAAAGCTGGTACTCTGTGCTGGTGTGCACACTCTGTCAGTTCCCGCGGCCCTTCAGAAGCCTTCACATTGTGATTCCACGCGGATGACGTACAAAGGGCGATGGGCAGGCAACTTTAGCAGCATTTTAAGTTAACCCATCAACATCTGCCAGTTCACTTCCCAACCAGTGACCCTGGAAAAATTAAGCCCATAGATGAGGGAGTACGTCAATCAGGAAATTGTCCTGAACCAGAACCTTTACAGTCACGTTCCAGGAAAACACTGGAGAACTCTGAGCTTGCTTGGTGTCCAAGAGTTAAATTTTCCTGAACC
This sequence comes from Alexandromys fortis, assembly GCF_014885135.2. Taxonomy (NCBI): domain Eukaryota; kingdom Metazoa; phylum Chordata; class Mammalia; order Rodentia; family Cricetidae; genus Alexandromys; species Alexandromys fortis. The sequence goes on along the minus strand of NW_026067916.1, from coordinate 11,654,945 downwards.
AAATTTGCTGAAATTGTTTTATTTCTGAAGGTTTAGCTCACTTGCTACCTCTCGGCGAGGGGCTACCCAGGCGGGGCTGTGGATGAGGAGGAATGGGCAGAAGGAAGATCTTTTCCTGTCGGGATTTCATGTCATGAAATTTAGACAATTCTTTGAATTTCTTTTCTTTGAGACAATCTCCCCAGGCAGGTGTTGTAGCATACTGCACTCCAGGCATGACAAGGCTTTGCCATCCTGAAATTCAAGCAACTGTGAAAACACTTAGATGACACCCCTTACAGGAGCAGGCCTGTTATCAACTCACTCATAGGCGAGCAGGGGAGGGGGGGGAGAGAGTCATCTGAGATTCCAGCACAGTGAGGAATTGTGACTGGAGCCTCTAAACAGAGAATGTGAGCCCTGTGTGTGTGGGGGGGGGAGGGAGAGAGAGAGGAAGGGAGAGAGAGAGGAGGAGAGAGCACAGGACCCTGAGTTAAGATGGCATGCTGTGTAGTTTTATATCAGCTTGACACAAGCTATGGGCACGAGAAAGGAGAGAGCCTCAATCCTATGCCTCTATAACATTAGGCTGTAAAGTTGTTTTCCTATTTAGCAATTGTTGAGGGAGGGCCTAGGCCATGCTGGGTGGTGTCATCCCTGGACTGGTTCTAAAAGAAACCAGTTGAGCAAGTCATGAGGAGCAAGCCAGTAGGCAGCACCCTCCATGGTCTCTGCATTAGCTTCTGCCTCCAGGATCCTATTCTGTGTGCTTCTGTTGTGACTTCCTTCAGTGATGGACTGCAGTGTGGAAGTGTGAGCCAAATAAGCCCCCCACACTGCCCCCTGAGTTGCTTTGGTCATGGTGTTTCATCGTGGAAACAGTAACTCTAATTAGGACAGATGCATTCTTAGGTACTGAGAGGAGGTAGCCACAAGAGTCCTCCATCTGCAGAACAGCATCGGTTAACTTGTCTATGAGCGACGGTGTGGTAGAGTCTGTCACTCGGCAGTCACAGACACTAAGTGCTGATCACACAACACTTGCAGTGAAGACGTGGAAACACAAAAAGAAAAACGCAGTTTCTGGGTGGTGAGCTGAAAGACCACTTTGCCCTTCTGAGGAGTGTGTGAACACGGTTTATGAATGATTACACCAAGGACGGGGTCTTCACACTAGAGAATATTACTTTAGGTGGCTTTTCCCCTGTGGCCTCAGAATATTTTCTCATTGTTAGCTGTTTATTGGTAGAACCAAATCATCTGGTTTCTTATGTGTTAACCCAATGTCTCCTCCCCCTCCCTGCTGCCTCCCTGCTTTTATTTTCACGACACTGTTTAGATGATCTCCTGCAGGGAGCCAGTACGTGTGGCCGCCATTACAAGATGGCGCCTAGCTCCTGCGGGCTGGAGTAGCCAGTACCACCATCTCGGGCATGCTCAGTGTCCTCAGTGTGCTGGACCTATCAGGGAGCTTGGAGCAGGTTGCTAGGACACTTTGACCAATAGGAAGCCTGCACGTACCCCTAGTTCCATTATTAAGCAGCTGCAGCCGTTGCAGCTCAGAGCTCGGGGCCCCTCACTTCCCGCTCTCCCTACAACCAGGAGGCTCCCAGGAAAAGCCTGATTTGGGAAGAATCCTCGTCTGGTGGCTGTTCTTTCCTGCTGGTCAGGGAGTTCGCCGCAATCTCCGACATGCTCGCAGCGTGTTTTGATCATATGCACCCTCCCAGTACCAACTCTTCTCAATTCCATCCTCCATCTCTGCCACCCCATCCCAACTCCGGCTCCTCTTCTGAGTTGTTTGTGTTTTTTTATAACTCACCGAGGTCAGTTTGTGCTGTCCTCATCCTCATAGGTGTGTGTGTGGCTGTCAACTGGAGCGTGGTTGTTCTGCCAGGGGTCCCGTCCTTAAAAGAGAACCGATTCTCCTTCCACCCTGAAGCTCTCAACTGCCAATAGTTCCTTAAATTTAATGAGTTCTGCTCATTAAATTAGTGTCTCTGTACCCTTAGATTAGCGGAGTGCTCGTGATCCCCACCCCCACTCTGGAATGTGGACCGGTCTGATCTTGTGCGGGTCTTGTGCAGATAGTCATAGCTGTTATAAGTTCATGAATACAGTATGTTCATCATGGCCAGAAGACATTGCTTCATCCCCAACTTCGGAACCTCTGCCTCCCAGGAGCTTTCTGCTCCCTCTTTCTGTGGTATGTGTGGGTGACGGTATGATATAGTTGTATCTGTTATGGCTGAGAGCTCCGCAGATATTTATTTTCTTCACTTGAACTGGTTTTCGGCATTGATTATCACCCACTGCGCAGAGAAACCCCCCTGATGAGGTCTGAGCTTCCACTAACCTGAGGGTTCAGCGACACTAATGTAACGAGCAGTTCTGTACTGTGTTCGGCTAGCACAGTGATAGTACTGAGCTCACCCCAGGCACCTCCAAGCTTCCCAGCCATGGCTTTAGCTTCTGTAGTCCAGGCATGTGTTTCCTCCTATGGAGTGGGCATTAAATCCAATCAGAAAGAGGACGCTCACCCCCTGGAACGTCCATGCCACCCCTACTTTTTATCACCTCCCGTGCCGGCTCCCTCATGCTGACCCCGTTTTCTGCTGACATGTGGCAGTAATGCTGGCCAGGCTTCTTAGCTACAGATGAAAGAATTCATATTAGTTACTTCATGCACAAAACCAAAAACATTTAAGGGGCTGGACGGTGGTGGTGCACACCTTTAATCCCAGCACTCGGGAGGCAGAGGCAGGTGGATCTCTGTGAGTTCGAGACCAACCTGGTCTACATGAGCTAGTTCCAGGACAGGCTCCATTGAAGGGAAGCAGTTAAATAACTTAGGAGAATGTGAAGAGATGGCCTTTAGTCAGGCTTCTGGGGATACCCTCCGGGCCACATAGAGAATGGGGCTTCTGGGAGAGCTGTTGTCTTTGTCACAAGCAGAAGCTTCAGATAGCTCTGGTTCCAAAATAGCCTGCCTCTGTCATGCTGGCCCCTTGCAGATAGAAGTCTCGTGTCCTGCCTTATTCCCACGAAACTCAGAGCCTTGGTCTGAAGACAGACTTTTCTGTCCCACCAGCCTGCTCCCAAATAACCACACAGAGACTTAATAGTAATTATAAATGCTCAGGCAGTAGCTTAGGCTTCTTACTAACTAGCTCTTACAACTTAAATGAACTCATATTTCTTATCTACCCTCTGCCACGTGGCTGTACCTTTTCTCAGTACCTGCTCATCTCCTGCTTCCTCTACATCTGGCTCACAACTCCCTAGATTCTGCCCTGAGAATCCTGCCCAGCTATCGGTCAATCAGCTCTCTACTAACAAAAGGAGCAACACATTTTTGCAGCGCATGGAAGGAATAGCCCACAGCACTGGCCTCCTTGTTTACAGCTGTAAATGGTGTCTTCCTTTAGGCCACTGGAAATCACTAGGACTTCTCCATCAGTCAGCTGAGCACCAGGCCTCTTGAGAATTAAGTGAGCTGTTCTCGGCCTTGTACCTGCAGCAGTTCCAGTTATACTGATGTTTGGGGTGCAGAGGTCCAGCGGTTTGTAGCCGATTGTGAAAGATGCTGGTGGCCAGCAGTTAAAAACTCTGCACACGTGTTCAAGAAGTGAGGTGCCAGGCGGGTCTAGAAAAGACATCTAGGGAGTGGAAGAGGTATCAGGCGTCCTGGCCTTGGACTTCAGCTATTAAAGCATCTTCTTGGCCACTGTGCCCCACACGGCTAAGGACTGGGGAAGAACTGGGAAGCTAGTCAGCAAGAGATTGGTGCTGGGCCTCGACTGCTGAAACAGGGGGCTGAGTTTGTGTGTGAGAGGCAATAAAGAGAATAAGTTGGGAGCATTAGGCTTTGGGGTGCCTTCTGCATGAAAGTGATGTCAAGAGGACACTATGCACAGGAATTCACCAGCACATACTAGAGCACAGACCCCTGGGAGTTGCGTGTGGACAGTTAGGGCAGTACTGGGCAGTCAGTCACATCCCAAACATCCCTTTGATCAGGTAGAATTGTAGTGACAATGACCATTTAATTTGGCTGCTAAAAGGTCATTTGGGCTCTTACTACTGTACTTTCAGTAGGGGTTGGCTTCTAAATCCAGGCAGATAAAAGGTCTTCTTGGTCCCCACAATAGAGGTCATAAGATCTGAGCCAACTCATAGGCCCCAAACACCCGAACTCACTGGACCAAGGCAAGAGGGCTAAACCCCAAGCCAAGAACAGAGGGCCTTACTTTTTTTTTCCCCTTCAAGATCTGGCCATGTGAGAGGTTTTAGGAGGTACTAGAGGAACCCAAGGCTATGAGAGGGGATATTGCTGCTGTGATTTGTAAGCAAATGAACAGATTGTACATGCAGCAAGTTATTGTGCGCACCAGAGCAGAGGTGACTATTACCAGAAAATACAGCTCACCACCGAATCAGCTGATGCATATTTCATGAAAAGCAAATCAAGGGATATTAGGGCTATAAAGACAATCACCTGGCTAAACCTTCTCCTTTGCACAGATGAGCAAAACAAACGCGGGGCTGAGCCCCAAGTTCCTGTAGCCTCTGTCATCTGGCTGTCTGCCTGTGCCCATGATGCGCAGGTGAGGCTGCAGGAACCGTCCCCGCCCACACGTGTCAATCTCATGATCCTAATCAAAGATATCAAAGCCCTTGGGGTGAAAGAGGGAATGGACCGAGCCAAGTTGTCAGGGGGCCCTGACAGTCCATGGGTTAGGAACCTGTAGAGCAGACTCTCCTTTCTCAGAAATGACCTGAACTGGGCTGGTGGCCGGCCCACCCGACTGCCCATCTGAGCTTCGGGCAGCTTAAGGGTGCTTGGGGTGGGTAGGTATAAATCTAGGGGGAGTCAGATGCTCCTCCTTTGGATACCCCAAAAGTCTCCACCAAATGTCATGTTAACTTCTGGTTCCTTAGGCTCTGTCTTGCTATCTGCTTCCACAGTGATCCATGAGCCTTAGCTACAGAGATTGTGTTGTTATGTTGGGAAGGGACTTCACAACGCTGCGTTTTGATCAGCCTTGGTTTTCCGTGATTCTCTGTGGTCTCCATCTGTTGCAAAGAGAAGTTTCTGTGATGAGGGGTGAGGACTGCGCTTATCCTGTGGGAATAAGGACAACGAGTAAAGTGATGGCTGTAGGTTCTTCTCCAGGACCCACGGCTGTTATCAGCCACCAGGGGTGGGCTAAATTTACAGTGCCAGACATAGGCTGTAAGAGCCATAGGAAAAGAAGTTTGCCGTGAGATTGTGTCTTCTGCAGATGTCAGAGACGCTATGCCTGTGAAGTCTCGCTAACATGGCTGTCTAAACACGACCTAAAGAAACATGACACCGACAGACATATTAACATGGAAGGTGAAAGCTCACGAGACTTTGACCCTAAACAAGGAACTCCAGGCAACTGAGGGATGCTGGGGGCAGAAGCAGGCTTCCCCAGGGAGGCGTGCACCAGTGGGTTGTCTGATACCACGTGGTCAGCCCTGAAATCATACAAGTAAGATCAGATGGACTGAGGAGCTTATACTTACATCTTTAGGGATGCACACACGTAACCTTTAAAGAAAAGAAATTCATGAATTTGAAAGAGAGCAGGGGTGGGCACATGGCAGGGAATAGAGGAAGGAAAAGGAAGGAGGAAAATTATATTTTAATATATATATATATAATTTTAAAAAGTCATGTTACATTTATCCCCACTGTGAGGTGGGGCTAGGTGAGGCCTTTAAGATGTGATGAGGCTGGATAATGAAAGATTGAGGTCTGTGCTGGATTTGTTATGGCGTGATGATCCCAAGGATACCAAGGAGGGGTTTGTCTTCTGACCCAGACCAGCAAGACAGTCTTCAGAGAGAAGACCAGGAGAGCAGAAGGTAGGAAGATGGACAGAGAAGATAAAGTCTGGGATCAGAAGGTCTCATACAAGCTGCCTTACACCAAGCAAGCTTATTAGTGTAGTATTCCCAGGAGGCCATGTGGCAGGGTAAGCAGCTCGCACAATGGGACAGCCAGCGGGAAGCTAATCAAGCAATGTTGCAGAGGAACAGAGGGTTTTTCGAGAGCGTTGCAGACTGAGCACACAGCAACCTTGGGGACCGATACCTCCAGTCTCTTCCCAGGAAAGCCAAGTTCCCAGGAAACAAAACCTTAACTGCTTCTTGTCTCAGTTCCAGACTGGCCTTGCCAAGTCCACTCCCAAGCAAGGACCCAGAACTGAGTTCCCTTTCTCCCTTCACAGCTCAAACTTTCTTTCTTTATAAATCCTTCACGCTGTGATAGCCATTTGCAGCACCAGAAAGTCCACCCGGAAAACCCTGCCTCTGGGAAGCTTGTCTTATCCTACATTTAAATCCAGCTTCACGCCGGGCGGTGGTGGCGCACGCCTTTAATCCCAGCACTCGGGAGGCAGAGGCAGGCGGATCTCTGGGAGTTCGAGACCAGCCTGGTCTACAGAGCTAGTTCCAGGACAGGCTCCAAAGCCACAGAGAAACCCTGTCTTGAAAAACCAATAAATAAATAAATAAACCCAGCTTCTTCCCTCCTCTTCATCACCAGCTTCTCCTCCTCCTTTTTCTTTTTCTCCCCTCCTCATGTGTGTGTGTGTGTGTGTACACATGTACATGTGTGTAGGTGTTTTTGCACACATGTGCATATGCATATGGAGCCTAGAAGTCAACTTTAAGTGTCTGTCATTTACTTGACACCTTATTATTTTTGGAGCTAGGGCATTTTTCTGGAGTGTCTGGTCAGTCTGTCTCCACCCTTCTCTGCCCATTGATGGGGTCACAGGTGCTGTGATAACATCCAGCTTTCCTATGTGGGTGACAGACATCAAACACCATACAGCAAGCCCTCTGCCGAGTGAGCCACCCATCTCTCCAGCCCCCATCTTTCTGATATTATAATAAATTGTGTTGTTTGTTCTTTAAGATGTGCTTTTTACTGACAGATGAAAAATATACCAATAAAGTTATTTTACTGATAGATAAAATTATTAAATTGATTTTTCCTGATTACAAAAATGATTCTCACTGATGTGAACCTTAAGCATGTTCACAGGGTACCATGTAAAGTTTTCCTGCATTGTGTCCTACTCAGTCAGAGTAAGCAAACATGTCTCCTCAAAGCCATTTCATTATCATCCCACACACCTTCAGCTTTTCCAAATACACATGGCATTGTGCCAGGCTTTTCCTTTTAGGCCTTCAACCAGCTGCCAAATCATGACACAGAGAGTTATTGTTAGTTGTGAATGTTCAGCCTAGTTTAGCTCTTTTAACTCAAATTAACCTGTTTCTCTTTATCTGTCTTTTGCCTCAGGGCTCATTACCTTTCTTACTTCTGTAGATCTTACTTTCACTGCCTCTCTGTGTCTGTCTGTCTGTCTGTCTGGTTTCTGCTGGCTTCTTGGCCTGGGTGTGTCCCTCCTCCTCTCATCCTTCTCTTGTTCCTTTCTTCTCTTTTCTCAAGCCCCGATTTCTCCTCCTAATTATTCTTTCCGCCTGCCAGCCTTGCCTATCTTGTCCCTGCCTAGCTAAAGACCATTCAGCTCTTTATCACACCAATCAGCTGTCTTAGGCAGGCAAGATGGAGCAGCTGCAACACTTCTTTACCTAATTAGACATTATATCTTTAGACAAGAGCAGCACAAACAAAAGCAACTCAGCCACCTTTACACAGTGTGACAGCCTGCAGCACAAACAAGCATCGCACATCTTCGCCTAGTTAAAATACTATCCTACAACACGACAGAATCAGGAATAGTCAGGAGACTGTGCCAGAGCAGCCGAGAGCCCTTCCCCATCCAACGCTAGCCTAGCCTCCACGGGGCACCCTCCACCAGCTCTTCTCTGCAACCGTCCTTCTTGTCTCTGTGCTTCTGTCTCCACCCGTGAGGACATGCGGTACTTGTCTTGGGGGTCTTGGTTTATCTCATTTAACATAGTTCTCTCCAGCTGTACACTGTTGCAGTGTACGATAGGATTCCAACCTTTTGATAATGGCAAATATCCCATTTCATAATGTACCACATTTTCTCTATCTCACCAGCTAGTGTGATAGGTAGAGTTTGCCTGTTTCCACTGCCCGGTCCCAAAAAAACCAACTCGGAGTTTGAATATGAATTATAGGTGAGCAGCTGATAGCTCAGGCTTATTACTAGTTCGCTCTTACACTTAAATTAACACATACTTCTATTTCTGCTTTCCCACGTGGCTCACGGCTCGTTCCCTCATTTTTACACGTCCTGCTTGCTCGGCAGCCGGCTGGTGCCTCTCCTCACTCCACTCTCCGTCTTCCCACCATTCTGTTTGGCTTTCCTGCCTAATTTTTTGGCGAGCAACTGGCCTGCCAGCTTTTTACTAACCAATGAGAGCAATACATATTCATAGTGTAGAAAAGGATTGTTCCACAGCAAATGTGGCTGTGTGCTGGCTAGTTCTTCTCATCTTGACACAAACTAGAGTCACCTGGGAACAAAGGCACCTCGGCTGATTAACCACCTCCATCAGACTGGACTGAGGGCGTGTCTGTGGGGGCATTTTACTGGTTAACCGCCTCCATCAGACTGGGCTGAGGGCGTGTCTGTGGGGGCATTTTACTGGTTAACCGCCTCCATCAGACTGGACTGAGGGCATGTCTGTGGGGGCATTTTACTGGTTAGTGGTTGACATGGGAAGACCCAGCTAACTGTGGGTGGTGCTGGACAGGTGTCCATGCTTGTATAAGGAAGGATGAACAAACCATGAAAAGTTAAATGAGTGATTATCGTTTCTCCATGGTCTCTTAGCTCCTGCCTCCAGGTTCTGGCATTGAGCTCCCGTGCTGACTTCCCTAAACAAAGGACTCTAACCCATGATCAAAATAAATCCTCTTCTGCCCAGTGCTAGTTTGGGCCAGTATTTAATCATAGCAACAGAGAAACAGACTAGAACAGAAACCGTCACCAGGGACGTAAGATCTTGCTGTTATGTACCTGACCATGTGTTTTTATACCTTGGAATAGCCTGGGGAAGGATGTGGAGGATTTTGAAGCTTTGTGTGCTTACGGCCTAAGGGACTGTTGTGGGAACTTCAAATATAATGGCAAAAGCAATGCAGACAGGCAGTGGAGGCCTGGCTTGCAAAGTTTCTGAGGCAAGTTTGAGAGTCCCTTGAAGACTTTTGGGACCATTGGAGTGTATTTCGAGTAAAAATAACTATGGTTTCTGGGCAGCTGGGTCTGAAACCAACAGCCCTGAATTAAAACCTGTGCTTTACCAGGACAATAAATGTTAGCTGGTTGGGCTGAAACCCAGCTTTGATTAATAAGAGACCAGCATCATAGAGATTTTCCTGGGAAGTGTTTCCTCAGGGTCGGCACTGTGGTCCAGAGAGGACCATAGCTTCTTATCAAGCTGGAAGCCAGCCACGGTAATAAGTAAGAGCCTTCCGCATAGCAGTGGTTTTGAAGGATTGAAGGGATCATGAGGGGCAGCTTGAGTTTGGCACTGTAAGGGAGCAGGAGAGGCCATTGGCTAATACGTCATGGAGACCACAGTATATTAGAGATGCCAGAACCAGTGGCAGGGTGCATGGCTTTGGAGGGGTGGGGGTAGGGTCTCTGGAGGGAGAGGGAGGGGATTGGGAGGAGGGGAGAGAGTGGGAATTTGGATTGGTATTTTTTAATAATAAAAAAAGTAATAAAAAAGCCGGGCGGTGGTGGCTCACGCCTTTAATCCCAGCACTCGGGAGGCAGAGGCAGGCGGATCTCTGTGAGTTCGAGACCAGCCTGGTCTATAAGTGCTAGTTCCAGGAAAGGCTCCAAAACCACAGAGAAACCCTGTCTCGAAAAACAAAAACAAACAAACAAAAAAAAGTAATAAAAAAAGGAAAAAAAAAAAAAAAAGGCCAGGCTACCTTCCCCCAGCAGTTGAATCTAAGCAGAAAAACTAAACCCAGCCCCTCCCCTCTCCTTACAGTAAGCTCAGCCCCTCCCTCATCCTTGCAACTAGCCTATAGCTTCACCTAGTGCCTGGCTCTAAGACTCCCTGCACCTCCATGTGAGGGCGCTCCCTAGTCAAAGAACACTGTTGCTCAGAGCTGGGACCGTTCAAGGAACAACCAAGGCCGAAAAAGGAAGGCCAGGGCCAGGCTAAATCACGCTGTGTGAAACTTCCAGCCACCCCTCTGGAAACTTCACAAATTGGCGTTGTTCAGGAGATCTGAAGGCTGGTTCGTTGTGCAGGTGCCGGTCCTAATGCAGGTGCTTGCAGGATCTGAAGGCCTGCCCCCCTTCAGATGCGCTAGGCAGATACCTACACCATAGTTTCTGCTGTCAGACGGAATCTGAAGAAAGTGTTTCTTATCTCTTTCATTTTATCACAGTGTCCCTGCCCTTAGGCCAGTAGTTCAGTAGCGTTTCCTACTTGGTAATGTTTCTGTGCCTCCCACGCGGTGACTGGACGCTGCTGCCTTAGCAGAAAAGCACTGGAGGCAGACAGCCGACCAGAGGGGCACGGGGTGAGAGGCCTTAACAGAAGCAAAGAGGAGAGGTTATCCGACCAAGGAAGAGACTAGAAAGGAACTAAGTCTCCGTGAAAGATGAAACGGGGTGGACAACATGCAGCCGAGAGTCAAACACGCAGGAGAAAATAGTGCAAACCTCCATACACTTCTGACTTCTTTTTCTTTCAGGACCCTAGCGTCTTAGCTCTGGGTAAGGCCGACATGGAGCAAGGCGCCAGACCCTGGAGACTTGAGAGGCCCTAACAAGTGCTCCCTAACCTCCTGCTTAACGAAGGGGCAGCAGCACCTCGGACCGCGCTGGCCCTGAAGGCACAGCATCTTCCTCTCTCCCATCTTAGGAGGCCTCCAAATAAACAGAAAACGATTTGCAGAGCAATCAGACCCAAATTTCCCTGCAGGCAGCACTTTATGCTGCACGTTAATGGCGCCTGTCAACATCAGCTTGTCTGAGCTTCCTGATTAGTTCGCACTCTGAGAAACTGCTTTGCCATACTTTTTCATTAGCGTCGCAAGTTATGTCATTTGGAGCCACATAAGGTGGCTAATGTCTTTTTTTTTTTTTAAACACTTTATGCGCAGAGATTCAAGGGCCAAATCCTGGTGACTCAGAGACATGCCCATGATTAACGATTAGTTGTAAAGAGTCTTAGGAGCGCGTCTGCACAGCCATGACGAAAAGCCTCGGGCCTCGGCGCTCTGTACCGCAGAGCAGAGCTGGTCACCGGCTCTTCGAGCTGGCTCATGGCCCCAGCTTGTAGCTGCTAAGGCAGGCGGTTCTGCTTTCTGCGTGACTCAGAGGAGGTAAGACAGCAGATTCGCCAGGAAGAACGATGTCAAATCTACAGTCGTCTGACCTGGGAGAAGCTCGCCAGCCAAGAAACTCGGTCTTCATGGGGAGCAGAAAGGTGTTTTCTTGATCTGAGCAAGGGTCCGGACAGATCTGGAAACTGAGGTGCAACTGTGGGAATCAGGTGTTTATTACAGAATAAGCACACTGTTGGGGAGCTGTTGTCTCGGTCACGTGTGTGGCTGTGTGATTTCATGGCATGAAATGTGTTTTAAAAATGCTAGTCAATGGGATAGAGAGGTGGCTTCATGGTTAAGAGTGTCCACTGATGGTGCAGAATACATGGCTTCAGTTCCCAGTGCCCTTGTGGCGCATGCACCACCTGGAACCCCAGTTCCCGGGGCTCTGTCCCCTTTTCCTGGCCTCAGCATACACATGGGACATGCAAACTCATGCGCATGCACATGCGCGTATACATAATGAAAAGGAACTTTAAAGCGTGAGTCAAGGCAGAGGCCCTGCAGAACGTCGCTCCGAGTGACAGCCATTTGCCCTCAGAATACAGCAGACGTCTAAGAAGCCAGCCAGACGCGGGCAGACTGCAGTGGCTCATAACCAGTGCCTAAGCAGTTCCGCGACGGCAAGCTGGCAAAACTCAGCGCTTCCCTTTGTGACATCTTACCTCCCTGAGAGATGTGAGCAGAGCAAATTCCTCCTCTGAAGAAACGGGGTTAGCAGTATGCCTCTGTTCCTTGACAGGGCAGCTGACTATGGAGACATTTGAAGGCGCTGGGGATGATGGTGGGGAGAAAGATGAAAGCCCCTTCCTTGGTGGAGATTTTCTTTGGGAGTTATGTTTCCTGAGCCTGGTTTCCAGGACATGGTGGAAAGAGAGAATTGATTTCTGCAAGTAATCCTCTGACACACACACACACACACACACACACACACACACACACGAGAGAGAGAGAGAGAGAGAGAGAGAAAAAACATAAAAGGAAATAAAAATTTAAAACAGAAAATGTAATGGTTGTAAGTGCTAAGGAAATTAATGAGAAAATGAACTGGGCATGGTGGTATACACCTGTAACTCCAGCATTCAGGAAGGCGAGGCAGGAGGATTGCTG
>NW_026067916.1:11567850-11641964 GCF_014885135.2 Alexandromys fortis | reverse complement strand
TAGGACACTTTTTATTGTAAGAGATAAGAGACAGGATGATCACCTCTCTAGTTGGCATCATGAACCCAGGAGAGTAGAGCCTAAAGAGGAGGCGGACAAAAGTCTCATGCCATAGCCGACTTTATTCAGAGCATTGGACGATTTATACTCTGAGGGTTAAGAAGAGTCATCTGAGTAAGGTGCTCAATTGAGCCACACGTGGCCAAAAACACGTTTCTTTCCATAGAGACACGTGAATAACAACAGCTGAAGCAACCTCACTCAGAGAAACACACTCCAAGAACAGGTCTGTGCTGTGAAGAAACTGCGGTCACAGACTCTTGCTGTTTCCTTGGCGTTTTCTCACAAGCACTCAGAATTCTCACATGACTCCATTCTTGGACTGTGTTCTCACATCTGCCCCCGCCCCCTTCTAATTTTTAAGAGCACGGTATCCAGAGTGGTTTTGATTTGAGGTGTAGATAAATCTAATTGCCATCTGTTACATGAGTATCCTATGAGCAAGCAAGTTATAATATTAAAATGGTGGAATCACTGTGTGTAATACTCTATCACCAAGAACAGACATCCAGACTATGTCCAAGATATTTGTTGCATCTTACATGGATCAGAAAAGTCTAGAGAATAGCTTGAAAAGAGACCCATACGGCTAGTAGTTCTCATATCTTGTAGAACCTAAGCCCATGTTTCCCTTTAATACGAATACAAATGTTATGATGCCCTATGCAAATGGGAAGCAACTTAAATCCCAAGGAAAGACAAAATGCAATCCCTTCTTCAGGTGGACGAATGAGTTTATTAAGGTCCTAAGTTCCATTTATAAACACAGACTCATTAGTGAAGTAACTTTTCCCTTGGTGCACAGGGTGTGAACTTGGCCCAGGTGGGCAGCCTTGACTTGTGATGACATGGTCACTGTCTCCTTTTGCCCTTTAGCTGGAGGTGACTTCCACTGGACCCTTGCCCTTGGCAGGTGTCCTTGATGGCCTGAAGCTGGAGGAGTGCACGGCATCTCAGTGGATCCATCTGCAAGGACAGACCTTCCTGATTTTCTTCTGAAGAAGTAAAATTGAGTCAGGTTAATTCATCAGCTGCCAGACTGGAATACGGTGTCATGGTGTCAAGGCTCCCCCAAGGTCTCATTCAGTCCTGTGACTCATTTCCAGTGGCGTGTGAACGTCAGTGATCTGTAACTTGCAGGCTGGGACACCATCCTCTTTGGCTGTCTGGAGGCCGTGGACTCAGTTCTAGGGCACTGTTTCTCAAGGCTTTGGGGATTTCAGTCACTGCCCTGGGGAGTCTCTCAAGATGCAGCTCTGATCTACCAGGTGTGGATGGGAGCCCTCACTCCTAACAAGCTCCTAGGGGGTGGCAGGGTTGCTGGTGTTGCAGAATATTATTTTAATATTGTTACATTTGTTTATGTGTTTATGCTGGGGAACATTTGTTTAATGATACAAAGGTGTGTTGCATTCTTTTATGTTGCATTTGTTTAGCTCTGTGAAGCTGGGTTACTTTGCCTGCCTAAAACACCTGATTGGTCTAAGAAAGAGCTGAACAGCCAATAGCAGAAGAAAAAGGTAGGCGGGGCTGGCAGGCAGAGGAGCATTCTAGGAAGAGAGGAGAAGGAGCAAGAAAAGGAGGAGGGCGTCTAGAGCCAGTCATCCAGCTACACAGCCAGACGCGGAATAAGAAGCGAAGAAAAGACACACAGAAATAGAGAAAGGTAAAAGCCCAGAGCCAAAAAATAGACCGGTTCATTTAAGAAACGCTTACAAGAAACAAGGCAAGCTAAGGCCAGGCATTCATAAGTAAAATATGCCTGCAGGTATTTATTTGGGAGCTGGGGGGTGGCAGGTGCCCCAAACTCAAGAGAGTCAAAGAGTAAAAACAACTACATGCTGGTGCTAAGGCTTCTTCTCGTTCTTCCAGAAGAAGAGGGGGTGCCAGAAAAGGAAGGGGACGCGAGACTCACACTCACCAGAGGGAGGAACCTGGGTGGGAAGGAGGCTTGAGAGGCAGGAGGTGGGTGGGACTCCCATCACCAGAGAATCATTCCGATGCCTCACTTCTTAAGCATCATGGCCAGGTGACTAAAGACAGAGTCATCCCCCAGGGTCCCTCCACCCCTTCCTGTGTGCCTGCATCCTGGGTCACGGCTTTATGTTTTAAAAGACACCCTAAACCCCACCCAGCCTTGATGATGGTGCTGCTCAGGGGGAAACACTCTCTCTCTCTCTCTCTCTCTCTCTCTCTCTCTCTCTCTCTCTCTCTCCCTTTTGTTGATTCAAGATTAAAACAAAGGGCTGGGGAGATGGCTCAGCAGTTAGGAACATTGGCCAGGTCATAGTAACAGCAGGGTTTGGAGCCCAGCGTCCAGGTATCAAGGTGGGCGTTTCTTGCAGTCTCCTAACCCCAGAGCTGAGTGCAGCAGGGGCCCTGGCTGCTTCCCAGCCTAGTTGAGAAAACATGGGCTCTAGATTCCAGGTGGGAGTGAGAGAGGAGGGGGGACCTTTGGTGTTCTCTCTTGGCCTCTGTGAATGCACAGAAGTGCACACACAGACACAATGCACACACTTTTTTAAAAAAAAAAATTTAAAGACGGGACCACACTTTGTAGCCCTGGCTGGCCTGAAACTCACTACATAAACCAGGCTGACCTTGAATTTGCAAAGATCCACCTGCTTCTACTTCTTATGTCTTGGGATTAAGGGCACCTGCTACCATATCAGCCACAAATCTTTTAAAAAAGGTATTTAACAAGAGTAGCAAAAAAGATTTAAAATAGTGAATTCACATCCAAAGACCGAGTATTGAGTAACGCGTTTCTTCTGATGGGAGGGTCAGGAGAGAACAGACCATGAAGGTCTTGAGTCTTGAGAGGTCATACATGAAACCTGAGTCACTCAGCCAAAGTGTCAAGTTTCAGGCTTTGGCGTAGGCTGCAGGACTGGAGCTGGCTAGAATGGCTCGCTCTAAAGTGTTTGCATTCCAAGGCTGTTGATATGAGTTGTAGGAACACGGGCAGGAAACCAAATGACAGGGGTGTACATGCATGTGTGTGGTGTATGTGTGGTGTGTGTGTGTGTGCATGCGCATATGTATGGGGTGTGTGTGGTGGTTCGTGTGTGCATTTATGTATATGTGTGGTGTGTGTGTGGGTTCGTATGTGTGCATTTGTGTATGTTTGGGATATCTGCATTCTGGAAGAAAGGCAGTTGCAACGGAGAAGCAGAAGGAATCTGGACCACTTAGGCTATGAACTGGCAGGAAACCATTGCACACTTGCAGCAAACACTCACGGGGGGGGGGGGGGGGCGGCCAAGCTCAACTAAGGATCCTGACCAGCTGGACCCAATGTGCTAGAATTTAGCCAAGGACATTAGTGGGAAGTCTCTTTCTCTGGAGTTTGAACAACGAAGGCTAGAATAAAGCCTGCTACCAGCACCCTGGTCCTGACTTTTGTCTTCCTGAAACAGAGTCGAGACCAAGTCTGCTTGGCTCCTCCTGGCTCCAAGGATGAGTCCGATCCTGCACACAAGCAAGAAACATCCAGGGGAGATGACTACGGGGTTTGCTTTGGAAGAGGCACCTGGATGAGCCCCAGGAACCAGCTTTCATCTCAAGTGGTGCTCAGAGAGCAGCAGGCTCCTGTGCCAGGGTTTTGTAGACACAGCTGCAAACTGGGGAGAGAATGACAATCTGCCCCTCTCACCAGTGAGAGCCGCTAGCAATACCCAGGGGCAACTGCATTGGATTTGGAGCAGAGGCCAATTATAAAAGCATCCAGTCTTCAGCAAATATTCACGAAGCATTGGCGATTCCAGAAACACACAACTCTTCACTTCTTGTCTTGGAGCAGAGGGCCAATAACCTACCAAGTAAGAATCAGCGCTTGCCTAAGAGAGTTTATGCTCCCGTGTGAAACACGGAGAGTCCATCTGAACCTCTCTCGAAAGGCTGTGCCCAGGGCCAGGGCTCTGAGTTCTGTTGGGCAGCAGAGGGCAGTGGCAGAGGAGGGATTGAGGCTGAAGAAGGGCCGGGAGTAGGAATCACCATCATATAGCCGCCTCTGCCGCCCCCTTGGTGGCTGGAATGTTATTTACAAGAATCTTATTACTAATCACGTTAGGGCTTTCTGCTTAATTAAAACCTATCAGTGAGACCAGCTGTGGTGGCATCCAATTGCAATCTCAGAGCCTGTAAAGCAGAGACCAGCAGGTTCCTGGGGATCCCTGGCCAGCCAGTGTCTGACATTCTGTTACCTTCTTATCTCCTTTAGTGCACATGTATGTACACATACACACACACACACATGGATACATGTATAGATAGACACACATGCACACAGAAACTCATGTACACAGATGTATGCATACATGGTCACACATGCATACATGCACACACACGTGTGAACACACACACAAACACATGCACATACCCCTCAAACATCAGCAGTTTCTTGTAGTCTTCTGAATGTTAGCCTGAATCCTGGAACTGTACCCCCTGGGGACCCTCTGGCTGTGTTCCCTTCTCAGTGGAGTTTCTGTGAGTTCCCATGACCCACCCACACCCCCTCACCCATTCCTCAGGTTCTTATCTTCAGTCCCTGGCCCTCCCTTCCTGCTCAGAGGCCCAGGGGTCAGGCCTCTCTCTCCATTGGCCTTTCTTCTTCTCGGCTTCAGACCTGGAAGCTGTGTGTTGGGATTCTTTGCAGGTGCGTGACCTTGGTTCGTCTCATGGCACACAGCCTTTTCAGTCTAAGACCTTTTCCTAGTCCCATCTTACCTGGTGTGAGGACCAAATGGAAATAGTCCCACGGTCCTGTTGGAAGGGTTCCGTCGCTGTAACTGCAGTCATCCTAATGCCATGCAGCCCTCCTGTCACAATGCTTGGCCCTTAGGGCCACCAGTGCTGCGGTACTGGATCAGGTCTGCACAGGTGTCTATGAGTGGTGAAGAGCCGTCCCAGGGGCACCTGGGAGCGTATCTCCAGCTTCTGACACTGTACAGGTAAACAGTGACTTTAAGTCGCTGCTTGCTGCTCACACGACGGTATTTCCAAAGAACATCTACTCACTGGCTCTATAGAGAACATTTAGACCATGCTGGACTGCTGCGATGGGTTGATGGTGAAGGTTTTAGTCCCATAGTCTCTACCTGCTTCACCCCTGCTTCTGCTCCTCCCATACTCTACCTGCTTCACCCCTGCTTCTGCTCGCTCCCACACTCTCTACCTGCTTCACCCCTGCTTCTGCTCGCTTCCACACTCTCTACCTGCTTCACCCCTGCTTCTGCTCGCTCCCACACTCTCTACCTGCTTCACCCCTGCTTCTGCTTGCTCCCACACTCTCTACCTGCTTCACCCCTGCTTCTGCTCGCTCCCACACTCTCTACCTGCTTCACCCCTGCTTCTGCTCGCTCCCACACTCTCTACCTGCTTCACCCCTGCTTTGGCTTGCTCCCATACTTAAAGTATCTACTTTGTATTTCTCCAACATTACTTTAAATTTCCTAACTCTGTGACTTTAGTTAAGCTGCTCTTATACCTTTCTGCCTCTTAAAGTCCTAGGTATTCCTTAAAACTGAGTAAAAAAGGCCAGTTATCCAGGGCCTCTTCTAATTATGCAAACATTGGGTAGAAGTCTGCTTTCTGGGTTCTCTTTGCCTGTAATGTTTCAACAGCCTAAGCAGTCTTTGATGAACTAAATGAAGGAGGTTTATCTATGAGTGATTTTTTTATCGGCATGTAGTCCTGAAGTAATTCTAGATCCGATTTCATTTTTGATTTAGCGTCTGTAGCTCTCTGAAAGGTTCCATGTAGCCTAGGCTGACCCCAGCATCACTATAACACCGACAGGCTTTATGCATACAAGGTAAGCACCGCCCCCCCCCCATGTGGCTGGGCTACAGCCCCAGACCGATATATGCATTCTCTTTTTAAAACTCTACTTGTTAATTTTATATTGCATGGGGAACCTGTTAGGAGGTCAGGAAACAACTGGTGTTCCAAAGCCAGGACTCTTCATTTAGGCAGGGGAATCAAATTCAGGTCTTCAGTTTGGGGGCAAGCCACTCTGCCTACTAAGTCATGTAACCAGCCCTTTCTCGAGTTTCTTAACCAAAATTTCAGTGTTGCATGGATGCTTTAAATAGAACTCATTTTAAATTTCTACTTGCATGTTTGGAACCTCCTATTTATGGAAAAAATTCTCCCATATAATTGTCGATTAAAGCCAGGCTTTGTGATCAAACCCATGCTTCAGTCAACAGGAAGACCCTGTTTCAGCCAAATGACACACACAATATAAAGTCTGACTTGATTTTAGAATTCATATAAATGTGTTTGCTAATTCTTAACCTGGAAGATTGGGTCCAGGATGAAGGGAGACGCATTCCCCTCTGCTCTGGGTGGCTTCCTCCAGCCGTCTCTTCACAGTGCTCTAGAAGGGTTCCTACTACGCTGTGACACCGAGGTTTGGCATGCAGGTTGTGCCAGATCTAACCGGCAAGTAGGGGCAGGGAGTGCAGAAAAGCAGAGACATCTCGGGGGAGACGGACTCTGAGTTCCTTCTGCCCGGGGCCCTGCGTGCAAGCTTTGTAGCCCCCGGGTATGTGTTCCATGGTGTGACGCCGGCTTAGCAAGGATGAAATCTTAAAGATGCCTTTCAGTCCTTCTACGTGGTTGAACATCCTTTGTTAGGGTTTGGAGAAAATCATTAAACTTTATTATGATTTTTATTATTGTGTGTATATGATATATGTATGTGAATTAAGGTTTGTGAGTGCCACAGGACCTTGGGTGCCACAGGATCACGAGTGCCCCAGAATCACGGGTGCCCCAGGATCACGGGTGCCCCAGAATCACGGGTGCCCCAGGAGCACGGGTGCCCCAGAAGTACGGGTGCCCCAGGAGCGCGGGGTGCCCCAGGAGCACACGTGGAGCCCGACTTTCTGGAGTTAGTTCTCTCCTTTCCCTGGAAGTTCCAGGGTTGCCAGGCTCCTAAGGTACTTCTACCCACTGAACCAACCTACCTACTCGGTTTTGGAGGACCTCTACCTCCCATTTTTGGGATGTCAAAAGTCCTTTTGTGGCCTTCCATAGTCTCAGGTATTTCCGGGTGAAGTCACTTTCTAAGAGGTCGTTTCTCCAGGAAAAAAACGAAACAACACTCCATCAAACTCTATGCGACCCTCTGTGGAACTGCCTGCTAACCTTCTGCAGCTGTGCTCGGGGCAGACTTGAGCATCCGCAGAGTCCCTGATAGTTAAGACTCATGGGTATCACGTTCCAGAAGGCCCAGCAAGAGTTCTGTGTAATTCTAGGGTGTTACTCTACTGTTTATCCACAAATGCTTACAACCACAGCTATTATTACGAATAATAATCATAATCACTACATATTTAATTGGGCCCTGCACGAGCTCAGTGTGATTCTGAACCTATGGTTGGACAGAGTGTCCTCATTTTAAGATTTGGAGCGCATCCTTGCGGTTTTAGCGGCAGCGGGTCTGGGACTGCACCGTCTGATCAATCTAGAATCCTGCAGTAGAGATGTCATTTGATTGTTTTTGCTGTTTACCCCCCCTCCCCCGCCTCCCCCAAAAACCAAAACACCAAAAACAAGGGTGGAAAAGATACAAATTGGGATATGAGCTTACACAACCGGGGCAAACTTACTAAGAATATAAAGTTCCAAACAATTATCAGATCCGCCACAAGCTTTAGTCAACTGGCTCTCAGCAAACCCGTCCTATGGCGAGGATGCCGGGCTTGTTGCTGGCAGAGAGCCCTTGTGCTGAGCAAAGACTGGAAGCTGTTCCAGGTGAGCCACAGGCTTCTCTGCTTGGGGTCTACACCGTCCATTGCTTCCAGCCAAGCCAAGGGCTTCTCTGCCTCAGGTGCGCCCCATGTTCCAAGAAGGCAGTTGCCAACTGGCGGACTGGAGGCCAGCTGTGGCCTGGAATGGGGGAAATGTTGTCAGGGTCACATTTTCATCTTCTTGTTTACTGGTTTTTAAAACTGTAAATTAACCTTGTCAACCATGAGAACAAGACAAAACTGCACGTTTTCAATCGTTTGTTTTTCTCTTGAGAAACCGAAAGACTCTTCTATAGAGAAAGTGTGTGTTTATTCTGGCTTGCAGGCTTCCCTGTCTGGACTCAGAGGCCCTTAGCTGAGTATCTCTGTGGGCTGGGGCAGCTGCTCTCACCCACGTTTTTTTTGCCTCCAGCTTTTCTTCTCTCTGGGCTACGATTTGTTATCTATTGTTTTCACTATGTATTATTGGTGTCTGCACTACATTTTGGTAACTACATTGTTTTGCAGATCTCCTGCCTTTTCTGCAAAAACTGGAACATTCTTGCATTGTCCTATAACAAGCTCTGTGAGTTAATTTGGTTTGTTTCTTTATAACTACTTTAACTTTGTGTTAGAGTTCATACTTCCTGCCCCTCTTTTCTGAAAGTGTGGCAGGTTTAGATTTTAAGTCTCCTACTGATGTGACTGGGAAAAGTCCCTGGAAAGTCCCCGAAGGAGTAGGTGAGACCCGTTCCCTTGGATCACAAACCGTAGGACCGACCCTCACGCAGAACTTTCTTTCCTCACGCAAGGCAAAAGCCATGATCATAATCAGCTGCTGGTTTGGGCCGTAAACACTGCTGCTGTGACTTTTGCATGAACTAGAGAATTAAAAGGAAACAATATGATGATATCTACTGATGACCGACACTGTCCATTTTTTTCCAGTAAAGGATTTAGGGGATCAATGTAGCAAGCAGCAGAAACAATTGCCAGTTCTTAAGAGATAGAAAGGGAAAGCCTGTTCGAACTGGATTCCTTAGTCTACCTGAGTCCAAAGAGTTTTTTCCACCTGTTGCCACTGCAGCCATATGATGTCTCAAAAGAAGTTTGATTTGGGGAAATTAACATTTTTTTATACTTCAGAAATCTGGAGGGAAAAAATGCAGCTTTAAAAAGAGAAAATAAAAGGATGGGAGGATGGTGGTACATATTTTGAATCTCAGCACTTGGGAGGTAGATGCCGGCGGGTCTCTGAGTTTGAGGCCAGAACAACAGAGAACCCCAATTTTGAAAAGCCAAAACAAACAAATAAATAAAACCTCTGGTCCTCACTGAATTAAAATTAACACACAGTTTATATAGTTGGAAAAAGAAAAGTTTTTTTTGGATATATATTTTTATTTGACAGTGTTTTAGAATATCATACAGTAAACAAGATTTCTGTAAAAGTTAATTTATCCATAGTGGTGCGTTTCATAAAAATAGTTGCTCACTTACAGTCTTTCTGTGACTATTAATACATGGAATTATATTTATAGAGATACAGCTGTACAGGGTAAATTCACAGCTAACACTACACAGAAGGATTATTGGGAATGAGATTTAGATGGTGTGCTGTCTTCACAGGTTAAGGATTACAGCCGCATAAAGCGATTGCTGCACACGTCGTAGCTGTGAACTGTGCGAATCAGAGTCTATGCAAGCGTAACCTCCGTTGTTTTTCCTTTTGTGACGTGGAAAATAAAGGTCAGAAGGTACAGTACCAGGACGTGCAGCTACACTACAGAAGCATTGTCCGAAA
This sequence comes from Alexandromys fortis, assembly GCF_014885135.2. NCBI lineage: Eukaryota > Metazoa > Chordata > Mammalia > Rodentia > Cricetidae > Alexandromys > Alexandromys fortis. The sequence goes on along the minus strand of NW_026067916.1, from coordinate 11,632,361 downwards.
CCAGATTCAAGAAATGAATGGCAAACTATACTGGGTTTCTAGGCCAGGGGAGAAAGACGAATTGAGATTAAACCCAAAGTAGAAACCACTACATGTGTTTGTGCTTTTGTTGATGATGGACGGGTTTCATCTTGGACATTACTTTTACAGGCTGCTAAACCCTTCACACGAGGCTTTTGACCTTACTAGCTTGTCAAACACCATCCCTCCGTCTTCGGGGGAATTAAACTCGGTGGTGCTCAGATGGCAAAGAGAGGGGAGACTCACTCACCTGGGACAGCTTTTCTGGGTGACCAGGTGGGATGGATCTGAGTTCCCCTTTTACCTACTTGACTACCAGTACAGAGGGACGAGGAGTCTTATTGGCTTTGGAACTTGTGAAAGGGGCAGACTATGGGAAGGGTTGAAGCCTCACTCAAACAAAGCACATTCTGCCTCTTAATACGCACAGCTACAATAAGGGCCAATGGATAACTAACGTTTGAGGGTTTTACTGCGGGGGCACCAGGGAACATGAAGGATCGTCCAGGGCTGTTAGTGCAGTAGAAAATGTTATACAAGGCGAAAGCAAACCAAATGCAAGCAAAAGGGAGAGGAAACAAGGAAAGATGAACGGAAAGGAATGCCAAAGGACTCATGTTCTTTAATGAAAATAAATTAGTTATCATAACGCTTTTAATATTAGAGGTTCATTCTAATTTGAGAAATATAGGACAAATGCTTTGCCAAAAGTGCCAAGGAAGTAATGATAGAAGTCTTAAAATAAGACAATAAAGTAGGTAAAATAGAACATTGCTAACAAAGCAGCTACCTATCTCTCTGCGTCCGGCATGACAGGAAAGCCTTTTCAGGAAGGAAATGCAGCGTTGCCAATCTCGATGAAACAGATCGTGGTCTTCTGCTTAGAAAACTCATATTTTAGAGGAAAACCAATTAAGATCTACGAGCTAACCTGCAAAATTCTGACTTACCGCAAACTGTTCCCTAGGATATAATTTTTAAAACCTTTTTTTCCCCTACCACTGAAAATGTACAGAAATGCGACTTGATCACAGAAATGGCAGTAAAAACGGCATCCCACCAGGGAATTCACTAGGTATCTAACATCCCGCAGTAGGCAGGGAACGGTGCTAATACCGTTGGTGGATGCCGGGGGGTGAGCCATGGAAACGTCATGGGCGAACAGTTTAGAATGTTTCAAAGAAACCCTTTAACCTCTGTCTAGGTATGTCAAGAACGACTTATTTACAACACTTTAGATCAATTAAAAGATATAATCTTGTCTCAGTTTCCACTTGCTCCGTGCAGTCTGATTATTTTTTTTAAGGCGATATTCCAGTTTGTGATTGCTCTGAACTTGTCCAGTTTCTTGATATAGTTTGGATGACATCCGAAACCTTCATGCAGTGGGGGGGGGGGNGGGTAAGGGGTTCAAAGTCATCCTGGGCTACTGAACAAGTTCGAAGCCATTCTGTACTTCATGGGGGGGGGGGGGGGGGGGGACTTCTTTTTCTCTTTTGAAACTAAAGCTACACCGCACTGTCTCTCTGTGATGTTTGCGTGATTTTGGTTCTTCCGTAGCTGCCAAAGCTCCCACCATGGAACCGGGGGGCTTTAGGATCAGTTTAGGTCTGCGCGCACCCCTCGCCGTGCCGCCCACGCGCGTCGCACGGCCCACCGATGCTCCCGGGCCTCGGCGTCTCGCGTTGGATCTCTGCGTGTGACAGTGAAAATAAATTAAAACGCCGTGAGACGGAAGCCGGGAAGAGCGGCCTGCGTGGAGGCGCCTGGGGGCCCCCTCATCTGCCCGCGGCCGAGGCGCCGGGCTGCAGGGCGCCCGGCAGCTTATCCGAGCCTGGCACCTTCCAGGGCCCCGGCGCCACCGCCGCCGCCTTGCGCGCCGGGCCGCCCGTCGGGGGCCGTGGTGCGGGGCGGGAGCCCGGGCGCACGCCCCCCTTGGCCTCGGCCCCGGGGCCCTCGCGCCGGCCCCGCAGCGCCTCCTTCCCGTCGGCCGCCTCCGAGGCGGGCCTGCCGGCCTCGGGCCTCCCCTGGCCGCCGGGCGCCTCCTCCAGCCTCGGGCGCGCGCTGCTGCGCTGCGGGCTCGCCGAGCGCTCCCTCTGCTCCCCCAGGCGCTGCTTCTTCTGGCCGCCGGCCGCAAGCTCCTTTGGTTTCCTAACGTCGCGTTCCCTTTGGCTATCCCAAGTCGGGTCTGGGCCTCTCTGGGGGGAAGGGTCGGAGGGTGGGGCTGGATGTGATGGAGAGAATGGAGCGAGGATGTCTTCGAGGGAGACGCCTACTTCCGGCAGGCCTGGGGCGGCGGCAGCGGCAGCGCTCCAGGCGTGGGGTTCGTCTGCGGACACGAAGCTCAGCGTTAGGGTGTGCCACAGCCCCTGCTCCAGCTCCCCACCCCCCTGTCCGAGACCCGGGCTGGCAGCCTGGAGGCTGTTCTCAGGGGCTCCCCCGCTAGCACCCATCACTGCCAAGGGGGCAGCCAGCCGCGCCCAGGGATTCTGCTCCCCACCCGACCCAGGCCTGCATCAGTGCACAGGGTTCAAGGCACAGCTCGGGCCTAATCCCTTCGCCTCGGTCTGGGCAAATTCGGTGTCAAGTCTAGCAGGGACACCGACTTGACAATAACCAATGGCTCTCAGCTCCACGGTGGTTATGAAACTACACATCGCCCAGTGGCCCTGGCCAGCAGCGGCGAAGCGGCTTCTTTTGTTTTTTTAGCAGCACCCAGGGATTCTAAGGGAGATGGTTAAAAGCCAGGATTTAAGAGTCTGGCGAGTGATTTTTCTCCACCGTTAGGTGTCGCTCAAATCATAGTTCTCAGCTATTGCCTGATAATTTTGGGATTTTGGTTTGATTCATCAGAAAACTATCATTACTCTTTTGCCTGAAAAAGAAAATCGTTGTCTTTGTCCTTCCTTCCTTCCTTCCTTCCTTCCTTCCTTCCTTCCTTCCTTCCTTCCTTCCTTCCTTCCTTCCTTCCTTCCTTCCTTCCTTCCTTGTAGTTTTAAGATGGATAACCCCTAGACTAAGATAAACGGGACTGTTTCTAGAAAGCCTAGTTTCAACATCTATTGAGGATTTACTGTGTTTACTTCCAAAAAGGATTTAAAACAACTTAACAACATATATATATATATGAAATGACTTAGAACAGAAGCCAAGTAGGGAACAGATGCGTGAGAAATCAAAGATGAGTTAGTTATGACCACGAACAATATAACATTACCCCGAACTTCTTTACCCTAAGGCAAAAATAATGCAGGGAAATCCAATACAGGAACCTTGATATTTGTGAGCGATATGCCTCATGACCTTTGAAAAGCCTTAAGTTCTGCAATACCGTTCTGGGATGTAATTTTCTCCAAGGAATTGATATATGAGTGGAGGGACATAGAAGCCACATTCATACTGGATTCTGAGTAGCTGGTGACCCCTGAGTAGCAGGGGTCAGAGGTGACCTTGTGTGTATCCAGTCCACATATACCAGGACTCTGCTTTTTTGAAAAGTTGAGATTTTTTACAGAGCAGTTCTAATAGCGACTTAGATGAGAAGGAAAAATGATATTTTCCCCAACACTTCTGGCCACCTTTAGAATACGAAATTAGCTGTCAAATGTTTCTCCTCCGATGTGAAATCTGGATAGGTTATTTTGAGCACAGTGCTATCTTCCTTCCCTCCATATGTTCACGCCGCAGAACATGGAGCATGTCCAGCTGCGGGATAGCATTAAAAATCAAAGTAATCTATGACAGAGAGTAATATATGACATATTCGTCAATATGGGAAAATATTTCCGTAAGCAGCTAAACACACCACTTAAAGACCTTCGTAGTTTGTGAATAGCCCTTTCTGACCGGGGCCATGGCAGTGACGGGTTGTATGTTAGCAGCTCTTTCCCCACCACTAAATCACGTGTGGTAGCATCGATTAGCTGGCCTTAAATGTCTCCTGAGACCCAGGGAGAGGGCCAACATTACTTATACCATTTCCTGAAGAAGGAATTGAAGCAGAAAGAAAGGTTAAGTAGCATGGCCAAATTTATAGAATTATAGAATGGCTACCATTATGGGTTTCTTTACCCTTTTTACTGACTGAGAAAAGTGCCAGACTGAACAGGAGGGTTCTCTTCAGCCCGTGAAAAGTATTAGTGGGTCTGGAATCGTTTCTGAAGCCTTAGTCGTCCTCCTTCTCCGCGTTCCTGTCTCCAGTAACTCTCCCTATGAAAAGCTAAGGATGGGTTTATCTACAAATACAAATCTTACTATAAAAAGATTTTTCAAGAAATGTTATTAAGTGATTAAAAGCTGAAGGAGAATGCTTAGTTTTTGTGTCCTAAGCTACTACTTATTAAGAATATTAATCAGAAATTAAAATTAACTGCGTATAAAGTAAAATATTCAGAAGCTTTAATCTTTATATGTGCATATCTTTTTATTTTTAAATGAAGGAACTCTATAGTTCAGTTCTGGACACGCAGTGCCCACACAGGCATGAGCTTGTGGGGCTCCATAAGGCACCTCAGTAACAGGGGGAGAGGGTTTGGGACGGGGAGACCCCTTCTCTAATCTTTCAAAGTCTAAAGCTCATGACATCATGATGTACAGTGAAAGAATTACTCAAAATCAGTAATTTGATTCCTAATTTCTGATTCCCTGGACTGATTCCTTTAGGTCATGTGTTTTTGCTTTCCCAACTTCATTCTTTTTTTTTTTTTTTTTTTTTTTTTTCTTGTATCTAGGAACAGGCTAAGGTGTGTGATCACGGACCTGGGCACAGGCTAAGGTGTGTGGTCCTGAGACCAGCACAGGCAAAAGTGCGTGATCACGGACCTGAAAACTGTTTGAAATGTGTGATCAAGGACCCAAGAACATGCTAGGGTGCGCGATCATGGGCCCGGCACAGGTTAGGGTGCGTGATCATGGGCCCGGCACAGGTTAGGGTGCGCGGTGATGGACCCAGCACAGGTTAGGGTGCGTGATCATGGGCCCAGCACAGGTTAGGGTGCGCGGTGATTGGCCCCGGCACAGGTTAGGGTGCGCGGTCCTGCACATGTATCAAGTGGTTGAGGAAGATGTCTCCTCAGCATCTTCTCTGAGGTCTTCTAACAGGAGCTGTAACTTGGTGCAACCTGCAAAGTTGAAACCTGGCCTGCTGGGATTTTTGCAGCTGCTCTGTTCAAACAATGTCCCAGGTGCAGTGGCTAGAATCAAATTCGCTTTATTGGTGTTTCCTCTCGTACCCTGCCCAACTCAGTGATACTTTTGTGTCAAATCCAGAGGACACCTCTGTGTCTCCACCCTCCTATACCACATTCTCACACAGACAAGTATTTCCGTAAGCACACTGAACTCGTAACTTCATGACACCCTAGTCTCCTGCTCCTCACCTGAATCCTCTTTTCCACCACCTTATTAGGGCTTTAGTCTTAGGTAGTTTTCCCCCACCACAGTCTCTCTGGGGCACTCTCTTCTATTTGTAAAGCTGGTATACAATGCTCCCACGGTTACTGCGGGGCTATATTCTACCCAATGACTCCGGGCCGTGTAATCCATCTGCCATCTTGATAGCTCTCCTTGAAAAGTGTATTACCATCTGCAGTAACTAAAAAACTGGAGACCCTTCCCTCCATTGTCTCTCCATGGTAGACGGTGGGTGTCACGCTGAATCTCTTCCTTTTTCTGATCTCACAAATCCAACGCATCTGTTTTATTAGTCCCATCTTCATATACAAATTGGCTCCAGCGACTTCACCTTCTCTTTTACTAATGTAATTCAAGATAAGGGGCAGTGTCTAGAAGGATGCAGCTAATGTAGGATGATCAAAACAGTCACATTTAAAAGGAGGCCACCAGTGGCCATATTCCCTTGGGGAGACTATAGAAGTTCTACATTCTAGGGCCAGGCTATGGTGGTGCACACTTTTAATCCCAGCACTCGGGAGGCAGAGGCAGGCAGATCTCTGTGAGTTTGAGGCCAGCCTGGTCTACAAGAGCTAGTTCCAGAATTTCGGCCCTGTCCAGAGACATGTTATAAATGGTGAGCCACCACCAACCACCACCTGTCTGTGCAAAGCACTGGCTTGCTTTGAGGAAGCCATTTGGTTCCAGACCCTGAGCAGGGTACACTTTTAGACAAAGAACTGCAGAAATTCACATCACCTGAGTGTTGTGGGAACTCCTGCAGCTAACCGGCCCACTTTGGGAGTGGTCTCAGGCACTCTAAGTGCAGAAGAAAAACCTGTGCGGCCCCTTTTTTCTGCTGGATTTGGTTCCCGGTTCCCAGACCAACAGATCACTACCCTGACTGTGAGTTTATTCCCAAAGAAAGAAACCTTTGCTACACTCCATTCCAGGCTATTGTGAAACTCTTTGATACGACTATAATTTGGCGCCCTACGTTGGGCACCGTTATGTAAATGCTTTTTCGTTTTCCATCTGCTGGGACCTGAATAATCTCACAGAAAGTATATTAATCACAACACTGTTTGGCCTATTAACTTGGTATTCTTATTAACTAACCCTTACATCTTAAAGTAACCCATTTCTATTATTTTACATTTTTACCACGAAGCTTGTGGTTTACTGGTAAGGCTCTGGCCAATTTCTCCTTTGGCAGCGACATGCATCTGCCTGACTCTGCCTTTTTTCCTCCTCTATCTCTGTTTAGATTTCCTGCCTTGCTCTATTCTGCCCTGCCATAGGCCAAAGCAGCTTCCTTATTAACTAATGGTATAAGGCATATTCACAGCATACAGAGTAGACTCCTACACCCTCTGGGCCATGGCCACAGCGACTCTTCTCTTTGTTTCTACACTTGAGCAGCAGCTCCACTGACTCCATGTAACATCTGTGACAACAACTTTGATAAACAAGTTGGATCATGCCAATTCTTGCTTAAATTTCCACCGCTCTTAGAGTAAAACTCATAATAACTAGCATAATCTGCAAAAGCCTGCAGGATCTAGGTCCTGACATTTTCCACAGTCTCATCCCTATTCACCCACCCACCCAAACAAAATGCCCTCTGCTTAGTTCCTCAGATGCAGTTAGCTCATTTGGGGGTGCCCTTGTCAGCTGCCCGGCCTGCTGTAGAAGGCTCTCCTCCGAGCTGCTTGCACTGGAGGGTTCTCCTCTACCCTTCAGGGTGCTCTTGAGTGTTATCCCAGAGAGCTCCAATGTATACAGTAAGCATGCCTCTTCAACAGCATCCGGTTTTATATTCTCATAGCACTTATCTACGTTTGCTGTTTACTTGATTGACGTCAGTCTCAAATACAAGTTACACGTTTCGTGAAGACAGTGACCGCACTGACCTCGTTGGTCACCGTGGACTTAAAAACCAGCACAGTGATCGACCCAAATAATGAGTGCTTGATGAATATTTGGTAAGTGAACGAAAGAGAAATAGACGGCCTGACACCAAATACTAATTCTACTTGAAGAAACACTTTAGGGCAAAAGGGCCACGTTTAAAGTATACGCTGTCAAGGGTGCGTTTGTGTCTGTAACTTGTACCTGTTTGGAGCGTGAAGATGGTGGAGAATTGGCAATGTCAGAGGGTCTGGGGGAGAGAGAGTGGTGAGCGAGGAGGGAGCAGACCACAGAGATCTGGGGACAACTCTCCCTCTCATGGCAGCTGCCTAAGGAGCAGGCAGGCGGAAGCTCTGGTTCCCAGGGCAGAGTGCATTCCCTTGAGATTTTAGAAATGTTCTTTTCTGTTAATCTTATCAACTACTTGAAAGGCTTTGTCCCTGCAGCCACTGACCACTGTGCTATGGAGTGTCCTAAAGAGTCACAGATAAAACAGACCCCAAATGCCTTACACTACGTGGCGAGGGAAAAAGGCCCTCTTCTTAAGCTAGGATCACATTCCTCTCCTTGCCTTCGTCTCAATAGAGTTCCCATCTCTCGTAGAACACAAACCAATCAATATCTAAGTATATATTTTATATACAGCACAGATTATGCACACATGGTTATTTTTAGAGTTAAAAGATATATGATCTCTTGAATTATCTTGCAGGAGCTCAGCAATATTAAGAAATTAAGTTTCACTTTATATGCTGACATTAAGAAAAAATCTCCATGTGCTGGTGAGGTGACCAGACAGGAAAAGGTATTTGCTGTGTGGACCTGAACGCCTGAGTTTGATGCTTAGAAGCCATGTAAAGAACCAACTTCACAAAGCTGTCTTATGATCTCCATAGGAAGGCATGCATGCACACATACAAAAACCCCCTTGTAAACCTCTTGTACATGGGAACTGTATTTCAACATCTCGTTTTATGAAACACCACCCAAACTGTAGTAGCCCAGGATCTGATCTGCTCGGGATACACTGCCTGTTGTGGTAAACCAGCACCTGTTTGCCTAGACGGCTCTCATCTGCAGTGAAATAGCTCTACAGTTGAGGAGCACACAGATACATAAAGGAAGAGAGCTGGAGCTGTGTCTCCGTGGTGGAGAATTTGACTATAAGTCGAGGAAGAGCTGATAGGAACCTTTGCTGAGACCTGAGGTGGGGGGACTCTCAAAAGGGCCTCGGAGATTGAGGTAGGAGAAAGAGAGCCCGTCATCTACTACTCAACCATAGATATAGCCTCGGAGCTTCCAGCTTGGCCTCAGGGTTGGCCAGCCTCTGAACGGCTGCATCCCTAGGTTGCTATTTGGTACCCAGCTCAGACGCAGAGCTTGTCTTTTAGCTCAGGATATTAAGGAGGGAATAGCAGCATAGCTGCTGTTGGTACTACTCCTAACATCTATCTACAGGAGCTCTGGCGGAGGCACCCTACCTGAGCGCTGGGCACCTTGAGCTGAAGTCACAGCATGCGTACAAACAGACCCGTTGTACAGCTCTGGCAGAGGCACCCTACCTGAGCGCCGGGCACTGTGAGCTGAACTCACAACACACGTACAAAAACAGACAAGTACTACAGGGAAAGGAGACTGAGAAATGAAGGCTAAGAGGCTTGCTGAAGGCTGCACAGCCGTGGGTAATGGAGAAGGATGCCCAATGGCTTCCCGACCATTAACCACGGCTGCTCGATGCCTTTGCTCTTTCTGGTTCTTACTGAGAAATGGGGACCCGTCTGTGCTTCTGGAGCGATGAACGGACTCCGTCTGAGGTGGCCGTCAGAAGCAGATCTATTGCTCTTCCTAATGGGGACTCTGAAATGTCTTTTATCTGAACACTGGACTCAGGCAGTCGTTAGGGCTGGAGCTCTGAGCTGTGGAAACGCTGGGAATATGGGGGGGGTGGCTCAACAGACAATAACAGATCTTTTAGAGGCAGGGGTAATGCTGTATGTCTAAAAATATTCTTACTGCCACTTCTTGGGCTAGGATTGAGTTGAAAATACTCACATTTGATATTAGAAACACTGAATTTGACCCACACATTCTTTTACTGGCTGAAATTGTCCTGCAGAGTGATGCGGGGACTTGGTACTACGTCTTGCTATACTCTACAGGTGGTTAGAGCTAGAGAACATATGTGGCTATACTGGAATCCATTTGCTTCTAATTTAGAATATTGGAGAAAAATAGAAATAGAATTAAGATCAGCAATGCAAAGTCATTTGGTAAAGAAAAGCTTCGCAAGCATGGTGCTTAAGCCATGCAGGTTGATTTGGGTCCATTAAACCATTACTTTTTGTAACAAAATATAAATAGGAAATCTGTATGTTAATATTTTCTGAACAAATAGATTATTCTATTGTATTTCTGCTCTTTCTAATCTACTGTTTCCAATCGGGAGCTGTTGTTACAGCCTTCACTACTGGGAGTGTGAACTTGGTGTTGTAACGTTTTTACTTCTGAAGTGGCTACACTTGCTTGTTGAAGCTTAACGTTCACCCAGGCACCACGTGAGCCCCTAGGCACCACGTGAGCTCCTCCGGAGCCAAAAGGCAGTCTTCAGGGTGGGCCCCGGCACTTAAGGATGGAGCTACTGCCCAGCGGATGCTTCCTAGAAGTTGGTACTTGGCTGTGGGCCTCATGGACGTTACCTTGCAATCCTCCTGTGAGCTCTGAGAACCATGGTACCGCTCTCCCCACCCTGCTTAGAGAACCAGAGCCTAAATCAATGAAGAAATTTGCCAGGACCACTAAGCTAGTAAGTGAGAATGGAGCAAAGGACCCTATAACCCAGAGCCCACAGCCAAACCCTTCTACTCTAATCTTCCCAAACAGCAAAAACAGCTCAGGAAGAGATACTGGCTTCCAATGCTGCTTAAAGTGCAAAAGCAAGCAAACCAACCCACCACTACCACCAATAACAACAACAAAGAAATGGAACCCTAGTCGCCTGGTGGAGCGGCTTATGCCACTTAGGGCTTGGGAGGCTGAGGCAGAAAGACTGCAGTAAGTTTGAATCCAGTTCTTCACCAGCAGAGAGTACAAAGAAAGACTCTGTCTTAAAAAAGTCTCTGAGGTAGTAGAAAAGCCAGGGGGACCGTTGGTTAATAGACCATCTCCTAAGCACTCGCTGGCAGCTGGGCCCCGGAGAAGGCAGGTGAAGCCGGGGTCAGACCCTCTGGAGCTGGGAGTTAGTTGGGAAAGCGGCCATACGGCAGGGAAGGTAGAGAGGGGTTAAGTCAGCAACTGTGGAGAGTGTGAACTTGGAAGCCTTGCTTCTGGCTCCAGTTCTGCCTCCTGGTGTGAACTTGGCAAGCCACCTAACTATTCTCAGCCTCCGTTTCTCCGGGCAACATGAACTGAAACCTATTTTACTTCCCTCCCAGATTGTGAGGATCAAATGGAGTGAAGCCTATGGACCGTGAGGCTCACGTGCACACGGACCGTGAGGCTCACATACATGTGATGCTCACACGCACATGGACTGTGTGTATGCTCACATGCAGATGGACCATGAGGCTCACAGACACATGGACTGTGATGCTCGCACGCACATGGACAGTGATGCTCACACACACATGGACCGTGATGCTCACACGCACATGGACCGTGAGGCTCACGCGCACATGGACCATGAGGCTCACGCGCACATGATGTTCACACGCACATGGACTTGCTATCAGATTGATAGTTCAAACCTAGTTTTCTAAAGTGAGGAAAAGGTAAGAATTGACCCCTTACCAAGATGATATGTGGGTCAGATGAGCACATGAAAATGGCCAGTGCCATTCAGTTGGGACTTTAAGGAGAGGTGCTTGTGTCCCAACCTTATGGCTAGAACTAAGCAACAGTACTGGTAACTGAGACCACGGCTGCTCAACCTTTCTGTGCTGTGTATGAAAATGAATAGCTACTTAAGGAAGTAGTTTGTTGGTTTCCTAAAAAGTTAAACACTTGTTTGTCATCCAACGGACTTGTCTCAGTATGCTAAGAACTTATATTCGCATAAATGCCTTTGTGTGGGTTTTTATGGAGACTTATATTTTTATGGTGAGTTTTTACCACCAGTGAAAGAGCCCAGATGTCCATCAAGTGGGAATGGATGAACACGGTGGGCTGTTACTCACCTGTGAAACGAAGCACATTAGCCATATACCCCAAACACAAGCGGATCTCAGATGCTTTATGTTCAACGAAAAAGAGCGCCTGATTCAGAAGGTGACAGAGTATATAACTGACATTTATTTGACATTCTCCAAACCGGCAAACTCAGTGACAGTTCCCTGGAGCTTAGCTATGGGGCCAGGGTGACGTTAGGGTCTGTGGGACTGGCCTGTATCTGGATCAGTGATAATGGTTATTTTGTTGCTTTAACGTTAGTACTAACTGTTATTACTAATTGACTGTTTCATACAGGTCTATAGTGCACAACAGTTACATTTCCTCCCCACCCTTTCCTCCCCTTCTCACTTCCATCAACCCCTCCTCCCATCCCACCCCACCCTCACTTACTATGTTTGGTTTTGTCTGATGACCCTTTCAATCTAAATAGGAGGATCTGAGTGATCACTGCCTGAGGACTAGCCCTTAGAGTCCAGTGGGGTCACCGGTGGATACAATGTGAAGTCAATGACTTCCTCTTTCCCTGAATCTGTCAGTAGGAAATACCTCAGCAGTTGGGCAGGGCTCCCTAGTCCTCCCCGACCCAAGCCTGACACTGTTGGTGGGTCCATTCTTTGCAGACTCGGTATAGTCACGCTGACCTGGTACAAGCATCCATGGTTGCTGAGTGTTCACGATTGCAATGGCTGTTTATTTCTTACTGTTGTTTCTGAGGTAAGTCTCAGATAACTCAGTGTGTCCTTGAACTGACTTCCTGATCCTTCTGCCTCTGCCTCCTAAGTGCTGGGGTTACAGTTGTGAAAAAATGCCTTACAGATAGGCATGAAAATAGTCAATGTTTTTATATGTGGATTGCACCTCAATTTTTAAAAATGGGAAAAACAACAGCACCGAAAACCTGTATGAAGTCAGGCGAAGGACTCAGGTCACACCTTAGCCAATGTTTCTCCCACTATTTGGCTTAGTAACTTCCTTCCGAGTTGTTCACCACAGACCAAGGTAAGTTTCAGCCCACTGAAACTGATGATAAATTCTGAGTTTGCAGAGTTAGAAGACTCTGAAATTAAAGAGGTTTTACTTCATTCTCTGAAAGGTAATTTTTTAATCTCAAAACCTTTCAAGTATCATGTTCTCTACCACAGAAATATAGCCCCATCTGAAGTGACAGAGAGCTGAAAATTATTAGCTCCAGGTGTCTGGCTTCGGGGTACAAGGACTGATGGTGACCAATCATTGCTGCATCCTGCCAAAGAAGGGAGTGGAAGCGAGTCACTCACAAAACACACCCACCTCTGACTAAATTTACACCCACCTTCAGGGTTCCTCAAATACTCCGCCTTACGAGGCTGTCGGCTCCTCAGTGAATGGCTCATGGATAGAATTCAGGAACAAGACTAAGTAACTTCTAGGGGCAACGGGTGATTCTCTGTCAGGATGACTACAGAAGACCAAGAGCGTGCCCCCTTTTTAAATATTGTTGGCATGTTTAAAGTGGAAGACAGGCAGCGGAAGCCAAGCCTTTCGTCTAGAGCCAGATTGTGAAACCGCAGTACCATATCTTAGCACGGTTGTCCTGAAACAATGTGTGTTTCTATAGCCAACCTTGTTCCTTATCTGCTTCCCCTTTTCCTTTTCCTTTTTATGTGGATGCATGTTTTACTTGCACGTACGTCTGTGTAATGTGTACATGTAGTACCTAAGGAAGCCTGAAGGGGGCACTGGTTACCCGGAACCAGATTGACAGCCAGTTGCACACCTCCACGGAAATGCCAGGAATGGAACCCGGGCTTTCTGGACAGGCAGCCAGTGATCTTCAGTGCAGCACTGTCTCTCCAGCCCTGTCAGCGTTCCCAATTCCCAGCTTCTCTATTCACTTCACTTTTTAAATTTGACAAATTCAGCCTCTACCTTCTGTGTTATGTAGCTCTGTACGCTGAAAATGGACTCTTGAAATGGTGGCATTTCTATCTTCATGGGCCCTCCCGCCATAGTGCAAAAGGTAGAAAATTAATATGCAAGTAGGGACTGATGGGAAGTCTGATATGAATCGGGACAAAGAAGAAAAATAAAGCTTAGGCAGTGGAGTGTGGGTTCCCATCTAGATGGGGGTAGAGGTGGGGAAGGTGGCAACAAGCAGGTACTTGAATACAGACATGAAAGTAGAAAGTATGACCATAGAGAATAAAGTGGTCTAAAGAAGGGGACGTGGGAGACAAGACTGAGTAATGGGGGAAGAAAGACAAAGTTTGTATTTTTTCTCTTATGCAGAATCAATCGATCGATCGATCAATCAATCAATCAGTCTATCTATCAAATATCTATCCAATCTATTTATGTATTTTACAGAAAAGCAAAAGAGAGACTATTTGGGAAAAGGAAGGGCACAGGGTTGGAGTTCAAGGGAGGACAGTGGATGGAAGCAAATATGATCGAGATACAACGCTATCCATGCTTGTATAAGATAGCCTAATGAAAGCCACTGTGTTACACACCTGCCGAAAACAAAAAGAGGAGGCCAATGTGGCTGCTGCATGCAGAATAGATTGCGCACGAAATTGAATCTCATCAGGAAGTGGCTGTGGAGTGAGCTCCAGAACAGCCAGGTCTACACAGAGAAACCCTGTCTCAAGAAACCAATGCAAACAAATATACAAATAGACAGACCAAAAATACCACCAACGTCAACGAAAATTGAGAAAGTTGAGGCTTCTCTTGCTAAGTTTTATTTCTAAGCCCCAAAGAGAGCATGTTGTTTACTTAGGGGGCTTCTAAACTCAACGTAATTCCTGCTCAGCAGAACAAAGAAGATCACTCAGATGGTGCATTCAGAGCATCGCTCAGGGTGGTGGAATCCAGGCCCCCCCCCATCTCAGCACCGGTGACAGGGTCTCCCTTCCGCTTATACATACAGTGCGCCACACCCACACCTCCGCCCACACACAAAGCAACTGACCAAAGAGTTAAAACAACAACCCTCGCCCCCAACCGCCAACGTCAGGTCCTAAATTGCAGATGTTGTTAGTAACGGGAAAAGTAAGTAGTTGTGTCTCTCAAGCATGACTCAGTTCAAAAACCATTTATCCAGCCCCTAAAGTGCCCTGTGGAGGCTCCGTGCGGGACAAAAGATGAAAACGCCCGACTCCCGCCTTCTGCGCTTTCACGGAGCGGTGACAAATGGCTTCCCGAGTTTGTGAAAGCCACGAGTCCCCTCTCTTTAATCACACCGCTGTGTTCTAGGTCAGCTGAAGGACCAGCCACAATAAAAGAATTCTGTTCTTTGTCAACTGGAAAATTAAACCTCCTTCTCTAGCTGTCCTTAGCCGCTGACCCTCTGCAGCTCGGATGATCGTTCCCTTCCTCCCAGCGGTCGCTGTTATTCTGAGCCCCCCCCCCCCCCAGCAGAAAGGAAAAACGTTTTCAAGGCGTGTCTTTTGTCGAAGGTACCCCTGCACGTTGGTGCTGAACAGGCAATAAATCATAATAAATGGAAGTGGTAGCCCGTGGCACGATCTGATTGAGTCATTTAAGCGAGCACTTTGAGTTGACAACAGGTGTGGTGATTAAGCCCGAGGCGTTCAGAGGCACAGAAAACAAAGGAGCCAGAGAAACAGCTTGACCAAAGTGGCCGCTTCCCAAGGGCAACGCCTCTGTTCACGGCTGCTCAGCCTCAAGGCCTGCAGGACCCAGTGGATGAGTAACCAAGGCACTGCGAATTCTCCCATCTCCTCTGTAGAGGGCTCTACAAGCTCACGGCTTGGCTGCCACTTCAGACTTGTCTTCTGAGTCTGTGGTTCTGAGGGCTGAGGTTCTAAGTGACCTGCGAATACTCTGCCGGGCACTGAGAGACTAATCCTCACATTAGTGCCTGGGTGGAGGAGTCGTTCAGAGGGAAGCTTCCAGCCCTGCTGCTGCTCTGATCTAGACTTGACCAGGGAAGTCATTATCAGTAATAATAATGGATTCAGATAGACTGCCTTGGCTATAGAATTCTGGAGACATATTGTGATGCCCTACTGCAGCTGGTGCTTGGGGACTACTTTTATATATATTTTCCAAGAGACCTCGATGGGAGGACACGTGACTTACTGCTGGGTCACGTTTGTAAGTAAAGCAGGAATGAACTAGAAAGTGGCCGAGAGACTTCCAATCACACAGCTGTCCTCACTTTGCCTGGGTTGGCTAGGTCACTTCACTGGGTTGTCTTGGTGGGCCCAGACTGGTAAAAGACCCCCAGCCAGCATCATGCTTATATAAAAGAGGCCAACTGGAGGAGGAGGAGAAGTTGGAGATTTTTTGCTAATTGTATGTGCAGGGGTACGAGGTAATTTCCAAGGCCGGAATAAACTGTTGCCACCCTGCAGAAGGTGAACCACCCGCAGTTTGCAGAAGACTCACTGTGCTCCTTGTCCTTACGCCACAGATGGGTCTTTTGGCTGCAGGGATGAGCACTGGGAGCCATGAAGGGGGAGGAGAGAAAGGTGACCCAGAGACCACGTGCTTCTCGTCTGCAGCCCTGTGCACTGAAGAAAGCTCGGATGGAAAGACAAACCGCCAAGATTGCTGCCTCAGAGACTCACTGGACAGGCAGCGGGGCCAAAGAGGCTGCTTCTGCCTGGCTTGTGGTAAGCTTGCTCATCGTGGTCCTTATCAAACCAGGAGGCTAGCCCTTTAGAGGCAGCTGATGGGCTGAGATCTGAGCCTACAGCCCCCATAGCCTGCTGGTCCTTGGGAGAGCTCCTTTAATAAATTTTCTGTAAGTAAGCGTTCCTGCCCTTCCTTCAGCTTGTGCTCAGAGAGCTACCTGGGGGGCAAAGCAAGGTCAGGTATAGAGAAAACAACAGCTGTGAGATTCACGATTCTGATAGGCCAGGGTCTCTAGGGTACTGGGGACCAGAGAAAAATGAAGGCCTAGTGAGGCTGATCTTCTTACTAGGGGCATCTCCTCTTTCTAAAACATGGCCCCACAAAGCCTAGGCTGTACTTGCTAGGCAACCAAAGGTGATCCTGAACTCATGATCCTCCTGCCTCTACCTCCAAAGTGCTGGGTTCACAGGCGTGACTCGCCTCCCCCAGTTCATGCGTGGGCTATTTCCAAAGGCCAAGGATGATTCAGTGAAAACACCTGTGAGTGTTGGAGATGCAGGCTCTAAAGTTCTCCTTCTGACCTCTGACAGTATAATGTGCTTTCTTTATTCTTTCTTCCTCTCTCAGAGGAAGGTTGACCGTGAACAGTAAGCATCAGAAGGGCTTGTCTTTAGTTTCAGGTGGTTGGGGACTCTGCTGTTTGTCTCTATTCCCAGGTCTGATGAATTATCCAGAGGAACAATGCAATTATTTTAAAGAGCTAAGAGGACATCTCTTTTCAGACATGTCTTACCTGGGAGGCAGGCCCAGAGCCAAGGCAAGTTCGTTATCGCTCTGCAAGTCAACATTCTCTGGAATGGCTCATAGTGTGCTTGACTTCTGTACCTCTGCTAGGAAGGGGTGGGCCACTGTGGTTGTGCAGGGTTTAAATGTTTGGACCGTGAATCCACAAGGCACAGACTGTGCTCCCTGATCATCTTCCCCAACAGGGCATGTCACCAAAACTTCTAGGCCTTTCTCAGCAAGGGGAAAGGCGGATAGTTGCCACCCCTTTGAATCCTGGGAGATCTGAATGAACTCAGCAAGTGATGGTGTTGTGTGGAGTGTCTGGCGCACATTCACATAGCCAGTGCACAGTTAAGTCAAGGCCCTTGTTGCTGGTGTCTGTCTGCAAAAGGACCAGCTCCCTGGAGGCCTCAGCTGGACTAAACCTCATGGAATTACCCACATGAGTCAGCTCCGTACAGATGCAAAGTACAGAGACCGGAAATATCTGTTAGTGCACAGGGGAGCTGTCTGACAAAGTGGCCAGAATCTGAGAGCCAGGGCTTCAGCAACACCTCAGCAGAGGCACCACGCTGGGACACCAGCATCCCCTGAAGCCAACCCAGGAAAGCTTTGGCATCAGGCCAACAGGACACAACGAGGTGGAAAAAACAGCATCCTTGGAGGCCAGAAGTTGGGTTCGGATACATTGTCTCTTGCTTACTGCCTGGGAGACCTTGGGGCGAACCATTCCTCTCTCTGGGCTTTCGTTTCCTAACTGCTAAGTGTTAGCCAGTTCCACTCCCTTCCTTATAAAACTGCCCTGTAGGGACCGCTCAGAGAAAGCTTTACCCAAACACAGAGGGAGGTCTTTCTCCATCTCTATCACTCGCTGAGAAAAGGCTCAACTATTAAAACTATCACTTTGGCAATGTTTCAAAACTGAAATCGCTATGAAGGCTGGAGACTATCTCAGTGCTCAGTGGTCTGTTCTGTGGGGAATTCGGCCTGGGAAGTCAGCGGCACAATGTGGTGAGCTCTCTGCATCCTGGCCTCAGTGGGGAAGAGAAGGTTCCACGGGATTGTTTAAGTTTAGAAGTACAGCTGGCCTCTTGCTCTCTGGGGGTGGAGATGTTGAACACTGTTTTTGTTTATATCCGCTTGAAATGACTGACAAAGCTGGAAGCTGGGTCCAGGCTGCCTCGGAGGATGGGCTGTCAGTGCCTTCCTCCTTTTCAGCATTTAAGCTCGAATGACTCCATCAAGTCAGAAGGCTTTTAACGTGGCCAATGTCTTTACGGTCAAGCGTTTCTCATTG
The DNA here is from genome assembly GCF_014885135.2 of Alexandromys fortis. NCBI lineage: Eukaryota > Metazoa > Chordata > Mammalia > Rodentia > Cricetidae > Alexandromys > Alexandromys fortis. The sequence goes on along the minus strand of NW_026067916.1, from coordinate 11,614,204 downwards.
TCGTCCACTCAGGACGAGTGAAGACCAATCCATCTTTTATTTTTGGCAACATCTTTCCCCGGGACACGGGAAATGTGTCCGTAGCATGCCAAGAGGAAGGAGTTATGAACGTTAGGAGGGGCAAGTCTGAGCCTCAAAAAGTTAGGAGAATGCACTTTTGATGTAATTACTCAGCTTATTCTTAACTGAAAGCAAACGCAGAAACCAGTGACTACATTAGGCCAGTTACTTGTGTGGAAGTCTTAGCCTGTACAAGTTCATTCTTCTAATTCTTTCATCTTGCCAGGGTAGCTTGGTTGAAGGTAAATGGGAGAAGGTATGTTTTTTAATATAATGCATCTCTCTTCGAGGATCTCTATTCAATTATTTTATGGGAAACTTCCATCAAAATAATGTGATTTTCTTGCCCCCCCCCCTTTATAATTCTATTATCTCTAAGTGGAAACATTGCTGCTCTTAGTAGTGTGTGTGTGTGTGTGTGTGTGTGTGTGTGTGTGTGTGTGAAGCAGATTGCAGACAGGAACTCCTACTGAAAAACCACTGACTCAATGGCAATGTCCAGGTGACTAGACAAAGGACCTTAGTGTCATTTGATACAGGTGGGAATTCAGTCCAAACGTGAATGGAAAAGACTCGGGTATTTCATGTGGAAGATGAATCTAAACTGAAAAGCCAAAGGTTCGGAAACATCCTTATAATGACGGGCAGCCCCTGTTTTATTTATTTATTCACCCTTTATCCAAACAATGAACAATTATTCCCATCCTCGAGGCAGGGTGATGTGCCAGCCACCAGGAACAGAAAAGGAATTAGAACCTTCTCTCTCTCTCTCTCTCTCTCTCTCTCTCTCTCTCTCTCTCTCTCTCAAGACAGTGTTTCTCTGTAGCTTTGGGGCCTGTCCTGGAATTCGCTCTGTAGACTAGGCTGGCCTCGAACTCACAGAGATCCACCTGCCTCTGCCTCCCAAGTGCTGGGATTAAAGGCGTGCGCCACCGCCCGGCTGAACCTTCTCTTTGACCTTGTAGAGTTGGCATTCTAGGGAAAGAGGACTCCTAAAGAAATAGATATGGCACATTTTGTTGGGCTCTTTAGTGGACTTGCACACTGAGTGATATAAAGATACAGGAGAATTTCTTAGGAATATATTTTTGTGTTAATGTATCTGAGTAATGTTGCTGTTCTCCACAACCTGTTGTGTCCCTGTCACCAAGTTTGTGTCTGTGCACACACGCAGGATCGGCCCTCTTTGCCTCCCTCTGAGACCAGAAGATTCAGCTACCCAGAGCTGAACTTGTATTTCATTTACAACTGTGCAGTTCTCTTGACAAAGAGCGAGGAAGCAAATCAAAGTGCCTTAGCCTTTAATTTGATAAGCGTCAGGTGAATAAACTCCTCAAGATGCCTCGACCTTCTTGCTTGGTTATTTCTTTGATTGTCTTAAGGCATGGACGGTACTGAGGACTCTTGAAAAGAAAAGAGCCTGGTCCCAATGTCCATACTCGTCTGAAACTCGCTTCCTGCTGTTCTTAACGTAGCAGGCAGCAGGAGGGGAAAATCCTCGGGGGCTCCCTCGGCAGCTGCACAGTCAGCCACCTCTGGCTACTGCCGGTTTTTTTTTTTTTTATCCTTTTCCATTGGGATCAACAGCTTCTGTGACCGGAATCAGAGCTTGGTTAAGTACACTTTGTCTATACTTTGATTTCACCGTGAAATACGCGGGCTTTTCCTGTCACCAAAAGTGTTTAGTGACTATGGCAACAGGCTGATTAGCTCCCAAGGTCTGGGAGTGTTCTGTTCATCTGCTGCTGAGCTGCAGCTGCCTTCTGGGGGGGGGGGTACTGAGCGGACTCGGAAGCCTCATTCCACACGAACAACCAGTTGGGTGGGAGGCATGACATTCCATCTCCTCTGTCCTATACTGCGTTCCTATGTCCCCAAGCCTCACGATGCTCACACAGTTGGGCACTCGGCAGCTCTGCATCCTTCCTATCAATGCCAAGGTCAAGAAGCAGATGGTGTCTGGTGCCCCAGACCTGGCAGACCGGAAGCTATAGAAACTGAAAAATGAACCCACAGTTGAGCAATGGTGCAGCTAGGAACGTAATGTCAAAACTGGGCAGTTCCAGAAAGAACCAGGGATAATCACGTGCCCAGTGTCAGGCTCAAGAGACCAGCAGAGGTCTCCTGGGACACAGAAGAGGAGGATGCTCGGTTATCTAGTTTAAGGTGTCTTCGATAGGCGTTATCGAGGCTAAACACTGTGATCAGGGGACAGGATTAGCAAAATGGCTTCATTTGGGGCTAAATATCATCACTGATTTCTGATAGGATTAACTTGGGCCAAATCATGGGGCCACATGGGGAGTTCTGGGGAGGTTATTTTTAATCAGCCTTTCCCACCAGGTACTTTATAAAAGTGTTAATAATAATAAAGAACAATATTAGCTTTGGACCAATGGCATAATGGCGCCGGCCATTTTCCGGCTTGGAGAGCAGGAGCAATCTAAATCAAAATCTGTAATTAAAAAGGATAATGACTTCTAAATTAGTTTTTATTAATAGAATTAAGCCATATTAGGTCTTAGATGATATCATAAATTTGACATTAGAATGTTCACCCTTAATGAAAACATAAAAACTGAATGATTTAAAGGTCTGATACTGTGTGTTGATTTATAACATTAAATATGTTATATCATCAATATGACACCTCTTAAAGACCCTGTGTCACTAGCGAAGGGTTTAGGTGGTTGCTTGCAGATCTAGGTCACATACAGAGGAAAGCCAGAGAATGGCCATCTCTTACAGAGTCACAGGCTTCCCTTTACGGCTGTGTGTTCTGCGTGTCTCATCGTAATAAAGGGCCGATCAGTCGGGATGTTGGGTTGTCCCACAAATAACCAAGGGAGGCTATAAGAATGGGACATGGGACCTCCTTCCCTGGATATATGTGTCCGGCTCTGCTGTCTTGGGGAGCTGGGCAGGGAGCTGCCAGGAAGGAAATGAGCAGGAACGCCTCTCAGTGGATGGGCAGCAGCTTTGGCAAGGCGGCAGGCTGCCTGTCCAAGGCTACTGGACTTTCCTGAATTGTCTAATGATGGGCCTCGCCATTGGCCCTGCTGTTTGCGCCTCGGCTCCCCAATTCCTCTGCTAGTCAGTCAATCACCAGGGAAGTCAAGGGCAGGGTCTCTGGTTTTCCCTTTTCAGGTATTGGGGAGATCCTGTCTCTGCTGGCCTTTCTAATCTTCCCTAGGGGACTGCTAATATTTCTCACTACTCAGAAAAGACACGATTTTGGTGTCTTCTAGTTCCCTGTACTAAATGCATTGAGCTCGTACAGCCCAGGGGTGGTAGGCTTCGCTGAGTTTGGTGTAGATGAACGGTGTGTCTCAGTCTCCATCCATTTAAGGACGAAGCCTGAAAATAAATGTCTGTCCTTGCTCTTAAATCATTCCAGGGGCGTTTCCAATAAACACTGGAAACTCTGGGGTGCTAATACCAAATGAAAGAACTAGGAACAGCGTCAAAGTTTTACATCCAGACCTGTGATGTGCCTCTTGTATTTAAAGGACATGCCGGGACACATACAGAAAGACCCGTGAGGTAAAAACATAAAAGAAGTCACCTCGCAATGACCCCTGAATTCCTAACTTGATCAACACCGAGCTTCTCCTGGGGAGGGACCATTGCAAATGAGGACAGGTGTGGAGACAAGACCGGGAGAACACGTTCAGTCCATTCTGGCTCAGAGCATGAAGGGCCGAGGCCTCTCTGCTTCTGCTGTCTGCTCACCGCTCCGACCTGGCTAGCTCTGGCTCTTCTTGCCTGAATCCCTCTCTGATAGGCTCTTCCACTGTAAATCTCTGCTGAGGGCTTCTCTTCTCCATGCTTGCTCTTCCCTGCCACAAATGGTTGCAGAGAGAACTGCAATTTTACGATGTTGCAGTTGTCACGGGGCAGCACCAACGATCCCTAAAACCATTTCTCCACCCGTTTGTGGGTGGGGTGGGGTGGGGACACCTATTTGAACTCGACTAAGGAAACGCACCGGTTCGGAGGATGCCGTAAGTCTTGCTGTACCCGATCACATCCTCTAAGAATAGACCCGGAAGAGCAAAACCATCACTGCGCTTACTTCTCAGGCATTACAAGGATGTCTCAATGTTTTCTTATTTAGTTCCGAAGGGGAAAATGAGACCTCCAAGTAGCCAGGATCTCATTGAACACCGCCACACTTCAGAATTTATACCTGTAATTTTCCACACACTCGTGCTCCTGGCAATGAGATGCTCACACTAAGATCGTATGGTCCTTTGGTCTATGAAATACGACACTATTTCTCTTTTCCAAATACCGTTTCCTGCTTTGGGACTGATAATGAAAGCTGTATGATACTCAAGCAAAAGGTCAATAAATCTTTCACAACAGAGCAATTCACCAGGTAGAAGATGTCCACATTTTCCAGTTTTCCTACTTAAAGACATTTTCCCAACCCACACTGCTAGCACTTACGAATTTATTAAGTGCCACAACTGTATTTGTAGAACACATTTTCATACTCGATTTTGCCCCTGAATCGTTTACCCTTTGCTATAAAGCTATCTGAGCCTTAAGGACGCCCTATTCAAATTGCCTTGCTTTAGACCAATGTTTTTAAACTGGCATTCCGATTCATTTAGGTAGTCTTTATTTTCCACATGAAAGATTCTTCAAATTAAGTCAGTGTTAAAAAAAAATAGGAAGAAGAAAGAAATGGCTCCTGAAAGAACGGGTTGAATATGAAGGAATCTTCTCAGCTCGGCCAAGGTGGTCGTGAAGACCAGGTACAGCACTTTCTCCACGAGTCTATTCCAACATTAATCACAAGGGATCTCCCAGAGGCGGCTGCCGCCTGGGGGGCAGAGTTAGGCAGAGACAAAGACTCACAAGGTTTGTTCCTCCCCCACTTTTCAGGAGAGAGAGTCAGAAATTCCTTTTGTGTCTTCCATTTTTTTCAACTACACACAGCCACCCTCCTCCTGGGGACTGCGGTGTCTTTGGTGGGTTTGAAGGGTTCCTGGAGTCCTTGCTTGGCTGGGCTGCTAACAGGAGGAGGGCTAACTCATCAGCAAGATTCACTCATTTCCTTTAAGGTCACCCACAGGAGTCTGCGCTGCCAACTGAGGCCTCTGAAGCCAGCCTCTGGGTGCTGGGGAGCCCTTCCTGAACATCAGCCTGCTCCACTGTTTGTACCCATTCTGCCATGGGCAAACGAAACCCTCTGGCCTTGTTCTCAGGGCTGTCTGAAACACTCTCCTAAGGCCCATAGGATTTCGGAAGAGCCGCTTAACCCCAGAAGTGGCAGGGGTTTCTTTGAGACTAATTGGGTTTACCCCAAATAAATAAAAAACACAGATGCAACCAGGTCCTGAGTTACCGGAAGGCCTAGGAGTTTTAAAACTGCCAAAGAAGCGTGCTATGGGATTGTACGGTCCGCTGTTTCTTTGAGAAATAGCATTAGTGCAGCTTAAAAACAAACCGAGAGACGCGGAAGAAGGCATAGAACAAAGCGAATTGTACACAGATATAATGTGTTGCGCTATTGGTCCACACGCTCTTTTCCAGTTCTGGAGGTGGTCCTGTGTCAGTGAGGCTTAGACACGGAGGCGCAACCATCTCTCTGGGTTAAATGCATCTGAGCCCAGGAGATTGGGGCTCAGATTGGGATTGGGGCAACCTACCATACAGACATGTGGTCACTGTCAGCATTCAGAACTCTTCATTATGACATACAGCATCTGCTGGAGTTTGGCTAACGGAAAGGTACTTAATGAAAAATATTCTCCATCGCCAAAGAGTGGGACCACATGACAACAGGATGTGATTGCCCGACTTCCCCTGTCTTCACCAAGAATCTACTTATTCTTTATCTGAAGGTTTTATTTTTCAGTTATCTTAAATAGAAATCAAAGTTATACAGGGATATATGGCCTCAATGGATTTTTGTCTTGTGAAATTTAGATATAATAGAAAAATAAGCAAACAAAATTTTAGTTCAATAGACTTAGTATTTATAAAATAAAATACTAAGCAGTCATTAAATATGATCTATAGCCTGGCAGTGGTGGCACAAACCCTTAATCCCTATACTTAGAAGGCAAAGGCAGGGGGGATCTCTGAGTTTGACGCCAGCCTGGTCTACCAGGGTGAGTTCCCGGACAGCCAGAGCTAAATAGAGAAATTCTGTCTAGAAAAACCCAAAAGAAAGAAAAAAAAATCTATAGAAGTATATTTAACATCATGGAATAATATAATAATATAAACATCAGAGAAAAAATCCAAAAACCAAAATGGTTATATTTTTAATAGAAAATTCGCTTTTGAATTTTGATTATCTTTAGTTTTAAAATAGTCTATAATTAATATGTAGTATGTTGTTAAAATAAGTAAAGGTTATCAAAAAGGAGTGCTGTTTATTTTTTTCCAAAAGCAATCTACTGACCAGGAATTACAAAAACGGCCACACGCCCCTGGATTTTCTCCTCTGGAGTTCCTAGCCATCTTCCTCCATCCTAGACTTCCTACCCGCGGGGAGGGGGGGGGTCCTTACCTTGCTGCCTGGTAGACACTGATTTTCTGTTTTGGGTAGACCAAAGTAAAGATGAAAGACTACAAAAAGCTAAACGAGGAAAACTATGTCAACTGAAGATCGTTAGCTTTGCTAAGATTCGGAGGTGGAAGCTGTCAGGTCCAAAGAAAAGTCCCAACTCCAGAAAGCCGCCCAGATATCCAGAAATGGACTCAACCTGGACTTACTTACAGGAGGGTTTCTGGTAGTTAGATAAAAGCCTTCATTCATTCTTCAGGAAGTTGGGAACCCAGGGTCCCTCTGCCAAAAGAAGTCTTTTCCCTTACCTCGGGCAGAAGGGACGTCTGACTACTTGTGGTGCCTATTAGCATATCAAAGCACATGCTGGCGACCAGGCTTCCTCAGGCGCAAGTACCTGTTACACGCCTCCCCCCCCCCCCAGCCTTCTCACCTCCTCCCCAACCCTAAACTCCCTCCAGCTCAAAGTCCCCTCAGCTCATTCTCCTTACACCGGCACTGTTTGAGGTGCTCTCTGTGTCTCCTCTCCTTCTCCTACACCCACCCACCCAACTTGCTCCTGGCCAGGTGCAAGCTGTTAGCCGTGTTCAGCTTGCTTTCTCTCTCTGCTGTGAGACGGCCTTCTAACAGCCCCTGCTCTTGTTCTTCCAGACCCCACGAAACCTTGCCTTCTCTATATACGGATGAGAGGTCAGGAGTGGCCGCTGGAGTTCTAGCCCAACAGGCTGGGCCTTCGATTCAGGGTGTTGTGTTTTTATTCAAACAGCTGGACCTCATCATCTGTGGGCGGCAGCCATGCCCGAGAGCCCTGGCAGCAGCAGCTGAACTCACTTGGGAGGCTCTCAAGATCACCTTGCCTAGGCCAATCCTGGTATATTCCACTCACCACCTCTCAGGCCTTCTGAGACACTCCTCTCTCTCTCCTTGGGCCTTCAGGAGTCCAGACTTTTCATTTACTGTTTCTAGAAAATCCTCAAATTACTTTGGCCTCCAGTCCTGCCCTGAACCCTACAACTCTCCTTCCTGTTCCCTCCCCTCTGGTACCTCCTCTCACTCTTGCCCAGAGGCTGTAGAAGCTTTAACCTCACCTCCACAGGCTCTTCTAGACCAGTCACTTACAGATCCCCAGCTCACCCTGTTTGTTGATGGAAGTCCACTTATAGATAAATCAGGAAACCGACAGGCAGCGTATGCAGTGGTCACTTCCACTGACATAGTCGAAGCGACCTACCTGCCAATGGGAACTTCCTCACAAAAGGCTGAATTACTTGCCTTGACTAGAGCACTCCAGATAGCCAAGGGCCAAGGGGCTAATATCTACACTGACTCTAAACATGCCTTCTTGATAGTCCACACTCATTCTGTACTCTGGAAGGAAAGGGGCTTCCTCACTACCAAGGGCACTCCCATAGTTGACAGACCCCTTATAGCCAAACTCTTGGAGGCCCTCCAGCTCTCTGCAGAAGTAGCCATTATTCACTGTTGGGGATACCAGTCCTCCAGGGTTCCAGTGGTCTTAGGCAATGCCAAGGCTGACTCAGTGGCCCGCGGGTCTTGCCTCCAGCTCCTCAGATTCCACAGAAGTAACTCCCTCCTATCAGCCCTGTTATCAATCAAAAGAGAGGAATGAGCTCATAAAAAGGGGGGGCACAAAAACAAAGGATGGATGGTCCTATTTAAATAACCATCTCATCCTTCCTCAAGACCAGGCATTGTCAATCATTTCAGACATCCACCAGACCTTACACATAGGCCCCAAAACTTTGTTCTGCTTCCTGGAGCCCCTCTTTGACCCCACCCATCTCTGAGATTGTGTTTCACAGGTTTATTCCTCCTGCCAGATGTGTGCTGAGGCCAACCCACAGGGGGCTGTCCACATATGTCAGTCTCTACACCAGCTGTGTGGATTCTGACCGGGTGAAGATTGTCAGGTTGATTTCACCCATATGCCTACTCTTAAAAAACTTTGTCATCTCTTAACACTTGTGGACACTTTTACAGGATGGATAGAAGTGTTTCCGGTCTCCAGGGAAATGGCAGATGTGGTAAATCAGGTTTGGCATCCCATGGACCATCCAGATGGACAATGGGCCGGCTTTCACTTCCAGGGTCATGGAGCTTGTGTCTGAAGCTCTCAACATCTCATGGAAATTCCACAATCCCTATCATCTACAATCCTTGGGAAAGGTGGAGAGGGCCAATCGACTCATCAAACAACAGCTAATCAAGCTCTCTACTGAACTCAGGTTATCTTGGCCCTCCCTTCTCCTCATTGTCCTTACTCGCCTCAGGGCCACCCCATGTTCCCCTATGGGCCTGAGCCCCTTTGAGCTGCTTTATGGCAGGCCCTTTCTCCTTAACCACCACCTCCCAGTCCAAACTCCTCCACTGGGGGGGTACCTACCCTACCTCTCCCTTCTGAGGTCCCTTCTCCATTCACACGCTGACAGTTGTCTTCCTGCCACCACACCAGGGGACCCTAATGTCCCCAAACCTGCCCCGCTCTCCCCAGGGGACAGAGTACTCCTCAAACAGCTAGCTGCTAGGCCTCTTGAACCTCGATGGACAGGACCTCACACGGTAATCCTCACCACACCCTCAGCTGGCAAGCTCCTGGGACACCCATGCTGGTACCATCTCTCCAGGCTCACGTGGGCACCTACTCAGGACACTTGGTCTGTTCAGCAGACAGGACCTTCCACCCTCCGGTTTTCCAAGATGCCACAATTAAGGGCCTACCTGCTCCTCATCTTGGGCGATAACAATATTTTTTTCTCCTAGTCACTGCCTAGTCATCTCCCTCAAGAAACAGATGCCTGGTGTCTGTGGGATGACAGAAAACAGGATGCCTCTCCAGCCACACCTTTCTCTGAGCGTGAACCCACCAACACCCAGCTCTCTCTTCTCCAAGGTTGCTCCATGCCTGCAGGATGTAGCCAGACTTGACTTGATGCCCCCTTTTCCAAAGAGAGCCTAAAATGTTGGTCATAAGTATCACCTCAGCTTCCTGTCACTTCTTATACAAACAGTCTGGAATGTAATCCCAGTCCATCAAACCTTGACCCCTCCCCAGGGAAGGTCAAGACCACAGGCTCCTTAAACTGGTCCCTAGAATATAATCATGTGCTCTTCCCTCTTCCTATTCTGTGGTTGCCTTGGCGACTTTCTGTCCCCCCACCCCTCGGGCCACCTGAGAGCACAGGTATCTAATTAAACCTGGGTATCTTTTAATTTGATTTGATTTGGTCTGATTGGGATTATTTGCGTCAGTGGAGATGCTCGGTTAGGAGACAGTCCTAACACACACTGGCTGAACAACTGGGTGACTAGCTGGGGCTCTGGGCACAGTTGTGCTTGCTAACTGACCCAGCAGCTGAAGAAGGAGAAACAGTAAACATTTTCACAAATATATGTCACGGCCCAGAAAGACATTAAGAAGGCCACGGTTTCCATTTCGCATTTTGCAATAATGTGTTTATATTTATGTGGCCAGCCCCTGTGGAGTCACCTCTGAGGGTCCCAGTGAAGGTGAATCTATATCAGTGTACTTTGCAAGCTCCTGGTTCCTCTGAATACAGGCGCTGCCTGGAAGGCATTCTCGCTCTCGTGAGAGCAGGCTGGGTCAGATGGAGCCTAGATAAGCAAGCCACTGGAACCTAGCAGGTTCAGCCAGGCAGTCCCACTCTTACCGGCCCATGGAGTCCTCATTCCAAACTCGGTCAAAGGCAAGAACCAAAACAGCAGTAGAAGCAAAACAGAGACTGCGAACCAAGTGGGAAGTGAAGCCACCATCTCTAACAACGTGCTGGGCTCCTACTGATGGCTCCTTTGAGAACCTCATTGCCTCTCATATGAAGAAGGCCTCAGGGCTGCCTGGTACCAGCACAACTAACGACTCCCTGGGCTCACCTCTGCTAAAGGTTCAGAAGTAGTGGTTCCCATTAGTGTCCCATGCATTTATTTGTAAAATATTGTGGTAACAATTCACACAGGTTTTCATCTAACCCACTGTCAGCATTACAGGCAGTCAGGTTAAATGCACCAGATTCCTGGTTCTCTTGCAAAACTGAAACTAATCTACCCCCCACCCTCCCCAGCCTCTGCTTGGCCCCATCCTCACAACCATGTTGCATCTTCTCAGAGTCTGAATACTTCAGATGTAAGCAAAGCTACATAGATTCATCTTTTTGCAGACAGCTCATTCCCTTTAACAAGAGTTAGCGTCAACTATGTTGCCGTGATATGCCGTGACTCCCTCCTAGAGTGGATCAGCTGCTCTTGTAGCTCTGACAAGAAGCAGTTAGGGGAGAAAAGTTTTGCTCTGGCTTAGAGTTCACAGTGGGGAAGGCAGGTGGTAGAGCTTGACAACTCCCGGAAACAGATGACAAACAGGAAGTGGACTGGACTATTAGCCTGTAAGGCCCACCCCCAGTGACTCACTTCTTCCAGCAAGGCCCTGCTTCCTATGGGTTCTGCAGCACCATCGGCTGGAGACCAAGTGTGCAAACATATGAACCCATGTGGGGGGACATGTCACATCCAAACCTGTGGCGATTTGAAAGAAAATGTCCCCCAAAGGGAGTGGCACTATTAGGAGGTGTGGCCATGTTGGATGAAGTCACTGTAGGGGCGGGCATTGAGGTCTCTCTTGCTCAAGCTTCCCTCAGTGTGACAGACAGGTGACTTCCTGTTGTCTACAAGATGTAGGACTCTCAGCGATGATATCACCATGTCTGCCAGAATGCTGCCATGACGACAATAGACAAAACCTCTGAAACTGTAAGCCAGCCACCCCAATTAAATGTTTCCTTAGAAGAGTTGCTGCGGTCATGGTGTCTTTTCACAGCAATAGAAACCCTAAGACAAAACCACAGCAAGGCTGAAGGAATTCTGGGGCACAAAGTACCCATTTTCTTAATGCATTCTCTGAATGTGGACATGTAGGGTACTTCAGTATCTTGGCTGTTCTGAAAAGTATGGCCATAAGCATGGGTGTGCAATTATTTCTTTAATCATTATTTAAGGGCTTTTCTTTTTTTCTTTTTGATTTTTTGAGACAGGGTTTCTCTGTGGAACAGCCCTAACTGTCCTGGAACTAGCTCTGTAGACCAGGCTGGTCTCAAACTCACACAAATCTGCCTGCCTCTGCCTCCTGAGTGCTGGGATTAAAGGTGTGTGCCACCACGGACCAGCTGAAGTCTTTCTGATAAACCCCACAAGTGTAATTGTTAGATCCTGTGATGATTTCATTTTTAATCTTTTGCTGATTCCAATTTTAATCTATCATGTTATTCCCGTGGCATATGAACTTATAGTGGCTTTAAGAATTACAACCCTTGTTGTAGTGATATATTATGTGTGTTTTAATAACTAAAGCTTGCCTGGAGATCAGAGGGCAAAGCAGCCACACTAGTCAACCATACAGGCCAGGGAGTGGTGGCACACACCATTAATCCCAGGACTCAGGAGACAGAGGCAGATGGATTTCTGTGAATTCAAGGTCACCGTGGGCTACCTTGGGCTACACAAAATTGAATCTGTCTAAGAGAGAAACAGAACTCACACAAAGGTAATCCCAGAATTTGGGATTATACACCTTTAATCCCAGCACCGGGGAGGTGGAGACAGGAGCAATATGGCTGGACAGAGAGAGGAATATAAAGGGGAAGAGACAGGAGCTCAGTGGAGTGTGGAGTTTGGGGATTCCTGGAGACAGGATCTTGCCCTTTGGTCTGAAGATTTAATAGAGGTAAATGGTCTCTCTAGTGGTTGGCTGCTTTGATTTCCTGATCTTCAGCTTGAACCCCAATGTCTGTCTCTGGGTTTTTACTGTTTGTGCTACTTAACAACCGAAGCTCAACCAAGGCCATCTCTGTTTAGAACACTGAGTTGCCTTGGGACTTTGGATATACTGGAACATCGTTTCTCCCCTCCAGCATTTTATGTGAAAGAAAAGAGGAAACAGTTTGAAAATGAAGGTAGACATGAAGGGTTCCTGCTATTGGCTCTTTCTTCTCAGGTGAGTTTTTATAGTAAATGACAAAGAACCCCAGGCCATTGTTTTTGAAGATACTGTGTTCACTTCAACAGGAGACAATGTTTCAAACCGGCCGAGGAGGCAGGGCATTTTGTCTGTGGTAAGACTGTCTGTAGCTATCTCTCCACAGAAATGCCAACCAGAACAGTTATCTAAACACCAAACTACTCCAAGAACTAAGGTCAGGTGAGAGGTCACTGTACCTGCTTCTAGAGTGACAAAATGAATGGGCCAGGGAGGAAGAGTTTGACTATGTCTGACTATGTCATCTGAAGTCCCTAGTGCAGGCCCAGCATCAGGCAGAGGCTTGCGTTATGTCCAGGCCCAGGGTACTGCTGGGGGATACCCACCACCCACCTCCCACCACTGACCATGTCCTCGTAGCTCGAGACCTATGCATTCCAGGGTTGCATCAGCCTCAGACCCTGTACCCTGGTGCCGCAGACTAAAGTTTCAGCCCACATTGGCACCAACATGGCATAGGCCTTGATGCTCCTCAAATGCAAACTGGTGGCTTCTAGTGGCAGTCCTGAGAAGGCTTCCGTTTCCATCTGAATCCTCACGCACACATCTAAGCCTCATTGTCCACGTCCCCCCTCCCCCCCCAGCAGTCTTTGTCTTCTGGGCTCTTACCAGAATCACACAGTTAGCTCTGCTTACAGAGTTGAGGCCTTTCGAGCCTAATTCTTCAAGATTTTCCCAATTCCTTCTACAAATCAGTTTGAAAGACTATCCATGTGGTTAGCTATGGTCCATAGTCCATAGACACAGCCATGACCTCATTTTCAGTACACACTTTCTGTTTTCATAGCCTGTGATCACAACAAGACCCCAAGACAATGAACTCATCCTCTGTGTGCGACCTTCTCCCACCAATCCCGGCTTAAATGGCCCAGGGCAGGAGCCTCCACGGCTACGCTTCAGTATAAAGTCCCCCAAGGGAGAGTAAAGGGCATCGAGTATTAAAGGTTCCCCAAACATTTGCCACCGCACCTAAATCTCTTCCTTGGCCGTATCGATATGATGCTCCAGGTTTCCAGTGGTTGCCCCTTGCCAGCATCCCAAGCCCTCCCAGCTCCCTGAGCTTTCTGAAGGATGCTGTGGTCTTCGCACCCACTCCTTAGCTCCACCCTCTCTCCATGCAGCATTCTGTGTTGGCTTGGGCTGTAGATTTCTGGGCCCTCCTGTGCGCGCATTCCAGAACTGATCGTTTCTGGAGGCAGCTCAAGACTGTGTTCTGAGGAACCCTGTCCCGCTATTCCGCCCATTATTTCCTCTCTAGTCTCAAACACCCCTGCTTCTCATTTGTATTGTCCTATTCCAGTGTTTCCAGTCCTCTCTTTATAGTTATTCTCAGCCTTCAGAGCTCTGCGCTAAGAACCTAGGTTGCAAGCAACAACAACCATGCAACGCCCTTGTCCTCACGCGATCTGATTCCCCTGAACTGGAAGGACGATGGTCATGCTGAGGAACAGGGAGAGCTAGGCGGGCAGAGGCTAAACGGAGCTCCAGACACTGATCGCTTCTCCTTGGTAGACTTGGAGAAACGATTCATGGACGGGCAGCCTTTAGCTTGGGTCTTGACTTGGGAAGGAGGAGGAAAACTTTTATGGAAAGGGTTTTCGGAGTTGAGAGATCAGCATATTCTAACCATGGGGTGGGAGATGGAGGACCCTAAGGGCTTTAGCACAGCTGAGATGCGGGAATGCGATGGGGGATTGCAGAGGAAGAGAGACAGTAAGGTTGAAGAGAATGAGGCCAGGTTCGGGGAGGACAAAACTGAAGGGGCGTGTGTGTGTGTGTGTGTGTGTGTGTGTGTGTGTGTGTGTGTGTCCGTGTCTGTGTCCATGTGCGTGTGTGTGTGTGTGTGTGTGTGTGTGTGTGTGTGTGTGTGTGAAGTAAAAGGCTTCCTAGCCAACAGCCTTTTAGGATTTTTACTGTGGCCACAATGATCAGGAAGACAGACCAACATCAAGAGTAAAAGAGATGGACATCTATTGGATCTCAAGAGTGGGCCTGCGCCAAGGCAGAAAGGCAGCTGGAATGGAAGAGAGTGTGGATGATACAGGGGGCAAGCGGTGCTCATGTCTTGGCTCATGCACATCTGAGCAGGAAAGCCAAGAAAGAGGAACGGGCAGCTGGGAAGACCAATGCTGCCGAGGCTCCCACAAGCAACAGATGGTTCCAATACGGTATTTAAGAGGCAAGGTCGCACAGACAATTTTGAACACAACCAACTATCCAGTAGGCACTAGGAAGTCTCGTGATAGGGTTTTGGTGTGAAAGCCAGTGGTACAGTCACTTGCACACTCCACAGAAGAGGACTGTGCGTGCTTGTATGTGTGTGCATGTGTGTGTGTGCGCGCACACGTGTGTTACAAATGGGAAGGCAGCTGGAGAGCCTGCAGGAGCAGTCAGAGGTTCTTCTCCACAGACCTGTAATGTTAACAGAGAGGCCCGGGGGCTGAAGATCGGAATCAGTTACCATGGCAAGCTTGGTGGTCTTTGAGGAAACTCTCTCACTCTTAAAATGTTTCACTGGAATTTGGATTTTGAAATAGTTTACCATGAGGAGAGAGAGAGAGAGAGAGAGAGAGAGAGAGAGAGAGAGAGAGAGAGGGGCTATAGAGCATCCACTCCTTTTCAGAGCACCGAGCAGAGAAGTGATACACTGTGCAATTTCAATGGGGCGTCATTCCGCGTTCTTCCTATGTATTTTGAGAAGATAGCATTTCTTTATGAGAAATGAGATGTTTCCCTCACCTCTGCACTCTATGACAAACAAGGCAGAAAACCAGGACTTTCTTCTCATGACTAGAGCGGCAGGAGCTCTGTTACTAAAGGTGCAAGTCACACCAGCAGGTTCCCCATTGACTCAGGATGTAGAGAAGGCCTTTGGTGAGGCTCACGGAGTGAGTGTGGGACCAGGAGTGACAAACAATTACTTTGAGTTGTGTGCTTGGCTCTCACTAAGCCCAGGCAGAAATGTGGGATTCTAATTCCTGAAGCCGCCCAATCCACATTTTCTAGTCCTCTGTCCAGCCTATGTCGTGGTGGTGTACGTGGGCGGTGGTGGTGTACACCTATAATCCCAGCACTTGGGAGGCAGAGGCAGGTGGATCTCTGTGAGTTTGAGGCCAGCCTGGTCTACAGAGTAAGTTCCAGGACTAACTAGAGCTACATAGTTACATAGAGAAACCCTGCCTCAAAACGCACCCCCCCAAAAAAAATTTCAATTTATTACCAGCATTGTAATGCTGATGTGGGAGTGTCATATCAATCTGTTGATTTCATTGGCTGAGCAATAAAAGAAACTGCTTGGCTGGCCCTGATAGGTTAGAACATAGATGGGAGGAGTAAACAGAATAGAATGCTGGGTGGAAGAGGAAGTGAGGGCAGACTCTGCGCTGCTTCCAGAGGGACCGGACAGCCGCCATGCTCTGCTCTCCCAGGCAGCTGCAGCCCACAATGGACTTAGGCTAGGATCTTCCCGGTAAGCGCACCTTGGGGTGCTTACACAGATCATTAGAAATGGGCTAGTTCAGGTGCGAGAATTAGCCTGTAAGGGCTAGAGTTCAGGGGCCAAGCAGTTCTTAAATGAACACAGTTTGTGTGTTGTTATTTCGGGCGTGAGCTAGCCAAGCGGCCCGGGTGTTGGGGACGCAGCCCCGCCGCCCTTATTTCAACATAATGCTGCTTGTTTGTTTTTTGGTTGTTTGAGACAGGGTTTCTCTGTGTGGCCCTGGCTGTATTGTAGCTTGCTCTGTGGACCAGGCTGGCCTTGAACTCACAAAAATCTGCTTGCCTCTGCTTCCCAAGTGCCAGGATTAAAGGCGTGCGCCACCACTGCCCAGCAACACAAATTTATTAGTAACACTTCTTCAGTAGAGAGTTCTACTTAAATTTCCTTTTTTTATTTTTAAATTAATACAATGTAGTTTGATCATATTTCCCCCAGTTCTGCCCCTTAGCTACTCCCGTGTCTGCCCTCATCCCTATACCTCCAGCTCATCTCCTCTCCCCTTTTACAAATTTAATAGCCCATCAAGTCTGATTTGTGCAGGAGAATCTATTGCAGTGTGGCCAGCCTAGCAGGAGACACAACTTTAAAGAAAACTGCCCCCTACTCCCCAGAAGCCATCAGCTGTCCATAGCTTCTCAGGCGGGGGGAGTGGGGTGCTCACGTGATGGTCCCTGCATTGGGGCAGCTGTGATGTTGATGTCCCATGTGGCAGTTAGTCCTTAGTCTCTTGTTCTCTGTACTCTGAGAACGACTGGCTTTTCATCTAGAATCTTGTAGGCAATTCTCTCAGCAGCCCCTAAGAACCTCGCCTTGCCCTGACTTCAGTATCACTCTCCTGTCTCTTAGACTGCCAGAAGCAAGGGAAAGGACACCGACCCCTTCACCGCCTTAGCTGCTGTCTTTATGTGACTTTAAAGATTCCTTCACATTCTGGAGCTCACACAACTGAGTCCTCACTAGCTTTTTTTCCCATCTCTGGGGGTTTAGAACAGAGCCTCACAAATACTAGGCATGGGCTTTACCACTAAGCTACACCCTCAGCCCTTTTACTTTTTGAGATAGACTCTCCCTACGTTTCCTAGACTGGACTTGAACTCACTCTATTTATAGCCCAGGCAAGCCTTGAACTTGTGATTATCCTACCTTAGCCTCCATAGCTGGGGCTTAAAGGTCTGCTTAGACTTTCATAATAATGATCAGCTATGTTAGTTTCCAGCATTTGAGGCCAGTTTGGTGAAATCCACCAACTCCTCACTGCGGTCTAGTGTAGATGTCTTGTGGGTGACCACTTGGCATTACAAGTTTGAAGAATCTTAAACCACGCTATTGCCATCATTCTGCAGATGTGTATCTCGCAAAGAGTCATGAGGATGAATCATACATGTATAGGCCATGTCACCGCCAATCACCATTGCCTCAAATCATCTTTCTTTCTTAGCCTATAAATGCCCCCAAGCCCCATCTTGGGAAGCACAGACGAGACTTGGCTGCCTTCCTCCACGCTTGACTGGCTTGGAAATAAACCTTGCTTTGAACTACTTACCTGTGCAGCCTGTGCACTGCCTCGTGGGCCGAACTGGCCGGCTCAACGCCACTCCCTTCCTCCAATCATTACCGACTTCTCGCCATTGCTACACCATGTAGACCCTACATCCATGACGCTGTCTCTGGGGGAGCCCAGCCCCATTCCTGGGCCTCTCTGTTCTTCCCAGACCCCCCTACTTCCACGTCTTACTTCCTGAGGGCTGGACTCAGCACCTTGTTTCAGGACTGCCTCCTGTAAGTGTTTATCAGACGCCCGAAACACAAGTCCCAAACAGACCAGTCAGCTGCCCTCCGACCCTCTCCCTCATGTCTGTGGCTCATCTGTTTTTACCGTTTGCCTCAGTGAACTATCAAGGCGTTTACCAGCTCCAGTCTCAGCATGCTGCTCCCATACCGCTAGACCACCACGTCAGGACCTCCCCTAACCTTTGCCTCTGCCACGGCTTTGGCTGTAACATTTTAGCTGCTTCCATTTCCTATATAAAATCCACCTTAAATAGTGCCCAGCTACCTTTATCTTTCCATATAAGCTATGAATCCTTTGTATACGCGTTTCTTTTTGAATTGGTAATTGAACCACGGCCTTGTTCAGAGTGGCCACACACTTCTATCAGCGCCACTGCCCAGCCCTGGAAGGCCTTTTAATTAGAACCAATCCTTCACTGTCTCTGCCTGCTTTGCCATTTAGCCCATGAGGCCCTATGAACACATTTTCCTGACTTTGTATTCGCTCTTTCTTATCCCCTTAATACAGTCTGACATCTTTTCCACTCAGGCGGAACTGCGTTTATTGCAAAAGGCCCAAGTAAGATGTCCCACCTCAGGAAGAATGCCCTGGAACTCTTCTAGGCTACCCACTTGGATTTCCCATCATCCTCTGCTAAGAATACGTTTGCCTCAGTCCCCATCTTCCCTCGCTCTCCCCTACCACGTTGGGACTGCACATGCCCCTGGTTATCTCCACATCCCTAGCCACGAGTGTGATGCCTGGGATGTAGAAGGTACTTCACAGAGCTGTGGAGACAAACCGAAACCACAGAGAGCTTCCCTTCCCCAGTCGGGCCTTGAACCCAGGGCAAACATTCAGCCGCTCTGTGGCCCCAACCCTCCTCCTTTCTAGGTCCCTCATTCCTGTGGGTTATACTGAGTAGCTCACATGGAAGGAAGGCTTTCTTTTGTCCTAACAGAGACTCAGCCTCCGGTCACAGGGTTAGGTGTCCCCGTGATAGCTCCATGGTCCGATCACATTGCATTTCCCTGCTTTATGCCTTGCCTTTGATTTCCCCCCTGGTGAACAAGTGATTCAGGCAAGACAGACACTTCACAGACGTGACGATACATTGAAAACTTTTCTTCCTGGCAGACATCTCCACCCGTGTGTGTAGAGATAGTTCTATCTGTACAAATCACTAGGAGGTCAGTTGTGTCATCAGTGACTGTCCTCATCTTCCGTGTTAAGTCTGAGTCATTCCTGGATGACAATCAGATAGGTAAGAACTGGGGATTCTGTTTCAGAACAAAATAGAGGACTAGCTTCAGAGAATGCGCTGGCGAGATGCTCAGCCAGGCCTGCAGCGGTGTGAACGGGGCCGAGTCAAACCAGCGCTGAGACATGGTTCTGTTTGGGTCATACTTCCATGGCCAGCAGCGGAGAGCAAGCGTGAGCTCCAGTTGCTGCTAACGAGTCAAACCGACGCTTTAAAGTCCCAGTCCGGTTAGCATGAGGCGGCAGTCTCAGCCCTGTCGGACTTGCGGGAGGAACGTGGACGGGTCTAGGCAAGGATTTATTGCCTGGCCCACAGTTACGAGGCTGCCACCGACATCTCCCTTATTTCTGTGGAGCATGCTTTTTCTGTCCCTAAGAGCGTTCCCCAAATGTTAGCCCTGAGGATATTCATTTAGAAACTGGAGTGCTGTCTGAATGCAGTCTCACAATTGTCTCATAAATAACCACAAGGAGGTGTTTTTAAGACAAGTGTTTCCCATTTAAACATGGCACATCACAGAGTAGGAAGAAAGGAAGATCAGACAATCTGGATAGTCCTAACTGCCACAAAGCAGGCTTGGGGATACCTATGACGCCAGGTGGAGTCCTTAGGGCCAGAGGGTAACAGTGGCTCTTTCTGCCTAATACAGAATTAGTATTAATTTGCGTGTGGCTTAAGAAGAGCCAAATAGATAACCAGGAGGCAGAAATCAGCTAGCACAGACTCTTTGGGTGCTCCTGCATGCATTTCTTCCTATGAGGGGCACGCTAGACTGGGCCCCCTAGAATGTAATGCGTCTTAGAGTCTCGTGAACCCTTAAACTGTAGCCTTGTTATTTCCAAGGTCTCAATTACAAATGCCCCTCCCCCCCAGAATTCTAGCAGCGATTAGACAGGCTACTAGGGAAGAATGCATTATACATCAGTTAAAAAAAAACCAACATATGCAAACCAAGGATCATTAGAAAAAAGATAATAGTCATGCAGATTTTACAAACCGTGTCTTTAGGGTGGCCCAATAAGTAGAAATATGGGGACCCATGCTTGTCACTTTTCATGCACATGGAGAGACTGGAAGGTACCATTCCTAAAGGAAGGGGAGGAACAGCCTGGGACCAATCATTAGAATTAACAGACCAGTGACAAAGACATTACTGTTAGAGTCAAGATTGCTTAGTATGTTTAGAACAGCTGAATAAAAATTATCTAGGCAGCAAGAATAAAAACTTTAGGTACAGCTAATCCTACCAGGCATGCAGCAAGTGAAATTAGTGAAAAACTGAGCCATATGTATATTTCAAAAGTAGACTTTTTTTAAAAATCAAAATATTGAGAGCATCCTGAGGTGCTTTTAGGGAGGCACAGATATGAATAAAGATTTGAACTGGCAATGCCAGAAATCTTAGAATTTTTTTTTCTCATAATCACGGATGTCTTAGTGATAGAAGCTGTCATTTGAGAATCAGTCACAGTCACAGTTTCTAAACTTTAAGAAATTCGAAGCTACAGACATGGAGTCTTCGTGTTCCCATTTTTATTTTCTCTAGTGTTCTCATAAATTCGTGTCATTCTCGCCTATAACATTCTGCCTAGGAATATTCAGAGACCACAAGTTGACTTGCTGGATATAAAAAAAATGTGAAGCAGGAATCCCCCCCCCCAAAAAAAAAACAAAAACGCAGCAGCACTTTGCCCATTCCGCCCTTCTGCCTGCCCCCCCCCCCCATGGCTGCTTCCTGGCCTTGCCCATTCTGCCCGCTGCCTGCCAGCTATGACTGCTTCCCACCCACTTTGGCTGCTGTCAGCCAGCCTTGAGGATCAGTAGACTCAACCTACAGCCTTAGTCTATGCCATGCCCACCTACAGGCGATGGGCTGTAGTTCTCTACCTACACAATCATGGGCACTAAAAGTTCTGTAATCTTCAGGTCAATAATCCCCAAGGTACAAGTGGCCAGGGGAGGCCCTGCCATGCCTGCTGCTGTGTCTGTGCTGAGACGGTGTGAGAGAGATGGCTACGGGCTCACGGTGGGTTAATCATGGAACTCAGACCTGCTCTTCTCTTTGCTAGAGCGCACTGACAACATCCCCTGCTCACGCTCAGCTTGCTCCGGTCACGGGCTCCAGCTTGTCTGCACAGAATGAAGCAGGACCCCACAGAGGTCTTAGGTGGTGTGATGGGGGTGTGTTTTGTCAAGCAGGTTGTGCTCAGGGAAGAAGAGAGAGCGCAGCAGGAGACTTCCCTAACACAGGGGTCCCGAGCAGAGAAGACCCTCCCTGTGGTCAGGAAGTCAGAGCGGAAATTAAATTTCAGGATTTACTGATTGAGTTTACCATTTAGGCCTGCCAAGAAGTGAGCAATTTCGTGTGGAAACGATCAAGCTGCTTCAGTGTCCCACAGAGAGAGAAGGCTCTCCCGGGGTTTCAAACGCGGTCTTTACTCGGCTTGCAGACAGAAGTGGAGGCTAGGAAACTGCTTGCCCTGGGCGGGTGAGACAAAAGGACCACGCATGCGTGGAAACCACTGTGAAGGCGGGGCAGAAACCCAGTGAGAGCTGAGCAGAGCTGCGCTGGCTGGGCTAGGAATCTTACCGCGTGCTCAGAATGGGGTGTGCCCAGCTCTAAAACCTACCGCCCTGATGAGCCCAGTGTCGCCAGGAGTGTGCCACCTGCCGAAAGGCTGGGGGTTTTTCTAGAAACATAAAAGCAGCTAAGCAAGGCCTGCACCATGAAACAGTTACAAGCTGTGGTCCGGTGTTGAGACTGTGTTTGTCCTGTTGATTTTTTTGAGTCTAAGAGGCACATTGAAAAATACGTGACTCTCAGAGTTTAGAAATTTTCTTTTCTTTTTTTAAAAATATTTATTACATATACAATATTCTGTCTGTGTGTCTGCCTGCAGGCCAGAAGAGGGCACCAGACCCCATTACAGATGGTTGTGAGCCACCATGTGGTTGCTGGGAATTGAACTCAGGACTTTTGGAAGAGCAGACAATGCTCTTAACCTCTGAGCCATCTCTCCAGCCCTAGAAATTTTCTTACAATTAGACCATATGATTTAAGCCCAGAGTAAGGCATTATGTGATTTTTATTTTTGATCCCCACTGAAGGAGTTCAGTTTAAAAGAAACATTAGGAAGTTTTTATCAGGACAAGACGCTGGAGCAAGGGTGAAGGCAGAGGGTGTGGCTAACAAAAACCTAGCCCTTGGTGACCATGAGAAGGCAGTGCCCAGAGAAGTCGTTCCCAGGGGTCAGAAGAGGGGAGTGGATGCTGTGGTGGGGGGCAGATGCCATCATGCATTTGTTCTATCCCTGAGAAATTACAGCACTCAGGGTGAACTCTAAAGCCAACAGTGAGCTTTGGGGGGTGGTGTGTAGGTTCAGAGCTTGTAAAAGAGCCACTGTGACAGGCCATGTTGATGGGGGGTGGATGCCTGGGCGGGGTCAGGACATATGTGGGAAGTATATGTACCTTCCTTTTAAACTGTCTGTGTGCTTAAATGAACCTGAAACATAATTTAAGGTCAGGGGTGCAGCTCAGTTGGTGGAGTTATCTAGCATCTGTAAAGTGGGGTTGACCCCCAAAACTACAAAAGAAGGGTGTGGTGGTACACATTTGAAAACTCAGCCTTTGGGAGGCGAAGGTAGAAAGATTAGAAGTTCAAGGTCCTCCTCACCTACGTAGTGAATGAGTTCAGGGCCGGCCTGGGATATATGAGACCCTGAATCAAGAACAAAAACATTACAAGATTGAGTCTAGGAGCTCTGTGGCACCTGCAACCCCAGCACTGTGTGGGGCGGAGGCAGGAGGATTTCCGGGGCTTGCTGGCAGCCAGTTTGGAGTGAAGTAGAGGAGAAACCTGTCTCAAAAGAATAAGGTGGATCAGGACACTGGATGTTCTTTTCTGCATACACACACACACACACACACACACACACACACACACACATGCTTAGCTCTCTCACACCCATGTGTGTTTAACACACACACACGCGCACACACACGGGCTGGGACTCAGTCTTCTGGTTTAAGAGTGGCCTCTGGCAGGTCTCTGGCTTGGGGGAGCTAGTACGCATGCTTTTGAATGCCTTTGAAGCGCTGCTGAGATGCGGGGGTTGCGGGCTGTGCAGCTGCTAGACCTACCATGAAGGTGTCATGGGCACCGACTTCGCTTTGAGCACAGGAAAGCAGGGCTTTGTTGGCAGATCCTCTATAAAGAGCAAAACCTTTTCTCCGGTATCTCAACATCTCTGGTATTTCTGGACCATGGAAGACCAGAGAACAGTCCAAAAGAGCTTTGGCATGTGGATCCAACTTCTTGCCCTGTGGAGCTCAGGGGCTGGCAACTCATTTGGACTCAACACTGCCAGGCTACCCAGCCTCTACGCCAGAGTTCACAAGCAGAGTGGAGACCATGCTCAGACTGACGAGAAGGCAGGAGACAGAAAACAGAGTCCCTTTTCATGTCTGTTTCAACAGCCGGATCTAAGAATGGGGAGGGGCCTCGATGGGACAGAGTGTGATGTATGCAGGCTCCTCCTTCACAGTGGAGCTGGAAAATAGACACCCAGCAATCTCCAGGACAGGAAGACCTCTTATATGCTGGAATACACTTAAAAATACAGTATGTGAGCTCGTAAAACTGCTCTCTTGGTAGAGGGACTTTTTGCCAAGCCTGATAAGCCGAGTCCTATCCCCACAGCCACAAATTGTCTGCCAACCTCTACGCTTGCATTGAGACACACAAACATGTACACATACACAAACAGAGGTAATAAATACTGAAACAAATCAGAACCAATGGACTCCTTCAGAATCTCCAGAGGGTTTACGAGGCATGGAAGGGAGAGAAGAGGCACTGTGGATTTCAAGGCCGAGCCAGTGTGTGTGTGTGTGTGTGTGTGCATGTGCACGTGTGTGCACATGTGTGTGTATGTGTATATGTGTGCACGTGTATGTGTGCATGTGTGTATGTGTGTGCGTGCATGTGTGTGCACTTGTGTGTGTGTGTGCACGTGTTATGTGTGCGTGTGTGTATGCGTGTGTACGTGCATGTGTGTGTCTGGTGCTGGGGGGTGAACCCAAGACCTCACACATGCCATGCAGGTGCCCTTCCACAGCACTACAACCCTAGACGTTTCTTCCCACTTTTCATACTGAGACAGGGTCTCCCCGAATCGCTCACGCTCTGCTTGTGCTTGCTTGAGAGCCTACTGGGCCTTGAACTTGTGATTCTGCTGTCTCAGCCTCCAGAGTAGCTGGGATTACAGGCCAGTACCAACAGGCCCATGATTACTCTCGCTATCTTTCCCTCTTATCAACAAGCATTGAGTTTCCTAGATCTCCATCTTCCTACCCCCAATTTCCCTGCCATGTAGGAAACACTGTCTAGATCTGGGGACTTCCCTGAGGTCCAGCTGCTTCTCCCAGTATCTAGGAGTGTTTCCCCTGAGCTAGTTGTCTTTGCTCTTGGACTTCTGTGGTCAGGCTCAGCTTTGTGTAATGGGCTGGATGCTGGACAGGAGGAATTTTTAGCTTTTCTTAGACACCCGAGGGGATTCTTCTCAATGCGGCTTGAGAAACATACCTCATTGGCTCACTGACCTTTCAAAACGGATGGATTTGGGTCTGGCTTAAGGGAGGATGAACCTTTACTTGTTTGTTTGTTTGTTGTTTTTTGCAGTGTATGTAGTCTAACAGGTGGGGACTTGCGGTGGTGTTGGCATGTGTCAGTATATACCAGGGTCACCTCAAGGTGCAGCGTGGTGGCCCTCAGGTGCTTCATCATGTCCTGTACTCAGCACAGGTGTTCCTGAGTGATCTGTGGAGGTGCCCGTGGACAAGATAGATGTGCTCAGCCGTGGATGCCAGAAGATGAGATTAGATTTCAGAATTTATTACTGAGGCAAACCACCCTTTGCCCTATCGAAAGGCAGACAAATAGTGCCAGGGCAATGGAGCCACTCCTGGCTCCCCTTAGCATTGTCTTGGGTTGGGAGGGAAAGTGGTAGCATCTCCCCTTTTGCCTTTCATGGGGGCAGACAAGCAAGTTGAGCCTCAGCACTTGGTGACCTCAGCACTTGGTGACCTCAGCACTTGGTGACCTCAGCACTTGGTGACAGTTCTGTGGGCTCCTGACCGGGGGCTGACAGCCACACAGCCATGAAAAGCAAATGTGTCAGAGCCACTCTGGCTTGCTAGTCTGAAATCCGGAATTCAGATCAGGTTTTGGAGGAGGCTCACCCAGACTCAGCAAGGCCTTCCTTCAGAGAACGTACAAGTTATTAGCAGGACCGTTACAAAGGAAACGCTTAACAGACCAAAGAGGCCAAGGACTCTTTGAGAATTGCTAATGCTCTAGAAGTGCTTATTAAATTCTATGAATAATTAATGAGCCTACTCTAATTTTTTCTTGACAGCAGATTCTTGAAGGCCTCTTCTCCAGCCGCCACGCTGTTAGAAACCGCCCTTACTTGTGGTCCTCAGGGCTTGACTGTCAGCTCCCTGAGGGCAGTCCCGAGTCTCACCTTCCATGCGGTGCACATAGTAGGTCCTCAGGGAATCTTGAATTAGTTGAGGATCTTGATTAGTTAATGGTCAAACAATGACGTCAATTCCAGGATCTGTCCCATATACAGTATTTGGTAAAGAAGCATTTCCTGGAGTTTGTCTTTGGTTAGGGAGTGAAATGAACCCTGGACAAATGATTACCCAGGGGAATACCAAGGTTTGCTCGTGATTACTGAGGAGAATACCAAGGTTTGCTCACGATTACTGAGGAGAATACCAAGGTTTGCTCACGATTACTGAGGAGAATACCAAGGTTTGCTTGTGATTACCGAGGAGAATACCAAGGTTTGCTCTTGATATTCATCAGTGCGTGTCCTGGAGAAGAATGAGCCGAGGAGCAGCCGAAGGAGGACCGGTTCTGCCCACAGGGTGTTCTGATGTGATTGTCTTACGACATTATAATTATTGTGTACAGGGAGACTTTAACTTCACAACTATTTAGTCCATTCTTTCCTCTAGGGGCAGCTACTGACCCAAGAGACATCTACCCTCTCCTTAGAACAGTTTCATCTCACCTATAAAACGACACAATTTCATTTCCCAAAGGCCTGTAATCGAGTCAAAACCTTGAGAGACACAGTTCACTTGGAAAGCGTAGGTAGGAGCATAATTCAGATACTTGGCTGTCTTTCCCTCTGCGTGGACATCGGGTGCTGCTGGCTGCTGGGTGCTCATGGCGGAGAGCTCTGCTCCATCCTTTCTTGCGTGGCCTCCTCAGATCATCGGGTCTCCCACTGGCATCTGGATGCACGTTAGACTTCTCCACATAAAGAGCTAAAGAGCTGCCCCATTGTTCTCTGGGAGAGTGAGCGAGGCAGAGTGCCACAAATTCTGTGAAGCGTGTTTGCTTCATTCGGAACAGGAGATAGCCCCGAGGGACTTTGATGTGAAAGTCTGGGATTTTCTCTCTCTCTCTCTCTCTCTCTCTCTCTCTCTCTCTCTCTCTCTCTCTCCTTTCTTTCTTTCTCTCTCTCTTTCTTTTCTTTCTTTCTTCCCCTCCCTCCCTCCATCTCTCCCTCCTTTCCTTCCTTTCTTCCTCTTCTTCCTCCTCCTCTTCCTCCTCCTCTTCTCCTTCTTCTTGTAAATCCAAGGACACTTACATGGACCTGGGCTCTGGCTGGGTGGTTTAGTTTGCAAATCAAGCGTGTGTCCATTTTGCACACGGGCCTTGACTGCCAATGAAGGACACCTGCACTTCAAAGCAGGGAGCTAATTTGGATAATTTATTCCTGAGCAGTTTTACTGTCAGGATGCTACTTCCCCTGGTCCTAACCTCTTTAGGATTAGTTTGAACAGCAGCTACCTTTGCGGCGAGCAAACGCCTGGGGAGCTCACCTCTCAGCTCCCAGCGGGGCGGAGGAAGCGTCTTTATTCCCGCCAGTGGCTGAGAGGCACGTAGGGGGCTGGAGCACTCACACTTGCCGCTCAGTTGATAATCAACAAATTCTCATCCCGAGGACTACGCTTGAAGTGCCTGTCTCCCGAGTTCCTCTTTCAAGGGCTTGACTGTAAAAGCCGCTCTTCAAAGTCCTTATCATTTTCCAACACCCTCCGCAGCCGCTCCACCGCTGGTGCTGAGCCGTGACCTGTGCCGCGGCACTCGCGGCTTCTGCCTCCGGGTTGGCTGCCGCGACACCTGGCGGTCAGCCTTATGGTAATTACTTACGGCTGGCTTATTGGCAGCGTGTTTATTCCCGTCCTCAGCTCACTTGGAGTCACACCGATTTTGGTAATCAATGATCTGACAGATTGCTTTTGCTGATTTTTTTTTTTTCCTTTTCAGTTGTACCTGTGTTTATCTACTCTATCACAGATCAGCCTAAGCACCTGAGCTCTGCTCCAGACTTCTCTTGCCGGGGATCAGCTTTCTTTGATAAGGTCTCCAAGTCCAGATAAGGGCTCCATTTCAAAGCTGCCCCGAATCCCGAGCTCCGTAAGTAGTGGACAGAACACGGGATGAATGGCTTAAAACCTGGCACCCACAGTCCCCCAGTCTCCCCATTCTCCCTTAGTCTGTCCTAGGCATGTTTAAGCCCCAAGGGTCCCTGGGAGGTTAAACGTGCCTCCTTTGGACCCTGATAACTCCCTTCAATGCTCTCTTAAGGAGTGTGTCAAGTTTAAGATCTTGAAAAGCAAACAAAGGAAACACGCAGGCTTAAAGCAACACTTGACAAGAGAATGTCATTTTCCCGTGATTAGGCTGTTGCTCGACCAAGTAGATTATATTCTTGATTTTATCTCTTGGTCAATGTGTTTTCTTGTGTTGTTACTTATGGCCGCTATCCTGTTCTTGGGAGCATTTTATTAAAATGCACCCTGGTTCATCTGGTTTCATGATGTGGTTTATTCCATACTGATGCTGGAGGACCTCTTTCTTGGCCGTGGACACTGTGTATACTGAGATCGTTCCCGCAGCCACGAATGTAGTCTCGTCTTTGGTCTGCTCCTGATGCAGAGCAGGGTTAACACAGCAGGCCGGGGACCACTCTGCTCGGACATGCCGGCCGTGACGGTGGCTTTGAGCTGGGAACACGGCTGTCAATCCGCTATGCCGCTAAGGAGCCTTGTACTGAATGCTGAGCGTGGACGCTGAGCGCGCCTCGGCGGATACAAATGATGCGATTGTACTCCACATCTGCTTTCCTCCCGGGGGTCTAGAGTTTTGGGATGTGCTAGGCAGGGGATGCCTGCATGACCAACCCTGGTGAAAATCGTGTGCACTGAGTTGCTAATGGACTCCCTGTTTCCAGTGCTCTATTTTTGTTGCTTGGAGCGAGGTACCGTCTGGGTTCCTTAGCGGGAGAGTCAGTGTGAGCACAAGAGGAAGTCTGTACAACTGACCTGAGCTCGCGGGAGCTCATGGACTCTGAACCAATTGCTAGGGAGCCTGCGCCGGACCGACCTAGGCCCTCTGCATGTGTGTGACAGTTGTATGGCTTGGTCTGTTTGTGGGGGCTCCTCGCCGTGAGATCAGGACCTGTTTCTGGCATTTTGCAGGCTTTTGGTAACCTGTGCGTGCTGGATTACCTGGCCCCGCCCCATAAGGGGAGGAGCTCGGTCCTGCCTCAACTTGACGTGTCCTGCTTAAACCCAAGGGAGGCTTATTTCTTTCTGAATGGAGTTGGCGGAGGAGTGGATGGGGAGGGGGTAGATAGGAGGTGGGAAGGGGAACGGGAGGAGAGGATGGAGGGAAACCGTGGTCAGTATGTAAAATAAATGAAAAAAAGTTAACTAAATAAAAGAAAAAGAGGAAGCCTGTATGCTGATGCCTCCAGAGATTGCCTGAATTTTCTCTCTGTCCCACACGACTCTGTTATGATTCTGTATAGCTATAACCTATGCCCCAGAAGCTCTTTCGGCAAATCTCTGGGTGAAGGAGTCACTGGGGAACTTTTGAGCCCTGCCATTAGTTATGAAATTCCAGCAAACCATTTGATGGCGTTATCATCCAAGACCTGGATCTTTGTCACGGCTTACTCATCACTGCCCACTGTTCAGCTTAAGTGTCCCTAAGAGCTGAGGGTCTGCTTAGTTTGTGTCTGCTCTCCCACTTCCATAACGAGCACCACTCCACTCTAATTTCCTTCTCTTGTGTTAATTTTACAAAGTCCACACCTTAGAAGTTCACCTGGGAAGTGCTAAGATCATCGGCAAGCGCAACTGGGTGTTTTAGAAAAGCGTACACTCAAGGTGAGATCTGTAATATCACAGTAGCTAATCATATCGGTACGGACACCCTCGAAAGTGTGCCCGTGCATTTAAAAGATTCTCCCTGTGGTGAATTTGAGAATCTAACTGAACCGGCTGATTTGGATGATGTGAAGGAAGAAGCAATGCTGGCAGGGTCTTGGGTTTTGTCTTGTTCCAAAGCCATGTGGTCATGTTTTCCTCAAGTAGACAGGGTATGAGGCATGGGTCAGAAGCAGGCTTGTTTCACCTCCTCATGGTAGACAAGCAGCTGGTGCGACAGATGTGGAAAGTATGGAACAGGAAGCCGAGGGCTGTGAAGCTGAATGAGC
The DNA here is from genome assembly GCF_014885135.2 of Alexandromys fortis. Lineage (NCBI taxonomy): Eukaryota > Metazoa > Chordata > Mammalia > Rodentia > Cricetidae > Alexandromys > Alexandromys fortis. Next base: position 11,584,437 of record NW_026067916.1, on the reverse strand, counting down.
AACTTTGTAGCGATTCACTTGCTAGGTTATGAAGGGCGGTAGTAACTTTGTAGCGATTCACTTGATAGGGTATTAAGGGTGGTAGTAACTTTGAAATCCCTCACTAGATAATAGCCATGTCTCAGCATGGAGTGAAACACACCTTCAAAATGAGGTGTGTTCAGAAGTGGCAGAATTTCCCAGGTCTCTTTGGTGTCGATGCTTTCGGATACACAAAGTCATTCTAGTCTAGCAGTTCAAATTCTTCACAAAGGGATTAGTGTTGGTGTCATTTACCAAGCCTATGCTTATTGCTGCTGTCAATGTTTAAAAATAGTTCATTCGAGCCAAGCATTGTGTGTGTGACCATGGAATAAAGTATTTACCTTATTATGTTATATTATATTAATTTTTATTATATTATAAAACTTCTCAGGACAGCTCGGGTTGTGAAGCTCTTTGTATGAGGATAGCTCAGTTGTGCCAGCTCTACCGTCTACACTGTGAGTGATGCCTGCGACAGGTTTCTAGGAAATAACAACTTTAAAGACTACTGGAAGCAACAATGGTTTAGAATGTACTTTAAAGCCCTTGCCCACCCACAGCGCAGGATGTAGCCCTCAGATACTGCTCCAGGGCCATGCTACCATGCCCTTGCTATGCCACCCCCGCCATGATGATAACGGACTAGCCCTTTGAAACTGTAAGCAAGCCCCCAACTAAATATTTTGTTTTATTTAAAAAAAAAAATAAAAGAAAACCTTCCACAAAGGCATATGAAAACAGCATCGGAATGAATTTTTTGAACAGCCCCTAAATGCCAGGCAAATGCAGCCATGGAATGAGCTGAAGTTAGCATTTCAAATATCACACCCTGAAGATTGGCTCTGGCTCATCCCTGGCCCAATTTAGTAATCCCATAGGATTGTCTCAAGCGTGCGCTGTTTTAGAGAGAAACTGGGAAATGACTGCAGACTCAAATGAGCAGAGATCTATCAATCTCATTAGAAAGGCTCCCACGCACACGTGGTGCCGGCTCTCCCTGCACACTCAGACGTGCCCTGTGAGCTCACACATTCGCTACGTTACACATTTCCTAGCTTCACGAGCTAAAGAAGGGGTTCACACACAAACATCTGGGGCTTAAGTCGACACGTGTGCTTATTCGTCTACCGACAGTAAATACCTATTCGGGCCGCAGTAGAGGACAGATGTGGTTTTATATTAAAAAACCCAAACGTCTGCATGTTTGCAACACACAGGAAGAGCAGAACACGGGGGAGGGGAAGTGCGGGACGCACCGTACTCTGGGACTTGTCCGGTTCCCCGCTTCAGCAACAGCCTCGCTCGTCTTCCTCCGGATTTGATCAGCTCTATCGCTCTGGTGTGCGTCATGTCCCTTGTGCTTTCCCCATTGATCTCAATGATCTGATCGCCTACCTGCCAATCAAAGAGAAACAAAGTCAGGCAAAGATGGTGTGCTTTCACAACTGTCCAAGTATCACCCCCTTCCTAACGAGCACCTTGCCCACCCCGGATCTGAGTAACTGTATCGAGACTGGGTCACCCATGATCAGTTAGGACGGCAGAGGCCTCAGTTAAAATACTGGGCATTAGAATATTAGAGAATAGGTCTGGTATTACAATTCAAAATATCTTGGCAGCTTGTTTGACTTGAGAAATACATTCTACAGCTTTTCTATTGAACACATTACCAGCCTTCGGCTTTGTACCGCATCTGTTTAGCACGTTGGGAGGAATGACCATTTTTTGTGCTTCTCGGAGAATATTTGCCATGCATCATTTTGCATCATTTAAGCTTCTCTGGTTGCGACTGCGACACTGCCCTCACAGCAAGTGGCAGTTAGTGGGTATCCCGGTTTGGTGATGAGTTCTCTAACACTGCCCCTTGAATTAGCGTTCCGGGCCCCCTATTCTCTACACGTGACGAAGGCTCTTGTGAAAGCTTTGCCATGCTCCCACCGGGTTGCCAGAAGCTGTGTGGTGAAAAGTCACCCCCTCCAGAAATGTTAAAGATGCCTGTGCCCCATGAGCAGTTCCCACTCCCTCCAGAAATGTTAAAGATGCCTGTGCCCCATGAGCAGTTCCCACTTAGCTTTGGCAAGTAGATACCAGAGCACGAAGAGCTTCGGCTGCGAACGTATCATGTGACTCTCAGAGGCCCACTGTTGTCGCGGCCTCTGAATTAAAATGTATTGAATTTCAGGGCACGCTACTTAAAGACAAATAAGTCTTTAAGGGGAAAAACACAATGAGTTGCTCTCTAAAAATTTAGTGCAGATGGTTTCGTAAACAAAGAAGATCTCATCGCAATTAATATCTATAAAGCAGAGAGAACCAAGAAACTACAGTCAAGTTGATTGGGCAGACGGAGGAACAGGTGGTCGCTATCACCATGGAAACAGGGCACTGTAGCTGTCTAAAGAGGATTGGTCCAGAGGCTCAGACCCTTTCCAGCACAAGGGCAATAAGGATTTCCCTGCATGTGTTTGGTAGCCTCGAGAGGCATGGGCTTGGGGCAGTGGAAGAGAAAAGTGTTATTTCTGTGGCATTCATTCGACACAGGATGACTCAGAAGACAGACTAAAAGTTAATGTCACTGTCCTGGCTAGTTTTATGTCAGCGTGACACAAGCTAGAGTTATCTAAAAGGAAAGAACCTCATCTGAGAAAATGCCTCCATGAGATCCAGCTGTGAGGCATTTTCTTCATTAGTGATGGATGGGGGAGGATTGTGGGTGGTGCCATCCTGGGGCTGCTGGTCCTGGGTTCTATAAGAAAGCAGGCTGAGCAAGCCATGAGGAGCAAGCCAGTGAGTAGCACTCTCCATGGCCTCTATATCAGTTCCTGCTTCCAGGTGCCTGCCCTGTTTCAGTTCCTGTCCTGACTTTCTTCGATGAATAATAAACCAAATAAACCCTGTTTTTCCCAAGTTGCTTTGGTCATGGTGTTCTTTACACTAATAGTAACTGTTAGTCTCTTCATGTTTCCTTAACTGTCGCTGTTCCTAAGAGGGAAGAGCTATATCCTGGAGTCAAGTGGCTAGTGAGGGCTGTTTGGGTGAAGGCCTCGCTCCTTTATCCTTCAGCCCCTGGCATCCAAATATCCAAAGAGTCTGGAATATTCGGATGGAAGCTGTACCCCAAGCTCCCTTCCCTGGAGCTGCCAACTCTGTTTCATAGTGGCTCCTTTTGAAATTCTTTTCTGAAGCCAAGAACCCTGGGCTGGCTCGAGTCAAGGTTCTTAAAGAGTTGGGCAGGAACTGGCAGCGGCAGTGAGGAGCTATGCTTCTGCCTTTGCCACCATCGTTCATGCAAGCCACAAGCATGGGGTCATTCTGCACTCCTTAAAGGTAAAGGTTCATTACTATTTATTTTGGATATATGTGCGTGCCACGTGTCTGTGGGAGCCAGAAGAAAGCAACGGATTCTCTGGACCTACAGGATGTTGTGAGAGCCCGGCATGGGTACTGAAGTATGGTCTTCTGCTAAGGCTCTTAGCCAGCCTTCTGACCTAGCTGGCCTTTTACACTGAATGACAGTTTTTATGATAGACTTTTGTTAGATGTTCTGTTACTGTTGTCATTCCAAAGTGCTAGAAGCGCAGAGCCAGGGGCCTGGTGCATTCTAGGGCCCTGAGCTCTGAGCTGCATCTCCAGCCCTGTTGGTAACCATTTGCAGCGAGCATGTTTTCCCAGGGCTCCACCAAGTGTTTTTCTTAACCACCTCACTCCCCTCATCAGAGTGTGATTGAATTAGACAGGACCCGGCAGCCCAACGCATAGCTTGGCTCTTGTTCCGTGCCGGGACAGGAGCCCATCAAGTCGGCGCGGTCTTCCACGGAGAAAACTCGGAACCCGGCAGGAAACGGAAATGAATGCTTGCGAGGGTTCACGCTGTGAATTTTATTTGCTTCGAATTCATTTCCCATATTCAAAATTCAGTTTCTTTCTGTCCTTGCATTATGCCTCTGGTAGAGTAGCCATTTAAAAGAGAAACTTTCCAATATTTCTCAAGAAAATTTATCCTAAGAGAAATGTGAACTGACCCTGCAGATATGCGGGGCCCTTGATCAAGGCTAAGCCTGAGCGCGCACACCAGCCTAGGAGGACATGGGAGTGAGGACGGCAAGTGACTTGAAGGAGCTACAGGCCATCGCATGATTCTGAGAGCTGCTATGAGCTGAGGGTGGCGTAACATCTTCTGTGCTTTTACGATGTGATATTTACCCTTTAAAATGACGCACTGTTTAAGAGACTTTGACTGGAGCGCACTGATCCTCAGCGAACTCTGCCCGGGCAGACTGCCCTTGGCAGCGACTCCAGGAGCGGTCTCTGCTCAGAAGCCTCCATTCCTCATTCAAGTTTTAAAAAGCCTCTAAATTTAAACGTGGAAAAATTGCGAAATTCGCAGATCATTCAGTATCCCGATTGTAGAAGCAGCCAGCCTTTAAATGACGACTCGGTCTTTGCCATCAAAGCTTGCATTTTCTCAGGGCAAACGCTGCGGACTCCAAAAGGTGCACAGAGCGAGTTTTGTGAACTCTCCTTAGTCCCCCAGAACTCTCTCTTGTGGTTGCTGCCTCCTTCTGAAGCACCCTTTCTGGCTTTGTGCGTGTTCTTGGGTCACCTCTTCCGGGCACTCTGAGGATCCGAGCGCACTTCTCTCCTCTGTCTCTTTTGAAGATGTGGTTTCATTGGTCTGCCTGGATGTTCTCCTCCTTCATTTCAAACAGGTGCATCTTACTCATCCCTTAAGGCCAACGTCAGCTACCAGATCATACAAGAGGAGCTTCTGGGATCCCCCAGCCGTGGGATGTCCTTTCCTGTGCACATCTTCAGAAGAATTTCCTTTTCCTGTCTAATACTGTAAGCTTCCCAGCAGCGGGAGTCCGGCCACAGGGGAATGTCTGTGTGTATTGTTCAACAGAAGCATGCATGAGCAACTGAAGGGAGGACCTTTTTTTTTTTTTTTAGATATTTCATTTGCTTCTGTGCTCCCTTCTTGCTTAGTTAAGGTTTATAATAAGAATTCACCTTGGTTTCGTAGTATTTCTTACCTGTTTTGACCCAGATTGAATAACACACAACATATGCACATACCTTATGACCTATAAAGCAATCTGTGAATACAATCTATTGCTAATTATAGGAATCACTTGCTTCTTCATCACCATCATGGTAGAAGAGGGCAAAGGAACACAGGAGGAAGTCTTGCACAATGAACCTAGGAGGCAGGCAGCTGACTGATGGAGAGGGAAATGGGGAGTGGGGCAAATATTGCTTCTGTGGAAATAACGCAGAGAGGGAGAAGACTCTCCTTGAGTTGTTAAGTGCAGCCTTGCAGGCATTCTTACAGGACAGCGTTGCTGTTTTGATTTTGTGATTCCAGATGAAATCTCTAGGAAGAGACTCTCACTGAGTGCTTGGCAGGTAATTTAAACCCCAGCTAATACAAAGAAATCACCACGAGTGTGGCAGCAGCAGACATGAATGCTAAGACAGAGTTTAAAATAAAGGCACGCTTGCTGAAGCAGAAATAGTTTCTACAAAGGAGGAAAACACAAGCAGCCCCCTTCCGTTTTCATACGCTGTTTAACTGCTCCAGCAGGAAGAGCCTGGGTAGTATCTCAAAATCATTTGCCCAAGCAGGAATGGAGGCTCCCATCGGCAGCCCAGCTGAGCTTCTGCTGCTGCTCAGAAATCACTTACGTTAGGTCATGAAGTCTGTCTGCCTAGTTGATAGAAAAATAAACAGAAAGAAAACCAGAGGGAACTTCAACTGCAGGCGGTGTGTAGGCTGCATGCAGCTGAAGGCAAGGAAGAGCATTGCTCTGCACACTTGCCTAACCAGACATACTATTCCCCAGAAGTGATCCCCAACTGGACTCTGAGTGATGCTGCTCTTTTGTCCAGGATAGTAATTTCTGCTTTGCTGAAGCTGACTGTCTTATGGCATTTCCATGCGGACTCTCTGTGAGCGTGCGGACTCTGGACCTGATGTGGGGCCATGCAGGTTAAAATGTGAATGCTTTATCAAGATGCGTGGCAGCCACGCATAGCGGCCAGGTACAATCTGGAGAGCAATGTAACGCAGGCACTATTTTACAGCCGTGGACGGGGAGAAAAGGAAACGGGCTGTGGAGGCACCAGTGTGTAAACAGAGCGGCGTTGTTGCCACCTCTAGCCTGAAAGACCCGAGGAAGGAAAGAGAGGTTACTGGGATCAAGAAAGAGAAGCATACAAGAGAGGTTGCCTGCTTGGAGTTAGAGCTGCAGAGAGAAAAAGTTCTGCTAGGCCCGGAGCACAGCTTCAGGGAGGAGCAACACAGGAAAAACAGTCATCCAGTGCAGAGAGAACACTGAATCATGGCACTTCCTGCCCCATAGACTAAGCTTCCAAATTCCTGGAAGCTGGGATTATCTATCTATCCATCTATCTATCTATCTATCTATCTATCTATCTATCTATCCATCCATCTATAATTTATCATCTATCTATCATCATCTATCATCTTCTATCTATCTATCTATCTATCATTTATCATCTATCTATCTATTATCTATCATCATCTATCTATCATCTTCTATCTATCTATCTATCTATCTATCTATCTATCTATCATTTATCATCTATCTATCTATTATCTATCATCATCATCTATCTATCATCTCCTATCTATCTATCTATCTATCTATCCATCCATCTATAATTTATCATCTATCTATCTATCATCTATCTATCATCATCTATCATCTTCTATCTATCTATCTATCTATCTATCTATCATTTATCACCTATCTATCTATTATCTATCATCATCTATCTATCATCTACTATCTATCTATCTATCTATCTATCTATCATCTATCTATCTATAATTTATCATCTATCTATTATCTATCATCATCTATCTATCTATCTATCTATCTATCTATCTATCTATCTATCTATCATCTATCTATGTATCTATCTATCTACCTAGGGCTAGGGATGAGATGTGAGGCCTTGTGCTCTACCCCACTCTTTTCTGTCCCAGGGACTGAACGCAATGCGTCACACATATCAGAAGAGAGCCCTACCTCTGAGCTACCTGAACTCTACCCCCAGCCCAACGTTAGGGTCATGAGATGAGCTATCCTGGGAGTATCTGGCTGGGTTCAATGAAGTCCCAAGAGTTAAAATCTAAGAGAGATGAAAGGAAAGAAAGAAGCAGAGGTCGGGGAGGGGAGAATACACTAAGCTTCTGGCTCTGAGGACTGAGGCCTGGGCTAGAAGCCAAGGCAGGCAGATGGCTCAGGACACTGGAGAAGGTGACGTTTTTCTCTGGACGCCCGTTGCAGAAGCCAGTGCTGCCTCCCTTTCCACCCAGTGAAACAACTTGGACTTTTGACCTCTAGGATTGTGAGATAGTCAGTGTGCATTGTTCCAGCCATGAAATCCATGGGCATTTATTATAGCATGAATACAACACTAACGTATACAGTCTCTTTCTGTTGATATTTCTCAGTGGCCAAATCTAACATACACCGGAGGCCAGGAGCATTTTGGCAATCCAAACACATTACCCCAAGAACTCCGCATGGGGCAGGGACGGAAAGGGACAGACTTGGATGAGAAGGTGGACTAGAGGAAGAACTGACATTGGGGTGTAGTTGATGCAGGGAAAGATGGAAATGCCAAGTGGTGTGACAGATGTGGGGGTTAAGAACAATTCACGAGCGAGACGTCCAAGTTGAATGCTGTTTGCTTTGCTCAGTTCCCGGTGGCAAGGTGGTCTTGGGAACCTGGCTGTGCTGTAACATTTAGTTTCAACCACGGACATCCCTTTAAGCCCCTTTGTAGGAAAGTCAGCAGGATCAGTGGTGCTCAGAGATACCCTTAGCCATTTGCCGTTCCCTCAGTGAGAGAGAGAGTAACTCCCTCCTTCCCTCCAGCCTCTGCTCCACTTCCACGGCCCCCTTCTTCCCCTCCTCTCTCGGTACTGTGACCACTGCTGGGACTCCTACCGAGAAGTCACTGTCGTGTTATGCAGCCCAGCCTCTCCTCTCCCAGCACCTGCCCTAATCCTCATGGTCTCCGTGCTATGTGGCTCCTTATGAATCTCTAATCTAATAGTATGTTTCTACCCCTCCCCTGCATTCAGCCTGGCCCATTTTGTACCCAGGTCCTGGGTTTCCTGTTTTGTTTTGTTTTCCCCCTGGCCCTTGAACCTCATCTATGGCCACTGAAAGGTTCTACTCAGATTCTCCATGCAGCCATCACTGGCCATTGCAGGGACAATTCCTCCTCCTTTCTCTCTGGTCCAAATACACTATAGCTTGCCTCTCTTACGGCGCTCAGGGCATCAAAGCCTCTAGAGATGATATACGCACTTTGTTCCTCCTACCTCTCAATTAACAAAATTATCAATTCTTGGGAAGTGGGACTATGTCTTTGCAATACTTCCTGGTGGTAGTAATGTATTGCTTAGGAATAATAAAAGTAGAATCTCCTTATAAAAGGGGCGAAGATTAGTCCCATTCCTGCTGGTGGAAGAGGGAGACGCTGAAGAGAGATGGGGTGGGCGGGAGAGAGGAGACTATGCGTCTTTGGGCTCTCATGCTTAGAGCCACGAGGCAGGATGTGCCTTTGTGTTTTGCTGCTGCTGATAAAGATGCTTGGAACGAGACAAAAGCTTCATGAGTAGTTCGTAAAAAAAATCACACACCCATTTCACTTTGGGCTAAGCCAAAGTTCGATTTTCAGTGGAAACAAGGCCTCAGATATTTTTAATACTTACAATATTAAGAAGGTAGAAAAAGTTATACAAGGGAAGCCCTTCCTGTCTTCGTCAGCTTTCAGAGAGAGAGGTAACCCTGTAATGCTTTGCCGACAAGTCTGGAATGGGATAGCCACAGGCAGAAGCAACCCTTTGCTGTTTGCGTTGCTACGTCGACTCACATAACTGGCTAAAAGCAGACAGCGATTGTTCCCATGAGAAGCCCTGGGAAATAAACTCCCATGGAACTTCTAATTATACCCCAGAGAATAGCTGGCGAGCAAAGAGCATGCTATGTTTTTATAATGCTGCTTGTAGCATTTAGCGTGTGCGTGTCTGCGTGTCTGTGCACATGTAAATGCAGGCAAGTGAGCAACGTGGCTTTTTAATAAATACGGGGGGGGGGGATAAACGAGGAGAGGGGACAGCTGACGATAGTCATTAGTCTCTACTCGCTACTATGGTCTGGGATGAGTTCCCCAAATTCGAGTGAGGGAAACCTGGTACCTTGCACATCAGTGTTGGGGCCAGGGCCTTTGGGAGGTGTTCCGGTCTTGAGAGCTCCTTCCTGAGGAGTGGATGGATAAAGAGGGCCATGGGAGTGGGTTGGCCCTTCTGTGCTTTTGCCTCCTGCCCTGCCGACACAGAAAAGGGCCCATGCTGGATCCTGGCACCTTCATCTTGAACTTTTGAGACCACAAAAACGGAAACAAACACATGGCTGGTCGTCATAAGCGGTTCTCAGACACTCTGGCGTAGCAATGGGAAGACACCCACAAATCACACAGCAGTAGAGGGAAAGGAGCCCACTTGTTTCCCCTGGGTTTTATTTCCCTCACTTTAAGTGGGTACTCTGAGCTTTAGAGAAAAGTGGGGAGCTATGGAAGACACACAGTTTGTAGGGGTTCAAGGCCAACTCTAGGTTCTCTGACTCTACAACTGAGGATACTTTAGCACCCCAGGAAGGGAGAGAGACACGGGGTACTCATTTCTTGAATGAGATAGGATAGAGGAGCTTATGATTCTTTGCCTTTGGGGTTGTACTAGCCGATTGTGTGTCTGCTTGACAGAAACTAGGATCGTCAAAGAGGAAGGAGCCTCATTTGAGGAAAAGTCTCTGTGATCTCCAGCTGAGAGGCATTTGGGCTGGTGGTGCCGGGTTCTATAAGAAAACAGACTGAACAAGCCATGGGAAGCAAGCCAGTAGGCAGCTCCCATGGCCTCTACATCAGCTTCTGCCTCCAGATCCTGCCCTGTGTGAGCTCTTGTCCTGACTTCCTTCATGATGGACATGGTATGGAAGTGTGAGCCACATAAACCCTTCCTCCCCAAGTTTCTTTGGTCACGGTGTTCATCACAGCAACAGCAGCTCCAAGACAGGGGCATTGCTTACGAATAACAAGGCGTGATGAGGGTGAACACACTCAGAGTATGTGTTTGAAAACGTCATAACGAAACCCATTATTCTGTAAGCTCAAAATAGGCACCATCACATGTTCCAAGCCACTCTAACAGCCAGGCCACGCCACGAGGGAGAATTCGGCAGATGTGTCAACAGCTGGAACCATGAATAAGCCTTCCCAGCATGAATGGCTCTGAACGTCCCTGATCAACTTAACCTTTCTCTTCAGATAACTGTGCAAACTCCATGGTGTCTCAGACCAGCAGCACCACGCATGTCCTTGTGCAGCCTTGGCAGTGTGCACAAAGTGTAACATAGGCAGGGACAATCACGGTGACAGCAGGCACTGGGGTCTACTTCCGTGGCCGTAATGGACGTGTGGGCTTCCATTAAGAGTTTAATTTCAAGGCAGCGCCCCAGAGAGCCTTTACTCATCACCATGGTATTTGGTGTTAGCAGCAATGGGTGCTGATTATAATAATGTTTTTAGTGAAGTACTAACGCTAAATAAATAGCCAGAGGAGCATCGTGGCTCTGTCATTATGGCACACAAAATAAACATTATCCATTTATCTTCCTTTACTATTTAAAGTCACATATTAATTACTTGAATTTTGCAGTAGGGATGTAGCCGAGTGTCTGAAAATCTTGTTTCTGTTCGAGTTCATTCAGATTGTCCATCCATGCGTGAGAACAGCTGAGCTATGAAATTAGGCAACATGTTTTCTGGCCATAATGAGCTGATAATATTCCTTAGGAGTATTTAAGGGACAGCACTATCGATAGGCTAATTGGAAATAAAAAAGGCAAAGGTTTCGTAAATCACTAGACTAAAAAGCCCCTGGGTTAGGATGGCTTTGCAGTGTGTGTCTGGAGCTCTCCCACTTTGCCCTCTAGGATAAGAACTCTCTGATGAACGCAATGGTGATGCTTCAGGATGCCCCGGCAGGTCGCCGTTTCCAAAGGGGGCTTTCCCACCCATAACTTGGCTCAAGCGTGTTCTCCCTCTTCAGTTTTGAAAACTGACTCCTGCGTCTAATGAAATGCATAGGATGTTGGGTGGAGAGAAGAAACACAGTCTGATGTAGGGATACGAGAGCTCACCCTAGTTGGGACATTCAGAGCCCAGAGTACCGCTTGCTTGTATGTAACAGTTAGGAGGTGAGAGGCAGTTAAGATGATAATACTCGATCACGCATAACAGCGAATAACTCAGGTTCCAGTAATTCTAGGTTCTCTACGTGAACATCTGTTCTTACACGAGCAGAGTTTTGTCTCCATGTAAAATCCTCAGTCAGTTAAGGGGTTTTATGCGGTGTGAGCCTCCCTGATGAGAAACTCCGGCCCTTTACAACGTGTTCCATGTACCCAGCACAGTTTTGGGCCAGATTCTGTTAGAAACATGATCACATTTAATTCTGAAATGAACAGAGGCGAATCTTCCCTGGGAGAGAACAGACAGAGGATTTAGAATCAAATCTGGAAAGGACACTTTGCTGCTGCTCCACAGGGAGCTGATCAACGCATTACACAGGAAGAAGACTGGTATGGAGATATCAAGTTAATTTTCTGTGTCATTATTTAATTTGAACCACCCATGGTGTGGGAAGTCCTTCTGTATAAGTGTTGCTTTTATTGGTTAATGAATAAAGAAACTCCTTTGGCCTGTGATAGGGCAGAGTAGAGCTAGGCTGGGAAAACTAAACTGAATGCTGGGAGACAGAAGGCGGAGTCAAGGAGAAGCAAAGACAGATGCTGAATCCAACAACACACCCATGCTACTTTTGTTTACATCTCTCTCTCTCTCTTTGTAATTTTTTTTTATATACATCTTAACTTAGTCTAACCTCCTTAGCACTTTGTGAGCATTTGAGGATCATTTTGATCCCCTTCATGAATCCTTCCCCTTTCTTTCCTTTTGGGACTTCAGGTTTTTATCTTGGATTATTGCTCCAATTATCACTTCCATTGTCTCTTGAGCTTTTGTGTAACCATTGGGGATGGCTCCTCAGACTTGCCTGAGTTCACCACTGGTCCCTGCATCATCAGCACAGTCCTGTGTTACCAGTGATGTCTGTGATCCTGCAGAGACATCTTGGAAAGTGTTCTTTTCATTACCAAGAGGGCGGAAGACACATATGTAAACAGAAATCACAGGCTCCGTTGTTCTTCCTGGAAAAACAATCCTGTAGGTTCTTCTGATGGAGAATCCTTATTTTCTAACCACCTTTGTTTTCCGAGAGCAGCACCCTGTTAATGTAAGTGGTTTGATTGAACTGTCTCTGGCCACTGAGGCATAAATACAAAATTGATTAATTTGTCCGATAACCGCTGGCAGCTGCGCCCTGTCGGTCCCGTTCCTCCCCTGCTGGGTAGCCGTTCAATTCCACTGTTTTTCAACATCTTAAGCCATTAAAATGTAGAGTGCAGCTTCACAAGGGAACCTCCCCCCACACCTCCCCCCTCCGATGCAGACTAGATGGAAGGGTTGAGTTACTTAAATGATGAAAGGTTTTATTCTCCCATAGTCTGCTCCCTCTCCCCCTCTCTCTCATTTCCTCAGTCTTCCGGAGAGTCTCTGTGCAAGGCTTCACTCCCACGAGCCAACCAGCCTTGCTGGTGGCAAGCGGCCCACCTTCTTCTCTGTAGTTTATGTCTGCCTCTCTTGATGGTGTGTACCATGAAGCGATGCTGGCATGTTTTATATAAGCAGTATCACCCTACATAATTCTGTAATTTCCTCTTCAAAGCCAATATTGTGTTGTTGAAAGGCATCTAAGTAGGAAATATACTTCCCCTATTTAAACTACTATATAATACTGTATTATGTACATGGCTTGCTATTTATTTTTCCATTCTATTGATATCCATCTGGGACTCTTCCCCTACACTCAGTACTTACAATGAAAACTCACGTTACAGTAAATATGGCTCTCTGGTGTTTATGAGCAAAACCACCGTATAAGCACCACAGTGGAGTTGCTGACCTGTAGGTAAATGCGTATATCCAATTTGTTGGGTGTTGCCAATTTTTTGTCCAGAGACAAAAACTCACGCTATCATCACTGACAAACAAGAGTGCCTCTTCCCTCATGTTATTCCCATTTTTTAGAAATGCCAGATTTTTATTTTTAGCTTTTTAGCTCACTGCTTTGGTTCTTTAATTTGTATTTTCATGATGATGAGCATCTTTTTAGATTTTAAAGTCATTTGGGTTTCTCTTTTTAAAAATACAACTTCTTGTGCGCTTTTCTCAGTGTTTCTTGGGTTGTAATTCTTGTAATTCATAGAAGTTTTTTATTATTTATATGTCCTGAATAGCATTCATTTATCCCCATTTCAAATGCAAATTCATTTTCAAATACGAGTGGTTTCCAGAATCTTTAGGTTATACCAGTAAAAATGATCAGAATCCAGGCCTAGGAACAATGCCTTCGCCTCTTTCCCTGCACTTGTGAGGCATGCAGTAAGTCACAACTACTAACTCAGACATCCTAATTTCAGTTTACAGACAAAGCTTTTACTGGGAGCTATTCCGCAGTTTTATAAGGCGCTCTTTAAAAAAATAAAAATTTTATTTCAAAGAAATTAGTCATGTAAATTAAACTGAGTTGCAAAGAAACGAGACTTTCACGTTGCATCGTGTGTCTTGCAGCAGAGGCCCACGTCATATTCCACGGGCGTCCAGAAGTGGGTTTCACCCAGGAATAAACATCAGAATTACGTGGGGACCGTTTAAAAGCCACTCACCTTCTTTTAAATTAAGATCTTCTTAACACACACATGAGAGCATCACATGCCATGGGAGAGGCAGGGCTTCGTCTCTCTAAGAAAACTCTGATGCCATCTATATGACAGAGATATGCATGAAATAAAAAAGGCTTGCCCAGGCTCTTATTCAGAAAGGTCCCTTGCAGCACTAACAGGTAGCCAGCCGCCTGTGTTGGCACAGGAAGGCCTGGCAGGCTCTCTGCCCAACTGCTGCTATGCTCTCGTAGACATTTCCAATGCATGTCTATTTTCTAGTCTATTCTTAGAGTAAGAGTCACTGTCACGTAGATATCTGGGAGATAAATGGAAAGTTTACAAGTGTTGATCATCTATATTCCCTTTACTTTTGCTAATATTTGACTTATTTAAGTACTCTGTTATCAGGTGCCTTTATATTCATAGTTGTTCTATCTTCTTGATGGGTTGACCACGCTTCATCCATATCTCATTTCACAATGACTTTGCCTCCTGTTGCAGTTTTGACTGTCTTTTTTTTTTTTCTGGTACACATATAACTTTATCAGATGCATATATCCTGACTCTCTTTCCACTTAAATGGGATATCTTTTCCCATCATTCCACGATCATTCTACTTCTGCCCTGAAATCTTCTCAGTGATGAAACACTGAAAAATTTCCCTCTAGATTAGGAGAAAAAGTAGGATGCTCCCTCTTTCTTTTACAGATAGGATCCCATGTAGCCCAGGCTGGCCTTGAATATACTATATAGCCGAGGATGGCCTTGAACTCTTGATCTTCCTGACTCCACTTCCAGAGTGCTGGTATCCATATCTGGGTTATGAAGTGCAGGGATTAAACCCAAGGCATCATGCATGGTAGGCAAGTGTGAACTGAGCCATACTGCCAATGTCTAGGAAGCCCACTCTTGTCACCCAGGTCAACATAAGGATAGAAGTCGTACACAGACCAAGCAAGAATATGTAATAAAAGACATGGAAAATGGAAATGAAGAATTATGTGGCATTGATTTTTCAGCAGCAAATATAGGATCTACCAAAAAATCCGTAAGAACTAACAAATGCATTTAGTATAGTTGCAAGGTAGACAATCCTCACCTAAAAATAACTGTGATTCTGTACATTAAAAGTTAGCTAGCAGAGAAATAAATGAAGGAAAAAACATAATAGCTTCAAAAATATTAAGGAACCATTAAACCAACGAGTGAAAGATATAATATACCTAAAGGATTTTGTGTTTCATAGTATTATTTTTCCATAATAATTAATAAAAATAAATTGAAGAAGAGGCAAATAAGAGGAAATATATATTTAAGTGAGAGGAAGAATTAGTATTGTTAAAATGTCTACACTATCCAAAGAGATCTATAGAATCAATGTTATCGCTATGAAAATTCCAATGACAACTTTCACAAAAATAGAAAGATAAAAATCAGCTCTGGAATTTAGGCAGGACCACAGAAGATTCCAGATAGCTAAAGTAATCTTGAGAATGAGGATTATGGAGGTATCACACAGGGATTTAAAGCCTAATTACAAAGCTAGTATAGCTAAAACAGTACAGTACGATATAGAAATAGACTTACAGACTTAATAAAACATATTATCAAGGTACATTTGTGCAGGTATAGATAACTAATCTTCAACAAGGTACAAAGACTATGCCATGAATGGAGTTAGAAAAACCATGTCTCTCAAAGGATACAAAAATAATTGGACTTTTATATCATAAAAAAGTATATAAAAAACTCTAAATGAATTAAAGACTTAAATGGAGGATTTGACGCTGTGAAATGCCTGAAGGAAACCATGCAACAAGCTTCTTGGCCATTGTTTTGCCACTATTCTCTGTGTATGGCACAAAACCAAAGCTAACAAAGGTAGGACCACCTCAAGCGGAAGAGGTTCTGCAGGGCAAACAGCAGCTAAAGGAAGGAAAGCCAGCCTAGGAGTGGGAAGGCACGCCTGGCAACTGTATATCTGAGAAGATCTTAGTGTCCAAAGTATGTCAGGGGATCCTGTAACCCCACAGTAAATATTAATAACCCAACTGAAAAGCGGAGAAGAGGGATTCAAAAGACATTGCCTCAAAGAAAATTTATGGATGGGCAAGAGGTACAGGAAAAGATGCTCAGCTTCACGAGTCACTGGCGGGGGTGGGGGGGGGATGAACTTAAAATACATTTTTTTTCCCTTGGTGTTTTCCCTGCATGTATGCCTGTGTGAGAGTGTCAGATCTTGGAGTTACAGACAGTTGTGAGCTGCCATGCAGGTGCTGGGAATTGAACCCGGGTCCTCTGGAAGAGCAGTCAGTGCTCCTCACAGCTGAGCCATCTCTCCAGCCTTTTCTTCCTGCCCGCACATAAGATTTACTTCTTTTTATTTTTTGTGTATGTGTTTTGCCTGTCTGTCTGTATGTGCACCACACAAGTGCAGTACCCATGGAGGCCAGAAGGGGGCATCATATTCCTTGGAACTAGAGTCACTAATGATTTTGATACGATAGTCAGTGCTGGGAACTGAACCTGGGTCCTCTACAAGAGCAGCAAGTGCTCTTAACCACTGAGCCATCCATCTCTCCAACCCAATAAATCACTGTTTCACTTTTATGAGGATGGCTACTGTTGAAAAGACAAGAGAAAATGAATAGAAGCAAGAATGTGGAGTGCGGCGCACCGC